>NC_137737.1:27084970-27717535 GCF_963264785.1 Psittacula echo | reverse complement strand
GGGGACAGCGCAGAGACATCGCGATTCCCGACATCTCCCGATCCCCGAAGCCCCAGCAGCCCTTGCGAGAGAGCGGCTGACGTGGCAGGGGCGTTCCCGCGGTAACGGCGACCGCACCCCTGCCCCTTGCCTTGAAAGAGCCTTTGGGAGGGCAGCGACAGGTCACTGCCCACCGGGCGCAGGGAGGAACAAGCCGGTTGTGTTGTAGACTCTGTTGCTGGTGTCCCAGACTGCTGACCAATATGGTCGCCTCCAGAAGGAGAGCTTGCAGTAAGGAGACTGTAGCAACTCAGACAGAGACCCTGCCCCAAACCGTGGCTGTTCAGGTCTCTGGCTGCAGGGAGTGCCAGAGCCTGCTGCTGCCGAGGGAGGGAGGCCAGCATTCCACCTGTGTGAGGTGTGAGCAGGTAGAAGATCTGCTTAGATTGGTGGCAGAACTTCAGGAGGAGGTCGAGACGCTGAGGACCATCAGGGAGTGTGAAAGGGAGATCGACTGGTGGAGTAACTCCCTGGCGTGCCAGCCGGAACGGTTCCAGGGAGATACCTCCCACAAGGGGATGGACCCCCTGTCCTCTCAGACAGAGGGGGATGGCCCGAGACAGCCCCTGCTCTGTAGCTGTCGCGCAGAGGTAAGGGACCAAAAAGACGATGAGGGCTGGAAGCGAGTTCCAGTTCGGAACCGTGGGCAACCTTCCTCCCTTCCTGCCCTGCTTCCCCAGGTGCCCCTCAGTAATAGGTTTGAGGCCCTGGATCTTGATGGAGAGGTAAGTCAGGATGTGGTGCAAGGCCAGACTACAGGGTCACATAGGAAAAGGCGGTCGACTTCACGCCTCAAGACTGCCTCTGACAAGAAAGAAAGAAAAATCATTGTTGTAGGCGATTCCCTTCTGAGAGGAACAGAGGGCCCGATATGCAGAGTTGACCCTCATCATAGGGAAGTGTGTAGTCTGCCTGGAGCCCGGATCAGGGATATCACCAAGGCGCTCCCCAGCCTGGTGCACCCCACAGACTACTACCCGCTGCTGGTCTTCCAGACAGGTGGGGGGGAAGCTGCTTCCCGCAGTCTGAGGGGGATGAAGAAAGACTACAGGGCCTTGGGGCGGATGGTGAAAGAGTCTGGGGCTCAAGTGATCTTCTCCTCAGTTCTTCCATCTTCCGGTGATGATGTGGGACTGAATGGGAAAATTCAGTCTGTAAATGATTGGCTACGAGACTGGTGCTTTAGGCAGGGCTTTGGGTTCTTTGATAACAGCTGGTTTTATAAGGCTCCAGTCCGGATGATGGCACGTGGGAAAGGTTTAACTCACAGAGGCAAAAGGATGCTGGGGCATGAATTAGCAGGGCTCATTTGGAGAGCTTTAAACTAGATTCGAAGGGGGATGGAGTTGTAACTGGGCTTGCCCCAGTGGGGCAGCACTCTAGAATTGATGAAGACTAGGAGGCCTCCTATAATCCTAGGGTGAAATGGTGAGCTCAGCTCCCTCCTTGAAATGCCTGTACACCAATGCGTGCAGCATGGGAAATAAGCAGGAGGAGTTAGAGACCTGTGTTAAGTCAGGAGATTATGATCTGGTGGCAATTACAGAGACGTGGTGGGACAGCTCACATGACTGGAATATACTCATGGAGGGCTATGTCCTTTTCAGGAAAGACAGGCCAGCCAGGCAGGGTGGTGGGGTTGCTCTTTATGTGCGAGAGCAGCTGCAATGTACTGAGTTCTGTCCAGGGACAGGGGACGAGCGAGTTGAGAGTCTGTGGGTGAGAATTAAAGGGCAGGCTGGCAGGGGCGATACTGTTGTGAGTGTCTGTTACAGGCCACCAGATCAGGGTGAGGAAGTTGACGAGGCCTTCTACAGGCAGCTGAGAGCGGCCTCACAGTCACAGGACGTGGTCGTCGTGGGGGATTTTAACTTCCCTGATGTTTGCTGGAAGGACTACTCAGCAACCCAGCCACAGTCCAGGAGGTTCCTCCAGTGTATGGATGATAACTTCCTCATCCAAATGGTGGATCAGCCAACCAGGAGAGGAGCGCTGCTGGATCTCATCCTCACTAACAAGGAGGGGCTGGTCGAAGCAGTAAAGGTTGAGGGCTGCCTTGGTTGCAGCGACCACGAGATGGTGGAATTCAGGATCCTGTGTGGTAGGACCAGTACAATAGCAAGTAGAATTGCAACCCTGGACTTTAGCAGGGCAAACTTTGGCCTTTTCAAGCAATTGCTAGGGGAAATCCCATGGGCAAGGCTGCTTGAAGGTAAAGGGGCCCAAGATAGTTGGTTGACATTCAAGAATTTCTTATTCCGAGCTCAAGAGCAGAGCATCCCGACACGTAGGAAGTCAAGGAAGAGGGCTAAGAGACCTGCGTGGCTAAATAAGGAACTGCTGGGTATGCTCAAATGGAAGAGAAGAGTTTATAGGTCATGGAAGGAGGGGCTGGCCACTCGGGAGGAATATAAGGCTGCTGCTAGAGGATGTAGGAAGGCAGCTAGGATGGCTAAGGCCTCCTTAGAATTAAATCTGGCGAGAGGGGTCAAGGACAACAGAAAGAGCTTTTTCAAATACATAGCTGATAAAACTAACACCAGAGGCAAGGTTGGCCCACTGGTGAATGGGATGAGTGCCCTGGTGACAGAAGATACAGAGATGGCAGAGTTATTGAATGCCGCCTTTGTCTCAGTCTATTCTGCCGGAGGCAGTCCTGAAGAGCCCTGTACTCCTGAGACCTCAGATGAAGTCAGGTCACTGGAGCGGTTTTCCTTAGTCCATGAGGAATGGGTTAGGGACCAGTTGAGCAATCTGGACATCCATAAATCCATGGGTCCAGATGGGATGCACCCGCGGGTGCTGAGGGAACTGGCAGAAGTCATTGCTAGACCACTCTCCATCATCTTTACCAAGTCTTGGGAAATGGGTGAGGTGCCTGAGGACTGGAGGAAAGCAAATGTCACTCCAGTCTTCAAAAAGGGCAAGAAGGAGGACCCGGGTAACTCTAGACCGGTCAGCCTCACCTCCATCCCTGGGAAAGTGATGGAACACCTTATCCTTGATGCCATCTTAAGGCATGTCAAGGATAAGAGGGTTATGAGGGGCAGTCAACATGGCTTTACCAAGGGGAAGTCATGCTTGACCAACCTCATATCCTTTTATGAGGAAATAACATTGTGGATGGATGATGGCAGAGCGGTGGATGTGGTCTACCTTGACTTCAGCAAAGCATTTGACACAGTCTCCCACAGCATCCTCATAGCTAAATTGAGGAAGTGTGGCCTGAATGATCAGGTAGTGAGGTGGACTGCGAACTGGCTGAAGGACAGACGCCAGAGAGTTGTAGTCTATGGGGCGGAGTCTAGTTGGAGGCCTGTATCTAGTGGAGTGCCTCAAGGGTCAGTATTGGGACCAGTATTATTTAATATATTCATCAATGATTTAGATGAGGGAATTGAGTGTACTGTCAGCAAGTTTGCTGATGACACTAAGCTGGGAGGAGTGGCTGACACGCCAGAAGGCTGTGCTGCCATCCAGCGGGACCTGGACAGGCTGGAGAGTTGGGCAGGGAGAAACTTGATGAAATATAACAAGGGAAAGTGTAGAGTCCTGCATCTGGGCAGGAACAACCCCAGGTTCCAATATAGGTTGGGGAATGACCTGTTAGAGAGTAGTGTAGGGGAGAGGGACCTGGGGGTCCTAGTGGATGGCAGGATGACCATGAGCCAACACTGTGCCCTTGTGGCCAAGAAGGCCAATGGCATCCTGGGGTGTATTAGAAGGGGGGTGGTCAGTAGGTCGAGAGAGGTCCTCCTTCCCCTCTACTCTGCCCTGGTGAGACCGCGTCTGGAATATTGTGTCCAGTTCTGGGCCTCTCAGTTCAAGAAGGACAGGGACCTGCTGGAGAGAGTCCAGCGCAGGGCGACAAAGATGATTAAGGGAGTGGAGCATCTCCCTTATGAGGAAAGAGTGAGGGAGCTGGGTCTCTACAGTTTGGAGAAGAGGAGACTGCGGGGGGACCTTATTAGTGTATATAAATATATAAAGGGGGAGTGTCATGAGGATGGAGCCAGGCTCTTCTCAGTGGCAAACTATGATAGGACAAGGGGTAATGGGTACAAACTGGAACACAAGAGGTTCCACTTAAACTTGAGAAGAAACTTCTTCTCAGTGAGGGTGACAGAACACTGGAACAGGCTGCCCAGGGAGGTTGTGGAGTCTCCTTCTCTGGAGACATTCAAAACCCGCCTGGACACATTCCTATGTAACCTTATTTAGGTGTTCCTGCTCTGGCAGGGGGATTGGACTAGATGATCTTTTGAGGTCCCTTCCAATCTCTAACATACTGTGATACTGTGACTGAGTGGGGAGAACTCTTCCTTTTCTGTTCCATTGTGAAAAAAGTTGTAAAGGGTCTGAAAACAGGAGTGTCTTGACAAAAAGCCAAGAGTTTTTACTCTGATTTCAATACATTCTGGATTGGGCCTTTAGAAATGGTTTCTGCCTTTAGTACACAGGATTAACATGGTAGCAGTCCTTGAGCACTTGGGCTAGTCAGTACAGTTGAGTCCACTTAGCCAGGTTTGCACCATCAGTAAATATGGTTAATGAAATATTACTTCAGTATCTTCAATGAGCAGAGGGCATATTGCTGTACCATGTTTGACACAGGGAAACAAAAGCACAATGACTAGGTAATGAAGAGGCTGTGAGAGTTGGGCTTTTTTGGTCTGGAGAAGAGAAGCCAACAGTGGAATTGATTGTCTGTGCTCAACAACCTAATGATTACCAATGGAGAAGATGGACCCATAGTCTTCCTCGCAGTGTACAGTGAAAAAAAAGAGGCAATGGGTTCAAGTTTTAAGAGAGGAAATTCAAGTATTAACAGGGGAAATTCTTACTGGATACAAGGAAAGGTTTCTTTACAGTTAGGGTGATCAAATATTAGAGCAGGGTGTTTGGAGAAACTGGGATCCCTGTTCCTTGAAATATTGCAATAATGATGTGGACCAGATGGCCTCCAAAGGTCCCATTTGACTTAAATTATTCTGTGATTCTAGATTAAATGATAGATTCATTACAGAAGAATAAATACTTGGCAGTGACACAAACAGGCCGTGTCACTCTTTAAATCAGAATTTGTACTAGTAAAAGCTGAAGAAAGCAGAACAGGTATATCTGTGCTCTGCAGCAGCCCTCAATCTGTCCTATGGTCTGAAAAACTCTTTATTTATACATCTACAAGGCAGCCATCAGCAGAAACATTCTAGATGCCTCAGGGACTGCTTAGAAGGTACTCTGTAGGTGCAAGGTGAGATAGTATAGGATACACATCACTATACTCCTGCTTCAGGGACAAACGGAGACTATGGCTCCAGTGTGTCAATTTGTCATGGACAGAGACTTCTCCAGAGACTCTGGTGGTTGTTAGCTGTACTCCAGGTGCGGCCTCACCAGTGTGAGTAGAAAGGAAGGATCACGTTCCTCAGCTTGCTGTCAGTATGTTGTCTAATGTAGCTGAGGATACCATTTGCCTTATTTGCAGCAAGGACACATTGCTTGGTGTCCACCAGGACCACCAGGTCATTTTCTGCCAAGTTGCTTTGAATCTGGGTGTACCCTCACATGTACTGGTGCCTGGGATTGTTTCTCCACAGATGCAGGACTTTGAATTTCTCTGTTTTGAACTTCATGAGGTTCCTGTCAGCCCGTTTCTCCAGACTGTCAAGGTCCCTATGAATGGCAGCTCAACCCAACTCTTCCTCTTCTGTTATCTGCGGACTTGGTGATGTTACACTGTGCCCTATCATTCAGATCATTAATGAAGATGTTGAACAGGATGCTGCTGTTCAGTTAAACAGTTGTTGAACATTAATGCCACTGTGGTTTTTATTAATAAAGTAGCAACCACCTTTCACCAAAAATTGCGACACTGTGGTTGCTGAGTTCTGCAGTATTCACCTCAACATGAATCAGGAAATAAATGTCCTAGATGCCACTATATGGTTACTGTTGGTTCACTGATATTTAGTTAATGATGTTTGTTGTACTGCTACTCAGCTGATATTTCAGATTGCATAGTTTATGGTGGATGAGGCAGAGCATAACTAATATGTTTACTCAGCACAACAAGGCATTGCATCAGTACTTTGCAAATTGATATAGGCTTTTTCAAACCACTCTGTGCTCCAAAAATAATATGACCCTCCAATTGCAGCTCTCAGGGCTGCATTGTGATATTTGTTAATGATCAGGTGCTGAAGGGAGTTCAGAAATGTCACATTGCCAGCCTCCACTTGCGCAGCATTTTAAATGTCAGCTCTTCAACACCTGGGCACACAGATCACTTTACTCTGAAAATGGACTTCCATCTGTTTTCAATAACTCATGCTATTAGATAACTGCATGTCAAAGGACTGGCAAGGGCTGGATTTTTAAGTATTTCTACTGGCAGTGTATCTGCACAGTCTAGGCTGGCCTTTGACAAAGAGAGCAAGCCAGCAAGATTTTGAATTAGTTTAAATTATTTTCTCACCAGTGAGCAGGTCTCCTGGGCTCATCCAGCACTCTGAAATCTCCCCAAGGCACATTAACTGTGAAGCATGTGAGGAGGAGAGGTGTTGAGACCAGGAGAGCAGGGCACAGAGCAGTCATTTTAACTACTTGTGCTGAATGCTGATCTCAAATATAGTCTATACACAGACCCTGTATTCCACTTATGTGTTCTTATGAGTCTTGTAAGACATATAAATGAGAACTTGTATTGAAACCAATGTAACTTCCCACAGGTTATTTCTTAATTGCATGCATTTTTGCAAGGATAAGGACTGTGCATATTAGCTATATTTGGGAGAGGAGACGTGAGTGGGGAGTTGAAATGTGAAGTGTATTTATTTATATAAGTTTATATTTGGAGCTTAATGAGCTAATGGTGAAAGAATGTAAAGAGTACATATATGTTTTAAGGATGAATTTGAATCTAGAGATAGCTTGATTGAATTGTGCAATTAGGATAATTTGCACTTACAGACATTATTCACATTTACACTTTGCGAACATCTATATTAGCATGTTTTGCATGGGTTTAAAAATATTTGGTTTTGTTTTCTTTAATTATATTAATTTCTTGTAAATATCTCCAGCTATTTGTGATATTTGTGAGTGCTTCCACGAGTAAAAGAGCACAAATATGCTGAAAGAAAATGATCTGGTTTCCTGAAATGCATCAGTTAAACATGCAGCTTAGAATCATAGAATCAGTTAGGGCTGGAAAGGACCTTAAGATCATCAAGTTCCAACCACCCTGCCATAGGCAAGGACACCTCACACTAAACCATGTCACCCAAGGCTTTGTCCAACCTGGCCTTGAACACAGCCAGGGATGGAGCATTCAAAACTTCCTTGGGCAACCCGTTCCGGTGCCTCACGACCCTCACAGTAAAGAATTTCTTCCTTATATCCAATCTAAACTTCCCTGTTTAAGTAAGTTTTAACCCATTACTCCTTGTCCTATCACTATAGTCCCTAATGAAGAGTCCCTCCCCAGCATCCTCATAGGCCCCCTTCAGATACTGGAAGGCTGCTATGAGGTCTCCACGCAGCCTTCTCTTTTCCAGGCTGAACAGCCCTTTGAGTATTCTATCTGCAAAGTCAACTAAGAAACATTCCTTTGGGGGATGGCTGCTACTATTATGGCATTATTTGAGATTAGTGAGAGGCTCATGGTATGTGATTTTTCTTTTTTTTTTATTAATAAGCTAAAGGTTGTAATAGCCCCATTGGATCGATGCGGCAAAACATGCTGGAAGTTCCTACTGTAGTGATAAGAAACCTTATATTACTACTGTTAAAATGCTTTTGCTGTTGCCATAAAAACCAAAAAAAGTTCCTTAGACACCTAACATTCTGGAAATACAGCAATTTTTTCTTTTAAAATTATGATAATTTATGTGTTGATTTACTATACCACTTTTGTAAGTCTATTTTTATGTTGAAATGTGTGTAAATGTGTCTGTAAGGCATGTTGCCCAATAGTTAAAATTAGATGTTCATTCAGTTGGTCCAGCTAGCGACTGTCAGGGTGCAGCAAGGGTACAAGACCCAAGCCAGTAGAGCAGAGCATGTCCATGATCATAACCAGGGTCAGCTGAGGTCTACTAGGAGCCCAACAGATCTGTAGAGATGAGGCAAATCTGAGGTCAAGCCTAGAATTTGCTGGGTCAGGGTCAGAGTCACAATCAGAGAGACTTGAGACCAAACACATGTGGCCCTGCAACAGGACCAAGGTTGAGCCTCCCCTTAAATGTATCTCCCAAGAAAAGGTGAGAGTTCCTGGTGAGGCTTCTTCCAGCTTTTTCTCAGAGAGCTCTTTATAGCTGTTTCAATGACTGACAGCTGCTTGTCCAGGTTGGGTCTTAGCTCGAGCAGTCAAACCATCAAGAGGGAGGGAGTGTGCTAAGGGCCCTGACAGTGGCTGAGTTTCAGACTTTGAGCCCATCAGGTTGACTGTATTTATCTTGACTTCAAATTACATATCAGTTTGGTACTATAATATCAACCTCATGCAGATGTTGTAAGCCTTAATTCTTAGTAAGTACTTTGACATTACTAAACAAAATACTCTTTTTAAATTATTATATTATTTTTGCATGGTGTTTCAGCTACTGAGCCAGAAGCATGACATATATATTTGATTATCTTTTACTGAATAAAATATAAAGCCCATCTTTCAGTGTTCCTCATACAAAAGCAATGATTTGGTGTAGTCATGTCTCCCTTTTCAGCATTTGCAGGTGATTACGTATGTACTCATCAATAGGAGAGACTGAACTACAGCTGCGTTATTACTATTAAAGACAGGTAGTTTATCTCACTATGAAAAGACCCTATGAGTAATCAAAATAGTCATACTTTGCCATGTAACAGTAGTTGTACTGCTTTTAAGTCTACACAATGAGGTCTTTTCTTTCCAGTAGCCCAAAATGTGGGACACAGTTACATGTAGGTAAGCAGAATTCAGACTTGAAAAACTGGCTGCTAAAGTCAGTGTGGGGATTCATACTCTTGTCTGCATGCAAAGAATGAGATAGTGCTACAGCAACAATAGGACACAAAATTTTTGAGAAAACTAGCTTATCATTACAACAATGATGAAAAAAATCTATCCAATCTCTTTCTAGGTAGGAAGTATAAAAAAAGGTAATAAGCAAAACCTTTAAACACTGAGTTGCTTTCCATGAACAGCTTTGTACAAAAGCTTCAGGTTAGTAATGATGTAACTCCCTTAAATGGAGGTAATGCTGATTTTCAGCAAAGTCAGGAAAGAGGAGGTAACAAATCTGAGTGTTTTGGGTTAAATCTTTACTTCTGAGAGTGAAAAAAAAAAAAAGTCTGAATAGAATTTTCAACTAATGTGGAGAGGTTTTCCCATTCCCCAGTGTGGTGCACTAGGCTGACCTGTCCCACTTCAAAAGTCTCCTCCAGCTCCATCCTAAACATTGCCAGGAGCTAGCCTCTAAGCAGAACAGGTCTTGAGGGTCCTAATCTGTGTGATGTGATGAGAATACCTGTAAAAATACATGTTTCAGCTCTCTGATCTCCTCAATACATTCGTAGTCTTTTTTTCAGATGGAGGTGGATGACAGCCCTTATTTTGTGTAATGGCCAGAAGAATGAATTGGGAAGTGACTTTGATTCCCTTCCCAGCTGGAGGAGATGCAAACCTGCAGTATCAACAAGTGCTTTAGCAAGCTAGTTGTGTGGCTGAGAGAACAGGAAAGAAGATTGGGTTGAAGCTGAGCTGTCCTGCAGCTGCCAGAGAGGGAGGTTGCACTGGGTAATGCTGATATTTTTTCAGTAGTCTGCTTCTGCTTTCAGGTTTGCTTAGGTAGTCGTGGAGGAAAGAACCCCCAACACCCAAACCTGGAAGTAATGGTCTGACAAGGTGACAGCAGAATTCAGGGCTTGTAGCTGACCGCCCTAATCAGTAATTCACAGACCTGTGCTGCTTTGTGTGCTCTTCTGTACAGTAAATCACACTTGCTTCATTTCGACAGGAGAGGGCCTCCCAGCTTAACCTTAGCGAGACGTTTGGTGAACACTCCTGAGAAATGGGGATAGGAGCTTGAATGCATTCAGGCTGAGCAAAACAGGCACTTGCTGTTGAGGTGTGACTTAAGATGTAAGAAGACCTCTCGAGGCAGTTTTCAAGTTTTTTTAAACTCTCAATGAGTTTTAAATGTGGTTCTTTCACAGGTTACTGATTTGAGGTGAAGATTCAAAACTCTGGATACTGAGAGCAGGGAGTGTTTCCTCTGGAGGGGCAAAGCCTTTCTCCCTGACTAGCCAAATACCTAAAGAAACTTTGGCCAACAGACAAATACAACAGGCCACCTAAAGCTTTTATTAGAATCTAATGCCTTTTAACACTGTACTAGACTCATCAGTAGAATTTAATTTTACATGGTCTTAAATTATGCTTAGCTTCAGTGAGAGTCCATGTTACACTATTTGCATTGGAAGCTTTCTAAGAAAATCCAGCCCTGTTGTCAAAATTGGGTTCACCAGCACAACCAGGCTCAAGCCAAAATCCAGAGAAGGCTGTTGTGAGGACATTGTGTGCTTCAGCACGCTCCCAACTTTGTCATGGCCAGATGAGTCAGGTGTGGTGTGAGCCTGGTTCACTCACAGGCAGCCAAGCATCATTTCTTCCAAAGCAGCGTCCATGCAGCAGCCATGCTGACAGCCAGTGGGAGCCATGAACAGCATACTTAAACCAATGCTCAGACCTGCTCCTAATCTTTTGCTGCTGACCCATCCAAAATGTTAAGTAATAGAATCAGAGTCACAGAAGGGACCTTGAAGATCATCCAGTTCCAACCCCCTGCCATGGGCAGGGACATGTTCCACCAGACTGGGTTGCTTCCAGAACTATCCAACCTGTCCTTGAACACTGCCAGGAATGGCGCAGCCACAGCTTCTCTGGGCAACCTGTGGCAGTGTCTCACCACCCTCACAGTAAAGAAATATGGGCTAAACAAGCACTGTGCTTATTCTCAGTGAATAGCATCTGCTTCTGCAGTCACCCCCATGCAGTCAGTGGGCTCTTCATGTGGCACCGTGTAGTGAGGACATCTGTTGGAAAAATACGCTTCTTTGTATTGTGGAGTTTTTTTTCATTCTGTTTCCATTCTGTATTTCAGAGCAGAAGGCAAGGTGCTTACATCAGTGTTGCACATCTTTGGACCATTCCGCAGATGCTTGCTGACAAGAAAAACCCTCCCTGGCAATCTCCTCCCTACTGTTGTGTTCATGCAAGCAAAGAGGACTACTTGGGGTGTCTGTCTCCCCCTCATTTTTTGCTAATTTCCAGCTCAGCAGAGAATTGTGGACACTCTTAAGAGGAAAAGGTCTCCTGTCATTTTTCACTACAGCTCTGTTCCAATGAACCTATGGGATATTTTAACATACAGTATAATTTTCCTGGCAAGTTGCTGCTATTTTGTACTTGGAGGATATTTATTTATTTACCTTTATGGGACATGTATATTTGTAATTATGCCTGGGCTGATGCACTAGTTTGGATGAACTATCTTTCACAAATTTATAGATTGAGAATAACTGAACTTCTTGGCTGTCACAGACTTTTGGAAGGAAATATTGCATATGTTTATATGGAAAAGGATTTAAAGTTCTTATAAAGTGAACATAAGCCTGCCAAGTTATGAAAGCTTATTTGGAAATAAAGATTCTACTGCAGTGTTCTTGAGACAGTAGTATAAACATTGGAAATGTAAATGCCAAAGATATGAGTGTTGTCAAAAAACAAGATTTAAAATTGAATTCTTAATTCCAAATGAATATGCTGTTTTGACAGAACCTCTTTGCCAGTAAGCTGGTGGGCATCTGTTATGTTTCCATTCCTTGACAGACACAATATCCTGGAAGTCCCTGGAATGTATATTTATTTGAAATCAAAAGTAAATCCTGCCAAATAAACCTTTAGAGTTCAAACATGAACCTTTTTCAGGGTTAAGAGCAATGTATTTGGGAGAATGACTAAAAAGAGTCATCTTAAAGACTTGCAAGTATTGCAGACTTATAGACTGCAATATGTAGGTGCAGTGGGGAGTGAGGGACAGTGCAGTCTACCTCAAGGGACTGTGCGGGGAAGGCAGGTCTGATTGCACTGACTGATAGATTTGGGCATTTTTCACTATTGGGTGCTAATAGTAGAAACCCTTTTGTTTGTCTCTTTCCTTTTTTTTTTTCCCTCCAGTAAATCTGTACTTTTAGAATTCATTTATTCTGACTGATCACTTCTGTGATTTCAGTTTGCACATCCAGTTGCTATTTTGCAGGGTTCAGGGCGATTCAGATTAAGGGCCTGATTCTCATGACTGCAAACCAAGAGTAGTCACTAGTCACTAGACTCATCTCAATGTTAGGCTGTCATTCACAAAAGAATCCCTGTTTGAGACAGTTGTCCAAGATTGACTTTAAGCATGAGTCATAGTCCCATTGCTCTCAGTGGAAGCAGTTCCTTAAGCACATATTTATATGTAGTCCTCAAAAGGGACATTAATTTAGTATTTAAGAAGTTGGGCCCCAAGATGCACATGCAAACTACCCTTTGTTCATAAAGCATGAGCAATTAATTTTGAATATTTTTCACTATTTTTTGCATATGTGATTTTCAAATCAAATATTGAATATGATACTATACAGCTTTCGGGAGTCCCATACATATGTCACAAAAGAATAAATTAAGCACATATCCACCTTTCTTTTCCTTTTTTTAATTTTTTTTTTTTTTTAATGTCATTAGATGTATGATGTGTCAATACATCATTAAACCCTTTTTCTCAGAAACAGTGTTTTTCCCCAGATTTTTCAGTCTTACAACAGGGATGCAGTTGGTTCCTTTATACCTATACAAGCTCATTACTGTAGCCATAGAATTACCACAGTGTTAAGAATGTTGCAACACTTTCTTGAATGGCAAATTGTGACAAATAACTATTTACATAACCTTGAGACTGTTTTGTTGGGTGCTTATCCTGGCTGCATTACCTGCCAGAAGGCTGTTATGACCCAAGTCCATAGCATAGACTGAAAAAGCTAACAGGTATAAGAAGGGGAAAGAAAGGTCATTTCCTCTTGAACACACAATTTAACATAAAGCAAGCATCTTCCTTTTGACAGATAGAAATGTAATCTCTGTGTAGTCCTTCAGCTTTGTTTGACAGTTGGCTTCGAAAGCCAGCAAGAGCAGAGCTCTCTCTTTGCAGAGCTAGGCATGGGTTTGAAGCACTATAGGTGTGCCTGTGCCATACAGTGCATTACTGTTATCTGTATTGTGCAGAAGCAGTATATTCATATGTAGGTGGTTCTCTGCTCAGGTTTCTCAGCCTTACCTCTCAGCACAGCTAATTAGCTCAGGTCAGGAGTACCTTATTAATACAACTACACTGTAGCAGGTTCTGCATATGAGGATTATGGAAGTTCTGAAGGATTCCTTACTGCGCAGTGTAAGCCTTTTAAGATCCTAGTTGTACAGGCATCAGTGCTAAACTAAACTTGCCAGCCTGAAATACACACAAAAGAGCTGTCCATCCATTGATGGAAAACAGGGAAGGAGACACATTCTAAAACATAAAGAATTCCTATTTTTCCTCATTACTCCTGGGGGTAAAATAGGCAGTTTGTCTGAGAGGAGACAGGGGCAAGAAAGCCGAAAGAGTATGAAACTTTATTCCATTTTAAAATCCTTATAGTATAAAGATCAGATTGAAGCAATCAGGGAAAGAGAAGAGATGAGAGCTCTTAGCCTGCTGGCTGCCAGTCCAGTGCAACTTTACTAAGACAGGGATAAATGGGATAAGTAATTGAAGATAATGTCACAATTCCTATGCACAGGAAAGAATAATTTTACTTTGAAAAAATTGAAAGGGTTTAGGAAATAAGTGAAATATATATGTATATATTTAATGTCTGGAAATCTGCTCCACAGTAGACAATTTAAGAAGTTCACCCAAGAGAAGGTTAAGACATGACTTGATCCCAATTTCTCCCAGGCTCCTAACATTATCAGACAATACTGTAGTGAAAGCCAGTGCCTAGGAAATAAAGAAAAACATCTGCATAGAAACGCATCACTTTAAAGTGGGAAAATTTCTGCTCGCTGAAATAAGGGATGTGATAGATTACAGTTTTTGAAGTCTTTAAATAAAAATCAGATTTCATATATATTGCTTACCCAGATGTTATGTAATATAAGAATTGTCAGATGAAGTATCATGTCCTGTGCTATACAGAAGTCAAAACTACGTGGTCATAAGGTGCTTTCTAGTCTTAAAATCCATTCAGATATTTCTTCAGGTTTCAATGTCTTAATTTACAAACTTAACAGTGTTATTTGTGGTTTTATACAATATTTTTAGCAAGTATAAAATAGAAACAAAACAATCCCTTGCATAAGTTCAATGGTAGAGAACCACATGCCTTTTGTAGCATTTAGATACAGAACTCTTGGACCATTTCAAGATCTCTCTTGCTGCCATCACAGTATGGGCATCAATATTAAGCTACTGTCCTTTATGTTTAATGGTTACCAAAGGAGCTCTGGCACATGCATTTTTCCAGGGTGCTACACAGTTAATAAATAGTCCTCAGGAAGATATTAGCGTCAGCATTCTTGGAGTTTATGTCTGGATTTAGTGGGAAGATAGCAATGATATCAGTAAGTGTAGCAAACCACAGGAATTTAATACTGTCCGTCTGGGTGTTTGGACTTCATGGTTTAGATTTAGATTTGCCTCGTTTGCAATCTTGCTGTAAAATGAAGGCAATGATCTGTGTTTGCTTTTTCTGGAGAGGAAAGGGAAGAGTTTGTTCAGTACTGAACTATTTAAGGGGTATGCCTTTATTTTAACAGAAAAGAGATAAGGGAAGATATAAGAAATTACCTCCTGGCTTGAGCCAGCATGAAGTAGGAGGGAGTGAAAAAAGGGTTCACCTAATGATGTGGGAGAGGAGCTGCAAGTTTGCGGTCCCAGTTACATCATTCAATTTGTCTCACACTAACTACTAGTAATGGGATGTGAGAAAGAGGGCAGGAAATCCTAACAGCTCTTAGCTCTGTTTAAATCTGTGTCTGATTTCTTAAGGGTACGGAGAAGTTTTGTTGACTCATATACCTGGTTTCTATCAGTGGAATTATATGCAGCACTGTAGTGACACTTTGCAGTTCAAAGCTTTTTCAGTTGTGCTTGTGATCCCTCTTTCTGCCTGCCTTCCAAGCCTTTTCCAATTGCACATTATGCCAGTTCATCAAAACATGTATTTTCATGGATGCCATTATTTTTAATTAGTGTGTGTGATCAACCTGTTCAACATCCCATAGCTGCAAATATTTTTAGAAAGGCGCATTTTGCAATCTATGGCAGGCTTTAAACTGGATTTCAGAAAGGATCTCTGGGGACAAAACAAATTCTACTGATTACAAAGCAAAATTACACTGATGTGGAAATCATGAAGGCATTCGGCTGTGACTTAGTAGTTAAAGGACATAAAAGATACCTTACAGCAAATCAAATGTAATGCAAGAGGACAAAAACAAGAAAACTGCCACTTCTAAATGTGCTCAGGGCTCATTTGAGGGAGCCAGAGAGCAATTGTTAAGCTGCTCTGCCCAAATTGCTGCCAGTTGCCTGGCAGAAGTAGATGTGTCTATCCTGTGTCTTCCATGTTTCTTTGACTACTTTGTATAGAGATGATGAGAGAGACCTTGGTGCAGCCCTCTGGACTTTTTGCTCCAAAGCGGCTTCTTTCTGAAACAGAACGCACTTTCACAGCCAAACATGCGTCTCCAGGCACACAGCTTTCTGCCGAAATTCCAGCCACTGATTTGTCTCAGCCAGTTCCTTTTTTCCCTTCAGAACTTTGAATCATATTTTCATAATTTTATCACTAGGCGGAATAAAGACCTTTCTGAGCAAGCTTCAGACTTCCTGAGCAAGCTTCACAAGTTCACTCAGAGTTCCTCAGGCTGATGATATTAATCTAGGGTGGGGGTGGGTGTAGCATCTTCACTTTAAACAAATTATCTTTTACTGAAAAAAAATCTAGTTTTTTTCTTTTTTTCTTCTCTTTTTTTAATCTTTTTTCTCCTCCTCCTGCCCCCCCTCCCCCCGGCTCACCCCTGTACACGTTCTAAAAAAAGTCTTCAAAACCTATCTTCAGATGTATACACAACAGCTTTGTGGAACTTGTTGGAGATTTGTAGTGGAACTAAAAATGTTGCTTTGATACAGGAAGGGAAAGCTGGGTAGAATCATATCAGTCTGCTTTTTGATTTCTAAGCTTTTAATGTTAAAAGGCTGCTTTAAATGCCTTAACCTGCCTAGGACAGGGATCTAAAAGGATTAAAAATGGTGTAAGCCATTATACTCTCTTTTCCCTGTATCTTCAAAAATCATAGAATCATAGAATAGTTAGGGTTGGAAAGGACCTTAAGATCATCTAGTTCCGACCACCTTGCCATGGGCAGGGACACCCCACACTAAACCATGCCACCCAAGGCCTCATCCAACCTGGCCTTGAACACCGCCAAGGATGGAGCATTCACAGCCTCCCTGGGGCATTTAAAAATAAAATTAAAAAATAAAAGGCATTCCAGTGCCTCACCACCCTCACAGTAAAGAAGTTCTTCCTCCTTATATCCAATCTAAACTTCCCCTGTTTAAGTTTGAACCCGTTACTCCTTGTCCTCTCACTACAGTCCCTAAAGAAGAGTCCCTCCCCAGCATCCTTGTAGGCCCCCTTCAGATACTGGAAGGCTCCTATGAGGTCTCCACGCAGCCTTCTCTTCTCCAGGCTGAACAGCCCCAACTTTCTCAGCCTGTCTCCATACGGGAGGTGCTCCAGTCCCCTGATCATCCTCGTGGCCCTCCTCTGGACTTGTGCCAACAGTTCCATGTCCTTTTTATGTTGAGGACACCAGAACTGCACACAATATTCCAAGTGAGGTCTCACGAGAGCAGAGTAGTATGAGTATTTGTGTTTATGGCTTACTACATATAAATTTCTTATTGAATCTGACCTGCTTTTTCATACCTCTCTAGACCATCTGAAGGGAATCTGTCTGAATGCAACAAATATATATATTAAAGATTGTGCAAGACAAGCTATTGGTGTAGAAATGCTTGCTGGTCACATTCTGAAAACTGAAAGCTTTGTTTTTCATACAGTTGGATAAGTGGAATGAGTGTCTTTTCAACTGTACCAGTAATGAAAACATACAGAAAATATTTCCATTACAGTTGAACTCTGTATGCACTTAGAGAGCAAAACTTCATGAAACAAAGTGAAGCATTTCCTAGAATTTGCCTTCCACCTCCTTCTATTATTGTAATTTACTTTGAACTTAAAAGTTCTGATCCTTTTTGTATGTCTCATGTAGAAGCAGTCTTCATCTCATTTGTTCCTAAGTCTTTTGAATTCCAGCTTTGCCTTTTCAAAGCTTTTATTAATGCAGGGACAAGACAGTTTTTCTACAGGCTTGGCAGCAAAAGAAGAATAAGAAAACCTCTATACAATTGAATCTTTTGTTCTCTGGGGTCCAGATCCCTCCACTCTCCTTTCAGCACCTCCTGAAAAGCATCAGAAGTGATGTGGTTGTATTTCATAAGTTACAATAAGGGTTTGTACCGATGCATTTAGGAAGGGAATCTTACAGAACCACCTCCCCTGGTTCTATGTATAGTGTGTATTTCTTCAACCTGTGTGAAACTCTGCAGCCCATTTAGACAGTAGTCCTGCCTTGGAGAAGTTGTGTCCAGGGCTGCAACAAAAGTTCTCTCAGAAGGGGCACGTACTGGGGACAGATGTATCCCATGCTTCCTGGTGCTGAGGAGGAGGAGCATCTAGCTGAGGTAGCAATAGCACCTATAAAGAGTTCAAAGCTGGAGTGTAGCAGGGAGACAGTCTAAAGGCTGGTAGGACCTGGGAACGGAAGCACTTTCCTTGAGCAGAGGTGCCTTAACATCTGATTCTTTTGCTGTGACAGCATCTGTATTCTTTATGAACTTGAACAGTCTCATTAGCAATTTCTAATGTACATAATACGTATCAATACATCACAGCCTTTGAGAAGATTCAAAAGCCCTTTGAGACAGCAGATAAGTGAAGAGAAACCTTAGAAGGTGGACCAGTTTTTGACTTACAAGCTTAACCAGCCAACTAATTTGCATGAAGTTGGAAAGACTTAAATCACAGTGATAATGTTTAGTATGTTGTAATTAGATGGGAAACTCCCTTACAGACTTAGAAAATCCTCAGATGATTAAAATAAAGATCATTTTATACTATACAGATTCACAAAACAATTTAATGTAATTTCTAGAGGATTTTTTGGCATGGCTTAAATAGCAAAAAGACTCTATTCACACTTGTCTGAGGATGTGGGTATAAATCACCAAATGTTGCTAGTCGTCAATAATGCTCACTTCTCAAGCTCATGTTGAAGTGCTGGGCTTTACAGCACAATCAATGACTCACTATGTAAGATATGGGTGATTTTATTTTAACGTTTGATATGAATATTATTCTGTATATGTTCTGTTACAGATTACATCTATATTTTTCATGGCTATATGAGCCTGTAGGTCTTACAATAAAGTCTGGGGTCAATTAAAGCTGCTTCCTTAACATATACACTGCTCTAACAGACCCCAGACTATTGCAGGTGTGCAGACCTTGCCAGTGTGTTCTGACCTTGACTACGCTTTTGTTCAGGCTTCATTTTTCTCCTTTATGAGTTTGCTTCACCCCTTTAGGAACATTTCAATGCACTCTGCAAAACTGCAAGCATGTTCATCTTTGCAGGATTTTTCGAAGGAGGAAAACCCCCAGAAGAACTCTCTAAAATCTGTGGTTTAGATTTCATTTTATTTGTTATCTTTTATGAACAAATTACGAAATATACTTCATTCACAAATTGGAAATATTTACAATTTCTTTACAACAAGGCATTGTTGAGATTTTGATTTATGGCATTCTTAGAGCATTCTGTCTTTCAAAACAAAGACATTGGTGGTGTTTTCAGCAGACTTCATTTACACTCTGAATGTGAAATGGAAGCCTTTTGGAAGAGTAATTTGCACTCTTTTTTGATATGATCTACTGGGAAAATTGAGTCTGGCTGCATTTGGGGAGAAGGACTGTGCAGATGTGTTGCTGGTACCATGCCAGATGATCTGACGCCATCATATTACACCAGATGCTGCTAAGTGGGGAGGAGAAAAAGATTCCCCTGAGCCATCCTTCCGCTGCTCTCTACTCTTCTCTTCTCTGTAGAAATGCTGTGACCAGGCTGAATGTAGCCCAGTTTGGTTATTTTTTTTCTTGGTTTTGAGTCTTTTTGAGAAGAAGAGTCTTGAGAAGTCTGTTTCAAATACTGACAGAATTCTGAAAAGTTATTCAGACAAAAAAAAAAAAAAAAAAAAAAAGAGAGTAGCCAGGAAATTAATAAATTCTGAATATCCTCAGAATGTTTAGGAGACAAATTTTGAGCATGTTTCTAAAAGGAAAATGCAACTGTGCTGTTCTGCAGTTGTAACATTGGAGCCATAAAAGCTAAGATAGTTCTATTTTCTTAATTCCTTGGAGTCTATTTTTTTCCTGAAGAAAGTTCTAAACCCATTTCTTTCCATGGAACTTTTAAATATCTCTTAATATATACTTCCATTATAAATCAGATGTGGGCCACCATTGCTTAGGTTGTCTGTCATTTCCTGGAACAAGAACAGAAAAGACTGATCAATATTATTATGCTATGGTTTTTGAAATTCAATTAGCTGAGTTTGTAAAAAACAAATTAACAAACTCCGAATTTCAAACATTCAGAAAAACTCTGCAACTTTTATTTGGCTTGATAAATCTCACTGTTAAAAAAGAAATAATGTTTCTTCCTACATAAATTAAATACATTTGAAAGCTGATAGACCCGTTGATACTGAATGAGTTGGACATTGCTCTCAGACTACAGGTACAGCATTGGATGGCATCTGTGCAAGTTTTGTGGCATTGTCCTTTGAAAGCGTATCAAATCGAACTTGTGTGCTAATCTACAAAGGAAGAAGATGGTAGTTAAGTGTTTGCTTCCATTCAAACCTTTTTCTGTGCTGACATGCTACGAACAGATGTTTGATGCTAGCTGGGGTAGACATTTAGGAAGTAGGTTTAGATCCAAACAGGATCTAAGGGGTTTGGGATGGAACTGATTTTGGTTTGCACTTAATATGCCGGACTACAATTTTTTAGCAGTTCAGCAATTGCTGCCCAAGTGGCAGATGAGTCATCCTGGAGTAAGCTGACCTGATCATGAGTCAGAATCCTAAAGCATCTAAACAAAGATTTGTTTGCTGGGAGACAGCTGCATTAATTAAGCAGTTCCCTGACCCTGAAGGCTGCTAAGCCACATGTGGTTTATGCTCAGAAGTGCCTTATTCTGAGCAGTTTTAGGCTTATTTCATACCACATTGAATTTGAATGCAGAAATGATCTGTTACCTATGTCCAATGACAGATCACAGAGAACATCCAGCTATGCCAAGAGGAATGGGCACATAACAATGAATTCAGGTAGATGAGGGAGAGGTGCCACTGTTGGACTGGTTCTAAAATATTTGCATGAGAACCAAAAGCTCTTCTCTGCATGGAAAGATTAATTTCACCTTTTCTACCTTCTAGGTACAGTTGGAGAAAATGTTGAAGAAAAAGGATTTGTTTGTCCTCCTTCTTGTGGAAATTACTATGAAGAGAGTAAAGCAAGATTCATTGAGCTAAACAGAGAGAAAGACAGAAAGAACCTGACTCTATAGAATAGTAGCCAAGATTCTTGGTGAAGAGAAAAAAATTCTGGGACCGGGTCATTGTTCGTATTCTGACTCTTTCTCTCTCTTCCTTTAATACATAACATTTGATTTATAAATAGTTTGGGAGGCAGAGACCAGAACTTAGAGTTTAATATAAGGTGGAAGCACTGGTGCCTTCTCCCTCGTGTGCTACCTGCTACATTTTAAAGTAGATCACAAGACTTAATTGTTCCCTGTACAGTTTTTGAAAGAAAGGATGTCCTATTCCTCTCTACAAAGTAAACATAGGGCCATCAAACCAAGTAACATTGCCAATTAATACTCGTGTGTCAAGCATAAATTTCAGACAAAATAAGGTACTTAAAGTTACTGAATTTTGAGTGTTTTCTACCACCCACCTCTCCTTTTGCCAGATGATGGTGCTGGATTTTTTGTATGATGCCTTGCAGCATTCTCATATACTGAAGAGGAACAATCATACCTAACACTGAACTCTGAATCCCAGTTTGGGGGTTATCTGCTCTGAAACAAGGCACTACGTTTTGCTTGTTTATAGATGCCTAAGCCTTTGTTGCCTTTGTTGGATCTACACTGAAGATATCAGTCAGCAAGGAAAGAGACCAGGAATACCAAAGCCGTTTAATATTAACTATCAGTCAGATACATGTTAATAGCCTTGATCTGTCAGAAGACTACCTGTAAGTACATGTAAGTTTCCTTTTGTCAGCTTTGTCACTTGAATCCTCTGGAGACATCAGCTATTAGAATATCATCATAATTTCAGAAAATATTGAAAACCATTTATATTCCCCGGTATGTCTATTTACAAAAATCAATGTATTAATAAATTAAAAAATGTTGCTGAATTCAAGAAATGGAGAAGCACACAGGTTAGAAGCAGAGTGAGTAAATGGTTGCAACATCCAAATAGGAGCATTTGGATCTTTTACTAGGGTGAATATTTTAAATACTCAACTTACTTCCAGACTGCAGCGTTCACCATGTGGAATTATGTCACTACCTGGAAGCACCATTCCCAACTCAGAGTGGCATCACAGCATCAGCCAACTTTGATTAGCTGAAACTATGACTTCCTCTTAGAGGTGGCCCTTCCTGAAGTGACATAACAACATGGTAGCTCCCTAGTGTTCAGCGTACCTTGGAGGTAACTCTGGTGTCGGGGGAACCACCGGGCAGCTGGGCAGGTCGGTTATTTCAATACCCCTCAACCTCTAATATAAATATAACAATTATACAATAAATATAGCACAAATAAATGCACATGCAGTACATGTCTATATTACTGTATATCTATATAGTATAAATATATAAAATAGTCTTATATTAAAACATTTTAAAGCCATTTTCTACATGAAGGCCTAATTTAATGTAAGTTTTTAAGCAGCCTTCGTTATTTTTTAGGTGCATGACTAGAGCTAATGTACTCAAACCCACTAGCAGCAGGCAGTCCACAGGTTGTATGTAGGTCTAAGAAGTTCCAGATCAGACCATCTGCACATGCATACTTGAATCTACAACACACTTGCACAAAGTCCTCCATTGGTGGGGCACATCCCATATTCACTGAGCATGTGCCATAGGGTTGCTCTGCACGTGCATCATGGCTGTTCACCCAAGATAAGTGGGCGTTTGGCAGTCCTCTGTACTATGTGGCTAAAAGCTCATTAGGTTAAAACAGTCCAGGAAAGGAGGCAGTGAACTGCTGCTATACTTGGTCATCTTCAGCCCAAATTGGTAGGGTTGGCAGGTGTTTTTCTTCCCAGGCCATTTCTTTGTTGCTTTATCTCTCTTTTTATTTCAAATGGGCTTCATCTTTGTCTTTATTGAGGAAAGAGCCTCTTTGAAAGGCAAGATCAAACCTATCATCTATAAGACAATAGTCATACTTGCCTACATAGCTGACCAGAATTCTGCTTCTTTTTAAAATGAGAGGAAGAAATGTACCTCTTCTCTTGATTTTATCACCCTACTTTATGTTATAGTTTTAGCCTGTACTATTAAATTTTTAAACACACATTTCAAACATCTAAGGTAAATTCATTTTATATTTCTACTTGAAGTCTCATGTCAGTTAAGAAACAGGATAATGACAAGTAATTTTTTACTTCATGGACTATTAACTGCTGTGTCATGTTTTGTCACAGAATCTGGAAACATTCTACATTCTGAGTGAATTAATCCTCAATCTGCTATTCAGAGGTCTCAGTAGATATGATACAGACTGTTGAATTTAACTGTAATGCAAACTTCCACTTGGAGGTTTAGTTGGGCAGTTCACTTGACTTTTGTTCCCTTCTCTACTCATTTCTCAAATGAAAGGCATTGGATACAAAGTCCGAATGTAAAGCATAGGGTGTTAGTTAAAATTTTACTCTTCAAATATTAGCCAGATCTGTAAGTCCAATGAGCTGATTTCAATAATTCTATTAAATTAATTTTCTGACCCTACTTGCTTACTTTCAGGAGCTTAAGTTTCAGAACCTAAACGTAGACCTAGACACCTTGGTAAGCTTATTTTTAACAAAGAAAGGCAGCAAATACTCAGTGGTGCTGCAAATCAGACCAGTTTCATTTAGGTATCTAAATATGCCCTTAGGTGCTTAGGTTTAGTCATCCAGGTTTGTGAACTGTGGCTTTTGTGTTTAAATAACCTATTTTATAAGCTGAGTAGTTAGGAGAGGAAGAAATTGATTAAATCCTGGAAGCATGCAATGATGTGGTTACAGAAAGCATTCTGTGCTTTTTCACAGTACAATACATGATAATCCATATTAATAAAGCTTCACATTATTTATGAAGTGCTATATTTAGCAGTTAAACCCTTGAATTGCTATACAATGGAATTATGTTGAAAATGGATGTACTTCATTGAAATGGATGTACTGCAAATATCCACTACCTAAAAATAGCTCCATATAATGCAACATAATAAGGCTTACACAGAATGGCAGCATTTCATTTCCCAGAAGCTCATTCTCATATAAAACTGAAAACTGAGTACATCTCTTGCCCATTGTAAACGTTAACACATACAGTAGCATTTTAGGAGAAGTGGAACAAGTAAGGGAGGACTCACAACTCACTTTTTCTGCCATTTCATGGGAGTGATGCAATGAATGTTCTCTTTCTGAGAACATTCGCCTTTGTTCATAGCTGGCTAGCCGACAAGTGAGCCATGAAGAAAGGGTGCAACCACCAATTCCAATGCATGCAAGAGACATGGAGGCAAGATGCAAAGAATAAAGAGCAGACGACTTCTTTGCCAGAGCACGAAGAAATTGAAAATTTAAGATTCCTCCGATTAGTCCACAGATGCAACAGGCAGAAAAAAGTATCATCTGTCAGGAAAGATGAGAAAGGTTATGTCATAGTAACATTTTTCAGAGACAAATTCATTCATATGAAAAATGAGACTAACCATAATTCAATGTTTCAATAGCATCATGATCTGCAAAACACTGGGCAGACACTCATTTTTAACTTTCTCAGCTCCCACAGAGCTCCAAGGGAATACAATACCTTCTGGTATACTAGAGTTCAGATTGATGTTGCATATAAGATAAAGTTGGGTAGAATGAGTTGGTCATGAGTTTAGTCAATGGAAGGACTAGTAGGACACAAATCTTTTGATTTCTAGCAATTCATCCAAAACTATATCATAACAGAATGTGTCATAATTTTCCATTGTGCAGTTTCTCACCACTCCTCAGGAGTGAATGCCTCATGCATTTTCAGTGAATCTGTCTTTCTTTGTGTGCCATCTGACTCTGCCTCCTGTTCAGTTCTAATTTGTTCAGTTAGAGAGCAGTTTGAAGGCTTTCTACAGCTTTCGAGGGGACTTCAAAAGTGTTCAAGGTGAACGTGCTAGACAAAGAAGCAAAAGAAACAACAAAGAAATCTTACAGAAGGTCAGTGTGGTGACTATGTGATCATTTGCTTGTTTGGTTTTTTTAACTTGGTTAAAATGCTTCTGGAAAATTTAGAAGGATGTGATACAGGATGCGGTTAATGAGATATGTTTGAAGACCTCCTAACACTTTAATCACAAAGATGCCACCCAGGTTCAGTATGTCCTTGAGCCATAAATGACTCAAGAGCAAAAGACTTTATTATGAAGATACGGCTAACCTACTGCCTTACTCACTTCCTTTGAAACTGCT
The DNA here is from genome assembly GCF_963264785.1 of Psittacula echo. Lineage (NCBI taxonomy): Eukaryota > Metazoa > Chordata > Aves > Psittaciformes > Psittacidae > Psittacula > Psittacula echo. The sequence goes on along the minus strand of NC_137737.1, from coordinate 27,692,497 downwards.
GGCCTGTCAGACGTTGATCTAGATGGGTCTTTGCTGTTACTCAATATGGCTTTGTCTACTGTGGTAGGAAAAATTTATAAAGCCTTAGAGACCACTTCTGTACATAACTGGGATAAAAACTTTGTCAGGTGTGTGGCACCCAGGCTGTATGCTGCAGTCCACTGGGAAGTGATTATTTTATGAGACCATGAGAACAGTCAGCTTTTAGAAACTGCTTATGGTACATATGCTTTAAGAAATGAGATTGTCATTGTAACAGGGTTAGGATAACTCACTGATATTCAAAAACTGTCTGAAAGAGATCTTGATTCCCTTCACACTTGTGCTGGTTTTATGTGACTTCCATCTGTATATGGCGGAATAATCAAGCTGGCAGAAAATTGCACCAGATATCACTTATAATAGGATCATGTCTTCAACATGAAGTTCTGCTATGACTTGTGAAGTGACAGTAGCCTCACTGATGTGGCAGCCCACTGTTGGTTCCTGAAGGACAGAAGATGCAATCCAGTGACATTATTGGGGAACTTTTTATTGACTTGGCATAAATTTCTGTCAGATGGTTTTCCATCCAAGTTTATCCAGACTGGGATAAATAGGGATGCATGGCTTAAATAGGTATGACCTAAATAGGCCATTTCAGAACTGCCTTGTGTTGTTTGATTAACCCAAAGTGCTGATTGCTTTTTTGGAATGCTAAGTTGCAATTGTACAGACTTTTTATCAGAAACACTTGGACTCTGAAGGCCTCCAGTAAAGATTTCAAGTTAGATAAGTATGCCTTTCTATATATAATTAGGTATTGCATATGCAGTGGAAAAACTTACAACAAGTCCAGATTTTTTTTTGGCGCACAATATTCCACATATGCCACAAAGCAGAAACTGCAAAACAAAAAAAGCAAAAATAAAACAACAGTTATTTCATCATTTAAGGTCTGAAGTTTAAATGCTGCTGCATTGCTGTAGTGCTAACCTCAACAGTAGTTTAGGCAGTGATTACAGTTGTCAGCATTTTTATCACAAACCTTATATTTCAGGAAGCTATAACTGAACCATAAACACACTTATCTGAGAAGAAGAAACTGGAATGAGAAGCCAGATTAAAGATGATTGCTCATACAAAAAAGAAAAAAACAAAGCATACTTTTAAACTGCTTGGGTAACCAAAATACGGAAAAAAAAACCCCAAAACAAAACAAAATCAATGTTGCAAGCAAAAGATTACTTTTTACTCTTTTGGGGTTTGTTTAGATAAGTTTAGCAAGTTTTAGTCAGTGATCCAAATCACCTACTTTCATGCTGCTGAGGTACTTAATGCCCTGATCCTACCATCTGAACCACCAAGGGATCATACGTGGATTGTTGGAACTCTGGGCAAGAATGCAATTCATTCAGCTCTGTGGGTGCAGGTGTAAAGTACGAGTGTAGCTACACTGAACATGCAGGAAAACCTGTTTCTAGATAGCTCACTTTGCATGAAGGTATCTGTACCTTTTCATGTAGTTCCCTTTCACAAGCTGATGTACTAATTGTTGCATCAAGCATTAAGAAAAAACTAATTAACAAAACCAGAAACATCCCTAACAATGATGTTAATGCTTTTTAGTGACCTGCACTGAAGACAGATGACATTCTCTGAACATCTCTTTGTCCCTCAACAAAAAAATGTAATGAGGGAGTCAGAAAGTAGTCCCTGAGGAAGCAGTTGTGGTAGGAATTAAAGTAGTTGGATGAAAGCAATAAAGCCTTCTCCAGGTGTTTATAATACTGTCAGAAGATGTCTTTGATACCTCATAAACTTCTTTATTATGAAATCTGTGCTTCTTATTTTCAGTAAATCTAACCCTATGCCCCTATTGGGACTTAATTTTATAGCTTTGAAAATGGATTTTCCCACATTCATTCTGCATGGAGATGGTGTTTCTAGCAAAAGGCTTTGCTTGACCTTGATTTAGGGTTAAATCACTGAACAGACCTGACTGTTACATAAGGAAAAGAAAAAAAATTATGCAGTTTCTGTACATCATTCAGGATTTCAAGATCCTTGTAATATATTGCTTGTACCTCACATTTACCCTTCAGAATTTTGCAACTTCAGTATCTCATTTGAGGTGGTGCTTTACTGCATAGTTTATCTCTCTCCAACTAGAGTAGTCTCTCTCCAACTAGAGTAGTTCATGTATATACCTAAGAATAAACCTTAACATATATTTTTACTCTAGGTCCATTGAATCAATTGCACACAATGAATATGGTTAAATTTTGTATATTATTTACTTCTATACTAAGCATGGGATGTGGACTTCATACCAGTCTGACTATGGAAAGGGCTGGGTCATGTAGACCATGGTGCTGAACGGATCAGGACGTACCAGGACATACAACTGGTGGTTGCTACTACAGCTCACCTATTGGAATAACAATCAAAAAGCCAACAGGTAGGGCTTCCTCTACCCCTTTCTGACAGGAAGGGGAGATTTCAGCTCAGAAATATCACTCCTGAATTGTAGGTTTTCACTCAAGCTTTCTGTGAGGTTTAGGAGTTTCACTCCCAGTCCTGCCACAGCAGATTGATTTCAGCTGAAGGCATGCTTCAGATTTTCACATGCAATGTTTTGTATTTCTCAGCATTAATGCAGAAACCTCAAAAAAAAAAAAATTCACTATAATTAAGTTCTATTCAATCAGACTTGATAAAGCGGATTATTAATAACATGATTTCTCTTTGCAGTGATTGAATAGCATTGACAGGAGAATTTTGTATAGAGAAAAATTAATGAGTTCTGCAGAACTTAAAGAAAGGATGTGGAAGATACTATCAAAGATAGTTTCAACTTGTAATAAGTGTGTGTTAACTACTTTAAAAAGCTGTGGGGTTGATGATTTACCTTCAAAGCTGAAATAATAGGTCACCCATCTCTTCAAGAATGCTCTAATTCTGCGCCTGTTAGAGTCAATGATTTTTTTTACCACTGTTTTCAATTGAAGAAGACTTCCTATTTCCATTATACAGTTTTGCTAGACAGAAGGGAATGCAATTGACAAGTCATAGTAGCTTTGCATATGACCAAAGGAGCAATATGCAAATTACAGATTCACTCAGCATTAGAACCCACCAGTTTTGGCAGCTTTGCTGTTCTTTACTGCTTTTCAAGGACAGGAAATGCATCCTTCCAAGCCACCATTGTGTAGTGCCGTATACTTATATATTACCTAAGGTATTTCCCAGTTGAAATCCAAAGAATAGTGAATGAGCTAATCTGCAGGCCCTAAGTTACTGTCTTCTCAAAAACAAGGGGTGACTACTGTATTCCATAGTTGTCAAAGTATCTGAAGGACTACCTGGAGTAAAGATCTGGATGCAGGAGTTGAATGTACATTAAGTAAGTTTGCCAATGATAGTAAAATAGGAGGAGCTGCGAACACCCTCAAAAGTAGAGAAGCCTTACAGAGATATCTGGATAGACTGCAGAGGTGGGCAATCACCAACCATATGAAATTAAACAAGAGCAAGTGCCAGATTCTGCATCTAGGATGAGGTAATCCTTCTTATACATAAATATTGCAGGAAAAGAGGCTGGAAACAGCCCCACAAAAAGAGATCTGAGGGTCTGGCTTGATGACAAGTTGAAAAGACAATGGTGTGCTCTGTCAGACAAAAAGGCCAACAGTGTCCTAGTGTGCATCAAGCACAGCACAGCTAGCCAGTTGAGGGATTAACCCACAATATATTGCATTGGTGCTGTCCCACCTCAAGTACTGTGTGCAGTTTTGGGTGCTTCAAATATAAGAAGGGCATGAAATTATTAGAGTGTGTCCAGAGGACAGTGACCAAGATGATGAAAGGCCTTAAGGGAAAACTAAGGAGGAATAGACAAGGTCTTGGTTTGTTCAGCTTGGAGAAGAGAAGGCTGAGGGGTGCCCTCGTTGCAGTTTACACCTTCTTCAAGTGGAGGAGGAGGTGCTGATCTCCTCCCTCTGGTGACCAACTATAGGACCCATGGAAATGGAATGAAGTTGCATCAGGAAAAGTTCGGGTTGGACATTAGGAAGAGGTTCTTCAACTGGGAGGGTGGTTGATTACTAGAACAGGCTTCCCAGGAAAGACATCATAGCACCAAGTCTGTCAGGGTTCAAGAAGTGTCTGGATGACACTTTTGGTCATATAATTTAGTGTTAGGGGGTCCAGCGAGGAACATGGATTTGGACTTGGTGGGGAATTACGGGTCCCTTTCAACTGGAGATAATCTATGATACTGTGATTCTATGATAACATTTTACTGTGTCAGGGCCTTTATGTGTACCCTGTATGTATTTTCTCTCTCTGTATATATGCAATATTTATACATATACACAAGGAATAGGGTGTCCTCTAGTTAAAGAACTCAAGAGGGAATTAACTGCAATTATTCTCTTATAGAAACAAATACTTCACTGCTGGACTTTTGTTTTAATTATTTTTCATTAGAAAAACTGTGAGAAGCTAAAAGGTCCAAAATCTCATAGTTCACTGTTTACAACCAGTCCCCATTGCATCTGGGGTTACTTTTTGATTTCAGATTTATTCATACCTCCTATGACACATGATGTTTCATGTCAAGACTAGCAAAGGAGGTAAGGACTTAATGTATCATCCAGTAATAAATACAGGCAGAACCAGTTTTAGGCTATTGGTAAAAACTTCAAAGATGATACTACAAAGCACAAAGGCTACTTAAAGGCTCAGTGGGCTGTGTGTGCCTCAGTTGCTCTTTCAGTAAAGATTTGCCAGAGACATAGCAGTGTCAGAGTCCCTCTGATAGCACTGATGTGACTTTAAGGTGATGCAGTAGTGTCTGTTTTTCTCTGGAGTCTTTGCCATTCATGCTGCAGCTATGCTTGTTTATGTTCAATATGCATATTTGAAAATCTCTCTTTTGGTCTGTTGAACTTTGAAAGCAAAGACCTCCTAGAAAAGGAGAAGGTGTATTTTGAGCCTGCTTTAATTTACTTTATATTAAATATGGGCTTGAAACAAAACCTCAGTTCAAAATACCTAGAAATTTCGGTAGGGAGGCTGAAATCTCAATTTAGATTCAAGTTTTGTTGTTTGGATCCATCCCTACTTCATATTTTCTGGAACAGAAGACTTGACCTCTTTCACTTTCTCCTAGAAAAAAGGGGCTTTCTTACTGGTAGTCTGAAAAAAAAGATTCAGTTTTACATATATTTGCAGAAAGCCGGAGATTTGTTGGTTTCCATTGTGCAGAAGAAAAGGAACTATTTTTTTTTTATATATTGACTCTAAGAAACCTTTATTTCTTCTGTTTTGAGGAGGCAAAAGTAATAGTGTGTGCAATTCCCTGGAAAATGAAAACTGTCTCTATAGAAAATCTTTCTGGAGAGAGGCTGAAGAAAATAGTAGAGAAAAACAGCTGAATATACTTGATCCCTAGTCTTTGTCATGATAAAGAAGCCCAAACCACATACTCTTCGTGGAAAGCCCTCCAGTGTTCTGGGTCATCCATATGTATCTGATGAAATAGAGGAAGGGAAATTATTCCAAATTTGAAAAATAACACAGTGAAAATACAAGCGTATCATGTCTATTCAAATAATCTTCTACTTGGAAGAATAAAGATCAGGACAGAATCAACAGTTTTACTTCTATCTACTCTTGTCAAGTTTAGTTTTACACTAAAATTGTATAAACATGTGACTGCCATGAGAATATCCAGGATTTTGAAGTTAGTAATATTTAGAAAGAGCCATTCAATTTAATAATCTTGCTACTTTAACTCCATCCAAATGAGAAAAAACCTGAAATCCCTATTGGATGAACAGAGCAGAGGAGATATCTCTAATTGTAACTCTTCTTCAAGGCAGTATTTCAGAACAAGAATTAAGTTTTCTTAGTGTAGGCATAAAGGGCACATAATCCGTTCATGAAAACAAAGATGTCAAACTAGATAAAAATACCAACGGGTAAAAAAATGTGAACCTAGGTAGTGAGTTTGCCCGTTACCTCCACAGAGAAACACAATCTTTGCAAAAGAGGGATGAAAACTTCTAAAAATATTGTTGTCCCATGCAAGGGGTTGTGGGAACAGGAATGTCCAGCTGACTGCAATTCATCCAGAATCAGAACCAGAAGCAACAGCATTGACACAGCTGAACCCTATGTCCCACCAAATCTGTCATGCTGAGAGGGGGCCTCTGCCATTTGAAGTGAGACACGGTGTTAAACCATGTCTAATCTGAGCTAATACCTTGACCTGGTAGTGTGCTGTTTGGTCATATCAGCTCAGGTGGTGCTGCAGTTCCCACTGATTCAAGCCATGTTCAAGCAGTTTAAATTCCATCTGAGTCCCTGTGATTAGTGTTTCCATTCATCTGGTTCTAGGCCTGCAGAGGTGCTTTAAAAATGGAAAATTATTTTTAGAAATGCTGAAGGAAATTTTAAAGTGCGTGTTTGAACCTGGAATTCTTTGAATCAGTGATTCAAAAATTCTCTGATCATCTGGCAAAACACTCAAATTCTCAGCACAAAATAATGATATTTATTTCCTTGCTTCGGGCCTGTCAGAATAATAAACAGTAAATAATGCTTTTTTGTTTCAAAAGAGATAAATTTTTTTTTTTAATTTTTTGTCTCAAAAAGTAATAAAGATTATTCCTTGCAGGTGAACTAAAGTCTTACCTCAGTAAAACATCTAAGTATGCTCAAGTCAGTCTATGTTCAACAGATCCTCCCCAAAACAACCCAGGAATTACAAGTACTCTTGGACAGACTGTCTTCCAGATTGGTTTATGTTTCTGGAGTGTCTGAATGATAAAGAAAACCTACTGAAAGATTGAGAAATTCACTCAACTGGAGGGAATTGTCCTGATTTCATGCAACGTGAGAAGATTCTGTGCTTGATGCATCCTCCCTCACCTATAGGTACAGAACTCTCCCCAGCTTCCACTGAGCTCACTGGCAGTGCTGTGATTCATTTCATCAGGAGCAGGAGCCAACTAGAAATTTGGTCAGTTTGATGAAAATGCAACGCATATGTCAAATTAAAGTAGGATCACATCTGTATTTTGTCTGTATCTTAAACAATAAAGTGAATTTTTTAGTGTTCTTTTGAAAATAAATAAGGAAGAAAAAGAAATAATTTGACTGTTCTTTCCAAAGGAAACTTGGCAGCAGTAGAACTAAATGCAGAATTTAATGTTTTAAAATTCTAGGCCACCAACATTGATTTAACAATCTAAAATTATATTCTTGCTCTGGGAGAGTTCCATACTGACTGACACTTTTTCTTTTCCTTCAAATCCTGGGGGGAAAAAAAAAAAAAAAAAAAAAAAAATCAAATATTTCAGGTGCCAACTTGGAGCAAATTTCTGTAGCCAAACTATAAGTGCAGATTTTTAGTGGGCAGGTAGACTTCCACTGTGCTAAAATCACAGATCATGGAAACAATATCTCTGCGTCTACAGAGAGACAGACAGACAGACTAACACCCAGAGAACACAAATCTCTCAAATACTTATAGATATTTGTCTTTATAGCAGAAGAAACTATTATTCTTGAGGGATATAGCCATAAGTGAATCATCAGGTTCTCTTGCATCTGAAGAGAGATGGCATATTTGACTAAAGGCGTGGCTTTTCTCTCTCTCTCTCTCTCTCTCTCTCTGTAAGAGAATCTCATTTGTAGCATGAATTTATTCACCACTTGCAGAATAAATGAGAATTAGAGCCATATGCATATGTGTGAATACATAGTCAGTACTCATAGTGATGCAACCATTATTCTGTTTGTTATATCATATAGCTGAAATGGAATGGTGGGTTGCAGAAATATGCCTAAATTTTGGTTAAATAGAAATCTGGGAGACACTGAGTATAGCCTGTGAAGTATAGCAATATAATCATAACAGAAAGAAAGATCAGAAGTCAAAGCCACATTTACCTTACATTTCATGGGACTGAATTTTTGGTTTATTTGGGGGTTTCTTGTTTTGTTGATTTTTTTTGTTTGTTTTCACCTTAGCATTTATGGCCTATTTTAAAAAGAACAGATTGGACCTGACGTAAAATAAATTGGATAGTTGACTCCAGGTGATTTGAGAAGCCAGTCATATCTTCAGTTGTTTTCTGTTGGCTTCTTTTAAACAACTCTTGCTGTCTTGATCCAGCTCAACTTCAATTCGAACAACAAATTTAGAGACTGTTTTCCTTTTTCCATGCATTTTTGATGTAAACATTGTCTAGGATTTCCATTTCTTCATTCTTGTCTATTCCACTTTCCCTGGCTTGCTTATACATAATGCAGGGCATGCAATCATCAGAGCACTTCAGCCCATGCTTAACTTCACTTGTATCTCCAATCCTATGGGGGGGATTGACATGCTTAAAGTTACGTATGTTAGTAAATTATCTGGTTGAATGGAGGCAGTGAACAATAAGAACAACTCTTTGAAGAAGAGAGCTAATGTGCATCAAATGTAAAGCATTATGGGGAGGCAAATACAAGAGATAGAATGTGCATGATTTTAAGATGCCAAAATTTTAGGATTTCAGGTTAAGGTTTCCATGGTGATGCTGTCTTCATCTACTTCCTTATGAACTTGGGTCTCTGCTGAGTTCCACCCACATGAAAGGATAGAACAGGGTCAAAAGTTTTCAGTATATTTCCAGGTAAATTACAACAGGAGATATGACACTGTTCAACTTAAATCCAGTGTTTTGCATCCTAACCTGTCAAAAGTATGCTTTGTTCCTTTGAAGTTCCTTTCTTTTCCTTAATGTTCACTTCTCAAAGGAAAACCTTGATTCAAGAGTGTGAATTAGACGAAAAAACCTCGCCATTATTTCATGCAAGACATATTCTTTAATGAAGATAATATGAGCTCAGTGCAAGATCTAGTGAGCAGAAAGGCAGTATATGCCATTTCTGCAGCAGGACAATTCTGAGGATTGTGCAAGCAAGCCTTTTTTCAGTTGTTTTAATTTGAACCTAGTTACCCATTGCCCTTAGCATCCCTGGAAGGGTAGATCTCTATTCCCTTTCTTGTTCTGTCTCACCTGCTAGTCCCCTAGTCATAAGTACACAACCTAACAGACAATTTGAAGTGCTGGAGTGGTACAAAGAGGGTGCCATAATGGTGAGAATTTAGACCGTAGATCTTTAGTTCAAGCCAAAGAAAGTAGGCCTTAGTAACCATGTCAGCCCATTCTGCATACCATTGTGATTTCTCATTTCCTCTACTACATGAGGTATAAACTGGTTTTTTTCTTCCACTTTATAGTTTCTTTGTGGCCTCTCTTTGCCTACCCAACGTGCATTTAGTTGCTCAGTTCATAGCAGCTGGTGACTGCCTCTTCTGGCTCTGGTTATGGGCATCCTTCACCCACTTGTTACATTTGCAAACAAGTCACTTTGGGTTCCCTTCCCTGCCTCTGCCCTTACATATGGGAAGAATTTCCTAGAAACAACTGCAAAATCAATTAATTTTCCTCTGTCATATTCCTTTCTAAAACTCTGCCTACAAACAGCTTGAAATCAGCCAGACTGCTGATATGTTGATGCAACCACCTGTTATACCAATCAATTTTGGTTTGTCATTTCCTTATACTCCCTTACATTCTTTACTCTACATCTGCCTCTTGCTTTGATACTAAGGTCCTCAGAGCCAACATCTAATGTAATAGGATCTTAATCTATTGCTAGTACAAGCTCTGGGGTAACAGAAATCATAAAAATGAATGAGGCAGTTGTGCAGGAATGTGCATCGTCATGAAATGGTATCAGCTGTAATAGCATTGTCACAAAATGCAATCACTGCCTAAAATAATTATCTCACTGACTTGTCAAAACTCTTTGACTTCAAAGAAATCCAGAATATTGCCTTTGGTTATTAAATCTTCAGATTGACACGTTTTGGGGTGTGGGTTTTTTTTTTTTTTTATTAACAATAATCAGAAAACTCCCTCTTTGAAATGATTTTGATAATGCCATTACCTGCTGATCACAGTCTTATCTTATCTGGTCTCCATTCTCATTTTTCACCTACTTGTTGTGCAGTGCAGAATTATGTGTATGCTTATATACTGCCAAAAATATTTATGACTGTTGTCAATAATCAATAATTATTTACAATCAGAATATTACATGAAGCACTTTGTCAGAATGAATCTATAAATTACATGAGGTTATGATGATTAATAACCAAGAGTGTTTTGCATTTACCATCTTATCTCAAGGAAGGCAAATAATCTGTTTAGAAATACTGCTGCTCAAGCTAAGCTGGCCAAAACCAGCTTTGGAGTTAAAAAAATGCCCACTCATGTTTAGGTTGAATATTCAATATTTCCTACTCTTTGTTTCATAAATATAAATAACCATTTGGAGGAACATTCTTCCTAGAAACATGCATCTCTCAAACTGAAAAAATAAGAAAAAAATTTTGAGAAGTGAGAAATGCTCTGTGATAATAACATGCTGCTTCTATTAACCCACTATTGGTGTTTCATTTTTTTATTCATTTTACAAGAAGCTCTCAGAGTGCCCAGATTATGGGAACATATCTTGCCTTTTCCTTCCCATTTCCTCTTTCTCTTTTTCCTCCAAAAGCTCAGAACTCAGCTGGTGTACCCTTGACATTATTTTAAAACACTTTTCAAGTCTCATCACAAGGGACAGGGCTGTTCTATTTTTAAAAGCCAAACTCACAATCAATTTAAAGATTGTAAGCTATGGCCTGTGTTCCACTCAAGGCATCCTGCTTTCCCAGGTGTAAGAATGGGTTCATGGAAAGTTCAATTGCTTACAGCAAAATTGAAAAATGAAAAGAAGTGAGAAAGAAGAGCTCTCTGTCGTCGTTGTCTTCCCCCCCCCCCCCCCCCCCGACCATACATCTCTCCCACCGCGCCTCCCCCCTCGTCCCAGGACTATGCAGACTGTACCCCATGCACATTGGAAATGGACCCGACGAGGCTCTCGGCACAGCATGCACACGCGGGAGGGAAGGGGAGAAAAGGGAAGGGAGGGGGATGCCTTCGCACGGTCTGATCACCACCATAAAGAGTTAAAGAGAGAGTGAAATGGCTAACGTACACACACCCCGCTCCATACCGGAGAAGAGTCTCCCAGCTGAGGTTTATGCTCTGTGAGGACCAGGCTGAAACTGACCGCCCCCACGGCCACGCTGGACACCCCTAACCCTATCTCCAGCACGGAGAGCACCAGGAGGCTCCCGATGATCTGGCTGCTGGTGCACATCCTCCCTTGGTCATCCTTCCTTCCCGATCAGCCGGGAAAACCGCGCATCCTCCTCCTCCGGCGCTCCTGCGGCCGTAAGTCGCCCCCAAACTTTTGTTCCTTCGCCGGCAGCCGGGGCGGAGCGGCGCATCCGCTGCCGGCGGGGGCTGCCGAGGGGCCGAGCCGGGCTCTTCACAGCTCCGCGCAGCACCGCGCCGGCGGCGAGCACAGCCCCAGAGCTGCGGAGCTGTCCAAGGTGCCGGACGGGCGGCGGGGACGGGCGCCGCTGCGGCCGGGCAGCGCGGCGGGCGGTGTAAGGCACCGCGCTCCTCAGGGGATGCGCCTCCGCCGGAAAAGTCGACCTTGTCTGATCGCCTCCTGCGCTCTCATTGAAATGACCTCACTGGGATTTTTTTTACACCCCCCCCCCCCCCCCCCCATCTTATTTCTCTTCCCCCCTCTCTTCCTGGGTTGGGAGTTGGGGAGGAGTATGGCGAGCCCACCCCGGCTATATTTATGTATGAATCGAGACCCAATGCACAGGCGAGGCGGTACGGCAGCCCCGCCCCAGGGCCACAAGGCACGGCGCCTTCCTCCGGTCCTCCCCTCGGCTCCGCGGCTCGCACACCTCCTCCGTCCTGCGTCCCATCATCGGGCGGGTGACAAGCAGCGGGGAGCCGTGGCAAAGCCAGCTTCAGGCAGCGCTTCCCTGAAAGGAGAGCCCTCTCGACGGGGTGTGTACAGGCCTCTTTTCTCCCAGGTCCTGCTGCCAGAATTCAGGAGGAAGTCCATCTTCCTCTTAGATTAGTAAAGGGGCTGGAGTCTGTTATGTCTCACCACTGCAAAACTCCTTGGTCTCTTCCAAAACGCTGTCACCAAAATAGATGACTGCTGTAGCCATTCTTGTCACTCTGACAATGGCCAGGACTGTGTCAGTCCTAAAGCAAATGAGCAATAAAGCAAAACATCACAAAAGATCCAGAGCTGCTGCTTGAGCCATGCTTGATTGCTTGGTACCAATCTTTGTTCCTGTGGCTCAGATACAGGGAATGCTTCACCACTCTGATTACAGTTTTACAATCCAGATCTGCTGCACAACATGGTAATATGTAAACAATCTGTCACCTTGGTTCTCCTAAATATGGATCTCTGACTTTTGGACATTTACCTAAACAACAGGGCAATGGTGCTACTTTAACAATTGTATCCCCAAACTCTAGATCATAATTCAAAACCAGCTACATACTACAGCTTCCTGTAGTATTAGCTATTTTTCTCTATTTTTAAAATTCTAAACAAAACATACATGCAATTCTTCCTTGTATGTGAAAATCTAGAAGTCTTAACCTGTACAGACATTCTACACTCAGGCGTCAGAATCCAGAAGGGCAGTCTAGACTTATCCATTATTTTAATGGTGCAATTTAGAGGCAAGAGCATAAGATTGGCTAGGTCCTGATTGAGCCCATTTCTTTGGGCTCCAAAACCTGTGCCTGTTGTTTTGAGAAGACAGCCACTGAACCACTGTCACCAGCGCTTGTTAAAGTGCAAGAGAGCAAGCTATACATAGGTTTTATACACACTTTAGAAGATTAGACCCACCACTACAGGCCAGAGCTTAGCTCCGATTTGTAGAAATCTTGCATGCCTAATAGCTGTGAGTGGAGTGAGACTGACACCAAAGTCTGTCACCTTAATTTTTTTTTGGTTCTTTAGGTACCCGAAAGTGAGAGAAAGGGGTACCAAGATAGGATCTTAATGATTTCTACTTTAAAATTTCAGCTGTTTCCTATTTTTTCACACTTTTCCCAGTTCAGAGAAGCAGAACAGGTGACTACATCTAAAGGAAAAGCTGCATTACATTTAAAGCTGAATTGTCTCCTTTTCAACTCATGTTTTAAATGGTACCTGACATCTCTTATCATTAAAAGTCAAGGCAGAGCATTAAAGTTCCTAAGCTACTATATTTATGTAAGACGATGGAGAAAGCACAGATTTTCAAGTACCCACATGGGTGTAGGAAGGTGTTTCTGCAATGACAGTATCCTTATTATGTCAGATTGTTATAAATGTTAAAGTGTGCTAAGGTGCAATGATTTTACTGCTCAGATTATATTTTACCAGGACTATAAAAGCCAGTGGTGATAAGAGGGGAATTGTATAATGACAGATATAATTAATATATTTAATACTTGCAGCCAGATAGAATGCCTATCATATCAGGGTAGAATTCATGTGACAGAAATAAAATTTCCATAAACAACTTGTTTTATATAACATTTCCACTTCAGTCATAATAAGCTGTCAGAAAGATGGGGAGGGAAGGAAGAGACCTTGTGAAAAGGGTGTCCTAGATGGAGATCACTTCATGCCATGGTTACTAAACCAGGGATATAAAACTGGAGTGGATTGGCAGGAGAAGTGCTCTGGGTGCCTGCTTCCTAAGCTGCAGGCTGCTAGGAGGTGAAAAGCTAAAGGAAGATCTCAGACAGAGTTAATAAGGCTGCCCAGGAGGAGCTGCATGAGTTATCTCTGCTTTGCACCCTTTCAAATAAAGGCAGGAAGCAAATATAATATTCTAATCATTATCTTTTTAAAATGGAAAGATACAGTCTTTGTCCATGTAATCACTTTAGTTTATTTGTGCTGTGGTGCTGCATCATCATGTGCTGATCTAGGCAATTAACTTTACACATAGGACTATTCATGCATACATTTCAGCACGTTTGCATCTTTGCACCATTAAGGCACTCTTTTCCAGAGTTATTTAATTGCTTGCTGTCTCAACTGGCTGGTTTGAAATATTTTCTGTATTTGTGAGTCCCATAACAAAAAGATTATGATGAAATACTAGGGGAAAAAAATCTAAAAATCATTCAATGTACAGGCAAGTTTTCATTATCACTGCAGAAAGTTAAATACTGAAATCCCATCTCCAAAGTACAATTAACTAGAGCTGTGAGGGATGTGAATTTTTAAATTTAAACTCTTGTATTCATGAAAAAAAAAGACATCAATCTTATTCTTGACTTCTTTGAAGGAAAACTTTTGTTTCTTTTTTTTGTCATTGGAGACTTTGAAAATGATTCATGAAAAAAAAATCTAGTCACACAGCACGATGAAGGGTAATTGGATGACATAGTACTGGCAATGAAGAAATAGAGCACAAAAGTTGGTTTATACTAAGTCCCTTTTATGTGGCTTTGATGGCCAAAAGGAGAGACACTAAGTTGTAGCCTCTCCAGTGGAAACCAACAGTTTCATGTAACACTTTCAAGCATGTATTCATGGCTGAACACATCCTGTTAAATGGTTGAATCTATTTACTTCTTAATTTGATGTGTCTCTTAAATAATACTGTAAAGGTCTTTATTGTGAATAAAAGCTGGAACTATAGCATTAAATCAGAATTCAGGCCACCAAATCTGATTCAGCCTAGGTAAATTGTGAATAAAATTGAAACTGTACAGCCATCCTACGGCTGCTTAGAAGATGAGAAATAAGTCAGTGCAGTTGCAAGAGGGGATGTACTAAACCTAAATGTTGATGTTACTAATATGCAGGTTCTAATTCTTGGGCAAATAAAGAGAGATTTGAGTGATCTTGGAAGATGGATTACTCTTTTACTTTATGGATTTATTCTCTAGCCAGCCCCAAGGAATATCAGTTGAGCTATCTTGGAATAAATGACACAGACTGAATGACTTCTACTGGGGCATTCTTTAGGAAATGGAAAAATTCAGCCCTTAAGGACAGCTTGTGAATCCTTTTCACAGGCATCTTCTGTTTTCACCTTACTTTGCAGATTCCATCTCTTTACACTGTTTTGTCACCTGGATCCCTTCGATTAAGGTTGACTGAAGCAAAAGCAATGGAGAGCAGCACTCTAATAAGCACCTTTCAAATTTTTGGGATGATACAGTGCCTTGGATTCTACAAAGAGATGCCTATTGATTTAATTCTAAAACTAGCTGTATCAATTGCATCCTATCTATAGAATTGTATACAAAACAACCTTTGGAACATTCCCTCTTTTTTTTGTGCAAAATCTCAGTACATTTTACTCCTTAGTTTGTCCATACTCTAAATTAGCATGCACTGATGTTCTAAAATGGGAAGCAAACCCCACTGGAATCTTGTATTGGAGAAGATAAGGGCCTGACATTGATTTTGTCTGTTTAAAATTCAATATTCAGACAAACTTTCTGCTGTATGAGTAACTCAACCCTGACAGCGCTAGGATCTGTGGCACTTATGTGGCTGTTCAGGTTGTTAGGTCACAATTGTTTTTCTTGGACCAAGTCATTAAGGTATTGTCTTATAACACACAAAAAAATGTGATGACATTCTAAAACTACTTGGCACATGTTTTCATTCAAGAGAAGTTGGAGAATTTGTGACAGTCATTGATGCTGGATGGAAAATTTCACATGTTTTCAGCTTTGGGTTGAGTAGTGAAAACTGTATGGACTCTATAACTCAAGTTAAAAGCAGGTATAAATTACTTTACTTTGGATTTACTCTTAACTGCCCACTTTTTTTTCTACAACTGTAAGAATTTCTGTTCCCTTCAAGACACCTTTTACTAGCTTGACTAGATGGGAGAAGGATACTCCTTCAGTAGAAAAGATCAGAAACCTGTTCACAAATTCTAAGTGTTCTGCTACACCAAAACATCAATTAATAGTGTGTGTGAAATAACTTATCCCTATGTTACTTACAAGGATAGGAATCATAGGATCTTTAAAGTGACTTGCTTAACATTGTACATAAAGTCTGCAGCTGAACCAAGAAGGTCTTTTTCATCCAGCATCAGTGTCCTGTTAAATAAGGACTCTTTGCTTATCCTTGGGCTTGCTGCAAACCTAAGCCCTTACACATTAATATTTTGAGTGTGTGAGAATAAGAGAAGGGCTGCATAATATCATTCTTTCCACAAAGAGGGAAAAGAATAAATAGCACAGGATAGAAAACTCAGGAAAACCTTGCTGAGGACTTTCCACTTTGATTCCAAAGGGTTGTGAGATAAGTGTTAAGGCAATGACTACCTTGCATGTTCTAACCTGTGCACCAGCAGGAACAGAGATTCATGCTGAATCTATTAAGTCCCTATTTTGTCTGACATATGTGTGTTTAAATAATCTGCTCCCTCTAGCAACCTGATGACTTTATCTAGTAAGTATGTTATCCTGATCATAAGGCAGGAACAGGATCTTATACTGAAAGGAGGGAGTCCTTGTTGAACTCTTCAACTTCTCTTTGATGTATATTACAATCCACATCTTAGCATCTCTTCAGGTTTCTTAGTAGGAGAGGATGCTCTGATCAAAATGGGACAGGAGAGGAGGATTTTTACATCATCTCTGCATATACGTTGGAAAGAAAGGATCTATCTAGGACCTTTGCCTAGATGATTGCCTTGAAGATGATCTGCGGTATGACAGTATCTAGAGGCACTTTGAATTTCTCACTCTTGAACCACTGGAGAAGTTACTCTGTAACTCTGTAGTATATCTCACAGCTCCACGCCTGAAGCTGTGAAGCTACAGATAGGTGTTCTAGTGGTATATAGCATGCATATAGCAACTCCACAAAGAGAAAAAGCCATTGCCATGGCCTACCTGCCTTCTTATGCTGCACTCGGTAATTAAATCTACTGAGACAGTATTTTGTTCAGACTATTTCTGAAACCTGCCTACTACCTTGAAGCTATTGCACTTTTAAGTAATGCAATATCATACTAGGTATGAGCATAGAAAAATTGCCAGATACAGTTCCTAGCACCAGCTATGACACTGGGATCTCACTGACATCTTCTGAACACATCTCATTTTCATCTTGTCCTCTGCAATAGGAGGACAGTTTTCAAATGACATTCATGTTGTCGTTGCTTGAAAGAAGTCTCCACCAATTTACTCTGCTGGTTGTGATGAACAGTAAGCATACTGATCCAAAATAAAAAAGCAACATAAATCTTTATTTCAAATAATTCATTCAATGCAATGCCCAAGAAAAATCCTTACTTAGTCACCTTTTTTTGTTTTAATACATTAACCTTGGGTGTTCAAAACAAAGCAAAGTGAGACAACATCATTACTGTCTTGTTATATAAACAGAATGTATAAACAGTCTCTGCAGGATAGTAAATTAATGTGCTCTTTGGGTTTCATGACTTACATAACCATCTGACATTCTGCCATCTTTCATTCTCTGGCCTTCACTTTGTGGAGCAAGTTTCATATTCCACAGAAGCACATTAAACCGAGATTTAATTAAACCCTTCTAATCTGAATCCAGTCAAAATATTTTCTTACAGTATAGGCTGTGGTAAAGGATTCTGAAACCTAAAATGCCATGAAATGACTTTCTAACTAGAACTTCAGTACATTATAGATCTACCATAATTTTTTAGAATCCTGCAGCTTAGTCAAGTAATAAATGTTAGAAGGTTTCTTAGCAATATCAGCTGTCATGCAGTACAGCACTCAGGTGTGTGTTCAAAATTCACCTTATGAATGACACTCTCCTCTATGAGGATGAACCTAACATGTACAGCTAAAGATGCACTGAAGAGCTTTGCTGAATGAGAGTCATTCCAATCTCTACCATATAGATTCACAAAGTTCATATTTGCCTAAATGGGAGCATGGCCTGAACAAGGGCAAAAAAACCCTGCACATGTTAAGTGGCCTGAGAGACTGTATAACTCATGCATGATAAGGATTTATGCTGCTGCAGCAACTAGGAATACTGCCAACCCAGAAAGTATCACTTGAGAAACTCAGGATCAGTATCTGCTCCTGGTTTTGGCATCCAATACACTATAGAAAAAGGCAGAGTCCAGGCTCCAGCTGTTGCCTGATCATACATATTCTTTGGATGAGTCATGAAGGAGATAACAGCTGGGATGAACCCTGTTAAGAGCCCTAATCTGAAGCCTATTAGGATAGTTTTGCAAATGAATAAGGACCCTGGTTATTTCCCCTTTGCCAGCTCATTTAATTAGATCAGAATCTATGTCCTACTGAGTAATTTTTCTACTGATGAAATACTTCGTGTTAAGCAAAGTCCTTGAGGTTGAGGCATGTGGGCTGTTACTTGAGATTTGAAACTATGTTTTCTCTTGTTGCATTATACTTTTACAAAGCAATTGTAAAAAAAATTGGAAAAAAATAAAATCCCTAATAAAAATGAAAGTATTTAGGGACTTAATTTTAATTATTCACATTCTTTCAATGTTAGTTAAAAAATAGGTATTAGTGGTTAACAAAGAGTCTTTCCTTCAACCATACATGCCTCTCTCAACCCCTTTTCTCTGCCAAACTGTGATAATCATTTTTATAAGAAACACACTGTGTGGAGACAGTGAAAAAGGAGTCCAAAATGATAAGCTCAGAGGGCACGGAGCTGAAACAGTTAGTTGTCAACATGACTGGAAATCATAGTTTTTCTTGGACTATAGCCAGCAAATTGTTTGTTTCTGCAACACAGGATTTTGTTGAAGATCTGTGGTCTGATCCAATTCCTCATCTAGTTGATAGAAATCTTATTGCTGAATGAAATGTAAGTTGAATTTGGTATCTGTATAATGGCTATTCTGTATAATGGCTGTTCATTGGTCAGCATTTACAAATACAACACGGAGTGTATCGCTAGGCTAAAATCTTACTACACCCACCTATAAACCCCTGTCCATTTTTGGTCAATAATGTGTATATATTGATGATGATTCAGCAGCAGTAGCTAGACCTAGTCTGGCTGGGAAGGTTGTCCAGTCACATCACTGTCATGGGATTAGGAAGTTAATATAGAAATGACCAGTGTTAACACCTGGAGGTGTTAACCAAAGGCCCACTGGCTCTTTCTTTCACTTAATAAAATCACATCTGGACTTAATATGAATATATGTTATAGATGTAATAAATTAGAATTCTGGACCTACAGCTCTGAAAAGCAAGCGTATCCGAAACAGCCATCCCTAGTGACACATCTTGAGTCCTTCTTTGTCTATCTGAAAAAGGAACCAGGTCCCACTGTCAAAATCTCCCCTCACTTAGCTATTGACATGCTTCGTGCCAGGAGAGCTCTGCTTACTCAGGTAATTGCCACCTGCACATAGTGAGACAAGATAGTGTACTTAGGATGCATCTGGGTCTTAATGATTTGTGCAGTCATACTGTAATGCCAATCAGCTCTCTGACTCTTCCTAATTAAATGTTAAAAATAGCAGCACATCAACAAAGCTTTATTCCTTAGCTAAATTGTATAATGATTAATTTGGTTGCTTTTTAACCTGGGTGAGCAAGAAAAGAATGTATCTCAGCAAAAATCTGCTGAGGAACATCTTAATTGCAGTTGTTTCAAGATAAAATACTGAGGCCACAGGAAAAATTACAAATAATGATCTTAAAATTGCATCTATTTGGCAGCAATTACTGTAGTTGAGCAATCCAAAAAACCCCATACCTTCCCAACTAGCAGAACAGTGAGTACTACCTAATAGGAAGGAATGATTTGGTAATAATTTCCAGCAGTCACATTGCAATAGTACTTTCACTTCTGATTAGCACTTTCCATGTTGAAAAGGTGATCATGGGGCTGCGTTTCATTTTCTGATTCAAAGCTTATGCCCCAACATGTGTTCCTGATGCCTCTTTTGACATTGTGTGTTATATCTCCATATGATAATTGTGCCAAAGTTCTTTTAAAACTGCTTTTTTTTTTTTTTTTTTTTTTTTGGGGGGGGTGGGGTTGTGTTTGTGCATGCAATATGTTAAAATAAAACAGTGGCAGTCTAAGAAATATGTATTTAAAAAAACCTTCACAGACTCTCTCTCGCCTTCCTTAAAATGCATCTACGAGCACAGTAGTCTCTGAAGGAATGAAGCAGGTTATCTTCATGGGACTGACATTTTCTTTCAGAGCTGGGACTATGCTACTCTGAGAGAAAGTCTCCAGCTGAACTTTGGTAGGGGAGAAAGAGCATTGCCTCAAGCTACCTCAGCCATCTCTAGGAGACTTCTTTCCCATTTGCTTTTTACATTTCTTTTTTTCTCTGGGCCTGAACAGACTTTCCTCCTGAAAATGTGATTTCCCTCATGGTTTTTCCAAACTCTCTCAGTTTAAACCATACTCATAGAAGTCACTGATTACACTTTGCATTTTTTGACTGCTTTAGCACTACCATGGAAATAAAAAAAAGGAGAGAAACTATTTTTATGATCTGATAGCCATTTCAGGATGTTTCCCTTTTAGTACACTTGATACAAACCTTTTCTGGAAAGTGTATTAGGGATAATATTTTATGCAGTTGAACAGCAATTACTTCTTAAAAAAAAATTTTAAATTTAAAGTAAATGTCTCTAAACCAGTATTTTCCTTTTGAAAAATGAACTTTTAAATGTACATATATTTTTAAAAAAAATACTTGAAAGTTATTTTAAAAATGAAATAAAAATATAAGTAAATTGCATCATGCCTGCAAGATGTCTAGATGAAAGACATTTACAGTTTAGAAATAAGTGCTTTTATAAAAAAATATTTTGGAGAAAAAGAAGAAAGGTCACAAATATAATAAACAGAAAATATATTTTCCCTCTGGCCATGGTACCTCATCTCCCTTTAATAACACTCTGGAAATAACAGTGTAGATTTCTCCTTATTCTTCCATGGCATTTGAGAATTGGGAGGAAAAGAAAATATCATTGAGAGAAGCATATTTTAATTGATTCCTAGCTACTGTGGTCAAATGCAACCCAACATAGATCAAACAGATAATTTTCTGTTGTTTGTGGACTTAAATAGACTTAAAATTAAGCATTGAGTATTTTAATTATTTTAAATATGGTGGACCTGAACCAATGAATTATCATTCAAGAATCTACCCTGTGGGAATGGATATGAATAAAACCCTCCTGCGCCCATATTTAACTACAGAATAATCATGATTTTTAGCTTTGCCTACTCCTACCACATCACATCCCCCATTATATTAGTCAGCTGTTTCTCAGAGCTGCAGAACACAGGGAAATGTATTACTCCTGGAAGGTTTCCTTGTTTACAGGAGGGCGTATTCGAATATTATATCTGGTTTAGCATTGCTTCAAATTTTTTAATGTTCCTCCTTCTGGTTACTGATTTCAAAGGAATATTTGCTCTTACAGAGAAGAATGTGATTTCCCCTGTTAAGCATTCAAACAGTTTAAATATGTCAGCTGTAAGATATTCTTATTTGTTTAGGATCTAAACAAAGCCATTATGAAGTCTTCCTAGCATGCAAAGACAGGAAAGCTGTTTGTGTATGGCCCTATCTATGTAACACTGATAAAGAATTAAAAAGGGCTTCACAACTTGAAAAAAAAACAAACCAGAAAACATTCGCGAGAGTAAAATCTGCAAGGCTAGTGAAATATGACACAAATTTATTGAGCAAAACTCAGACACATTTAAAGCTAAATAAAAAAAAACCAGGGCAAACCATCCAGATATACTTTTTATGCCCTTATATCACTATAAATCAGGAATATGTGACTCAAACTAGTGTGTCATCAGCAGATGTAAAAAATGAGAGGGAACACTTCTGTGAAAAAATCAGTTGTTTCTACAGCACATGCTCATGTATAACCCCTGCATTTCCAGAGCAGCATAGAGAGATCTGATTATATATAAGAATCAGAATATTTGCTTCTCATTAAGTCATGGATTCTATTAAATAAGAACCCATTGTTCCCTGAAAATAACATAAAAATGAGTAAATAAACTATTCCACATATAATAACTGAAACTCAGAGGTGCAGATTAATCCTGCACCATTGAATTGAGGGTGAGCAGTAGTAGGGTTGATTTCCAGATTTGCTGGTGAGACAGAATCACAAAATAACAGGATGTTTGAGGATGGAAGGTACCTCTGAGGGTCATCTGGTCCAAACCCCCTGCTCAGGTAGGGACACGTAAAGCCAGTTGCCCAGGATCATGTCCAAACAGTTTTTGAATACCTTCAATGATGAAGAGTCCACAACTTTCCTGGGAATCTTGTGCCAGTGCTCAGTAACCCTCAATGTAAAAAAGTGTTTCCTCATGTTCAGAGTGTCCTGTGTTTTGTTTTGTGCCCATTGCCTCTTATCTTGCCACTGGGCACCACCAGCTGTTTTTCACATCTGCTGATGGCATACTGATTTCAGTTACATATTCCTGATTTGTAGTAATATAAGAGAATAAAAGTAAATACACTACAGAGCCTTGCTCTGTTCTCTTTGCACCCTTCCTTCAGGTATTTAGGCACATTGAGGCCATGTGAGTCCTCTCACAATGCTCTTATTTTCCTTCTGCATTTCCCATTTGTAAGATAGAAATAATCCTTGTACTTTCCTTTTTGTCTGATTTGATTTAGAGCATGCCCTTCTCAGATGCTGGTTCTGGTTACATGTCAGCACTATGCCTACTCCAGTGCTGCTTGTTCACATAGAAGAAAGCAGTAAGTGTTGTCACTCCAGGTCTGAATCCGTAGGGGTTTGCTGTGATGCCAGCTCAAGGCACAATATTCTGTGGTTTTGGACAGACACGATACTGCTTCATCCCAGAGCCTGTCAACAAGCGAGTATCCTCATTAAAAGGAAGGCTGACAACTGTTTAAGGTTTCCTTGTGAGATGGCTCATGATAACCACTCTGGCTATTGAGGACAGGTCATGTCCCTGATTTACACTCTTTTTTTAAGCAGGATAAAGGCCTCCAATTAACTGAAGAGCCATTAAACCAGCCTTTCCCTTTTTTTTTTTTTTTTTTCTGAAATAAATGATTACTTTTTGGTTTAATTTTTTTTTCTCTCCATTTACAAAAATATGTGAAAAGAAACAATAATTACAGATTTATTTTTTTTTTTATCTTTGTTCCTGGGCAGAAAGAATGCTGTATAGTCTTGGGAATTTATAACATGTCCGTAGGCATACACTTCTCTTAATTTAAATAAACAAAACAATTAGTAGCTTGAAAAAAAGGGCTGAAGTTATTTCTTGTTATTCAGCTTCCAAAACAGCTGACTATTATTCAGTGTACTTTAATTCCAGAACAACATTTTTCAAATTAAATTAATTCAAAGAGATCCCAGTAAAATGCCTCAGGATGAGGTTAATACGACATAATTTCTGAAACAGGCTCTTTTAATAGATCTTGCTGGCTTCAGTACTTTGTGTTGCCAAATAAGCATAAATCACAATTTGAAATTATTTGAGTAGTAATGCAAAAAGAAACAAGTAAGAAAAGCAGAACAATTAATGTATTTAAATAGGAAAGGTCAAACAATTTTAAGAAAACTGTTATTTCAAGAAAATATAAATTATATGGGAATGATTCAATTTTAGCAATATTTTTAATTAAAAAATGTGAAAGGTTTGCTTTATTTCCTCTTAGTCATTCTGGTTTCCATTTTTTTTTTGAGGATTGATGTGAAATTATTCTATATATAATAACTGTCAACTTGATGTTAACATTCTGTGGCAAAAAGAAATATTTTAACTTGACTTTGTTCAAACAAGACAGAAATCAAGTTAGAAACATTTATCACAGAAGGAAATACAAGGTTTTCTGATATCATTCACAGATTATCATACTGATGATCTTCAATAGCTATAGAGATTGAGGTGTAGACCAACTAATTTGACTGCCCTGCATACAACTTGAAGACTAATGTTTTCCATGTATAAGGAAATTGCCTGACTTATACTCCTAAGTCAGGTACAAGACATTTCCTGCTTACTGGTGAATCTGCAAAAGAAAAGTAGTTCCTTTTCACACTCTGAATACCCTATGTTTTTCCCTACCTATCCTCTCTCACCTTCCATATCTCTGTCCTCAGTAGATAAAGCAGAATTCTCTCAACAGATCACTGTTATTATAAAAATGCTCATATATATGAATATTACTCTTCTACTTTGAGTTCTTTAAAGTAACATTTGTTTGAAAAAATATTTTAAGCTATCAGCTTCTTCTTATGTGTGTCTGCAGGTACTGGTGTTAACTATTAAAGGCTTGGTCCTGCTGTCACTGAAGTAATTTGAAAAACTCCTGCAGACATCAGGTGCACTGGAATAGCTGCTGCAGTAAACCCAGCTACAGGACTGTAGGAATTAAATGACAGTAACATTGCGGAGTTATATTAATTTTCTACTAGGTAGGAGCTCATAACACTGATTTCATTTGGCTTCCTATCTGGCAATGTAGATGAAGGTACATACCTGCTTACTTCTTACTTCTTCCACCACCACAAAAGGCTATTATATTGGCAGCATACAGCTAAAACAAATTTGAAAGAACAATCTGGATTTTCATCTGCCTTGTGTATCAGCCACGAAATTGCCAGCTAAAGCCTAATTGTGGACAGGTAATAATAGGAGATGCAGAGAAGAGCACAGCTTGTATTTCTGCTCCCATGCTGAGCTGAAAGAGCTAGCAGCTTAAAAAAAAAGAAAAACATGTTTTGATTTGTAAGCAGAGCACATTTTATTTGGGTGTCACCAAGAAAGAATACACAAGTGACCGTACTGTAGATGGAAGCTGACCCTGGGAAAGCCAATAAGAATTTTCCCAATGACTTCAATGGAACCAGGGTTTCATCCAATATCTATTTTCTCAATATCCCACAGCTTTGCAAGGTTGTAAACCCCCCCTGAAACAATACTCGTAAAGAACATAAGAAAGATTTCTCTGCAGATATATATCTTTATTTCTTTGTCAACCACTCTGCCTTGCAATGTTGATATGCTGCTCTGAATGACTTTGGCAAGAGCAGGGCATATTCATGCAGTGAAGAATTTGGCCCCTGAGCTTGATGCTCAGTCAGGGGTTTGGCCTATAACCTATAACCCTTTGGATAGTGGTCTTGTTCCTTCTGCCTATGTGTTGACTGGAATTTAGTGTTATATCCACAGCTAATCTGGCTCTTGATAGGTCTCTGAGCAAAGCACAACGTTAGATCATAAATGAAACTAAATCTTTCCAATGCTGAAGTCCAGCTAGAAGTTTTGTGGCTGCAGATGGTTTCTAAATTAGCTTTGCTATAATAGGATGCTTTGTTTTCATCACTACAATGTAACTTTCCCTATAGGTAGGTTCGTGCAGTAACGGGCTCAGTAAATCTCTCATTTAAAAATGTTCCAGAGCGTATGACTGAACTTGGAAACATACAGCAGGATTTTTAAGATGAATCTCAGACATATTTCCTAGAATATGAAGACTGTGCAGGTTAGCAGTTTTAAATATAGTCTTGTTGGGAATGACTTTTGCCCTCACTTCGTTGTAGTTGTCAGTTATTTAGACAGGCATCTGACATTCCTAAGTCTAGTGTCTCTCATAAAGTCTCATGCCTAGCAGCAGAGCTCATTCTTTTATGCTTTGAGCTCATTCTTTTCTGCTTTGCACCCACCAAGCTCATGCTTGGAGAAAATATGAAGTGATTCTAAAATGTCACAAAATTGGAATAAAGTCATCTTAACTTGAGAATATGTGTCATGGCGAAAACACATTAGCAGGCAGGGAAGCGGTGGACCAAATTCTGTTTCTGTTACATAGCATTGTTGTTCTTATTTTCTATTTATTCTTTTCAATGGCAAGGTAAAGATGCATTTGATCCTCTAAATCTTAAGCCAGGTTTTCCCTCACTGTAATAAACAATTTAGACTAATATGGTTAATTTTTATTCCGTGGTCTTTCTGGTTAATTTTTGTCTAAAAGTTCCTGTTCTATAGAAAAGTGTTTATTAAGAAAATCTTCAGTTAAATATATGCAGCATTTGACTCACATACATTTATCAACATGCCACCTTTTTTTTAAAATGTTTTATGTTGATTCTGAAAAGTACAGGAGTCTTCTTATTTATATTGAGGAGGAAAGTTTTAGGTGGAGAATCCCTTGATCAGAAAGATAATAAAGTTCCTAAACATAGATCCAGTAACAGCTACTTAAAATTATGTATTTTGATGGAATTTTACCTTTCAATCATTATTAATAAGCCTTTGGAAGGAAGATTCTTTCACACACAATGTTCTTTAATTCCACTTTTCACATTTTTTTTGGTGCCACCACTGGACTACTTGGTACCAGGAGATCTCTTGCTGGCTGCAGTTTCCTTTTTATCTCTTACGATACATCTTTTGAAAAAGTAAAGGAAGGACAGAGGCTGGTTCTGCTCTCCACCACAGCAATGCAGACAGGTCGCTCTAGTCTCATGGAAGCCTTTGATTTAGGGCTGCTCCATGCCCTAGTTGTTAGGGTGAGACCTCATCTCCTCCAACAAATTAAATGGCTGGGACTTGAGAAAGAACCCCAAGTCATAAAATACTAATAATTAAAAAAAGCAAGTTGCTTCCTTCTCATTACTTCCATGAAGTTAGTTTCCCTAAATTTAGCTACTCTGAAGTTAACTTTCCAAGGAGCTCCTTCTTAGTCTTTTCTGCACTAACCGTTTTGACACAGCAGCAAAAATGGCTGTCAATGACGCACACTTGTCTGAACCCATACCAAAAGGCTACCCACCGTCACTCCACCTGACACTTTTGAGCTCAGGAGTAAGAGGTGGCTGATCCAGCTCCCCATGCACTGCTCATTACACAGTCTACACTGACTCAATGGAACCTTGAGGCATTAATAAATATTTATGGTCTAAAAGAACTAATGCTGCTAATTATGGCAGCTTCTAATTATTCTTGTTGAGACTTAGTCTCAACCTCTTAGAAAATACATATTGGTCTTGCACCCTGTTTTTGCACTGTAACCCATTTTAGCCAATGGGACGTGCTTTGTGTCTGCAAGGCATCAATAGGTACCTGCTCATGAGTTGGTATCAGAGCAGTTTTGATAATAGAACTGCTACAAAAAATGCATTTCATTTTTATAAATTTGCATATACTCACCCTAACAAGGCTTGCTATACCAGTTTTTCCTGTTAGCAACACTCTTCAAGCTCCACCAAAAACTTAGGCTTTGCACTTTGAAACCTTCAGATTAATGGCAGATTTAACGTTGCTAAAGAGGAACAAAAGCCATCTACTGCAGGTGCCAGTTGGGCTAACCAGGTCTGTCTGGCAGTCGAGCCAGCTCTTGAGCTCTGCAGAGCACATTGTTTCTCCAGTTTCATTAGCATTCAACTCCTCTGCACACATTCAAGCCCTCATGGACTAAAGAGCCCATGCTGAAGATAAGTACACTGCACAAGTCCTTGTTAGATACCAAATCAACCAGGACTCACATTCTGGCCAGTGTTTAATATTTAAGGACAGATACTCTGAAGGCAATAATGGCAATATTTTTTATTAAATACAATGCTCTGCTAAATACAAATATAACAGTTACCAACCTCACAAAAAATAAAGGCTGAGTGTTGAGCAAAAATAATGAAGCTTATTATTAGGCTTTGTGAACGTTCTGTGCTGTACAACATGTTTGAGAAGATTCACTTCAGTTTTCAATTTTGTTGTGGTTTAAACCCAGCTGGCGAACCAGAACCACGCAGCCGCTCAGAACCACGCAGCCACTTGCTCACTCCCACCCTTTCCTCCCCCTGCTCCCAGAGGGATGGGGAGGAGAATAGAAAGAATGTAACTCCTACAGGTTGAGATAAGAACAGTCCAGTAACTATGGCATAACACAAAACCACTACTGCTATGACCAATAATAATAATGATAAGGGAAATAACAAGGGAAGAGAATACAACCACTCACTGCACACCAACCGATACCTAGCCTGACCCGAGCAGTGATCTAGCCCTTCCGGGTAACTGCCCCCAGTTTATATACTGGGCATGACATGCTGTGGTATGGAATACCTCTTTGGTTAGTTTGAGTCAAGTGTCCTGTCTCTGCTTCCTCTCGACTCCTCCTCCTCCCTGGCAGAGCACGAGACTCAGAAAGTCCTTGGTCAGAGTAAACATTACCAAGCAGTAACTAAAAACATTGGTGTTATCAGCGCTGTTCCCAGGCTGAAAATCAAAACCACAGCACTGCACCAGCTACTAAGAAGGAGAAAAAAATGACTGCTACTGCTGAATCTAGGACAAATTTTCAGTTCAATTTTTTTTTTTTTTTTATTCAAGAGTGAGCTCTAGAATATGAGTCTTTGTCCATCTGGAAACACTGGTGTGTAGATTCTTTGAAGTACAAAGAAGCATCTTTAAAAATAATGTCCTACACACATTTCAGAGAATGTTTCACATCAGCAAGAACACATACAGATGAGCAGGTGCGTGACAAATCTAAGGAAAGAGAGAAGAAACATCCCACTACAAAAATCTTCTGAGGAGAATGCTGAAGTTACAAAGTAAATGACAAGTGGAGGGGAGTGGTGACAGTACAAACTCACTTTGCCTTATGTTTGCTGAAAAAGAAAACAAAAAGAAGCATATGAAGTGTTTAAATAATTTGTTTGTTTGTGTTAGTAATTAGTTCTCCTTTTCCATAATTAAATCTGTCTCAGTACACACAGGCTTCAGGCACCTTATGATGATGATGATGATGATGATGACGATGAAGTGGTTTGCTATATGTATAACATCTTGCACCGGTATTTCACAATGTTATTTTTTTGAAAACATTAAATAAACTCCAAGGAAACTAGAAGCTATATACACTTCATGAGGTAAAAACAGTTTTAAGCACACCAGGAATGAGTATTCCAGTAATTCGTTTCTCCTCAGTGTCTCAGGGCAGGGTGGTTCAGCTCAAAGCATCCAAAGTGTGCACAGGAAGAGAAAGTGGGAAGTTTGCTGCTGGTTCAAATAGGGCACAACATGCTGAGTCTTGATCCAGTCAAATAATAAAGAGATTGCTCATTGCTCTGCTGAGTTACAAGCACTTTTATTCTTTCCTCTTTAGTAAAGCTTGTTCTTTCTTCATCTCTGAATGTTTACTTGACCTTGCAAATCATCTTATCTTCTCACTGTTAATTTTGTTGAAATTGCTAACCACCAATCTCCTCCTGCTTCTTTTTTTTGGATTAGTGAACCATTTCAATGGCGCAATTAATTTATTTTTTTAACCAGGTAACAGAACAAGAAGGACACTGTATTTTCTCGTGGTCAATTTTAAGTTTATTATCATCCTTCTTGTACAGTAGATTTCTAGTTTGGAATTGTTCATGGAATATTTTCTAGAAAATGCACATCAAAAATTAATGAAATCAGCAAGAATAAACACAGTAAATCATTCTTAGTTTGTCTGGCTGCATAACTTTGTAGGCATTTCTTCTATTTGCTTTAATGCATGAAGAAAAACATTCACAATGCAAGTCCCATGGTTGTGGGGTTAGATGTTTTTTCTACATCCTAACGATGATGGAGGTTTACTGCCAGACTTCCAGTTCTTTATTCATTAAAATTCACAAACAGTAGAGTTTTAACAACATCATTAGAGTATAAAATAATTATTTTAAAAAAGAAATTGGAAAAATGAAATTCACAATGTAAAATGTCAACCCAAGATAGGTTATTTATGCATACTAAGCACAGGCTTCTGGTGTATGTAAGTGCTTTGAGTCAAGAACTCAATGTGAAATGCTGATGGTACTAAGGAAATACCAAAAAAGGAAAGAAATGTTTCAACCCTGACTTTTTGGGGGCGTGGACACAGCAGGGCACATTTTGGATGCTATCAGAATGTCAATAATAAACACTGATAGCTGTCTACAATACCTGCTATAGCCCGCAGCACTCAGATGGCTAAGAAGATATGTGATTTTTCAGGAGCTCTTCTTTCAGAGACTCACTGTGATCCCACTGGCTTTGGTGGGAGGACTGTCTGATCAATGCCGAGGGTTTTGGCATCCCCAGCTGAGGAAGCAATAAAAAGTTTTAGGCAGAGTGTAATAGTACTTACACAGAAATTCCCTCTGCAAAAAAGAGTTTAGGTTGAATAAAGGAGACAGGTTTTATTCTGTATTACTCAGGAGGCTGAATATCTGTCTGGATAGCCAGATTGGACTGTAAATCACATTGCCTAAGGAAGAAATCTTTCTGGATAGTACTGGTGACAAGCCAGAGCGATTGGTTATCGTAGGCTGGCCTGAGAGACAATCAGTTCTCTGTGATGGTTCACAGCAAGCTAATAAAAAGTATTCTATAAGCCTTTGCTTATTTTGAAGCAGATAGCTCTCTCAAATGCTGGAGAAATAAAGCTACTTTTTTAGAACTTTCCTACTAGCTCCTTCTTCCTTTGTGGATCATCAGGGTATTTATTGTTATCGCAAGGGTGACTATGTAAAGCACAGGTGTGGCTTAAGCAAAAAAAAAAACAAAGGATCTACTCTGAGGTCTGCCACAAATCTTCATATTATGGTTATATCTTCAAATTATGGTCAAAATCGTGGTCATCTATTATGAGCCCAAGTAGCACTGAAAATTAATTACTGTCTGTAATTATTATAGACAGTATATTATGTGTCTATTATATGTCTATATAATTATATGTCTATTATACTATACAGAAAGAATAACTCTAACAGTTAAGCCAGCTCCTAAAAATTAATATTAGATTCCTCCTTAAGTCCAATCCTTAAGAAAATATTTGAACTTGCTTTGTTAGTATCCTGCCACATCAATCCAGCTGGGCAATTCGACCCACCACAACAGACGTGCAAAAAGATGAATTTTGAATGAACTTTAAAGTCACAGCTTTTTATTGCCAATGAACAAAAAAAAAATAAAAAAAAAATAAAAAAAAAATGCTGAAAATGCTGGCTGATGGGACTTTCCTCAGCTTCTCTCTCTCAAACATATCCTGTCTAGGAAGATTCTGTACATGGTGTGGACAAGGCCATACTGACCATGTCATGCAACACACCAGCCTGGATTTTTAAAGTCCTTGTCCTGAGAAGTCCTGATCATGTTTAAAAAGTTGGGAGAAAATATTTGTTAGGAGCATAATCTCCCAAAGAGATGGAGGAATATATCTAAGAAGAAAAACAACTCAAAAAATTTCTCCATTTCAAGGTAACTTAAAAAAAATTTATAATAATGTTCAGCCTGGAGCAGTCAACATCATCTTCAGTTTTATTTTGTTTGGTACCACAAAAGAATCAATAGTTTACCTGGATGAAGGATACTTGGTGTACAGTATGAACTGGTTTTATGCTTTCCAAAACTACAAAATAATTGTTAAAGTGAAAAACCTGCAGCATTACTTTGACCATCAAGGATGTCCTCCAGCTCAGTAAATCTGTCAACAAAGCTACAAAACACAGGACTTTTTACACTTTGGGGAAGAAAAATAAAACAATGGAAGGCTCCTAAGTTTAAGAGGATGGGAGGGGTGGGAGAAAAGAAGGAGATTGTAGTCTCTAGGCAGAGAATTTAAGATAGTATAATTTACTCATAAATGCAAAAGTCTGAACAGAAGAACAAGTCTCTGAATAAAATGCTATCTAATAAAATAATATTTAAATGCAATCCTGAACTACAGCAGAGCACACTTCAGAAAGCATTGGTGGTATCATCTTTCCGAAGGTCACAACCCAAAACCATCACATACATTTCTGTGCAGTCTTGTATATGTAGTAGCTTCATCTGAGACAAGGCTGAACTCCAGATGGAGTTCTATAACATAGCTTGATTCCAGAGAGGTGTTTCTCCTATGTATGTGCACATACATATATTTGTGCACAGTATGTCTTTTATACATAGCACACAAAAATATTGATAAGGAATTATATCTAACATAGTAAAAGGAGATGAGGGGAAAATATGCATCAAATTCACAGTTAACATAACTCCATTATTGTTATGAGATCATACCACTTTGTGATAATTCTCTCAATTCAGTTATAGCACAGATTGGTATAACACATGGGGAAGTTATTGAGAAGGCAGAGTCGGACTCTTCAGAGTCGTGTGTACAGTTTTGTGTAGCGTGAGGATGAGAGGCAATGGGCATAAGATGAGAGATTTTAGGGAGATATTCAGACTGAATGGAATACACACAAAGAAAGACTGATCATGAAAAAGGCTGAGCAGCAGAATAGAGTGCCTAAAGAGATGGTGCTGTTCTATGCCCCTGGAAGTTTTCAATATTGGGTTGGACAAAGCCCTGGAATATTATCGGATCTCTGAGCTGGCCCAGCTCTGAGCAGGAGGTTGGACAAGAGACCTCCTGAAGTTTCTCTGCATTTGTATTGTCGTGTGATTCTAGGGCAGCATTCACTATGTATTCATGAGAATATGAGTAACAAATATTTTTAATTCCAGATTCTTGCTTATCAACACAAAGGTCCTTGGTCTGTCCTGATGTGATATTTTCCTAATGGAAGTTCTGCTGTTCAGGAAACAAACTGACAAACTCAGACATATTGCATGAGTTCCTCAAGCATTTAATTTTTCACTTAGTATTTTAAACAGACCAGAGTCAGTATTTTACATAATTATACAATATTCACCATGGAATAGTTGAATCTGAGGTGATTCAGCACATAGATCACATGATTCTGCCCCATTCCTGAGTGAGTATATTCGACGTAGTCAGGCATGAATATTTATAGCTGTAAAGGATAAACTTCCCTTTTTAATAATATTTTGCAGTTCTCTCTTTGAAGTGACTGTTCCAGTAAATTTTCCTAAAACTGGATTAATTTATCAGAACATTTACAAAAAAATGACACAAATGTAAACACTGTAGTTGGAAGATCTATTATAGACCCTCAGAATAATCACATTTAAGAGGCCCAAATTTGTGATTTCAGACAGTTTATCTGTTGTTTGATAACTGATAATTTGTAGACATGGCAGGAGAGTAGAAGATCATTGATCTTCCAGCTGAGAAAGCCATGGTACAGAAAAGGAGAGAAATATAGTAGCAGGCTGCTTTTATTTGCCTTATTACCACTTATATATGCATATATCACCAGAAGAAAAATAAATATATAACTCATGATGAATGGGTTAGTCTTTTAATGATGTTAACTGTTAAAAAAAAAATCTCTGGATAAGATTAAATTAAAATAATTTATATAGAAAACCATTATCAATATTGTCTATTCTTTTCAGGTTTCTTATATGGCCTTTCTTTCCATTCTAATGATCCCAATAATTTTAAGCTTTCAAGAGTACATGCTTATGTAATTTTCCTATAATAATCTCCTCTTAAGGTTATTAAATATCTAGAGATGGTTACCATAGGGAAATAAAAGTATTACTAATGCCAGAGTAGTATAATTTTAACTGCAACATGAAAGCAAGAAAGTCTACTTCAGAGAATCTCATATGAAGGTGAGTAACCCATTGCAATTAATATTTCAAATACTTAAGGCTACAGCTGCAGAAGATTCACATACAGTTTATAAAGCTTCAGTTAGCCTAAACTACCGATGTCAAAGTCAGACTTTCCTAAATGCAGTCACAGCAATGTAAGTTCAAGTGCTTGAGGATTTTCCTCTTACCAGTAAGCTGTTTGCCATTACACTCAACTCACAGAAGACAATCTGAAAAGACAAGAAACATGGAAACAGATGTTCCAACTGTAAAATAAAAAAGATGGTGTGGAGAAGAGAGAGAGGTAAAATATAGCAAAAGTTAAATAAGGATCTAAAAATATAGGGAAGGATCAGAGGAACAGGTTGGTCAGGGACAGGTCATCAGTTACTGCCAGAATCACCATCTGCTAATTCTACATGTTGATTAACACTCGACCCAGATGCCAATTCCTCAGCAGATCTTTATGGTATGGTTGGGTGGTTTAGAAGCTGATTACTGTCCACAAATGAAGAGTAATAGAGTTTCTCATTTTTAAAAGCAATGGAATGAGGGCAAAGCATTTGACTGTAAAATCAAACCTATCAGAGTGAAGAAATCCAACCCACTGACACTACAGCAATTCAATGTAAAAGTGAGACATGAAAGATAAGGAAGATAAAGGGCTTGAAGTGCTGTGGCTACGCAGCAGAATTCATCTTATGGCTGACTCCTATCATGTACAGTACACTGAAACAGATTATCTTCTCAGCCTGAATCCTCTTGTTGCAGAGGAAATTAATGATCAATGAAAGTGAACTGTATATATGCTATATTGCATATAGTTTGGTTTGCTGCTTAAAGCTGGCCTGAACATAACCTAGGGCAGCCTTAGAGCTGCTCTAATTTGGAATGATTTCTTAAGACCCTAACATAGTGTATTAGGGCTCTATTCTGCTTCCCATCTTTATCAGGTATAAATATAGCTTAGCCAGTTGTGCCCAACCAAAAGTAAGAAAATAAGCAACTTTTCTGGGCTAATCTTCATATCAACAAGGCCAGCTCAAACTGGCTGGTTTTGTTGGGAAGTGGTAGGATAATTTTACCCAAGGGACAGTAAAAAAACACAATTCAAAATATCTGAAGTACAAATGTGGCCTGAATATAACTCAGGAAATTTAGTTCGTTTTTTTAAAGTATGACCTGAACTGAACCTTCCAGTAAATATTTGCAAGAGCAAATAATAAAAGCAATAAAACTCTCAATTCCAGTTAAATGCCCTTTTCGTCCTAGACTGGTATAGAAAGATTTCACATCTGCCATATGTAGGCAGCTGCCTGTTTAGTCAGCATTTGAGAATCCCCATATGGCATAAGAAAGGACAAAGATTTTTCACAACATACTCCAATAGTTCTGGGCAAAAGAACATTCCTAGGAGAGACAGAGCAACTTTAAGTACTTTGGGGCTTGTTCATCACAGTGCTAAAATCACCAAAAGCATTCAACCAACTGAGCTGGTGAAAATCAAAACTGAATAGCTCCATTGTTCAGCTCACAGAATGGCCCAGGAAGTGATAATTGAATCAATATGACAAGCCTTTTGAGAGCCTGATCATTTTGGCTTCTTCCCAGGAAAGACAAAAGTTGAGTCTTACTTGCTTATCCACTCTTAAAGCAGAATGAAAACCTAGTACTCAGCCTGTGGTAGGGAAAGTCAGAAATAAAAACCTGAAAAAAGCTAAAAACAATTGCCACCATGATGTCTTCATTTTTTGATAGAAATCTTAAGAGCAACTGTACTGAATTTACAGCAAACGTACGTTTCCTATGCACAGTAAATAGAAAATGTCATTAAATTGACATCTGCTGTGCTCTGTCATCTCAAATTCCATTTGACAATCACTCTTTATGGGGACAAACAGCTACAGAGAAGAGATTTATGGATAACAAAACCTTTAGGTAAAATAATTCCTTATATTTCTTCTTAAATATCTTGCATGACACTACATCTTTTAGATCAGCAGTAGAATCAGCCATGTTGTTACAGTAAACTGGTTCCCTTGCTCCAGACTCCCCATTGTCTGACTATGGTATCCTCTCATTAATTATTTTGGGCCTAAGGGGAATTTTCATTTTCAAACTAACATTGAAAATATTTTCTTTCTCACTACTTTACATCATTAAAGGAAAGTAGCTTTGCCAGATTTCATTCTTTCTAACACCAAAAAAAAAATATCCTTGAACAAATGCAACCCTCCTGTAATGATGTAAACAACTATCTAATCCAGCTTCTCATTTGTGGAAGTTTTCCGGAAAATTACTGAGCTTCTGCATTAAATTGTAGTCTACAGCTAATATCCTCTCACTATTGTGCTTCTGGGTCTGGCTAGCATTGTAATTACACAATTGCCAAAAACTTCTGTTGTTTGGTATACAGTGCCATGTAGATGTGCGCATTTTTCTTCCATTCATCCAATACCCTCATTCTGAGATATCTGCCTGGATCTACTTATTTAACACCAAAGTGTATAGTTTCTTTAAATGCTTTTATTAGAGACTAGCAGAATGTTGGAGGGAGCCAGTTTGCTGCCTGCAACCAACAGATATAGGCCTCTAGAGAGGAACCTTCTGCTAAGCAAGGATTTGTGAGTTATCCAGACCTTCAGCATAGCACAATAACAACAATTTTATACTGTTATTTTCTTTACAAGCATACATGTTGGGATGGTAAATAATTGCATACTTAGCTTTCCTATCTAAGATGTTGCCAGTCTTTCTGTTCAATAAGGAGCAGATTTTTCTTCTGTTACTCTATGCATTTACATTTATTAGTGAACTCCAGTGGAATTTGGTTCTCTATATACATAAAAAGATGGAAAACAAAAAACTTTTCTATCAACACCTCTGTTATTGTCTCAAAAACCTTTTGCTTCATGTACTTAGAACAACCTTTATTATGCAGGATGAATTCAATGGTAGTCTGATGTTATGAATCACATACAACTTGTAAGTGAGTTATATGGCTAGGGTTTCAGAGAAGTGGCAAAAGAACTAGCTTTCAATGACTTCTACCAATGATTTCATAAAAATAATATGAAAAAAGTTGAAAACAAGAAGAAATACAAAATATAAAAATGACATCATGTATTGAAATTTAGCCTGCAGTTCCACCAGAACCCCTGTTAGTCATTCAGAAGAAACATTTCTGAAGCAGAACAAACTGTCATCTGATCTTGAAAATTTTGAAAGTCCTTTTCGCTTTTGTATTTAGTTTTTCTCATAAATGCTTGATTAAATCAAGTTGATGGGACTTTGAGAGCTGGTGAAGCAAATTACAAATTAAAGCCTGGAAAAAGAGTCATGTGAGAAGCATATAACAAAAAAGAAGTTCTTTTGAGAGAAGCATAGAAAAGGTAAACGTATTAGAGTGCTGAGTGACGGAGAGGATATGAAAGGAGAAAAGGAGAGAAGATAATGGAAGATATTCAGAATTTTAAACAAGCTGTTTATGACATGACATTTAGGGATCAACACAGAGCTAAATGTTGACCTCCTAAATGTGTGCTGTGCAATTCAATTTTTCCCCCTATTATTGTCTAAAATGGCTTTGATTTTGGCCAGCAGAGTTTATTTAAATACTAAATTATATAAGGTAGAAAGTTAGCTGTGTTTGCATTTAGGACTTCTAC
The DNA here is from genome assembly GCF_963264785.1 of Psittacula echo. NCBI lineage: Eukaryota > Metazoa > Chordata > Aves > Psittaciformes > Psittacidae > Psittacula > Psittacula echo. The sequence goes on along the minus strand of NC_137737.1, from coordinate 27,655,376 downwards.
ATTAACTTCCATGGTAGCAGGGCAGCTAATGATATATCTATAAACTATCATTTAATGTGGTGATTTTGTGCTCCATTTATCTAGATTACTTTTGTAAATTTTAAATTACCATTTCAAATTAAGCAAATGACATGTTTTTCCAATTAAGTTCATTGAAAGCTCCGAAAACAAGGTTGGTTATTTTGGTTTTACATTGCTACAGATGCAAGCAAATTTTCACCCAATGCAAAACTCAAAGAAGAAACTTTTTAAAACAAACTGATACATTGCAGAGCAAGCTTCAAAATGACGCAGGGTTTTAAGCAATGAAGATTCAGGAAAGTCTGAAAGAATATTTGCCTAAAAGCTTGGGTGAGAGATGCTTGTCCATTGTGAAAACTATCATTGAGATTTGTTTAAGATTTCATCACAATGAGTCCAACATAACTAAAACCATTTGCAAACTGATTACAGCTCTGACTGGAACACTGGCACTGTGAACCATCCATCTATAATACTATGATCCAGGAAAACTAAAAAAAAATGAAGGCAAGCATTTCCAATGAAGTCTTTGAATACCTGTGATTTTGGGTTTGTATCAGTTTCAATAGAGGCACTTGTGAAACAAGGATTTAAATTTAAGTGCATTTTTGTCTCACAGCTTTCATGAGAGTTTTGGCTTATTTACACTAAAAAAAAAAAAATAATTTAAAAAGTAGGAACTTCATGATTTCTTCAATTTACCAGTTGTGTTAAAAAAGTGAAAAAGCCTGTAGAGCTGAGGAAAAAAAAAAAAAAAAAAGGCAAAAAAAAAGGCAAATTGAAAGGTGTGTGTTAAAATTTAAAAACAGGCTACATATCTCGGGTGCTTGAGCTTTACTACAGAAGATAAAAAACTTGAGTCACTGCAACATACATATTTTAAATGTATATTTGCTTTGAGTCTAGCAAGAAATTTCACAAAAAGAGAGATGATTAATGATGAATGCAGAATGAAAAGCTTTTTCCATGTGTCAAAACAAGCAAAATTTTTGCTGTCATTCTGTTAGGGCAGTAGCAGATGTTACCTCTCCACATAATTCATAAAGCCCATGGACCTACCTCAGAAAAAGATGGAAATACTAATAAATTGTCTGAAAGGAGGTGATACAAATTTCTGAGAGCAACTGGAACTGGGTTCTGCTCCAAGAAATGTATGCAGTTGCAGCAAAATACTCTGGAAAACTTCACTTATTTATGCCAAAATATTAGAAAACTTCATGGCCAATTGCTCTAAGTCTGCATGATGATCTTCATGTCGCAACTTTGGGTACTGGGTCCACTTTCCTCTGTAAATGCTATTTCAATTTTTATATTTGCAGGATGCTTGTAGTGTTCCAGTCTCTGTGCATGATTCTTATAAAACAAGAGAACCTGGCATGGATCATGATTTCTATACAAGATAAGGTCAGAAATAAAAGGTTAGAGAGCAGGTGTCTTAGGACCAATAGACCTACAGAATATCAGAGTTTACATACTTTCTTTGCATCTGAGTTCAAAGTGAGCCTTTCAAAGGATGTCTTTTAATTCTGTAAACACCGAATTCACTTGCTTTTCATAAGAGATAGTCGTCAAGCTCCTGTGTAGGTAAGTTCTCTTTAAAAACATCTGAAGAAATGCCAACTGAGTGCTTTTTCTGCTCTTAATACCTACTTGTCTGTTGTTTTTCTCTCCTTTATATGCAGGCATGAATAGTTGAACTACAGAAGAGCACACAGTTAGTAGCACTATGAAACATTGCCATTTTTCTTCCTAATCCTCATTTAGTACATGAGCTAACAGTAGAATAAAAATGAAAATTAAAGGAAATGCTTATTAAGGGAAATATGGTGGGCAAGCAGTTTTGCAGTTTAGTGTTTCAAGGAATTAAGCACAGCTGGTTAAAGGTTTACAGTGTTTTGCATCAGTTCTATCTTGAACTTGTCATTCATTTTCTGTTTGCATAGTAGGTGACTGCAGTGCCAATGTCATGGTTCAATGGAATTAGGACAGTTAATAAACCACAGTGACTTAATCTTTCAAGGTTTATTTTTTCAGGTCTGTGATGATGTTTTGTCTTTGGGCTGTCACACTCTCTGTAACTAGTTCAAAGTATTGCCTCAGAGTTGGCCTCTATATTGATTCTGTAAGTCTTGATGCATGCAAAAAAATCACACATGCTTGTATTTTCACAACATTACAGATTTTGTAAGTGAGATGATGGTGTGATGTATGAAGATTGTAAGCCAGGCATTTGGTGCTAGCTTCAGTGTTCCTGAAACTTATTTTCGTTCTCTAGCCAAATGAGTGTTGATACATTCTGTATACGTTACTGACCTGTGCTCATGTGCTATACGGAGCTGTTGACAAGATGAGGGTCACAGTAGCTACTACCCACAAAGAAAGAGCACCTGCTTCAGCTTCATTTTGAACTGTGTATTTCCTAGCTTTCATCTTACTGACACCAGTTGTGGTAGGTATCTGGTAGGTATCTGGGGCAGTAGCCCATGGCCAAAACAAGACGTATGTATTGCCACACTTTACTTCATTCAATCTGCTGGCAATTCGTGTTTTGAGTGGAACTGGCTCTTCCATAACCAGCATTTCAAACTGAAGGATTGTCATGGTTTTGGCTGGGATAGAGTTAATTTTCTTCCTAGTACTTGGTGCAGTGCTGTGTTTTGGCTTTAGCATGAGAATAATGATAACACACTGATGTTTTAGTTGTTCCTAAATAATGCTTACCCTGATCAAGGACTTTCCAGTCTCTCATGCTCTGACAGTGAGGAGGGGCACAAGAAACTGGGAAGAAGCAGAGACAGGACACCTGACCCAAACTAGCCAAAGGGAAATTCCATATCACAGAGCATGTCATGCCCAGCGTATAAACTGGGGGAATATAAACTGGAGCGAGTCACCCGGAAGGCTCAGATTGCTGCTTGGGTCGGGCTGGGTATTGGTCAGCAAGTGCTGAGCAATTGTATTGTGCAAAACTTGTATTTATTGGATTTCTTTTTCTTTCACCTTTTAGTTTTATATGCTCTCTCCTTATTATTTCCCTTATCATTACTATTATTAGTAGTAGCTTACTGTACTTTAGTTATGAATCTGATTTTATCTTAACCTGAGGGTTTTACATTCTTTCAATTCTCCTCCCCATCCCATTGAGGATGGTGAGCGAGTGGCTGCATGGTACTTAGTCGACAGCTGGGTTTAAACCACAAGAAAGATTTTGATATTTTGTTATATATTAGGGAAGTCTATGAGGACATCAATTTCTAGTTTTTACAAAAGCTCGTCTAAGTAGTCTAACTAAGCAGGTGGAAAGACTGAGCCATGAAGGCATGTCTCAGTGTTGACTGTATGTTTAAATGTAGAGCTGCACACTTAAAACAGCAGCTGGTGCTTATCCAGACGTTGGTAGCAATGCCATAGCACAGAAATATTTCCTACCCAACACAGCTCAGAGAAGAGCTGAAGTAAAACAGCAAAGTATGTTGCTTTACTTTGACAAATGATGAAACAAAGATACACCTATAATGCTTTCACGATTGCAGTCCTTTCAAAATGAGGTCAAGTCAATTTTAAACTACTTCTACCATGCTTGAAATCATGCAACAGGCTTTTCATTAGAAAGTATTTATATTTTCAGGAACAGCGCTGTCCTCTCACTACTTTATTATGTCTTATTGTGTCTACAATGATGTTATTCTTTCTTTGAGTTTACAAACTTCTTACCTGGAGGCATAATTTAAAGGATTAGTCAAATTTAAAGGAAAAATAAAGGCTTTTAGAACTGGAACTCCTTCTGCATGGTTCAGTGATACAGTGAGGTTATCTGTAAGTGCTACCTTTTGTTTTGTTTCTGTGCTGAAAGGTTCATAATTACCAGGTTGGCAATTCTGTATATTTTATGGAACATTCACTACCATTCAAAAAGTGAGTTCAGCTTTGCAATCCTATGAACACGATGTCTGAACAAATTCATAAGATTCAGCGTAATATTATAACATAGTCCAGCCATCTATTCCTGAGAAATTAAAAAAATCTATCCAGAAATATTCATTCTTTAACAAGCAATAATGTTAAATGTCAAGACTGAGCCATTAATGTACAAATAACTCATTCTGCAGAGCTTGCTACAAAATCATTCTTAGGTTATTATGATTTTCCTTTTATGTGGAGATATGAAACCAATTGTATCTATTGTATTAATGACTTAACAGGAATCATGGTTTGACTGAAATAATAAGGTAGAGGCTATTAAAATTCCTCATCTTGTATTACCCACACATTTGTTTTTTCAATAGCCCTAAAGGTCAATTCAGTGCAACTTTATCTGCAGCCCTAAAAGAAGCATATATAATTCAATACATATGAAAACCAGAACCAGTGAGTAAGAATCTATACCAAGTTTTACTATGAAAACCAATTATACTTCATGCTTTCCATAGCTTAGCTTCCTGGACTGCAATAATTATCCAGCTGCCAGATAGCTACTGATAGAAATATTCATGATTGGTTATATCTTATATGTTTTGCAAAAGATGCTAATGCCAGAGACATGCCACCCGTGCATTTATTAAGAGGTTTATGAAATGCAGGCAAACTACAGTGTAGGTCTACCAGAGTAATCTGACAATAGTTTCAATTTACATACGGAGTCATTATTTCATGCTCAGCTGATCACATTATTAGCCTCCTCTTACCATGCTGTGGTGGGTTGGCCCCAACCATCAGCCAAGCACCCACTTGCTCACTCTTCCCTCCTCCAGCAGGACAGGGGAAAGAATAGAAAAACCAACAGCAAGAACATTTGTGGGTCAAGGTAAAGAATGTTCAATAGGTTGAGGAAAGGAGTGAAGGAAAAGAGGTCTGCAAAAGCACTCACTCACCACCTTCCAACGTCATACTGATGCCCAGCCATTAACAATGACCATATTGGAAGGCAACTGTCTCCTTTCTTCCTCTTTATTGCTATTCATAGTGCTATACAATATAGATTAACCTTTTGGCCAGTTTAGGTAAGCTATCCTGGCCCTGTCTCCTAACAGCTTCTTGCCCACAACCAGCCTATTTGCTTGGATTGAGGGAGGGATGGAATGTAGAGTGGTAAAAGGGAACAGCCTTGATGCTGGACAAGCACTGTTCAGTAGTAGCCAAAATATTGCTATGTTAACAGCACCATCTTAGCCATAAATCCAAAACAGAGCAACATGTGGGCTGCTATGAAGAAAATTAATTCCGTCTTGGCCAGTACACATACAGGTTTCCTTTTTGTCTATTAAGAATCAAATCAGAAAGAAATTAGCATTGTTTTGGAAGAAGCCGTATTTACCAGTTTCATAATTGTATTCTATATCAAGAACCACAGCGTAGTTTTATCTCTTATTATCTTTTGGGTCTGCTTTGTGCACAGAGGGAAAGAGTTCTCAAATAGATTGCCTGTTCATACAAATGCATCTATTTTCTAGCACAGGATTATTATTGTCTCTCCTGCTATGCATGCAGAAATCCTCCATACAATCAAGGGTAAGCCCACAGGTACAAATTTACCAGGAAAAATAGAAACACAATCTGACATCTTTGTCCATTTTGACCACTGGCCAATTCAGTGTACCTCATGTATTGGATACAGTCAAACTGCACATAGCTCTGCAGCTCTCACTGGGTGCTGTTCTTCCTCTCTGCTTAACAGGAAACATAATTATTTCAGATCTGAAAAGGTACTTGTGTAAATAGATACAAGTTTAAATAGTGATCCACAAAGTGTAGTCTAGCTTTTCAAGGGACCAGAGGAATATCCTGATCATGAGTGTGTGAAGAGCATTTGTATGGGAATGGAAACAGAATAAGGGTTTAACATACAGTATTTATTTTTTGGGTCCTGAAACTAACACTTTTAGAGAAGAAATATTTCTGGCTGGAGTCTACAGTGAAAAGTAGAATTGGCAATAATGTTAGAGTTAAGAGTTTGACAGAAAGGGCCTCATGCTCCATGTGTAACAGTGATTTGAGAAAAATTACTTGACCTAAAGTTATGACAGGATTAGAAAGAACATGCTGAGTTGGTCAGTGCTCCGCAGCTATATATAAGATTGGGGCTGTATGAAGGTTAAGGTTTGTGTTTCAAAACGGTCTTGTGAGCTACAGTTAGTAAAGGAGCTAACTTTAAGCAGGTTTACTGTTCTAGAGTCAGAGCTAATTCTTTAGAGAACTAGGGGAAAATGCTGAGTTTTAGCCAACAATGCCATATTTTTTTAGGTGCAAACTAAAGCTAGATGGGTGCTTGGAAATAAAGGGAGTTAGGAGTTGTGGGCAATGCTGAGATCAGAAGGGTTATGGTACCCTGACTTTGTGCCTAGTTCCGGTGGGGCTTACACAATCTTGTTGAACTTAGGTCTCTAACAGACTGGTGCCTTGGAGTTTCAGCTTATGTTAAGTTTAGGATATATAAACTTAGGAAATTCTGGCCAGTCTGGTGTTACAGACTCACTGACGAGGAACTTGAAAATTTGTTACATTATGTTACATTTTCTGCTGTAGAATCTGCTGTTTTAGACTAAAAATCTTCATATGCTCTCAAGATCCTATAGGAACAATTAATAACCCTAGAGAGGCAAACTTAGGTTAGAATTAAGCTTTGGAAGTCAGTGGTTTCAAAATGACTGCAGGCAACAAACCTGATATTTCACTATATCCACTTCTAACTCATGCCAAGGACTGAAAGGTAGCTTAAAAAACTCAACAAAATCTCCGAGGTCCAAGTAATACTGCCCTAAATTTAGCCCAGACATGTTTTTTTAACCATAATATTAAAATGAATCCTGATCTTTTGTCATTTTTATCTCAAAATCCAGATTTAACTCAGGTGCAATATAATGGGAGTGATAGAAAGTTGCTTAGCATATTACTTCCTTTAGCATCCAAGTTTATGTTACTGAATATTTCTAAACCCAGAATTGACTACAGCTCAGAATTTTCTGTTTCAGAATTCTAACCAAATTATAACCATAATAATCCTTACAACCATAACACCAACCACATACTGATCTTGCATATATACGTGTTGGAATCCAGGCAAAATACCCTGGAAATATACAGAATTTATTAAGTTCCTCTGTTTTCTAATGGAAACAGCCATAAGCCTACGTCAATTAGCATGTCTAAGTCCCACAACAACAGGGGCTGCTTGGATTTCCCATTTCCAGGATAATGTGTGAGAATTACTGGAAAAAAAAATCCCAAAACAAGAGAACCAAACACAAAACCAAAAACCAAAACCAAGAAAACCCCAGAGAAGCTGTGGCTGCCCCATCCCTGGCAGTGTTCAAAGCCAGATTGTACAGGACTTTGAGCAACCTGATCTAGTGGAAGGTGTCCCTGCCCATGGCAGGGGTTTTGGAAGTACATGATCTTTAAGGTCACTTCCAACCCAAACCATTCTGTCATTTTTTGATTCTATGAAATGCAGAGCTAGGATTGAGTTTCATGAAGTAGCCATCACTTGTCCTAGTATAAATTAGTGTCTGAAGTCAGGTTTAAGACTGAGAAATGCAAGAAGACCTAACTGTAATCAGTGCTGGCTTTAGCTAAGTTAACTGATCTTTAGACTAACACTGTCAGACTGTGTTTTAGGACATTGTTGAACATATAATCTAGTGGTATCTGGCAGTGCACTTTTCTCATGGCTTCATGTTCAAGAATAAGCTTTATTTTTGGAAATGCAAGTGACCAAAAAGTGTCACTACCTTCCAAGCCTTTCCAAACACAGCAATAATTGCAGCTCAGCACCCTCTTGATTTCTTTTACCTTTAGTTTAACTGTATTTCCAGCCCTTAAATTAGAAATTAACTTTAGAGTAAAAGATTGGTACACATCATTAACTTCCAAAGCAGTATCCTGGAATTTTATATCCTAATCTAGGATTTTAATGATAGCATTGGACTTAATTGGGGAGAAATATATCAAATCCATTAAGTTTTAGTTCCTGTGAGACAGTTTAGCAAACATAACTACACAACAGTTCAGCCCTCCCTCTGTTTCTAAACATTACTATATCCCTAATTAAGAACTTTAGGTCTTTCCCAAACAAATTGTGTCAGGTTTGCCTTTCCCCTTGCAGAACCAGCAAATATCAGGGAAGAGAATTTACAGAAATCCAGAAGTAACTGAAGTTCACTTTTCCTGGCATTCCAAGGCAAACCCTAATTCTAGACCTAAACTTAATCCTAAATGTTTATGTTGTTTGTTCCCTACCATGAAAATCAAGTACAAAGGAAAAGCTTGCTTTTAACAAGTGAGTTCTTTAAGCAGAATTCTAAGTATAATCTGCCAGCTTCTAGCAGTGCCTGTCCAGACCTTCAGATAACTCTATTGCCAACCAACAGCAGCTGTCACGTACTAGCACTTGCCACTTTTATCAAGGAAAGATTTAAAAATATAAACTGGCTACATGTACCCCTTGTATTCTGCTTGCCCTTTCTTTCTCTTCCTTAGCCATCCTGTCTGCATGTGGAGAATACCTCACAGAGCCACATTTATCTGCCATGGCTTTATTAGCAAGTTTTCAAGACACTGAAGTAGCCATAAAAAGAAGAGGAATAACCTGGAAATAAAAGAAACTAAGCACTGGATTCAAGTGCATCAAGGAAGATTTAGGTTAGACACTAAAAAACTTCCATGGTTTGAATAGATAATTACTGTAATGGATTTCTTGAGATGATGCTGTTGTATTTTTTTTACTGGAGGAGGTTAAAAATGGCAAGAGTCTATGCAGGAAAAAAACAGACACCATCTTGCTCATAAAGAGAAGGTCACATAGCCTCTCCTAACTTTGTTTCCTGTGATTTGTATCTAAATGGCAGAGTCAGGTAGTACAAGAGAGAACTACTATAGCTAAACATAAATCTCTTTTCTAAGCAACACTGGGAAGCAGACATTCTCTGGACTCGTGCATTGAACAGAGCTGTGTCCCAGAAAAGCTCTAAGTCTGATTGAGCTGGGGCTTTTTAGGGTGTGAAGCACAAACTGATTCTGATATTTCTTCACTAAATCTTGATTTTGAGTCTATGCTTTGCATTAATTAGATCCCAGTCAGACTCAAACTCTGAAATTATTTAAAGGGACAAAATTTGTACTCTTACTAGCATAATAAATCTGATGCACTTTTGTTCTTAAGGATATTCACACCTATTCGTTCACATTCTATATATGAAAAATATGTGTTTCAATTAAAATACAAACACCTCTATTCAGTTTTCGCACTAAAATAAACACTTTGGTCACAGTATCCTCCAGAAGGCTTTATAGTCACCCAGTGAAGCCCTTTAACTTACACTTAAGCAAATCTGTTTTGTCAAATCGAGCATCTGAGCAGGAGTGTCAAACAGCATGAACCCACAGCAGAATATATATATAAAAAAATATTGGAAAAGAAAGCATAATAGAAGAGAGTAACACAGAATAAAGAGGTACAGAATACAGATAGCTTAGCTGAAAGTTTAAAAGGTATTTCAGGAGCTGAAGGAGAAAAAAAAATTAAATCTCTAGATCATTTATAGAAGCCATAAGAAATTATGTGGTTTAGCACTTAGCATTGTTACTTATTACACAATGTACTACCTGATTGCAAAATTCCTTGCAATTAATAAAAGTGCCATTTCTTTCTTGTAGACTGTACTCTGGCATAATATATGGTCAGCAGGAATCATTTTCTAAATAGTATGATTAACACAAAATGAGTCTGGTTTTAATATAAGTGGTAAAATTCTGCTTGTAAGAATCATTTTCCCTGCTAGCTTGAGACATGTTTCTCTCTGTGCTGAAATGAATAAGCGTCTTTGGTTGTTGTTTATTTTTTCCTGTAGATCCTCATCTGGCATCATCATAACAAATCATTGTCCATTATGCTTTCTGAACATCTGCAAGTGTCACAGTCACCCTGCTTTGCTCTCCATGGATTCAGCAGGTACTCCTCACACTGCCAAAACCACAGCTCAGTGAAGGAGAGACTGGAATGAGTCAGATTTTCAGTTACATTTGAACTAGGTGAAGAGCAGCAGGTCACAGTAGGATATCCCCTCCCTCTCCATCCCCAAGGGTGATGTAGAGCTCAAGCTCTGCCTATACTTGCCCCATCTCATGGGCTCATGATGGCCATGAGAGAGGTGGAGTTCCAATCCACCCCAGAGCCATAAGCAGTGTGGCTGCAAGAACAAAGAGGGCTTAGTTCAGGCTTGGACCTTGCAGCATGTTGATGTGGGCACCTACTACCAGGGAGGCAGAAAGATTGAATGCAGGGTACAATATCATTATGGGTCAAGGTGAAGATAGCTATGGGACAATGGACATGCCATACAGCAGTCACCTGTACCACCACCTGCAGGAGAAATATGATTCATCTACCTTAAAAGCTTTGATGGCTTGACATCACAGACAAGACACTACCTAGGGTAGAGCGCCTATAGCCTCTGTGCCTTCAGGGTATGTTCTTTCATGCCTGTGGAAGCTTGTATTTGATACAGCTTTACTGAACTGAGTAAAAAACCACCCCACCCCACCCCACCCCCCCCCAAAACTGAAATTCCAACAAGCGGTAATGAAAATTTAACTTCCTGGAGGAAATGTAGAAACTATTTCTGGTGCTGTTTATTCCTGAACTATTCAGGACTTAGGACAAAGACAACCAAATAAATTGAAGGAACTAAAAAAATTCAATGTCTCTGTGAACTTTATGTGTGTGTGGATACAGCTCATTAAATTGGTGTCTAAAAAAAAAATGCTTTATATTATTACTATAGTATGATTTTATCCGTGATGTACAGTGTAGGTACTGTGGCACAACATAACAAATGCTGTGTCCTCCAAAGGCCTATAACACCTGTGAGTTGTCACCTGTATAAGTCTAGATCTTTAAGACCCTTTCTTAAATTCAAAGTATTCCATGATTCTATTGTAAGATGTGTCACTATTGGATGCTACAAAAGGACCTCTGAAGTCTAGTCTGTTGCCACCTGCTAAATATTCAAATTCCAAGTTTCAATGGTGTTTCATCTTCTCTAAAATACTGGTGTGGGGCTGCCTCTTTTTTTTTAATTTTTAAAATTATCCCTTGAGGTGGCATGTTGCTCTGAAACCATCAACTTAAAAAAATAGTAGGAACAGTTCAATATCTCAGTTCTCAAATGGCACTTCACACTTCAAAAGAAGGGCTTTTTAGCACTCCAGAAATATAAGCAAGTATGTTCTGTTTCATTTAAACAGTCTCTGCTCATGTTCTTTAACAGGCAAACTGTTAGTTTTTTAAAGAAAACATGAGGTTAGATGGAACCACAAAATGTGTTTCTTTGATCACTGTAAATAGCTAACTTCTGTTTATACAATGTGATTTAAGCTTAAACACAGGTAGTAAGATCCTGTACTGCAGCACATTTGGGAATCTTTCTGAGTTTTCTCTAATATTCCTGGAAGACCAAAGTGAAAAACTGAACTGTCATCATTGTTGTGAGGCTCCAGGTCTGTATATGCATTTTACGCCATCTTCTGCTGCAAAATGTTGCATGCTGGACATAACTACAGACGAGATTTTGGCTGGAGGCTCTTATACTTCTTCCAGTAGCAAGAAATTGGTTGCCTTGTTGTCCTGGTTTAGCAGTAGCAGTCACTTTTTTCTGCTTCTTAGTAGCTGGTGCAGCGCTGTCTTTTTGACTTTTGGCCTGGGAACAGCGCTGATAACACCAGTGTTTTCAGTTGCTGGTCAGAATGTTTACTCTGACCAAGGACTTTGTGAGTCTCACGCTCTGCCAGGGAGGAGAGGAAGCCGGGAGGAATCAGAGACAGGACACCTGACCCAAACTAGCCAAAGAGGTATTCCATACCACAGCACGTCATGCCCAGGATGTAGAACTGAGAGTTCTCGGAAGGGCACGGTCTCTGCTCTGTCGGGCTTGTTTTCAGCGGGTGGTATCGTATTCTCTTCCCTTGTTATTTCTCTTATCATTATTATTGGTGGTAGCAGCAGTGGTTTGTGTTATACCTTAGTTACTGGACTGTTTTTATCTCAACCCACAGTAGTTAAATTCTTTCGATTCTCCTCCCCATCCCTCCGGGCGGGGGGGGAGGGGGGGGGCGGGGAGGGGATTATAAACTGCGTGGCTGACTTGCTGACTGGCTTCAATCACGACACTTGTGGAGCACATTCCTCACACATTCAGGATAAAATTGAGTGCAAAGCTGTGTTAAGGAAGGAATTTTTGCCTGGTCAGATGGACAGAGAATTTGTGGGGGAAGCTGGCAGGGGAGGAAAAGCTGCCTTTCTATTCTTTCCTCTGCTCTGTTTGTGGTACATTAAAATTTTTGAGACCTCATTTTCAGAAGTCCAAATTTTGCTGTCTGTTCCAAGAAAAGAAATATAAGTGACCCCATAAGGTATATATACATGTTCAGAGAGTGTAAGCAGAATGCAAAGCAAGGTATGTGTATTTACCTGCTTTCTTTACCCTCAGGAAAACAAAACACGCTTGGGCAGGTTGTCAAAGCAGAATACATGTAGGAAATAAGGCAAAGTATTGCCAAAAATACTGTTGACATTTTTTCAGTTTGCTTTGCTTACACCTGCAAACCATACAGTTTTCTTAACACTTGGTTGCATGCTTACTCACAAATTTTAACATGAGCAAATATTCACAAATAAATCTAAATTGATAGCAGACTTCACAGAATACAGCTAAAGAACTCCCTGTTCCCAAAGTATTCTTAGAAGTTTGAGATTTATGAAGCTTCAGTTATATCAGCAGGAAACAGAAATGATGAGAAGATAACACATGATTAAACTCATGGTGCTAATAGTGAACACTCATGAATAACATATAGTAAGCACTTGATTGCAGACAAATTTTTACCTGCTGGTAATGCCTGTCATATGCTGTGTGAGCACATATAACATGCTCCCCTCCTGAGCAGCTCACTACCCAACAAGCACATTTCATCGGAGTGTTCCAAAAAACTGAACACATATTTCAACACATTCAGAGACGATTTGTGAACTAAAAATAGCTACACTTGTCATGTATGTTATTTTCAGTCAAATATTCTCTTTACTTCCCTTGTAAGGTTGCAGACCTCATCTGCCTTCTGCCAATGCAATGGAAATGTAGATCATGCAACTAAAAAGGCATTTGCAAGATACAGCATGGATTAGACTTTGCATAAACAGTCTTTATTGAGGAACTGGCAGCTTTTTTTTTATTGTATTCACAAGTAGTACCTTGCAGCAAATGCTCAGCTTCTCCTAATTGCTTTTCTCTGCGACATTTCCCAGTTTCAGCAGGAGCATAATTAAGCAGGATTACTAAACAGATGAAAGTAAGATATCCCTTGCTAGGCATTTATCTGGAGACATTCATTATGAATAAACACATTTTCACTTCATTTAAAGGGATGTTCTTTTAAGAAAGATGCATATCTATTGTTGTTATGTTCCAGCGTGAATACTCATGGTCTCTAGTTATTCAGATTGTTTGTGACGTATCATTTCCAATTTAACAAATATTATATTGTTAGAGGATGAGGTTTGGAAAAGAGCTGTCTAAAAATAGAACTGCTGATCCCACAATGGTTGTTACTTTACCTTCAGGCTTTATGCCTAACTGAACAGAAGTGCTTGCTGAGGTGCCAGTGCAATAACCTCATTGAATACTCTGCTATTTCAAGCTTATCACTTCAGCATCTATACGGACTCCAGCTTTGAAATCTGTATTTCCTAAACCAAATTTATTACAACAAAGAGCTACATTCTGTGCAAATCTTATATTAAAATAATTGCAAGATATAATGAAGACTAAACATGCAAACTAAATATATGCAGGAGCACATCTACAATAAACAAAATTATTATAATGGACCTGCTTGCCTGCTTGTATTGGAAGGGATCTTATCTCATTCTAAACTATTCTGTTTGGTGTTTTGTGACTGACTGCTTTTTCCTGTGGATTTTTTTAAACATAGTCAGTGCTATGTTCTTGTACCTTCTCAGACTGTATTTAAAACACCGTAATCATAAATCATATGCTACTCAATACTCATAGGCACAATCAGTTTTAATTCATTTGGTTAGCCTTGCTGAATGCTGCAAGGGTCCCAGCCACCCAGATGAGGTGAGGTTTTGCCATCTATGTCAAAAGAGTAGCAGCAGACAAAACCTAACATAGCTGACTTGTCTCTCAAGGAGAAAAAAAGCCTGAGGCTGCTAAATATCAAAACTGCTTACTTCTCAAGCCACCCAAGTGCCAAGTCAGCTGTGTATTTTGAAAATAAATGACCAATTAAGCCTAAATACAACTGCTTTGGCAATCTGCAATGCCCGAAAGGAGAGTATTTTAATCTCTCATGTGACTTCTTTTATTAAACCCATAACAACATCTGAAGTATAATAGCTTTGTTTCTAAATTAACAATGCATAAATCTATGAGCAAAACAGAATAGCTGTGAAGTGTCAGTAGTCTCTTAACTGCACTTCATTTTCTATCAAATATATATCTGAGCAGATGCAGGGGTGGCCTTGTGACAGAGTCAAAATGGCTGCGATGCTCCCTTGTAACATTTCTGTGAAAATGCTATGCAAATACTAAACATTTTTTTTTTTTTTTTTTTTTTTTTAGCTTCTGTTCTTTTTCCTCTCCTCACTGAGCTCAGGTTGTCAATAAAGAATGGCTATCAGTGTAGTGCTTGGGATGCTTTCAACAGCCCCAAGCAGAATTAAGCCAGATATGGGATCTTGCTTACAAAAATCATGTGTTATCATCATCTCTACTTGTCTCTGCTTGAAGGAAAGCTAATATCCTTCAAAAATAATAGAACAGGTCTCATTTCAACCCAGAAGCACTCTCCTCATATAGACCCATGTATTTTGCAGCCAATTCAAGGAGAAAATGAAAATCAGTATCAGTAATCTCTCTAAAAAGAAAAGCAAAAATCTGTTGCACAATGCAAAGAGAGGACAGGAAAACAGTGAGTCAGTGAGGCCCAAGGATTGGGCTGCATTCATATGGCCTTCCCAGGTTCTACAGATATGTTGGGATGCAATCCAACTGGTGTCTAGTGTTTCAGCCATCTAGTGAACCTGTGCCCAAATATCAGCAGAAAAATTCCTTAACTAGTCTACATGACAGAAATTTTCCAGAAAGAAATCCAGCATAGCTAATCTTAGATGAGCAGCATGGACAGATGTTTTACAAGGGTCTCCAGGGGCACTTGTTCTTGCCACTGTCAGAAGGGCAGCCGGGTGTTTGTTTCAGGAGCGTAGTGTACCTCTGATGTACTTAATTTGTGTCTATCAGCTATGTACACTGCTTATTTCATACTTAAGGACACCCTACTGACCCAGTTAGACATTCTGAACTTCCCTGATATTAAAATCTTCTTTTGAAGTGTGGTAAAGAGAAACAGACATGGCACACTTCACAAGAATCTAATTGAAATGATCTATAGCAAAAAAACTTTAAAGTAGTTTTTTCTGTGATCTCATAAATTCATGTAATTTTTTTTAATTACTAACAGTGAAGTTTTTAAATATTTACATATATAAATTCTAACAGTAGATGCTGTATAGAAGCGACAGATTTCCACCACAGCTCTATGTTCACTTCATTATGAACAAAAAATGTATGCAGTATCTTAAACTTTATGTACGTGGTCTCAGCCCTAAAATGACTTTTTTTTAAATGAAAATTTCAATGGACATCTGCCCTCTCAACTAATAATAACAAAAATAAATAAAAAAATCTTCCATGTGTAGGGTTTTCTTTGTACTTCAAAACCACTTTGAACCGAACAACCCTGGCCAACTTTTCCAAATACTGGTCAAGTTTTGCAACAGAACTATAAGAATGCGTTAAGACTGACACAGCCACTGCTGGTAGAATACTGCTGATGTTAATAGGTGGCTGCTCTTTCAACAGTAATTTCCTTCTCAAATGTCAATGCTGTGTGTGCTTGTGGAGTCATGATTACTTAACTCTCACAGCCGAGGAGGAAGAAGAAAATGTGAATTTGAAATAGGAATTTAAATTAACAGATGGAAGTCAGAACCATGCAAAATTATTAAATTAAAATTCTGAACTCTATTTGTCTCGATCCAAATTGAAAATTCATTCAAAAGCATAGTTCATAAATAATTTAATCAGAAGGATTATTTCATATTCTGTTACCTCTATTGTCCCTAGCTGTATGCAGTAATGTGCTGTTTCCTAGAGAGTCTCAAGTCAGAATGGTATTTACAGAGATGATGTGATATTTCTGTTACAAATTCCATGATTGAAAGAGGCTTGGAACAATCATACTTACATTTTGCATAGCCATTATACCCACTGTATTGTTATCTGGTAAATGTAAGCAATTCAAATCTAACGTCAAAATCCAGTTGCTTAAAACCATTACTTGTGCTTAGAGATTGCTTTGGTGTATGACAGAATGGATCCTCAAAATGCAGCTGAAGTCAAGCTAAGCCAGTGCTATATAAAATTAGCTTTGAAATTGTCAGGATTTCCTGACAAATAAATCAAAAATAGTACAATTGTAGTGACTGTGTCTTCATGTCTGAACCCAGACAGCAATAGCAGGAGATATGTCATCTGTTCTAAGGATTCTTTCTATGTGAGCTTATCCTATTTTCTTTCTATTCATTTTACCCTCACCTTTGAGAAAATGTGTGGCTTGTTGCATTTTCTGTACTTCTGGTTTGAATGTACTTCCAATCTACCTAGGAAATTTGGTCACTTAGAAGCAATAAAAAACTTCTCTGTGCTCCAGGGTAAGGTTAGCTGGTTAAGAAACAGCTCAGAAGGGCCAAAAGTCTGGACTGAGGGAATTTTCTTATTCTATATGTCAAAGTAATGAATCCAAAGTTCATTTTCTGCATCACGATTCCATTACAACATTTCTCTGTCACTTTCTTTGAATAAACATTTATTTAGCTCAGACATCTGAAGCATTTCTTCATGCTGACCATAAGTGTAAAAAAGGCCTTATTCACTAATTTATTAAGAGCCCTCATCTGTAAATTAAATATCATATACTTTCTATTGGATATCAAATACAAAGAATTCAGTGTTCACTTTAAATACCTGCATCAGACCAAAACTTTTTCTCCCGCAAGGAACACAAGACAATAGCAAATTTTAGTGCAAAACCTACATATGCAATCAAGATAACACTAATGGCAAAATCTGGTATCTTGGAAAAAATGTTTACCAAAATTAGATTTTAGTGCTCCTTTTATTAAACCTGAAGAGTTTAGAAATTTATTATCTGGGTTTTAAAACTGTATGCATTTGTGATATTAATCTATAGAGTCCAAACCTTGAAGTTTGTTAACCAAGATTTACACTCACAGGAATCATAGGTTCATATACAAAACACTATGCACTAAGGTTTGGATCCCCATCTGGAAAGTTAGAATGTAACAACTCCAGAGCAATAAATAAAACCCAAGTTAACAAGGATGGTCATTAACACAGCCTGTTTACTGTCTGAACAGGAGATGGCTCCAGCTAGCCATGCCCAAAGGACACCAGCATTTCTTAAGTGCAATGCTACATTATCATTAAGTTATAAATTATGAGAAACCTTGCAGAGGAGATGTGAATGTAAAGCAATATGAAGGAAAACATATATACACAAAGAGAAGTTTGTCTCCAGATTCAAATCACTTTAATTGTGAGCAGTATCCAGAACTCAGGAAATTAAAAAGAGGTAGTGATCCTCTACAAATGATCTGTTTCTAAATTTGATAACTGTTTTAATATTGGGATTACAGAAATATGTATTTAGTTTACATTAGACAGTTGCCTGATTTTGAAAGTGAGTGCTGGGAACTACCAGATTAAATGTCATTCCATACATACCAGGGTGATGATCTCAAAACCTGGAGAACTGTGTATCATGCATTAGACTAGAACTTTCTAATGCTCCAGAATGTTAAAAAGAAACTCATTTGCTTTTTGGAAAGCAAGACATTTTAAGCATAGTTGTATCTAATCTGTCTTAACAGAGCTAGCAAATTAACAGCCACAGCTCTCATCTCTATTGCAACTGATTTTAAATTTCAATAACAGAGAAAAAGTTTAAATCATGGACTTATTTTCAAGGAGTCATTTTAGTACTATCTACTTTGGGATGAGAAGCCATATGTCTAGAATCATTACAAGAAACATTTACGTTGCCACTTGCTTCTGTATGACTAAACATCTAAGAGCAAATTTTAGCCACATGAACAAAATAATAGAAAGCAGAATACTCTGCTCCTCTCTGTTTTCAGTAACAGCAAACAATTGGCATTTGTTGGTTCCAGGAAAAAAAGAGAAGTGGTAAAGAAAAAGGATTTTCTCAATAAAAATCAGAACAATAGAGGAAAATTTTTTCAAGACATTTGGGTATTCACATACAAGATATCAGCATTATTACAGAGCTGCTTAGATCTTATCCAAACCTAAAAAGCCAAAATCCTTTCAAAATCTCTTGGGAAATAAGAGTCTGGGCAGATGCTCAGAGAGAAAGAAGCCTTGTTTCAACTTCAGCTGCTACCCTTATTGTTAACTTGAGTTCCCAATTGCTAGCAGATAACACTATCTACCTGGAAGTTCAAGTAGAAGAAAATTGCAACACATAGGCTGTAACTCTTACCTTTCACTCACATAGGACAGGATTTTTTGTATTTTTGTTGCACCTAGATATACAGATTAAGATGTAGGTCCATCATCCAAATGAAACTCGATTTTGACAAGTTTTCTGAATGGCAGAAGTCTAAAGGTAAAAGAGAATAACACATGAATTCAATACAGATCAAATTATTCCTAAAATATTTATTTTTAAAATATGCATTGGTTAAGGTCTGTGTTTTTTTCTGTACATAATAAATATATCTTTTTTTCTCCTCTCTTATTTTCATGTGGTTTACCTTCCATTTCACTTAGACATCCTCAAGAAGGCAATGCAGTCATCTTCAATCTTCCCCCAGGTACAGATCTAGGGGGAAAGGGTGACCAAGTGCATTATAGCTCTTCCCAGTGCAACACGCATGTCCCAGGTTAAGTCTGACTTCAGTCTTGCAGTTGTGTCAAACCACACATGCACAGTGCCTGGATTCCCATGGTTTTGTGAATAACGTCTTCAAAATCCTGCTGGATTATTGCTCAACAGCTTAGATAACCATTTGTGTCAGTTCTTTTGTCAGAGTAAGAATAACATATCCTCCTGTTTAGGATTTTGAGGTATTGGTATGAAGGTATTGGTAATGCACATACATTTCTCTTCTCATTTGAAGAGATCTGCACTCGCATTTCCCTGGGGAATGCTCTAACTATCCAACTATACCTCACTGTACAGTACGTTGTCTGAGTCCTTCCTGCTCAAACTAATCCTTTCAGACTAATCAAATATCCATTTGATGAGGAAGAAGCATGATGTTGCCTTATAACTAGCATCTTCCCTTGGGAATCAATTTTAAGTAATGAAATGTTTTACGCCAGACATTGACTGTAGGAGGGGATGAAATGAAGGTCTCCCCTGAAGTCTGGATAAGTGCCCTAACCACTAAGATACCAAGTCTCCAATGAGCTTCAGTTTTCACAAGTAGAACATCTTCCGAAGGAGAAGCCATTTACACCTCCAGGCATGACTGTTAGCAAATTCGTCAGAACCAAATTCTATATGTCCTCAATTTACCTGAATACTGGATAACTTCCACCATCCCAAATGGTAGGATGTTTTCTGGAAAAAAGGCACCCATACACACTCTAATACACGTCTGTGACTGCCAGCAGTGGATGGACTGCTCCATGGACCCAGCAGGTATGCTGAAAATGCACATTCTCCTCGGGATTTCTCACTGTGTGCATCAAAAATTGGCAACCGCTTTGGTGAATTTTATTTCAGGTCAGATATATATATATACACACAGTATACATATACCATATATATATATATAGTATATATATATCAGTATACAGAGCCTATGTAACTAATTGAGGGCTTTGGATCCCATAAGGCAAAAATCCTTTTGTGCATGTGGCTCTACAGAGATGGCTACTCTCATGGCGGAGAAAGGAGCTCTATTATTTAATACCCTAGACCATCAACTGAACAACCAGGAAAAGCACAGCCCAACCCTTCTTATGAGCCCGTCCTTTGTACTGTTTTTACTACACCTGTTTATAGCACATATCAGAATGAGGCAAGGGAAGGATAGGCAGAAAGAGATTCATTTTCTGACTTGCAACCAGCCTTTTGAGTATGGAATGGAGTGGAACGGATGTGGAAACAGGCTGTAGTCATTATGCTGCGGAATCAGCTGTTTGTTTAGCTCCCACAAAGCCCATGACAAAACATTCATTTGGCTAATGCAAATGTTTCAGCCCTAAGTAATATACAATAATACTCTGCAGTCTCTTTATTATGAGGCAAAATATTCTTCCCTCTGTGCTGAAAAGGCAAAATACTTAATACCACCTCCAGGAAAAAAGTATTCACATGCCTAACAAACAGTAGTTAATTTAGAAAATAACTCCAGCTGTGCTGTCTCTGTTCCCCAGTCAGCTGAAATCCTTTTTGGCTTTTTGGCATATAATCCTGTGCCTGTAAAAATAATTGACAATACTGTTTTTTCCCCTGTTCCATTTCCTTCAGCTTTAGATTCAAAATGCAAATATATGGGAAACAGCACATACATTGTTTGCAATAAGCAGCAAAAGGCTTTCACTGCTTTGAGTTTTGAACAAGATGATGGTCAGCTAGTCTATGGTTAGACAAGAAGCTGAGTTCAGAGCTCAGCTCTTACACAATTTCTGCTTCATCTACAGGCTCCACTGTAAATCATTTAAAATATAACACACTAGCACTGCATCATATTTCACTACATAGAACATAAAGAAGAATAATCATCTCTTTGACGAGAAGCCAGAGTAGCCAATGTGTAAGTGAAGAATAGATGAAAAAATGTTAGTTCAGGTCAAAGAGCTGTTACATCAGCTAGTACCTGGTATATGAGCAAACCACTGACATAGAGAAAAACTGATGATAAGCAGTGACTTCATGTAAGAACAGAGAAAAAAATGGGCTTAAAAAAGGCAGTCAAGAAACTCAATAAATATTCTGCCAACAGCAAATAGCAATAGCAAAACATATGGAAGATGGCCAAAAGGCTACATTTTCCCTGCAAATCTTTTAAAAGGGATTTGCAGAATAAAATTAGGAAATTTGAGTCCTCTTTCAAGGTACTAAATAAAGGTACTCCCAGACATCGTAAATAATTTTACTAGGAAGAAAATGTTTTACAATAGACAGAAACAGATATTTATTTTTCTAATAAATGGTGGCTGACCACTGTGTGTGTGTCCATATACATATGCAGTTCCCAAATATTATCCTTCTTAGACCAACCTAGCAAATTCAAAACAATACGGTTCATTAACTCTTTTATTTTTGGTAATTTTTAGTTAATTAGTATAAATAAGCAAACAACATCTTTATATTGACAAAAGCACCTAACAGGGAATAAATGAAGAAAAAACTCAAATTAATTCATGTTTTCATACTGTATCAAGATATTTTTATAAATTAAATTCTATGAATTCTCTCTATAAAATTCTATAGTCTTCTAGAATGGAGTCAAATTTCTAATTAGGCTTAGGTATGAAAAACTTGTCTTGAGTATGTAAATACTAAAATAAGAAAAAATATTCATAAACTGATATGGAGAATACACAGGACTGTATCTGTAGAATTTCTGTTCTAAGGATCAAACAAATGCTCCCTTGCACATCAACTGAAAAAATAAGTCTTTTAAACAGAAGATACCTGCAAGCAACCTTCAAATTTATACTTGACTGTTTTTTTCTTTTATTCCTGTTGGAAAAGAAATGAAGGACAGAAAATATAGCAGAATAGCTGGTATTGATCAAACCAAGAGATGCAGTTACTCAACATACGTATAAAACTGTGTCCTGTAACTGGCTGATTAGGAAGAAATAACCATAGATTTGAATTTTTGCCTAGGAATTCTCCAAAAATGTAATGGGAAAAGGATGATTTTTTTTTACTCATATTTAAAAAAAAAAAAAAACAAAATTTTGTATACCTATTATTATGTAGTATTTAGACATACTATAGAAAATATAGTAATTTATATTCTTTTTCCTTTGGGGAAATGAGAGGAGGAAAATGTTTTAGCAGGGAAACTGTATGAAAAATGAGTCCAAATGGAAGGCTGAAGAGGCTATCAAAAAAAGCTGTCAATGAAAAAGATAAGTTGTGATAAATTCATGTGTCTTCTACATGACATTTGATGGCATCCCGACTTTCTTCCCCTCCTACAAAAAAAAAAAAAAGTGACAACTTGAACACAGACAACATTATACTTAAAAGCCACAGTCTCTCCTTGTACTTCAGCCTAGGAATTTAGTGGAAACTTCCATGGTCCCATCTCACTTGCTTACCTCCTGCCAGTCAAAGGGAACATGATAGGAATGTTTTCACAGGAACTGTTTTCCCAATGCTGTGAATTGACCGAGGATGAAGCCTACTCTAGAGAAGTATTTCTCCAGCACTGTGAAATCCCTTGCTTAAAAAAGTATGTTGCTATTCACAACTCCCACACAATTTTCCTTTTCCTCATATGCCAAACTAAAACACAGCAAGCTTTTTCTCCACCTAATCGAGCTGGTATCAATTCTCCCAGAATCTGCATACTGCGTACCTAATGCTGTCATGCCAAAATGAGAATCCAATTTGAGAGGAATATTGCTGGAACATTGCAGGCCTGACTCTAATTGTGCTGATCTTATGGAAACAATGTCCCACCAGCACATTGTGTCTGTGCAGTACATCTCATACTTAGTGTTTCAGGCCTGCTTTCTGTGAGCCAAACTGTTAATCTCACTTATGGAGCATGCACAGGACAATTTCAGACTGTATGCACTGTCCTGCTTAGCAAACATCCTCCCTGCAAGGCACAGTGCTTTTGCAGAATGCTTAATTCAGCTTAGTTGAGAGCCTTCCAGCCCATCTAATGGCCAGGGCTGAAAGGACACAAAATGTGCAGGACTTCTATACTGCTTTGGGGGTAAATATTCTTATACTAAATGTTACAAAAGACTTATGCCCCAGGGAAGTGGTTAAGGGGCCTCCAGGTATTGACGAAAGCCTTTATTTGTTTGTCTGTCAAAGTTGCAGTCAGACAGCTGGTGTTCAATACCAGGTTTATTAATTATGAGCTCAAAATTTATAAACCTGGATGGGAAAAAAGAGATGAGCAGACCAAAAGCCAAATCCACATACTGGACTTTGTATTTAAAACATCTAAGTTGTTTGAAGTGAGAATCATTGATTTTTATACTTGAGAGATAAGGACAGTATTTGAATATATTAATACAGTAACAGATAAAAAACAATATTTGGAACACAACTTCTTTTATTTTTATTCTTATTCTTCAGGGCAATTTTGGTTTCCTGCATTCTTTTATTAAAAAGAAAAGCCAAAGCTGGAGCACCAGTGCCCAAATTCAGGAGCAGGCAATAGCTTCTTCTGCATTCACATCCAGTACAGAAAAAGCAGGGATTTTTCCATTTTGCACATGATGCTCAGTTTGCTGCAGTGGTGCCAGCAAGCCAGCAGCATGTATACCTCAATACAAATTAGCAAGGGCTATTATTCTGCCACTTTTCATAAAAGCCCTCTCTGGGAACACAGAGCACATATTTCAATTTACCACATCAGAAGCAGGCTTGACAGCAAGGCCCAACATTGTGCACCTCCTGCGGTTTGTAACAAAAAACTTGCAAACTGTTTCTCAGATAATACTGGCATTTCACCAGGGCAGAGAATTTTGCTGATGTGCCATCCTGTTGAGGGAATTTTGCCTTACAAACAAGAAACAAAAAACCTTGCCCCAGTACTACCGCCACCACCAATTCTTACTGACATCAGTAAGCAACCTGAGACCTTCAGCATTCACAGATTAACTGAAATCATTAGACACAGTAGATCATATTGTTGCTGACTGTTAGCCACTGATTTTCTGTTTAGCTTTAATGGCAAATTTAGCACTTGCCAATGCTGCCAAATTAACAGCATTGCTTAGAAAACCGAAGTCACTTCAGGAGTGAAATAAAAATTAAAGGCAGGCCGAATTTTTCCACGTTGTCACCATTTGCTCCTAGAAGCAAGTCTGAAGAAAAAGGATCTTCTATATTACTACTATATTACTACTGTCTCTATAGATACAGTCCAGAAAAGTGCTAATTTATGGCAGAGTTTCAAAACCTAGACAAGATTCCTTAGTCATACTCTAGTTTCCTGTGAAAATTCCATTAGCTGGCTATTAGTTTCTAAGAAGAATTCACATCTTATTAGAAAGACGTCTCTACTCTGTATCTACCAGATGCCATTCTCTCTGGCCAAATTACTAGAATATGGAAGGGTACAGTATATAGCTTAGAATAAAGCTTCTGTATTTTTGGGTGAGACTATTTGTGGCTTTGTATAATCACCAACTGCAAAGGCAGCTCAGGCCTTTAGAAAAAAGGACTCATTTCATATTTTAAAGAACCTAATCTTTATACTTTTTGAAGTCCCACCTTCTCTCTAATTGCAGACTAAGAGATGGAGTACAAATATTAAAAAAAAAAATTAATAAAAATTACAGAAAGAAGGATATAAAAGAGCTAGTATAAATAGATAAGAGAATTAACAATATGCCTACTACAAAGATCTCAACCTTTGTAGGGGAAGTCTTGGGAAAGAATGAAAATAATCTTCTCCCCCACCCCCGAAGACCCTGTTTTCTCTTACCAGAAATTACTAGCCTACTAATTCCTGCATTTTCACTTGCAAGGGTCAGGGGAGGGTATTTACTGAATGGAAAAAATCATAATAAAGACACCGTCTGGCATTATTAGCAAACAAAAAAATAGCATCATGCTGATGAAAGCTTGGAAGATGAGAAGAATGTAAATCTAGCACTGACAACTAAAAGTAACCCCTCCAGCAAAAGGCAGTATTTTTCTTAATGAATATTTTATCCAGAAGGCTCTCACCTCCCAAATTCCTGCAATTCTAATTCATCCTTCAACTAAGGATGAACTCAAAATATAAAAGAACAACAACAAAAACTCCCAATCCCTCCCCAAACCTTTTTCAAAATTCCCAAATCATAAATAACTGAAATGAGAACTTGTCAGAAATCATTAGTCTCTGTTGACACTAGTAGAGGCTAGCTGAATGCAAGCATTATCAAAATGTAGCAAAGTATTTGAGATTTCATTTTCAAAGGATACAGAAAGCTGGCAGGGCCTCAGTCACTCCACTGTTTTCAGACCAAAAGCACAGTCCAGATGCTCTGGAGCATATTAAGAAATATGGGTTGTTATTAACTACTTTTCAGTAATGCCCTTGATTTTTTCCTTCCCCTCACCTTCTCATTTCCTGTGATACCTTTGGTTGAAATTTTTAATCCTTGTTTGCAGTGTTTATTAGAGGTTTTATAAAATGCTTTACAGATTGTATCAGTTAGGGCTTTTGGACTGTTTTCTATAGACCACTGAAGAGTAAATGGTCACTATATGGGTTTGTGTGTCTCCAAGAACAGGAATCCCCTCCCACTGACACAGGTTGTCTCATCAAGTCTTATATGCAAACATATGAGGAGGAAGACAAATAGAAAATTTTCAGCACTGACTTGCTAGGAGTAGTATGTGAAATAAAACCACTGAGACAGCCACAAACAGATCTGCCAGGTACCTTGTCTCTGACTGACTAGCATACACCATGCTTTTCCTTCACTGTTGTCCCTTCTTCCCATTCTTGATTTGACACCCACTTTTCTTAGACTCTGTATGTGACACAAAAGTCCCTCTTTATACTCACAAAATTTTATTATCCCTCAAATTTGCTACTTTTATACTTAAATGCTGTTATCAGTGATCTCAGATGGTTTGGGGCTTTCTCTATTCTACTTTGTAGTAGTATTTCTCAGATCTAAATGCTAGTATTTCTAAGATCTAAACTCTATTAAATGTGTGTACAAATCTGCCAGAGCAGAGAAAATAGAAGCCTTGGTGCTCCAGAGTGTTTCTGCTACACTGGTGACAAACCCACTGACTCTGCTGGAGTCATACCATTACAAATGAGTGGACATTAAGATCACTCTTTGAGATCTTATAAATATTGCAACCATTTCACAGTATCACAGTATGTTAGAGATTGGAAGGGACCTCAAAAGATCATCTAGTCCAATCCCCCTGCCAGAGCAGGAACACCTAGATAAGGTCACACAGGAATGTGTCCAGGCGGGTTTTGAATGTCTCCAGAGAAGGAGACTCCACAACCTCCCTGGGCAGCCTGTTCCAGTGTTCTGTCACCCTCACTGAGAAGAAGTTTCTTCTCAAGTTTAAGTGGAACCTCTTGTGTTCCAGTTTGTACCCATTACCCCTTGTCCTATCATAGTTTGCCACTGAGAAGAGCCTGGCTCCATCCTCATGACACTCCCCCTTTATATATTTATATACACTAATAAGGTCCCCCCGCAGTCTCCTCTTCTCCAAACTGTAGAGACCCAGCTCCCTCACTCTTTCCTCATAAGGGAGATGCTCCACTCCCTTAATCATCTTTGTCGCCCTGCGCTGGACTCTCTCCAGCAGGTCCCTGTCCTTCTTGAACTGAGAGGCCCAGAACTGGACACAATATTCCAGACGCGGTCTCACCAGGGCAGAGTAGAGGGGAAGGAGGACCTCTCTCGACCTACTGACCACCCCCCTTCTAATACACCCCAGGATGCCATTGGCCTTCTTGGCCACAAGGGCACAGTGTTGGCTCATGGTCATCCTGCCATCCACTAGGACCCCCAGGTCCCTCTCCCCTACACTACTCTCTAACAGGTCATTCCCCAACCTATATTGGAACCTGGGGTTGTTCCTGCCCAGATGCAGGACTCTACACTTTCCCTTGTTATATTTCATCAAGTTTCTCCCTGCCCAACTCTCCAGCCTGTCCAGGTCCCGCTGGATGGCAGCACAGCCTTCTGGCGTGTCAGCCACTCCTCCCAGCTTAGTGTCATCAGCAAACTTGCTGACAGTACACTCAATTCCCTCATCTAAATCATTGATGAATATATTAAATAATACTGGTCCCAATACTGACCCTTGAGGCACTCCACTAGATACAGGCCTCCAACTAGACTCCGCCCCATAGACTACAACTCTCTGGCGTCTGTCCTTCAGCCAGTTCGCAGTCCACCTCACTACCTGATCATTCAGGCCACACTTCCTCAATTTAGCTATGAGGATGCTGTGGGAGACTGTGTCAAATGCTTTGCTGAAGTCAAGGTAGACCACATCCACCGCTCTGCCATCATCCATCCACAATGTTATTTCCTCATAAAAGGATATGAGGTTGGTCAAGCATGACTTCCCCTTGGTAAAGCCATGTTGACTGCCCCTCATAACCCTCTTATCCTTGACATGCCTTAAGATGGCATCAAGGATAAGGTGTTCCATCACTTTCCCAGGGATGGAGGTGAGGCTGACCGGTCTAGAGTTACCCGGGTCCTCCTTCTTGCCCTTTTTGAAGACTGGAGTGACATTTGCTTTCCTCCAGTCCTCAGGCACCTCTCCTGTTTCCCAAGACTTGGTAAAGATGATGGAGAGTGGTCTAGCAATGACTTCTGCCAGTTCCCTCAGCACCCGCGGGTGCATCCCATCTGGACCCATGGATTTATGGATGTCCAGATTGCTCAACTGGTCCCTAACCCATTCCTCATCGACTAAGGCAAACTGCTCCAGTGACCTGGCTTCATCTGAGGTCTCAGGAGTACAGGGCTCTTCAGGACTGCCTCCGGCAGAGTAGACTGAGACAAAGGCGGCATTCAATAACTCTGCCATCTCTGTATCTTCTGTCACCAGGGCACTCATCCCATTCACCAGTGGGCCAACCTTGCCTCTGGTGTTAGTTTTATCAGCTATGTATTTGAAAAAGCTCTTTCTGTTGTCCTTGACCCCTCTCACCAGATTTAATTCTATGGAGGCCTTAGCCATCCTAGCTGCCTTCCTACATCCTCTAGCAGCAGCCTTATATTCCTCCCGAGTGGCCAGCCCCTCCTTCCATGACCTATAAACTCTCTTCTTCCACTTGAGCATACCCAGCAGTTCCTTATTTAGCCATGCAGGTCTCCTGGCCCTCTTCCTTGACTTCCTACGTGTCGGGATGCTCTGCTCTTGAGCTCGGAATAAGAAATTCTTGAATGTCAACCAACTATCTTGGGCCCCTTTACCTTCAAGCAGCCTTGCCCATGGGATTTCCCCTAGCAATTGCTTGAAAAGGCCAAAGTTTGCCCTGCTAAAGTCCAGGGTTGCAATTCTACTTGCTATTGTACTGGTCCTACCACACAGGATCCTGAATTCCACCATCTCGTGGTTGCTGCAACCAAGGCAGCCCTCAACCTTTACTGCTTCGACCAGCCCCTCCTTGTTAGTGAGGATGAGATCCAGCAGCGCTCCTCTCCTGGTTGGCTCATCCACCATTTGCATGAGGAAGTTATCATCCATACACTGGAGGAACCTCCTGGACTGTGGCTGGGTTGCTGAGTAGTCCTTCCAGCAAACATCAGGGAAATTAAAATCCCCCACAACAACCACGGCCTGTGACTGTGAGGCCGCTCTCAGCTGTCTGTAGAAGGCCTCGTCAACTTCCTCACCCTCATCCGGTGGCCTGTAACAGACACCCACAACAGTATCACCCCTGCCAGCCTGCCCCTTAATTCTCACCCACAGACTCTCAACTCGCTCGTCCCCTGTCCCTGGACAGAACTCAGTACATTGCAGCTGCTCTCGCACATAAAGAGCAACCCCACCACCCCGCCTGGCTGGCCTGTCTTTCCTGAAAAGGACATAGCCCTCCATGAGTATATTCCAGTCATGTGAGCTGTCCCACCACGTCTCTGTAATTGCCACCAGATCATAATCTCCTGACTTAACACAGGTCTCTAACTCCTCCTGCTTATTTCCCATGCTGCACGCATTGGTGTACAGGCATTTCAAGGAGGGAGCTGAGCTCACCAATTTCACCCTAGGATTATAGGAGGCCTCCCAGTCTTCATCAATCCTAGAGTGCTGCCCCACTGGGGCAAGCCCAGTTACAACCCCATCCTCCTTCGAATCTAGTTTAAAGCTCTCCAAATGAGCCCTGCTAATTCATGCCCCAGCATCCTTTTGCCTCGGTGAGATAAACCTTTCCCACGTGCCATCATCCGGACTGGAGCCTTATAAAACCAGCTGTTATCAAAGAACCCAAAGCCCTGCCTAAAGCACCAGTCTCGTAGCCAATCGTTTACAGACTGAATTTTCCCATTCAGTCCCACATCATCACCGGAAGATGGAAGAAGTGAGGAGAAGATCACTTGAGCCCCAGACTCTTTCACCATCCGCCCCAAGGCCCTGTAGTCTTTCTTCATCCCCCTCAGACTGCGGGAAGCAGCTTCCCCCCCACCTGTCTGGAAGACCAGCAGCGGGTAGTAGTCTGTCGGGTGCACCAGGCTGGGGAGCGCCTTGGTGATATCCCTGATCCGGGCTCCAGGCAGACTACACACTTCCCTATGATGAGGGTCAACTCTGCATATCGGGCCCTCTGTTCCTCTCAGAAGGGAATCGCCTACCACAATGACCTTTCTTTCTTTCTTGTCAGAGGCAGTCTTGAGGCGTGAAGTCGACCGCCTTTTCCTATGTGACCTTGTAGTCTGGCCTTGCACCACATCCTCACTTACCTCTCCATCAAGATCCAGGGCCTCAAACCTATTACTGAGGGGCACCTGGGGAAGCAGGGCAGGAAGGGAGGAAGGTTGCCCACGGTTCCGAACTGGAACTCGCTTCCAGCCCTCATCGTCTTTTTGGTCCCTTACCTCTGCGCGACAGCTACAGAGCAGGGGCTGTCTCGGGCCATCCCCCTCTGTCTGAGAGGACAGGGGGTCCATCCCCTTGTGGGAGGTATCTCCCTGGAACCGTTCCGGCTGGCACGCCAGGGAGTTACTCCACCAGTCGATCTCCCTTTCACACTCCCTGATGGTCCTCAGCGTCTCGACCTCCTCCTTAAGTTCTGCCACCAATCTAAGCAGATCTTCTACCTGCTCACACCTCACGCAGGTGGAATGCTGGCCTCCCTCCCTCGGCAGCAGCAGGCTCTGGCACTCCCTGCAGCCAGAGACCTGAACAGCCACGATTTGAGACAGGTTCTCTGTCTGAGTTGCTACAGTCTCCTTACTGCAAGCTCTCCTTCTGGAGGCGGCCATATTGGTCAGCAGTCTGGGACACCAGCAACAGAGTCTACAACACAACCGGCTTGTTCCTCCCTGCGCCCGGTGGGCAGTGACCGGTCGCTGCCCTCCCAAAGGCTCTTTCAAGGCAAGGGGCAGGGGTGCGGTCGCCGTTACCGCGGGAACGCCCCCTGCCACGTCAGCCGCTCTCTCGCAAGGGCTGCTGGGGCTTCGGGGATCGGGAGATGTCGGGAATCGCGATGTCTCTGCGCTGTCCCCTCTGATTTTCCTAATCTCTGCTGAACCTCGTGGTCTCTGAAGCGTGCCGGCTCCGGCTCTAGCTGTGCTAGCTCCGATCAGCTGACTGATTTTTACAGGTCTTTTTTGTACAAATCACATTCTTGAAGACAGCAGAGTTATTCCCCTGAGTACAAGACCGATTATATATAAGAAATAATAATGGGAGAAAAATAATTGAAATAAATAAAATGCTGATGATAATTGACAATAAGTTATGCTGGAGCATAACTATTTAAAATTCACAGAGCTGCAATTTAAGTACAGTCTTAGAAGAGAAGAGCTTTTAGGCATTAAAATATCTTATGTTTCACTACAGAGTTTTCTGAAAATCACAGAACACAAGTTTCCAGATATCTTTTGTTTCCTGTTTTCCTTTATACTCGAAGGAAAATAGTTGCTTAGAGCTAAATAGCTGTATTTTTCTGTACTACTGTATGTTGGTGGACACAGAAGTAGATCTGCTAGAAAGTAGGAGTTGCACACTAAGTATTTACTGGAAGATACTGTGCTGCATAAAATATTTTTAATTTAGTATGACTAATCACTTAGTAGCATTTCTGCTCAGGAAGAAGATCTGAATCGCTGTACCTTCACCCTGCCAGACTCCATGTAGCCACAAAGAGTTTGCAAACAAGATAGTTTATTAGCTTGCAACCTTAACCATTGCAGAGGGTGATTGTTTGGTAGCAATCAAGGGATCTTTTGATAAGGTTAGGATAGACGTGAAGATAAAGAATAGATTAACCAATCTCAGTTTGCTAGAGAGCAAGTGAGGCACAGATCACTGATATGACTTCACGTGATAAGAAAAACCAAGAAAGCAAAGGCAGAACTCTAAAAAAACCCCAGGTCTTATTAATTTTCTTTCAACCCACCTTTACAGGTTTCAGACTGTGCTATCCCACCACAGCCAGTGTTTCCTCTCAGCCTGCAAGTTTCACAAGAAAGAAAAATTCCCTGATGCACCTCGTTTTCCAAAACACTGCAAAATGTTGCTGGATAGTGGGTTTTTTTGGTTGGTGGTGATGTTGTAGAAAAGCAGCATTCTCCTTTTGAAATGAATTATTAATGCAAAGAGGGTAATTTATGAAGTACTGGCAGTTAAAGCCTGACTACATCAGGTTTTATACATGCGTTTCCATCATGCTGAACTAAGAGTCTAATAATACAGCTTTCAGATAGTTAAAGTTAGCAGAGCTTTAAAAGCTGTCTCTCAACAAAATGGTGTCCTAAATCTTATGAAGAATAGAGTAAAGGATGAAAAAAAATTCAACAGAAACTTATCCACAGGTCTTTGACCCCATCTATTTACCACCTTTTCCTTTAAATTGTGTCAAATAAATAAAATGGATGTATGAATGATGGGAAGAAGTACTTCTGTGGCTGCTACTCAGTTCTTAAAGAAATATTTCAATTCAAATCAATCATTGTTCTAAGATTCAAAGCCCCTTAACTGTGATGTTGTAGAGCTGCAATTCCCTTGAAGGTTTTTTTTCCCCTTCTTTTCTTATTTAGAAAAGTTTCCACTTCAAGGGAAGAATTATGACCTCTGCCTGTCACATGCTTAACTTTACTTACACAAGAACTGTAAATGATGTAGCGTAAGTATTACTGCTTCACTAAATCACCATGATCAGAGAAATTCATCAAGAGACACAGTGAGAGCAATTATATAAAAATTACATAAAATTATGTAAAATTATATAAAAAATTAAAGAGACAATCATTGAATCATTTAGGTTGGAAAAAACCTTTCAGATCATTGAATCCAAAATTTTTCAGCTGCTTTTAAAAATTAAGCATATTCCACGCTTTGCCAGAATATATTCTATAGACAGGGTAAGAAGCTACAGCTTAGTTTATCACCTTGATTTCAATGAAAACATTAACCTCATTTTGCTTTATGCTCTGGTGCATCCAGTGGAGTTCCCATACAGACAACTCTTGCACTGCTGAGGTCTGCAAGGAAGCACAGTGATTTCTGGTCTGACTCAGCTCTGCTGTGAATCAAGAAAGTGTTATGATTGCTGCTGCTTTACGTAGGCTGTGTACACATAGACTTTGGTCTCTATAGCTTAATGACTGTAAAGTGTAATGTTTATTGGGCCTAGATCACAGTCCATCCCACTGAGCCAGAAGAGTAAGATTCACTCTTGCTGTTTGAACACTACTAGAGCTACTTAGAAGCTACATCTTGCCAGGTGGGTTAGTGCAAAGGGAAATACAGTACGTGAAATCCTGGAACAGAATTTCTGTGCAGCTTTGTGTAATATCATCTTTACTGGGACATGTGGCATCCACATGGAGTTCACACAGAGTATACAGTCACAGACTGCATCTGCTGCAGCACGTCCTGACTTACTTGAGTTCAATTACCTTGTTCATCATTCAATACAATTTCAGTGAGTACAGATGCCTAGAATTAACTAATGAAATAAGTAAATAAATAGACCCTGTTACATCTGTCAGCTCACAGAACTAACCCTTCTGATGATACTAGATGTGCA
Organism: Psittacula echo; assembly: GCF_963264785.1. Taxonomy (NCBI): domain Eukaryota; kingdom Metazoa; phylum Chordata; class Aves; order Psittaciformes; family Psittacidae; genus Psittacula; species Psittacula echo. The sequence continues at coordinate 27,622,279 of NC_137737.1, read as the reverse complement.
AAAGGTTAGTATGGCGTTTAGTTTTGTACAAGATTCACACAGATAGGCTTTCTTGTATTGATTAATTATCTTAATAACTGTTAATTCTTTCCTCTTTAAATTGTTTTTTGTAGCTGTAGTGTTTCTTAGAAACAGGTTTATTGCAGGAGTAATTCTTTTTACTTTATTTTTTTTCTAAAATTGTATTTTGGTAAGAAGAAAAGCACGAAAAAAATAACATTCTCACTGTAGCAAATTCTCAATGTTCAGTTTTAGCAGGTGAAGACTTCCAATTAAGTAACTGAAGTCACTAGACCCCACTTACTTATTAAAAGACATTTCTTAAAAACTTTGAGTCTAGCAGTATTTTACCTGCTTTTTACTTCTCGATCCAGAGGATAATATTCTCATCAAAAGTTATACTGGAATATATAGGACTTTCATAATTTTTTTTTCTCTCTGCTATTTTTTGCATATCCACTACCTTTGTCATTTACATTTTCTAAGTCTTTATAGAGATTGATTTTTTTTTGATAGAAGAGAATGATATTCCTCCAAATCACCTCCTGTCAGTGGAGGAGAAATTTCTTCTATCTCCATGCATTGTAAATAAATTGTATGATTAAGATATCAGCTTTTTAAAATAACATCATGTCTATTTTGTGTTATGCATCTTCATCTTTCCAGTCTCTATAAGCAAACTATTATGAGTCAGACTAGAAAAGAGAAAAAGCAAATGGAAGTACAGGATTACCTATGTTTTCCAAGTTATTAGGTATTCTAAATTAAGATTATGGCATTATAATTTCTCAGCTAATATTTAATTTTCCCTTACGAATTGCCACCGTGAGGTACATTTAATAAGGTCCATTTTTGGAGGGAATTTATTCAAGATTATTTTAGTTCCTTAGTTTTTCTACAGAAAATCTTGCTATCCACATTTACCAGTCCCTAAATCAGCATTAATCTTCTGGCCAAGTTGTAAATCAATTCTGATTCTTAAATCACTCTTAATTCTTGTATGATCATTTGACAGCAGTAATACTGAAATCACTGTTCATAGAATCATAGGATGGTTTGGGTTGGAAGGGACCTTAAAGATCATCTAGTTCCTCAAGCATCCTTGTCCCTCATAGCATCTACCAAAACTGCAGCCCCCAACCCAGTCACAGCTCTCAAAATCCCTGTCTACAGTGTCCCACAATCCCTCTCCTATCAGAAGCCCTGCTCCTTGGTCCACACATCCTCTTCTTTCCACCCTCTACCTCCAGGCTGCTTTATGAGGTCTTTCACTATCCTCTCTTAAAGCAGCAGAATATCTCAGACCAAAAGCAGCAGACAGGCCATACATGGAAAGGCAAAGAAGATGAGCTTTTATTGCTCAGGTAAGGGAGACAAGAAAGTGAATCCAATTCCACCTGCTTAAGGATGTCTTACTAAACAGCAGATATTAGGCGAACCAGATGTCTCTTTGCTGGGACGTAAACCAATGCACTAGGGATAGATCAGAAAAGCTCTCCCTCAGAAAGAAACTTCTCTTATTGTGGGGTCCTGCTCTGGCAAAAATCCCATCTCTGAGGCTAGAACTGAGGAGCTGATAACCCAAATGCCTGTACAACACCGAGGGGCTTGAGGAGTAGACCAGTCTGCTACCAAAAAACCCAGTAACAAATCCTCATGGTAGCTCCAAGTGACATTCATTTGATGTAGGCCAAAAAGAGCTTTGGCTTGCCTTTACACCTGCACATTATAATAAAAGGCTTTGCAAAACCACAAGTAGTGTATCTGTCTCTGCAGAAGAGTAAAAGAGAGTAAAAAAGCAACTTCTGAAGGGCTGCTAATCCAGCAGAGTCTACTTGCTAGTTCTTACTTCCTCCCTTCCAGAAGCAAAGAAGTGAACAGATCCTTGACCCCTCTTTCCACAGCTATGTGGTTATTTTACATCCAGAGCTGACTGGCAATGAAGGATCATGCCATGGCTCTGGTTCTTGGTCAGCAATATGATGTGTTTCTTTAGACCTGAATCCTATGTGCCCATCTCATAAAATGGACTTCAAAAAGTACTGAATTAGAAAAAGAAAATGTTTCCCTCAATGAGACCTCCCAAGATAAGCATGTCAAGGCTACACTAGAGCCTGCCACAGTGGTCACCCTCCATTCCAGTATTTTATTTTATTAGTGTTTTCCAGTTATGCTTCTCACTATTTGGTTTGCAACCATTTTTTATCTCTGCTTCCCTCATTTGTGTGTGTTATCCATCCATCAGTATTTTGTTTTATCACAATTACTCAGGTTTTGCTTTTCTGATATTTGACCTGAGGTACATATTTCATTTTCTCTTCACACAGGCTTAATTTCCTTCCTCTCTAAATCTCTGAATTTCTATGTAGAAACAAAAATACATTACATCAAATACATGCTGCTACAGAAGCTGGGATAAATAATTTGGCACCTGGTAGATGCTGAATTTCCAAGTTAGCCCTCCAGATATCTGCATTCTCATTGTGAAAATGCTACTAACATTCATCCTTTGCTCACATACACCATAGACTTATAGAAAATAAACAGAAATCATACTAAATAGACAGTCTTGCAATTTAAGAAGATGAGATGAGAAAAGAAAATTCAGTGGTAAACTTCTGGAATGATTTTGTGAGACCTTTGAACTTCCTGAATCATTCTCTTCACTGCTAGTGTCCTTGATTAAATCCTCACCAGCTCTGCTCTAACTCCAGGGTAAAATTACCATACTCAATCTTTGCATTTGAATTTCTACACTTTCTCCTCCACCAATTTAAATTCTCTTTTTCAACTGTCTTTTTCTGTATTACCTTCTTGTAACATGCCATTTCTTCTATCTTTTCCATCTCTGTATCCTCTTCCTCTTATAGGTACTGCTATTAGTTGTCCTTCTGTGTATTTGTCCTAAAGACAGGTAATTAAAATAATGACTTTAATGATACTTTTCTTTGATTCATATTTCTGGGATGGTCAGAGGCATTGTATGAAGAATGAGATAAAAGATGTATAGAACTGAATAAAAGCATATTGTGCTTGACTTCTCTTTCTGCCTCATTTATGGATTTATGCTTCATGTTTTGTGTTATCTTTTCCACATTAAAATATGCTTTTCTTTCTACCTCTTCATAAAGAATCTAACAAATATATTTTAGCCATTTAAACCCCATTTTATTTGGCAAATTACATACATTTTTATGGCATATATTTATTGAAATTGGTCCATTTGTGGTTGAAAATACGTATCGTGTTCCTTACCTGAGGTAAGTGAATATAGCATCTGTAGCACAATTAACTAAAAATTTTTAACTTCTTTTTAGTTCTCCCTAAGCCTCTTCTCATTTCACTCAGAAATGTATGTTTCAGAAATAACTTTTAACAGCAACGCTCAAAAATCTGGGAATATTTCATATCTGAAGTTATTGCAATTTATCACTAAATAGCAGTAGCATTTTATCGTTTACTTTTCCACTAAAACTGAGTAATCAGGGTAATTGTGACTTAAATAGCAATGAGGATAGAGGTCTGAAATATTCAGAAAGCATAGGGATAGATGTATGTCGTGGTTTAAGCCCAGGCTGTAAAATAGAACCATGCAGTTTCTACTCCCCCCCCCACCCCAGAGGGATGGGGAGGAGAATTGAAAGAATGTAACTCCCTCGGGTTGAGATAAAAACAGTCCAGTAACTAAGGTATAACACAAATCACTACTGCTACCACCAATAATGATAATGATAAGAGAAATAACAAGGGAAGAGAATACGATACTGCCCTCCGGAAAAGAGCCTGACTGAGAAGAGGACGTGCCGTTCCGGGTAACTCCTAGTTACATCCCTGGACATGACGTGCTGTGGTATGGAATACCTCTTTGGCTAGTTTGGGTCAGGTGTCCTGTCCCTGCTTCCTCCCGGCTTCTCCTCCTCCCTGGCAGAGCATGAAACTCACAAAGTCCTTGGTCAGGGTAAACATTCTGACCAGCAACTGAAAACATCGGCTTTATCAGTACTATTCCCAGGCCAAAAGTCAAAACCACAGCACTGCACCAGCTACTAAGAAGGAGACAAACTGACTGCTGCTGCTGAACCCAGGACAATGTAGTAGAAATACTACTGTTAGTCTTGCAAGAACTAGTTGTTTCTATGTTATTGTCTTGGGTAGGACATGAAATCTGTATTTTACATTTGCTGTTTATCCCAAGCAGCACTCTGAAACCTTGACGTCATTTGTCTTGATTGCTTAACTGAATAATGGCTTTGATAATTCCTTTGGGCTTTTCCTGGACTGTTTTCCGTATGCATTTGCTTTGGTTTTGTTTGTTTAATTTTTGCTGTTCTTGTTTTATCTTTAATTAGTTCAGTGTTCCTCTTTCCATTCCAAGTTGCACAATGCCTTTTGAAGTAGCAAAGAAATAAGTCAGGAGGGAATAATTCCATTCTTCAGGAAATGCTGAAATTTTGATCTTTTTTTTCCATTATGAAATGGAATTAAAATGACCTATAAAACACTCTTTCAAAAACATTATTAAAAACATTTGGGGTAATCAGGTTGCTTTGTTACAATAAAGTCTAAACATTTTATTATTAAAACATTTTTAAGACAAGAACTGTATTAAAATAGAAGTTATTTTAGAAGTGAGTTTGGAAAGAAATTAATCAAAACTTCCACAAGTGTCAAAGCAGGATAATTCTCTGTATGAAAAAAGATGTGCCGAATTTTCCAGTACTTCCCAATGCATTATTTTCTGTCGTGGTTTAAGCCCCGGCTGGAAATTAGAACCACGCAGTCTACTTCCCCCCCCCCCACTCCCCAGAGGGATGGGGAGGAGAATCGAAAGAATGTAACTCCCACGGGTTGAGATAAGAACAGTCCAGTAACTCAGGTATAACACAAATCACTACTGCTGCCACCAATAATAATAATGATAAGAGAAATAACAAGGGAAGAAAATATGATACCGCTCGCCGGAAAAGAGCCCGACCGAAAAGAGGACGTGCCCTTCCGGGTAGCTCCCAGTTACATCCCCGGGCATGACGTGCTGTGGTATGGAATACCTCTTTGGCTAGTTTGGGTCAGGCGTCCTGTCCCTGCTTCCTCCCGGCCCCTCCTCCTCCCTGGCAGAGCATGAGACTCACAAAGTCTTTGGTCAGTCTAAACATCAGTTGTTATCAGCTTTGTTCCGAGGCTGAAAGTCAAAAACACAGTGCTGCAACAGCTACTAAAAAGGAGAAAAACTGACTGCTACTGCTGAACCCAGGACATTTTCCTTTTCTTATAATTTCACAAGATTCAGTACTCTCCACTTTCAGGTAAACTTCAGGCAACACAGAGCAGCCATTTAGAAAAGAGAAATACTGCAACTTCCTTCTCTTAGAGAAACTTTTACCTTTCCCTCTGCTTCCCACTCACCAACTGTGAGGACATTAAAGATCTTTGTTTCTATTCCGCTTCCCTAATGTCTTCTTAACAGCACCATATAACACTTCTCAGGTTTCCAGCACCCCACCTCCTGGTATGTCCATGTCCGACATCAGCCTTCAGAGCTCTGATTCCAGAGCTTGATAACTTCTCTGTCGACTTTACTGTCCACCTTCAACTGGCAACATCTGTTATGGCTTCCTCAGAGACAAACTGCCAAACTGCCCAACACTATTGGCCATACTTTGCACTTCTTTTCTGGCATACTGCTTCCCTGGCTCCAGCTGACCTCTTTCTGCCCTCCCTCTCCATAATTTTCATTTGTCCTCCTTCTGTCAGAACTTCAATACATAGAAAGGTCTTTGGCACATTTTATTTTCCCATTAGATCCATTTCTGTGAATACAAATTCAATTACTATCCTGATACTGATTCACCCTGCATAGAATACTTCTGTCCAAATAAAAATAGGGACAGGGCAGGTAAAGGTGTAATTTATCAATGGGAAAGAAGCAAATAATTTGTAATGCTCTCTGGGGCTTGATATGGAACCCATGATTCCTAATTGTCACTATTTTGTTTGCCATTAAATACCAATTTGTTCTTTTGGTGATAAACTACTATTGTTACTGGTAACTTTAACTTCTCAAGTAGCAGAAATGTATATGAATCTAAAGACTATTCCTCTGCTGATGAAATATGTAACATTCAGACTTACCATAATATGATGCTTTTATTTTTACAGTCTGCGTAGAAATCACCAGAAGTGAGTTTATCTACACAGAAAATTTAAGAAAAGATGCATATATCTCTTTATGAAAATAAAAATTACAGCTGATTACAGCTGTAATCTCCAATTACAGCTGAATCCACATGTACAAAGGCTTTGCAAAGCACCCTTCAAGAAAACAAATTAAAGAAAACCCATAGTATGTTCATATATTCCATATATGTGAAATACTTACTCCAGGCTTGAATCGGAGTTTTATAATTAAGGCGTCTGTCACATATATTGCAGATGCTGTGGGTGATCTATATGTTGTACCTATCAGAAATGCAAAAATTATACTTGCTCTAAAGTTCTTTTGCCCAGAGTCTGAATTGCAGAAGTGCTTAGCATATATGACTTCCCATTCAAGCCAATGGAAGCTGTGAATCATGTTTAAAAAGTATGGATACTGCCTACTTATTGAAAGGAATAGTGTTTGAGTCAACTATTGTTTCAAGTTGAATGCACAAGTTAGTTTTGATCTCCATAGTTTAGCTATCTTCCATCTACACGTAGAACAGCAACAGCATGCTGTCATCAGGATCTTGAGAAGATTAATTCACTAATACATATCTAATGGTGCCTAGAGAGAGATAGGAGAGAGGAAAGGAGGGAATGAGGCCTAGCTGAGAGCTTACAGATAAAATCCTATCAACTACGGACGTACTGACTTCAGCTAAAGTGAGGGTCTTCAGAGCAGGCTCTAACCCCACAGCTCCCAGCTTTGAACACCATGATCCCTAAGTGACATTTGCCCAGGATAAACATAGTCACTTAAGAATTATGTCTTCAAAATTCAATCTGAAAATTAAGTAAGCTCTAGAAATGATGGGGTGAAAATAAAGATATTAAGTAACTCATCATTAAATGAGCATTACTGATTTTGTGCACAGGAGGAGGCAGATGTTCTGTAGAAAAAACAGTCTGTGAAAATGCCCTAATGTATTTGAAAAAGGAAATGAATTATGGGTGATCAGACATCCTTAATTATGACACTTCTTAACTGGCAATTGTTTGGACCCTATAGTTATAGTAGTGTTATTCTAATGTAAGTATGTGTGTGTTATTGAACTAATGGATATTCTGCACATACTCTTTCACACAGTTGCTTTCTGACTGGTTCTCAGCTGTTCTTACTGGTTCCCAGTAACCGATAATATTTTCTTCTGCAGTCATGCTGGTTGCTCAGCCTAGTTCTTAGTGAATAAAGCCTTGTCGTGGTTTAAGCCCAGCCTGTAATTCAGTACCACGCAGCCGTTCACTCACTCGCCTCCCTTCCTCCTCCAGCTCACAGAGGAATGGGGAGGAGAATTGAAAGAATGTAACTCCCACGAGTTGAGATAAGAACAGTCCAGTAACTACGGCATAACACAAAACCACTACTGCTACCACTAATAATAATAACGAGAAGGGAAATAACAAGGGAAGTGAATACAACTGCTCACCACCCGCCGACTGATACCCAGCTCGACTGAGCAGTGATCTATCCCTTCCAGGTAACAGCCCCCAGTTTACATAGTGTGCATGATGTGCTGTGGCATGGAATACCTCTTTGGTTAGTTTGAGTCAAGTGTCCTGTCTCTGCTTCCTCCCAGCTTCTCCTCCTCCCAGGCAGAGCATAAGACTCAGGAAGTCCTTGGTCAGAGTAAACATTACTGAGCAGCAACTAAAAACATCAGTGTTATCAGTGCTGTTCTTAAGCTGAAAGTCAAAACCACAGCACTGCACCAGCTACTAAGAAAGAGAAAAATGACTGCTACTGCTGAACCCAGGACAGTATCCACCCATTATTCCATACTATTCACATGATGCTCAGATCCCACATTTTCAATATACCATCACTTTTATCTCATATATATACATATATATACACATACACACACACACACACACAGATCATTCCTTGGTGCATGGACCAAGCCCTATAAAGCTGCTGAGTCCATCTGGTCCACGATGTCGGGCTCCATCTCTTGTAACAGTCTTTCAGAGCAAGAGAGGCTGTGTACAGTGTTTACACTCATGAATAACTTGGGCAATAGTGTCCATTGCTAAGTTCACCCCTCAATCATGAGTCCATCTCTATGTTGCATCTCTGCTCTGATGGCCTGAAGTGGCATGGGCACACCAGGCTCAAAATAATTCACCCTCACCTTCAGCAGTTTCTGCAACTTTTCACTGAGGACTCCATATAGCTGCCTTCCATCTCCAATGCTTCCAAAGCACTGGAGGGGCCCAGTGGACTAGATACTTGCCCATACTGTCCTACACACCCTATCACTCATGACTGTCCAGCCTCAGGGAAAATCTCTTGGTCCTCCTATATCGTCGTCTAATCCTAGACAAGACCCAAACACGACATCGCTTAACTTTTGAGATCAGACAAATGGTCGTGGATAAAACACACTCTGTATGTGTGTCAGCATGGTGATCCCTATCACAATTAGCAGGCAGTTCTCAAGGACACCCAAAGGCCATTCAAAGCCTTCACAACTTTCAAATGACGCTGCTGTACTTGTCACTGGGGCTTGTGTAGCTGCTGTGCTTGGAGCTGGAGTAGCTGAGCTGTCTGCTGTGGTAAGAGTTTCAGTAGCTGCTGTACTTGTCCCTGGGGTTGGTGTAGCTGCTGTGCTTGGGGTTGGTGTAGCTGCGTTATCTGCTGTAGTCAGACCTTGAGTAGCTGCTGTACATGTCACTAGGGTGTGTGGGAATGTCTCCCTCACAGTCTGATCACCCGAGGAGGGGAAAAAAGATGTGTAATTGTGATACACTTCTATTATATACCTCCCAAAGAATGGAGATGGCTACCACACTGGGAATGCAAGCCAGATAAGTTTCATGATCAATGATTCTATTGTATTACAAGTCATTACCATAAAGTACAATGAAACAAGAACCTTAGCCCAAGGCCCCAAGCCGATAAACACTAACACAGCAAATACCGGCTGTAAGTAAGGTATGACATGCTGAAACTCCAAGATCAAGAGCATGTTTGAGAGCCAATAAATCAGCATTGTGACGAGTGACTATTAATCTGAAACAAAGAATGCTTATCACAAATACGATTAGACACACTCTGCTCAGATCTGAGTTTATTTCAACTCTTCGTGCCCCATGTTGGGCACCAAAAAGAACTGTTGTGGTTTAAGCCCAGCCTGTAATTCAGTACCACGCAGCCATTCACTCACTCGCCTCCCTTCCTCCCCCAGCTCCCAGAGGGATGAGGAGGAGAATCAAAAGAATATAACTCCCACAGGTTGAGATAAGAACAATCCAGTAACTAAGGCATAACACAAAACCACTACTGCTATCACCAATAATAATAACAATAAGGTAAATAACAAGTGAAGAGAATACAACCGGTCACCACCCACCGACTGATACCCAGCCTAACTGAGCAGTGATCTAGCCCTTTCGGGTAACTGCCCCCGGTTTATATAGTGTGCATGATGTGCTGTGGTATGGAATACCTCTTTGGTTAGTTAGGGTCAGGTGTCCTGTCTCTGCTTCCTCCCAGCTTCCCCTCCTCCCTGACAGAGCATGAGACTCACAAAGACCTTGGTCAGACTAAACATTTGAGCAGTAACTAAAAACATTGGTGTTATCAGTGCTGTTCCCAGGCTGAAAGTCAAAACCACAGCACTGCACCAGCAATTAAGAAGGAGAAAAATGACTGCTACTGCTGAACCCAGGACAAGCCTGTAATATAATCAGTGCAGATGAAGTAGATCACCTTGCAAGAAGTCAGCACAGTCTGCTTAGATCTATTCTTCTGCATTAGAAACAAAATTAATCTCAAGAGCTGTGTTGCAGCTCAGATTCTGTGAGGCATGACACGCTTTTCACAGTGCTTTCTAGTGACACCTTTTGGTGATAAGCTCATGGTCTACAATCTGACTGAACTCACGAACTTGTTCCTGTCTCTTTTATGTTGGCATATTTTCCCAGTAATGTGTCCATTTACACCGTTCTTTGATAGCTGCAGAAGAAAGTAGAACAGAAACTAGAAAAATCAATGTATACTTTAAATAAGAGTTGAAGACAGTATGTGTAGCAATGCAAAGTGCAAATAATCCGGATAAACTCCGAAAGTAAACCCTGTTTGCAGACTAGGGTTAATGGTCTTATATTCTAGCTTTGCTTACTTGGTGCAGTCATGTTACTGGATACTACCAGAACTGTACACACCAGCACTGTGACTGGAGCACAGCTCCAGCAAGTATAATGAAACCCTGAAAGATCACAGACAGAAAATTATTTATCCTGTCATCTTTTCATTTCCACTTTCTTTTGAAATGAAGCACCTATGATAAAGGTCATTTTACTAACCTGTATAACCAGATCAATATAAAACACTAAGAAAAACAAAACTCCTTAACTGTCCACCTTCAGCACAGTACCCCTGTGCCATTGTAAACAACATGGAGAAAGGAACGCCCACATTTTCTTCCTCCTAACCTCTGGAATTTTTCTGCTCCTGCTCTCTTTTGAAGGAAATAATTTCAAACAAAGCCCACAGTCTGCCTTTTTTCACCAAGGAAGAATTTATAGCATACATTAATGTATCACTCCCTCTCCTGTTACAGCAGCCCAGCATCAGGCCAGTTCCATGGTGCAAGAAACTCTGACCCCAATGTAAAAACTGTGTTGCAGGACATACTCCTTACTTAGCACATGAACTATTTCTCATATTTTCCCAACATTTATGTTCTAGAGGAGCACTTGCAGCTATGGTTTCAATTTCTTTTGTATGTAAAATTGCTTCCAAAATGCATCAGCATGTATGGTTATGCAGAAAGAGAGATCAGACAATGGATAGGCAAGTGGCATAAAGTTGAAAGCATAATGTGCCATTTACAACTGAAAAGGTAGAACAAGGAAAGTTATCTTTAAAGACTGGGAATTTAAAAAAAAAATAGGTCATGTTCTGCCAAAGATCCACCGAAATATATGGCCCCAGGTGATACACTGTGAAAGTGATCATATTGAAAAGTGAGGTTTGAAGTTAAATGGTCTAAAGTCAGTTTTCAAGAAAAATACTCAGTATAGGAATATTGCAATAAAATCACTGCTGCGACAGATATCAATAAGTCTTCTATATAACTTATTTCAAAAGACATAGACCTATCTTTCAGTTGTACTTTGATTATGATATTTTAATTCTCTCAAATTTAGCAGATGAGACACAATGGTTTGGAAGAAGGAGCACTCGGTTAATGTTTTAGCATATATTATGCATTTACCTATTTCTTACCTTTTATGACATTTAATTAATTGATTTTTAAACCGAGGAGGGGCTATTGTGATTATTTAGATGGATTTCTTGCAAAACATGGACTATAAAACCAGTAATTCATGTCTCAAATCAGTAAATTTTGTCTGAGCTGCAAGACATCTATCTTGCCTTATTCTTTCTCCTTCTCACTTTTACCTGTTCCCTCTGCTTCCCTTTCTCTTTCTTCTGGGGAAAAAAAAAAAAAAAAAAAAGTCTATTTTCATCCTACAGCTCCTAGCAACACATTTCTTAAATCACATATAAAAATCAAATGCAGCTTATTGGATGCTGGATATGAAAGTCAAAGATACATTTATTTTCTGAACACCTGCTCTGTACGAACTCTGACCGCTTACCGACATGACAGTGATAATCACGTTCCTCTGTTAAACGTAAAGACGTTGACAAAATTTGTCATTTGTACAGGGATAAAGCAAGCAGGAAGGCAGGTTTAGAGTTATCATGACCTGGCTTGAATAGTTCTTCTATGTACTCCTGTTACTGTCATAGCCACAGCAGTCTTGCTATAGGAGGAGACCCTGAGGAGATAAAGTTACAGATGTTTTTATCCACTCTCCTGACTGGGACAGATGAACAGTCTTCATTTTTTTGTGCAGACATGCAGGGCTATGACCAGGGAGGCAGGAAATATGGCTGAGATAAGACCAGAACTTGATCAGAATAAAAAAGGGATCTACCCCCACCTTTCCTTGTGTGTGAGCACCTACTAAGGCATCAGAAGCACCCAGTCTCTAAAGAGAGGTTTCATCAGGACACAGGAATAAAGATCTAGAAATGCATTTATCTCTAAATACAGAAGAACCAGACCTGCTGGGAAGGAAAAAAAAAATTGTTAGAAAAAAAACTTCCCACAGAGTTCCTGGTGGGAAGTGGATACCTTTCAATTCTTAATGCAACTATTTCCCATAGTTTTCCTCAGACCCATCTCTGCATCTTGAAGGATGTCTCTCTTCTTTCTTTCCTCCCAAGGTCTAGCTGTGGGCATATAAGCCCCACCATTCCACTCTTCAGCTATTTATATAAATGTACATATATGTGTGCCATACTTGCTGTATGTACTACCTTTTAATTTATTATATTTCATTAATATTTAATGAAATATATCATTTCATCTTATGTCCAAATAATTACTATCATTCACTTTTATGTGTCAAGCGGTGTTTATAAAGCCTAATAAATGTTCTGTGAAGAATTCAACAAGAACTCAAAAGCAGCTCCCCTCAATAAAGTGTATTGAGTTGCATCTTTTTTTCTGAGTGTTTGAGCATTGCAGTGTTGCACAGGAAAATGCAAGATTTATCCATGAAAATCAGATGTTATAGCAGAAGAAATTATGATAATGTGCATAATTAATAAAAAGGTGCCTCATGCACTTTTGTCTCAAAATATTGCACGTAGCAAGATTTTATGATCCAACCATGCATCATATTTACAACTGACACAAGCAGTGCTCATGGGAAATGCTGATGTTGAATTTACTGTGAGCTGGGCACGCTGAAATAAATAACAAGTGATTCAAGAAACTGCAGTAAATGGTTTCTACCTTTTCTTCATAAGCAACTTCCTGTAACTTTTCTAACATTTAATTTCACATCTTTGCACTTATTGAGAATTTTCATTAGAGAATCTCAAAGCTTTGAGATCTGAACATGCCTAAGTGAGGAAAATTATACTGATTTTTGATAAACTATAACTGAGGCTGAGTTAATGGCCAAATCAGTAAAAAATCAGAAAGTCAAACTGACTGGACATATTTGTTGGGCTGAGTGGCTGATAACCACTTCCTTGGAATTACTTTAAAGGGCTTGCTGCACTAAAGATTTTCTTCTTCTGAGTTATGCCTCTCTAAAAAGCTTTGTAAAACATGGACCAAGTCAACTTAGGTAAAGGATGTTGTTTTTAGAAGGGAAGAATTTGGAGAACTCATATTTACCTATTATTTCAGTCACCTGTAGAAGTACTATTATACTACCCAAAATAGAATTAGGAACTAGTGTAGCATTCATTGAAATGAAGTTTATAAGTACTGGATCTGGCCTGTACAGAATTAAGTGCAACTTGCTACATTACAGGTGTACTGCCTTGTGAGTTACCAGTTCAATTTTAATAATTTTTTAATAAATTTTGTAAACCAAAAGTTTTATTAAGCTTAATCCTCAGCTATTTTACATTTACTATGTTTATAACTGTCTGGGGTTCAGCAGTATCAGTCATTTTTCTCCTTCTTAATAGCTGGTGCAGTGCTGTGGTTTTGACTTTCAGCCTGGGAACACTGCTGATAACACCAATGTTTTAAGTTACTGCTCAGTAATGTTTACTCTGACCAAGGACTTCCTGAGTCTCATGCTCCTCCAGGGAGGAGGGAAGCTGGGAAAAAGCAGAGACAGAACACTTGACTCAAAATAACCAGAGAGGTATTCCATACCACAGCACGTCATGCACACTATATAAACCGGGGGCAGTTACCCGAAAGGGCTAGATCACTGCTCAGTCAGGCTAGGTATCGGTAGGTGGGTGGTGAGTGGTTGTATTCTCTTCCCTTGTTATTTCCCTTATCATTATTGTTATTGGTGATAGCAGTAGTGGTTTTGTGTTATGCCTTAGTTACTGGATTGTTCTTATCTCAACCCCTGGGAGTTACATTCTTTTGATTCTCCTCCTCATCCCTCTGGGAGCTGGGGGAGGAAGGGGGGAGAGTGAGTTAGAGGCTGTGTGGTTGTGGGTTGCCAGCCGGGCTTAAACCACAACAGTTCTTTTTGGTGCCCAACATGGGGCACGAAGGGTTGAGATAATGATAGATCTGACCAGAGCGTGTCTAATCATATTTGTGATAAGCATTCTTTGTTTTAGATTAATAGTCACTTGTCACAATGCTGATTTATTGGCTCTCAAACATGCTCTTGATCTTGGAGTTTCAGCATGTCGTACCTTACTTACAGCCGGTATTTGCTGTGTTAGTGTTTATCAGCTTGGGGCCTTGGGCTAAGGTTCTTGTTTCATTGTACCTTATGGTAATGACTTGTAATACAATAGAATCATTGATCATGAAACCGGCTTGCATTCCCAGTGTGGTCACCACCTCTATAATTTAGAAGGTATATAATAGAAGTGTATCGCAATTACACATCTTTTTTCCCCTCCTCGGGTGATCAAACTGTGAAGGAGACATTCCCTTTCCTTCCCAGCTCCCCCACCAGACTGTTTACAGCATCATTTGAGAGTTCTGAAGGTTCTGAATGGCCTTTGGGTGTCCTTGGGACCTGCCTGCTGATTGTGATGGGGATCACCATGTTGGAACGCATACAGAGTGTGTTTTACTTATGACCATTTCATCTGATCTCAAAGTTAAGCAGAGTTAGGTTTGGGCCTTGTCTAGGGTTAGATGACAATATAGGAGGACCAAGAGATTTCCCCAAGGCTGGACAGTCATGAGTGGCAGGGTGTGTGGGATAGTATGGGCAAGTATCTAGGCCCGTGGGCCCCTCCAGTGCTTTGGAACTTCACCTCTGAAAAAGTGCAAAATCCAGAAAAATCAGTAAAACATTTAAATGAGATGTGTTGTCATCTTGGTCATGCCAGAGAGGGACAAGTCATGTCAACGTGCTGGGGCTTGGCCTATGCTTACAGAGCCGTGTTCAACGCTGTCCAGCACCTTCAAAGGGAAAAAAAATGTCTCTGGATCTGATGGCAAAGCAACAGACAACGCAGCTACTCCAATTCCAAGCGCAGAAACTACACCAACCCCAGCGACAAGTACAGCAGCTACCCAAACCCTGACAACAGATACTGCAGCCACTCCAACCACAGTGATAATCACTGCAGCTAAACCAGAGGACCAATTCGTGCCAATATTTTTTGCCCCTGTACACATGGGGAAAAGCAAACAAGAGGCAGGAAAGATGAAGCAAGATGAAGAAACAATGTAGTCATCACCTAGGACAGCATCTGACCAGGAGTTATTAGTACATGAATCAGAGGAAGAAGAGTAAGAAGAGGTGACTTCTTGATCCTGGACCTCAATCAAGCTATGGAATATGCGAAAAGATTTTACCCGTCAACCAGGGGAGCACATAATCGCCTGGTTGCTCCGATGCTGGGACAATGGCACTGACGGTCACAAACTAGAAGGTAGGGAAGACAAGCAGCTGGGATCACTTGCTAGGAAAGGTGGAACTGACAAAGCAATTGCAAAAGAGAAACAGTTCTTCAGCCTTTGGAGGCGGCTGTTGGCAGCTGTGAAAGAAAGGTTTCCATACAAGGACGATGTTATGAGTCATTCAGCCAAGTGGACTACTCTAGAGAAAGGCATCCAGTCTCTGAGGGAATCAGCCATTGTAGAGATGATCTATCACAAGCAGGATACCAGGAAAGGATCCATAGATCCAGATGAAGTCGAATGTACATGACCCATACGGCAGAAATTTACATGGAATGCACTGTCATCATATGTCCACTCATTGGCAGCAATAACCTGGAATGATATAGCATCATCAACAGTGGATGAAATGATTTGTCAGCTCCAAGAGCTCGAAAACAATCTCACCCCTTCCATCATTTCAGCTGTGGAAAAACTGTCTCAGGAGTTCAAACAATTGAGAGATGATCTACCCAATCTATCCAGCTCCCCACGTGTACCAACCCATGTCTCAGCTATTAACAAAAGATGTCCTACTGCTCGAGAGAGAAGATATAGAAGGTACATGCCACAGGCCACCCTATGGTTTTACCTGCGAGATCACGGAGAAGACATGAGGAAGTGGGATGGAAAAGCTACCTCAGCACTGGAGGAATGGGTGCGTGAACTGAAGAAGAGAACAAAACAAAGGTAAAGGCTGATCATCCCATGAGAGCTGTGGCTTCAGCCTCTGGTGAGCAGGTTCCCAGATGGAGTGGAAGAGCTGATTTTAATCCCTGTCTACAAGACGTAAGTGACCAATGTGATGAATACTAGAAGAGCCCTGCATACTGGACTGTGTGGATCAGATGGCCTGGCACATCAGTCTCACAGAAGTATAAGGCTCTAGTAGATATGGGTGCACAGTGTACCCTGATGCCATCAAGCTGTCAAAGGGTGGAACCCATCTATATTTTTGGAGTGACAGAAGGATCCCAAGAGTTGACTGTACTGGAGGCTGAAATCAGCCTGACTGAGAGGAAGTGGCAAAAGCACCCCATTGTGACTGGTCCAAAGGCTCCATGCATCCTTGGCATAGACTACCTCAGGAGAGGATACTTCAAAGACCCAAAAGGGTACTGATGGGCTTTTGGTATTGCTGCTTTGGAGACTGAGGAAAATGAGCAGCTGTCCACCTTGCCTGGTCTCTCAGAGGATCTTTCTGTTGTGGGGTTGCTGAAGGTCGAAGAACAACAAGTGCCAATCGCGACCACAACAGTGCACTGGCGGCAATATTGCACCAACCGAGACTCCCTGATTCCCATCCATAAGCTGATCCGTAGACTGGAGAGTCAGGGAGTGATCAGCAGGACCTGCTCACCCTTTAATAGCCCCATATGGCCAGTGCGAAAGTCTAATGGAGAGTGGAGACTAACAGTAGACTATCGTGGCCTGAATGAAGTCACACCACCCTTGAGTGCTGCCGTACAGGACATACTAGATCTTCAGTACGAACTGGAGTCAAAGGCAGCCAAGTGATATGCCACAGTTGATATTGCCAATGCTTTTTTCTCAATTCCTTTGGCAGCAGAGTGCAGGCCACAGTTTGCTTTTACTTGAAGAAGCATCCAGTACAGTTGGAACTGACAGCCCCAGGGGTGGAAACACAGCCCTACCATCTGCCATGGACTGATCCAGACTACGCTGGAACAGCGGCAAGCTCCAGAACACCTACAATACATTGATGACATTATTGTGTGGGGTGATACAGCGGAAGAAGTCTTTGAGAAAGGGAGGAAAATAACCCAAATCCTGCTGAAAGCCAGTTTTGCCATAAAATGGAGTAAGGTCAAGGGACATGCACAGGAGATTCAATTTTTGGGAATAAAATGGCAAGATGGACATCGCCAGATCCCCACAGATGTGATCAGCAAGATAACAGCAATGTCTCCACCAACTAATAAGAAAGAAACACAAGCTGTTTTGGGTGCTGTGGGGTTCTGGAGAATGCACATCCCAAATTACAGTTCAATTGTAAGCCCTCTCTATCGAGGGGGGAAGAGCTAGATCACCGCTTGGATCAGAGTGGGTATTGGTCGGCAGGTGGTGAGTGGTTGTATTCTCTTCCCTTGTTATTTCCCTTATCATTATTATTATTGGTGGTAGCAGTAGCGGTTTGTGTTATACCGTAGTTACTGGATTGTTTTTATCGCGACCCGTGGGAGCTACATTCTTTCGATTCTCCTCCTCATCCCTCCGGGAGTGGGGAGGAGAAAGGGGGGGAGTGAGTGAGCGGCTGCATGGTTCTGGGTTGCCAGCTGGGCTTAAACCACAACAATAATATTGGATTTTAATAGCAAGATTCTCAGGTTAAAGACTTTAAACTTAGTTCATCCTCTTTTTACCCAACTTGCCCCTTAAAATAGTAAACTAATAGAGAAAAATGGGGATAAGAGGCTGAAGAATGTTGCATATATCCAAAAAAATTATGACTGCATAAAAATGAAATTTCTGTGCATTAATGTAACTGTGCAGCACATCCACAGTGCTGCACTTTACGGCTATATTTAAAAGCAAAGTGAAAAGAAGAAAATAGTCTTTCTGCAAGCAGAAGAGAAATGCATTTTACTGTTTACACACTATAAGACAGTTAATGATTCCAGAAACTTAACACTTCTGCTAAACTCAGTAGACCATTATGGTACATCCAGAATTTCCTGACTTCTGTATTTTTTCGGAATGAAATACCACAGACTTTTTAAAGAGTGTTGGGGATTTGGAAACTTATTGGCTTGGAGATCTTAATAAGCCTCCAAACGTGTATATGGCTGTGTTAACCCATGAAGCAGTGACTATATGAAATGTGCAGAATCAGTTGCTCTTAACCACTGTGTTCTGGCAAGGGCAGAAGTTTAAATTTTTGAGTAGTTTCAGAGCAGATTGTGTGTATTTCTTTGGTATAACTTGGATTTTATATTGTTTATACCTCAGTAAAAGTGATTCTCCTTCCATTACATAGGGCTTAGAAAACTTATCCAGGAAATGAGGTCCCACATCAAGCTCTCACCTTCTTCTGAGGAAATGCAAACACACACTTTAAGCACCACCAGGCCCCTCAAGATGCCCAGCTGCTCTCCCTGGTTTGTGGACCTAGTGATCAGAAAAGGGCATGCTGTTCCTGGCCATGCAGAACTGCAAGCTCATTGACACTCCTCAGAGCAATCAGAGCTACATATTCCATTTAGAAATCCCCAAAGTTATGAGGACTTGAGAAGCATGGTTTGGCATTTTGGATTTAGAAATAGAATCTGTCTAGGTGTCATCTGGGTTGCTAAATTCCTTTGAGGTATTTGGTGGAGCAGTCCCAGCTCAGAAGTCCAAGAGGAAGGCACTCCCTAACGTGTGAAACAAGTTCAAGACATTTCAGTGGTAATTTCATTGTCTTTACACCAAATATAAAGTTTTCAGTCCTTGCCCAGGTGTCCTCTACTTCAGATCACTGTTCATGGACATTTTGTTCAAGTACTCTTTCAGTAGGCACATGTTACATATTTATTAAATTTCTTTAAATGATAGGGACAGTAACATTAAATAGTTACTTGAACTCTCCTGTGTGCTAGAGAGCCACAACCTTATTCAATTTCTGCCTTACCTTGATTTAGAGTCTTCATGTGGTTACATGTGTATCCTATAGCAAATTTAATAACAGAACTATGCAGTTTGAAAATTACATCGACAACTCTGGAGTTCTTTATTACCTTTTTAAATTTCTGAACTGTCCTCTGAAGCCTGCTGTTTCTCAAGAGACTGAAATTTTAACATTGCTTTTAATCAAGCAATACTACTTCATTATTCCACAGAATTATAATTGTTTTAACTAAGACAGATTCTTTGCAGAATAGTAAAATTCCATCTCTGCACTTTAAACACCCAGCTTACTATCAGACAAAAAATTTCTAAGTGCGTTTCTATGGAGACCTGGTAGGAAGAAGACACAGTTTACAGTCTTGGTAGATGTAGACTTTTAGTTTTCAGGTCTACATAAAAATGCCAGTTTGGATAAGCTTTTTCATTATTATATGTTCTTTTATTCTTATGTGACACACGACTTTTCATAATCAAAGGAATTTTATGTTTGAAATATTGTAGAGAAGAAGAAGATGACCCAGCCAAAGAGATACTCAGGTGTGTTTTTCAAAGTTAGGTACTTAGAAAGAAGTGTAGAAACTGTCTAGGCTGCTCTCACTGCAGATTAAGAAAAAAAAAGATAATTTAAATTACGTCATTGGTTCTGGCTATGCTGAACCAGTAATTCTTTTTCATTAACTTTCAAATCACCCTGAACTTAAACAACTTATATTTCTTTTTTATTTTACTTTTTTTCCAAAGAGCTCCTGAAGTCCTTCACATAGAAACAAGATCTGTCAGTAGCCAGTAGCATGATTTCTACTCAGCACAGTTTTGCCAAGAGAATCTGGCCTATATGCATGAGCATCATCAGTGATAAATTTGTTTATACTCCAGACCTTTTTGTCTTGAATCTTCCACCAAGGTACATCCATTCTTTAGGGTCTATTTGAGTGAAGAAAACACAGAAAAAAAAACCCCAAACCCAAAATTTACTGCTCTCCGTAAAAAAACCAACAACCTAAGGACCTCTACCCTATCATTTGGTCCACTGCCAACCCCCTTGATTTCCTTTATCTCTTGAGCTGATCCACCCAATCAATTCTATTTGGGACAGAGCTCAATAAGCTCAAGTGGGGTTTGTTTCAGTTCTACTTGAAGAGCTAACTATACCCTCAAATTGATTAAGCAAATGCTATACAGACTACACACTTACCAGTCTGCCTGTACCCATATGTGGAATATTTTACTGACTTATAGGCTAAAACATATATTTTTTAATTGTGGTATACCCCTGCTATAGATGTGAGATTTATAATTCAAGGTGCCTAGCATGGTGCAAAAGGGAAATTCCCACTGCAGGGCTGGATGACTGCATGTCCCAGTGTCTGACTCTCAGCAGATCTCCAGCTTTGCTCTGAGTCAAATCAGCAGATGTTTCATAAATGTTGTACTCCACTATGCATCATCAGTGAAAAATATTTCTCTTTCTTTGTATTGGGCTAGTATGTATTTGCCAGCTGGAGGCTTGCTTGGGGAATGACAACCTACAGGATCCTATCAGCTGTACTGCTACTGTGGACTGCAAAATGAACTCTATAGGCTGTGGAGCTACAGTTCTCTCTTCATTTTCTTTTAAGTTTCCTGAAATGACTTTCAGATGTGTTGGCAATCACAAGGCTTGTTGAAGGCAGTTGGAATTGTAAGTGTTCAGCTCAAAGCTGATTAAAAATTGGCTTTGTGTAAAATTTAAATATTTCATAATTAGCTTTCAGCCCATTTTGAAGCAAAATCAAATGTAAGTGCAGACTAAAAGCTTCAGTTTGGTATTTAGACGAGAACAGTTCCTACACTTTGATTAATATTTTTTGATTTAACATCTAATATTTTAACTACGTCTATTTGATAAATCTGTATGACATAATCAATACAAGTGCAGAACTAATTACTTGAGTGTTAGGTCAGGTGGATTTCTTTTGCCACATTAGCAAGAGCTCCAAAGTAGCCATCATTTGGTTAAGAACTGTAGTCAGCCTGATGAAGCAGCACTTTGCTAATGTGTTCTCATTAGCTTTTCTGAGAAGCCACACAGGAATAGAACTGCTGTCTCCTCCCAGATGAAAAGAAATTGGCTAGCATCTATCTCTGTAGCTGAAACTAGTTACTGAGTTCCCCCCTTGCCCACAGGTGAGGTAGGATAGTAATCCCACATATTGTTGCCAGATGGGTTTTTTTTTCTCCTTAGCCACAGCAAAGGATGGTTGGGGCCCTTTTTGGCTGCTTTGAATAATGCCTTCCTAGGGAATCCCTATTATTTCAGGTATGTTAGTACAAATTGTTTTTAGGCTTGTGTATTTAGAAAGTGGGATGGGTATAGTTTCTTTCTTTTTAGATATCTACTTTGCTGGGCTTTTAAGTTCAACTAGTCAAAGCAGTTCAATCTTGCCTAACAAACAATGATAGGACAAGGGGTAATGGGTATAAACTGGAACACAAGAGGTTCCACTTAAACTTGAGAAGAAACTTCTTCTCAGTGAGGGTGACAGAACACTGGAACAGGCTGCCCAGGGGGGTTGTGGAGTCTCCTTCTCTGGAGACATTCAAAACCCGCCTGGACACATTCCTGTGTAACCTTATCTAGGTGTTCCTGCTCTGGCAGGGGGATTGGACTAGATGATCTTTTGAGGTCCCTTCCAATCTCTAACATACTGTGATACTGTGATACTGTGTGCCTAGTCTCATTAGCATTTACTAATAAGTTACTTTGGTTTCTGGTAATGAGGTGAGTTCTGCTCTTCTATATTATCCTTATAATATTATAATATATTCTATATTATTATTGAATTTCTAGAACCTAGATTTTAGTATCTAAAGAACTACTAAGGTCACTTAAATACAGCATTTACTATCAAATATACTTTTTATTTATATGAAGTAGACCACACATATAGTAAAATTTCCTGAAATATATGACTGAAAAAATTCAATGATTCCATAGGATCTAAAATCAGATTCACATTTGGAGGTTTCATCCTACCTTCATTTAATTAATTTCTGGTCTCTATTAAAGATATCTCTCCCTCAATCTTTTGCACCTTCAAATCTAAAGCAGATTGCTCCTTATCACTTATTGCTTATGTCTTTTTACAATAAGAAATATTTCCAGGATGAAATAGTTCTCTGGATAGCATGTAATAAAAAGAAAACAATAAAATCAGAATTTATAAGCTTGCAGAAAATACATAATTTAATTTAATTTGAACTAATTATCCCTAGAAATCAATTGCACAAGTTTTATGGTATTTTCCATGGTTTTTTGCTTTTGGTCTGACTGAACATGTGGCTGTGATGTAAATGGTCTCTCTCTGAATTTCAAAGAAACTAAAATGTTCTGCAAAGGAGCTAGATTAAGTGAGGGAGAGGATATATTTTACTGTCTCAGATAAATATTTTGGGTGACTTAGAACTCCTTCAGCAAAACACCAAGCAAGCGGCAGGTAAGGGGATTTTTAGACACCGTATTTAAGTAAAATAAACCTTCAAATATTTTATAAGCAAGATAGGCTCAAAAACAGGATTGGGAGGTCTTGAATTTACTTAATTCTTTCTCCAAATATGGTTGTTTGTGTAATCTTAGGTAGTTTAGTTACTCAGCTTCCTTTTACGTTAAAGTGATTGTACTGGCTGATGTAATCAGTACAAGAACCTTAAAATAGGCCAAAATACAATTATATCTCTATTTTAGGCTGCTTTACCTATTGGACGCTGTGAGATGGGGCTTAATATAAATCAAAATCAGATATCTCTGCTTCTATTTTCCCATTTCTAGATGAAATGGGATGGGAAACAAGTAGAGATGGAGGTTGGAAAATTAATTGCTTGGATCATCTCAGTAAAAATTTGATTGTCCTCCATAGTGCAGTCCTCAGAATATTACTTGTGTTATATTTCTAGTTTCTTCAGTCAAATCTGGGTTTATTTTTTTGTTTTGTTTTGGACTTTTTGACAGGAAGGACCTGTAGGAGTTTTTAAGCCATTAAGTCAAAGATAATGATTCTTTAGCATTTCTGAGATTGCTGCTGCCCATTGGTTCATTTTCCTACCAACAGCAAATATATTTATTTTTAAAAAATCAATCTTTCACATTTGCTTTATTTCTTTCCAGTTCAATAGTATACTTAAAATGAAATTTTTTGTGTGTGTGTGTTTTTTGGTTTTCTTTTTTTTTTTTTTTTTGGTGAGGGAGAGAGGGTGTGGGGAGGTGTTTCTTTTTCTGGTTGGTTGGTTTGGGGTTTTCTGTTGTTGGTTTTGGTTGGTTGGGGTTGGGGTTTTTTTGTCTTGAATCAGAACCCTCCACTGTTTTCTAGTGCTGTTCTCTTTCATTTAGCTCATAGAAATCACTGCCTTTTTTAGATGGCTAGAATTCTTTTTCCTCATACTAAAATTCTCAGTTGCCTCAAACTCAACAGTAAAAGCTCTGTATGTAAATGGACAGGAGATTCAAGAGAACATGCAAGAAACCATCTCTTGTTTTAGTTTGCATCCCTTATTCCATAGCCAGGAATATCTTTCAGGGAAGCTGAGCTGCAATCCATTGGTGAGGAAAAATCATAGCAAAAGGAGTAGATGTAAGAAAAACATGACAGACAGCCTTGGCCGTGGTCTTGCCTGCTTGGATATTAGAAGTAGGATTGTAGTAACCATTAAAATCTTTATGGGCTTGTATTTTCTAAACATAAGTTATTTAAAAATAATGCAACTTTAAGTAAAAGTGTTAGTTTTTAGTTATAACACTAATGCCCACCTTCTTTCAGACTTTTATTGTAACTTTCAAGGAATACAATGCCAACCATATTCTTCAATTAGTTGTAACATATTCCCCGACAAGAAAATTATTGGTGTTTAAAATGTCTGCCAAACATCTTTGCCTTACACTGACTATTTCTCATATTCTGCTATTGTGTGTATCCATGTAAGCATCTCTGCCTATCCAGACACAGAGCACAGTATATACCTTGGCATTTAAAATTTTATCAATTCATGTGTTTCACATGAAATCCAAGAAATAGCATGCCTCAGAAAACTTCATAAAGAAGAGGGTTTTGACCTAAGGCTGTTGTTGGGTATGCTGAAAAAGTCACAATTGACTACACTGCTTAACTTTTTCTGAGGTATTAATATTATATTTTATCTGTTCCACATTATACCCATCCCTTTGACATCAGTAGACATTATACCTGTAAGTTCAGTGAGAGCAGAAGTAAGTCTATGGTACTCAACAGATAAAGGCATAACTTGGCAACAGAAATTCCAACATGAATACTAAGAAGTAGCTTGTATCATTTATCACATGGAGCCTGTCATTTCTCTACACTACTGAGCCAAATGACTACTTTTTTGCTAGTTACAAGATCAGTCTTCCTTTCTACGATATTTACAAGTTTATTCTACTTCAAACTGTATACAGATTGTACTTTTCCTTTCCCCACTGGTAACTTATACCTTACATTCTAATATTCTAAATAAATGTATTCTAATACTATTTAGGATTTATAGTGACTATAAAGATTATGTACTCAATATACTTCATGATATGAGTATTATTTTCCATTAGAGTAAGGTCCCATAGTCAGCTGAAGCTGGAGAATTTTATTCTGTTGATTCAAATGGATTCTGGATCAAGACCTTAACTCTTGGATAAGAAGTAAGATAAGATTACTGGCAAAACTGCATCATTAATTTATACCCAGAGTTCATAACATCCTGGCATAGTCAAATTGAAAGGTCATCATTTGAAAGACCATTTTTATCGATGGTTACTTCACTGTGAGGTCTGTAACAGAAGTTATTTCCTATTCCAGCATCTGCAAATGCTGTTTTTTCAGGTAAAGGGCAATAGGTAGTGAACATTAAAAGTTTAAAGTGAACATTTAAAGTTTAAACATTAAAGTTTAAAGGTATCCTTTATGAAAATCAATTATGCTAAAGCAAAATCTTTCTTGTCCAAGCAAATCTATTTATAGGCACAACTACAAGGATTTCTGCATACATTTAACTGCTTGAGCAGTGTCTCTCTCCAGTTAAAGTGTCAGAATTATACAGTATTGTTAAAATAAAGCATGTATGTATATCTTCTGCAAAATTCAGGTAAATCTGAATTCCTGGAATTCAGGAAATCTAAATTCAGATATGATGCTTCAGAAAGAAAAAGAACAGATTTCCAACTGACTTGTTGGATTCCTTCTGTTCTTCTTGTGCCTACTACCTCTACGATGTGTAAAAAAAAAAAAAAAAAAAAGAGAAGGATAAACCTCATTCTTTCTTTCCAGTTTGTTTCAAATTCAGCCTTTTGTTCATATATTTGTAAATTAAAACATGGTAGTTGTCAGCATTAGCTAAATTCAACAACATTTTATTTCAATTTTTTAAGGGCTTTTTAAATGACCTAACTCTCCCTTGGGAGCGGTTTTCCTAAAGCCTAGCAGAAGCATACACAAGAGGTAAAAGATTTGAACACTGTAGTGAGACTCCAGTGAAAAACTCTCTCTGCAAAAGTAGCTAATGAAATGCTTGTTCTGGTTTTTACACATTCATCTCATTTCTGCAGCTTATCTCATAAATGGATCAGCTGTCCGTGTTTCAGTCCCCTGGTAACTAGAAAGCTTAATGAACACAGAAGATGCACAAGGAACGGAGAACATGGGTTGTGCATCCCAATTATGTTCTGTAAAAAGACACAAGACAACTGAGTAGCTGAAAAATGTATTTTCCTTAAGCACACTTTCTCATGACATGTAGTCAGTGACTCTGAGGTAGCATATGCTCTGTATGCCACAGTATGTGTTTGTTTATAGATGTGCAGAACAGGATAAAACAAATACAGAAGAGACAGTTAACATAAGTAGTGTTAATATGCTAATAGTCCCTCTATAGGAAGGACCATACAATCTGCATAAAGCTCAAGAGCCCCTTCAAGTTAGGACAAAGTTAATGAATTTCAGGGAAATCAATGTATTTCAAACTAAGACCATACAAACTGAGGAATTCTGGATTTTAGGTGCTGAGGCCAAAATGGATGTCTCTGAAAAACAAGAGGTTTTTAATATGAAGGTGACAGAACTTAGGATAACTTTGGGAGGCTCTTTCATTCCCACAGAGTGATGTAAATGACTGTCCAAGGTTCAGCAGTAGCAGCCATTTTTCTCCTTCTCAATAGCTGGTGCAGTGCTGTGGTTTTGACTTTCAGCCTGGGAACAGCGCTGATAACACCGATGTTTTAGTTGCTGCTCAGTAATGTTTAGTCTGACCAAGGACTTTCTGAGTCTCATGCTCTGCCAGGGAGGAGGGGAAGCCGGGAGGAAGCAGAGACAGGACACCTGACCCAAACTAACCAAAGATTTGAAAATCATATTGAAAGAGCATGGTAAAGAACAGAGAGAGTAATGGAATAACATCTCTCTTGACACTGTAAACATCAAAGCAGCCAGATATCTTTCTGAATGGGGAAGAAAAGTTTGAAGGCCACAAAATGGTTGGTATTAAATCTAATGCAATTTATCACCGGTATTTCCTTTTAGTACATTTTCCTGCCATTCCTTTAATACGAGATTAAGAATTAGGGGAAAAGGAAGATGTGTAGGACAAGGCACATATTGCTTACATACTGTTTTGTTTCTTGTGAAGTCTGCAGAATACTGTGAATTGCAACATATCAAACTGTCACAGAGTAAACAGTTTCCTGCCACTTTCACGCAGACTGCATTGTTGACTCTTGAAAAAAACAGATTAAAAATAAACAGCAATATGATGAGGAATGTGCATCATCCTGGTCAAGCTTTACACTGTGAGGAAACTTATTCAGGCAAATCTCTATTTAACAAAATGTTGGATTTAAAATAAGGCAAGTTTTTCCTTTTTTTAAAAAAAGGAAAACAACAGTTACTCTGAACTGATTCTTTCATTAGAAGTTTTGGTTCTTTCTTCTTTTGCCAGATATATTTTCAACTTCTTATTAAAGAAATTGGCACTCTGAACAAAACATAGAACTGTACACTTCAACCAAAAATTTCAGAGATTTGTATGTACATAAAAGCTTTAAAAACAGGGAGAACATAACAAAAGAAAAAAATAATTCTCTTTTCCAAACAGATTTTAATCTACAGAGTAATTTAAAAGATCCATCACTTCTTTTAATAGTATGTTTCTTTTTCTAATAGCACTAATGGTCAGAGGTTTCATTCTGTATAGGAAATGGGGAATTGCTCACTTCTTCCTTGCTTACTTAGAGTTGCACAGAATTTATTGAAATATAAATATTGAAATCTCTAAGGTTGTCTGTAACTTCTCAAAAGGTGTGTTACTGGAGACCACCATCCTTTTTCACAGAGATAGCTCATAGATGAAGGCCAGCAGCAGTCTTATCCTTTAAAATATCCTGGAACACTTCACACTTGTAACAAGTGACATTAATCCTCTGTTAGTACAAGAAATACCACAACCATGTAGGAAACATTTACTGTTTGAAAACAGCATACCCAGTGTGTCTGTAATGAGACTTATGTTAGTGGTAGGAAACACGGGTGTTAGATCAAGAGATATTTACGCAAACTTTATTTTACTGTATATTTAGCCTTGTTATGAAGTTATTTATAGGTATAATTTACTTAACCAGTGTTTCTGTGTCTGGTTTCTGTTTCAAAAATTCATCATGTCTGTTCAATAATATATACTTTGAAATGGAAACCAACAAACTATAAATGATATAGAAGGGCAAAAAACCACATACTGCTATATATTCAATTTTAATGGATAAGAAGAATGAAAGTGAGTGCATGTAAACGAAAATGAGCACTAGCTTGCATGATAATAAACAGAAAGAGTTAAAAGATGTTTCTCTTTCACAATTTCTAAATTCACAATTACTGAAATTCAATGGAAGAGGATATTTCTATGACAGTCAACATTAGGAATCATAACTGAGAATCATTCTGCCATGCTGCAAATTGTACTTATTTGATCCTTGTTTGATGTAAAGAGACAAAGTCCAAAGAAATTGCATACAGCATCTAGGGAGGATCAGACCCTTGAATGTAGTTGCTTCTGTACTGGTAGATAAAGCTTTGCTGCAGAGGAGCATTCCTGCATTTCCAACCTGGCCCAACGCAGCAGCACAGAAATGGTGAATGGTTTTGAATACACTATTTAGTGTAGATTTTTGTAGACCCTCACTACCCGAAAGAAAAGTATGCACTGAAACCAGCTCAAATACTGCTATGAGCAGTGAATGTGGTGGGCTTTCAGACTTACAGTTTTTGAGTTTATATCCAGCAAGTCTTGGGTAAGAGGGGCCAGCACTGGGAAAATGGGGAAATAGGATTTGGAAAAAGCCTTCTTGAATAACCTTTGATTCATCTTTACTATAAAACTGTGTTCATGTCATTGTCCATGACAGGAAGATGAATGTAATCCTTGTGGGATTTATCTGTTGGTGAGTCTTAATCTCTTTTCTTGCAGGCTAGTGCACGGCTCATGTCAGCAGCCAGAGTGCAGACAGTGACGCTGAAACAAAAACTTATTTAAAGTCTTCCTGGCAAGAGTCCTTATTTTTATTCCAGTTACTGTCAAAAGCACCAGTGAAAAATGAAAAAGTCCCCAGGCATTTTTTGAAGTAATCAGGTGAGGATTTCTCCCAGAGGAAGATGGATGAAACTAGAGACACACATTACCTTCCCTTAGGAGTGCCATGGTCTCAGGAGAGCCCTAGCAGAGCTTTCCAACCAGCCTCCAAAACTGCAGCAAGTAACTCAATGTCAGAGAGCCTTATAAAATAGTGAAATGCACAGAAAGGATCTTTGTGAAAGCAACCAGCATTTGTAAACTTGGAAGAAATTAGGTTATTCTACTTTATCAATCCAGGTTCAAGACAACTGCAAAGGCAGTACATAAACCTTTCCCAAAATATTCAAGCTCAGCTGCAGTGTAGAATTGAAAGCCACATTTTTTGTAAACTAGTTATCAAAGCTATGAAATAAGAAGCTTACACTTGAGCCGGGACATCTCTTGGTAAAATTCCAAGGTGCTTGTCAACCTTGTTACATACCAGTGTGAAGCTGTGAGCTCTGTGGTCTGAAGAAGCTCTAAGCTAATATGTGAGCTTGGATCTCTCTCCTTTGGTTTCTTTCTTGCTTCCAGAATCCAAGTCAAGATTTCTGCTGTTTCAAAGCCACTTCTTAAATTTGTTCCAAATGAAAGAACTATAACCCTTCTCTCTTTTGTCTTTCCTCCCAAACCTTTCTGAGGTGGGCACAGGCTCTGAGGAGCTGTGAAAACACACTTTAGCCAATTAGACAAATAGGTCTGATAGTTTTAGCAGCATTTCTAAGTCAGAAATCTAATACAGGGATATCCTAATCTCTGGACAATTTGGAGGGTTTGTCATGGTCTTTTGATTCAGAAGGCTGGTATTTACTGATTTAGAGAATAGAGGTGAAAATGGTCAGGAATGTCATCCTGTCATGGCTCAGTACAAAAGTTAAGTATGTTTTTTTTACAGTCTCTTTGGTTATGTACCTGCATATAAAACTAGTTAACTAAAGATAAAGAAGTGGAAGCTATATATCTTAGATAATTAAATATACCTAAGTGACATATGCTGCTTGGTGAAAAATCAGTTCTGAAAGAGTTGTTTCTTCCCAGCATTATTTAGCAAGCTATTAGACTGACCTTCAGGAAAAGTTATGAATAAAGTGCTAAACAAGACTTCTTACTGGGAGCTTAAGAAAAATGGAATTTAAGATACCAGGAGTTAATTATTGGGCTCAGGACTATGTTCCTTGTCATCTGTAGTATTTCTGGGCTGCTGCTTTTGTTTTCTTTCTTTTCCTGGACCTTCTCTTGACGTTACGATGGGGAGCAAGTGCAGCAGTTTCAAAGTTCAGGAAAAGAAAAGCCTGCTCTTCAAGGAAAGATTTAACCTCTTTGTTATGGAATCAAAAATGTAAAGCTGCTTTCCCAACACTTTGACACTTCACACTTTCACGTATTTACCAATGTGGATGTTGATAAGCAGCAACAGTAATGAGAGTCCATCAGATTCTTGGTTCCTGCATGAATTAGTCCGTTTCTCTGCTAAAAAGAGAAGAATCTTCTATCTTCTCTGGACACCTGACAGTGATAGTCTTTGTGGTTCTAATCATTATAGCTATCTTATCCTATTGTTACCTTATTGATATCTAATGTTCTTTTTCACCAATAGTTTTATTTTTAGTGGCTGCCCACAATGTAATATTTGCAATTAAATGCTGAATGTGTCAGTGTCTTCAGCAGCATGCAATCATGCATGTTTTCTTCTGATTTGAGTGATAGGTATTCCTATCTCCCTCTCTCCCCATTCCCTTTAACATGCCAGAATAATTATGGCTGAAGAGAAGACAAATTATTTTTTATCTTCCCTTGTAAGCTAATTGTTCACAACGGTAAAAAGATGATTTACGTATTTCTGTAATGGTGGACTTGCTAGGTTAAGTCAGAAAGCAATGCAAATATTAATATACCAGTGAGAGGTTTCTGCCTGCAGCCCCCCTGAGTCAAACTCCAGCTCTGTTTCTATGAGTGATTATGTTTACATTTTAAGACACATTTATTGGAGTATAAAAATGTAAATATCTGCAGATTGGCTGTACACAATTCATTGTAGGGGGCAACAAAAATCCCTTTGCTTGGCTTTGTGTGTATAATAGGAATAATTAATGAGCCTGACAATTTAATTCTGCATAATCATATTCCTATAAGCAGCTCTACAACTCCTCATTTATCAAATTCTGCAGGGCAAGCAGAAATGGTACAAAAATAAGCATGAAACAAACCCTGGGCTCCGAGTGCTGCCTGCCACGAACTTTCAAGAAAAGCATGAAAATTAGACTCTTCCATCATAAAGCTAAAGATTTTGTGCTGCACATATTAAAGACTAGGTAGTAGATTGGACCCTTCACACGTTTCAAATTAGCATCGAGTGAAAATGAAGAAGAGTAACAAGAGTTAGGGGATGTAAATGGATGATATAGCCAGTACCAGCCCCTAGGAAAAGTGTTCTCTCTTTAAAGACACCATTCACTTTCTGCTGGCATTTTTTCTGTTGAGAGAGACCAAACATTGCTCAGTCACAAAGTATAGAGATTCTCTCTTACCATCACCCAGATGCAGTTTTTTAGTTATTATTGTTAGATTTTTACAAAAGTGACTTAAGAACTTTGAAGGTTAATTGTGAATGGAAGACTGTGGGGTATGTAGCCTGATGGGAATTGATGAATAATTATTTATTATATCAGGGTTTAAGAGAAAGTTGCTTTATATTGTATTTAAAAATCCATAAAAACAAGTGCTGCATCACATGGTATAAGAGCTGTTTATATAGCACAAATCCTGATGCTATGTATTTTCTGCCAAGGCACAATATTAAAACTCAAACTCCAAATTTGTATTTGGTAGTATTTGGTTATCTTCTGAGGGACTACGTATTAAGCATGTAAAGTTTATGAAAGATACCTGGTCTGCTGGTTTTTTCCACATATTTCTACTCAGGTCTGGTGTCTCTGCCTTATTAGCAGTGACTCTCTTGAGCAAAGTGACAGACCCTGTTCACTTTATGGTGTGTCAGATTTGAGGAATATGTCACCTATTTTTGGTAGCATTGTTTGTTTGAAGTGACAGCGCTACAGACCCTGGGGCAACCTATTCTGACTCACTCCTGCTCGCAGTTGTTGTGGGGTTTGGGTTTTTTGTTTGGTTTGGTTTGTTTTCCAAAAGAAGCATAGCAGTTTCATGATTCTAGGACATCAGATCATATCAAATGGTCTTTGTCTTGCCTTCTCTGTATTTTTATTCTCTTTTATCCATACTAACCAGGATCACAAGTATTTTAACAGTCCAGGGGTTCTTGTTGCAGATTTCTTTTAAACAGAAACAGTAAGTGCTGTTTTGTGATAAAATCATGCTCAATACAGAGCAGACTCTGACTCTGCATTCTATTTAAGATTCTTTTTAGAATTAGATATGATTTAGAATTATGTATGATTAAAGAATCTTAAAGAATCTTTAAGATTCTATTCTTCTCTCATTTTAATTTCTTACCAGAACATTGCACACACATTATAGAAGGTGTGCTTATCTAAGCTTCTTTGCATGTTTTGCACTGAGATTCTAGGGCCCAGATTATCCACTCAATGGATATTAATGCATACCTACACTTCACGCAGAGATGAACTAAGTAGTTCTTTTTCTGAAGAAGCCTGGACAAGAGGTTAGTCCTTCTTGAGGTCTCACCCTTCTGTATACTGTGGCAGTATTGAACCTTACAGGTTTGTATGCACCCCAGTGATTGCAGGCTTCCCTCCTTTTTAATGTAAGTTATCCTCTCCACAGATCCATATATCACTGCACAAATTGTTGTAGTCTTGGAAGGACAGTGCTCAAACTGATATATTCCTGCCCCAGGCTTGTACTTACGTCTATGCTGAAGGAAGATTTATTGTTGGAATTTGAGGAAAGAGTTAACAAGGCAGGTACAGGGTGGTTTATAGGAACCACCATGTCATGCTGGATCAAATTTCAAAAACTGATAAGGATGAATGTCTGATGTTTAGGACAGATCTTTCATTCAGAGGCAAGTCCATATCACTTCCAGAATCTGAGACAATAAACATCAAGTGTCTGTCTGCCTTTTTCCACCTTCCTCAAAATGAACACATAAGACTTGCTCCATCATTGTGTCACTGATGTCAGAGCACTAAGTGCATCTGCCTTCCCCTGGGGTTTGGCTGCCTGGACTCAGCATGCACATAGATAATGGTGCCTGGTGTCCAGCCTTGAACTCTTTGAGAGTGGTCTGCCAAGAAGCCTTGGTACGCACTTTTCCTCCCTGCATTCATTCTGCTCAGGAATTGCTTTTAAGCTGTGCTGCAGCTTTATCCGTGGTTGTCCTCTTATCTCCCTTGCTCTGACCTGATTCCCTGACTTGACTTTCTGGCTTGATCTCACACCTGCCTCATCACTGTGGGCTTGCTGGATGATGACTGGACTCTTGATGACCTTTGTTAACATCTCAGACCAGTTCTCTGCGCTCAGGCACTGTGGGGCCATTCATTGATCACTGCTTTCTCCACTCGTGGAGCAGCACCTGCTGTTGCTGCTCCTTGGCAATTAGAAAGAAAGACTGCCTGTGTGTACCTGTGGGGAAAGCTGGGTTATGAACATTCACGCATAATTTATTGGTCTTTGTTGCTCATCATACTTAATCATCTCCAGTGACTGGCTGTGACCTGTAGGATCAGGATTTCCCATTCATGTGACTGAGGGTTTGCTGTAGAATGTAGCATATGGGGAGGTACATCACTTGTGAAGCAGACCCTGAAAGCTGCATGGATGTTAGTAATGAGTAGCATGAATACATGGACAGTCTGTAAAATAGCATCATCTGCCTTCTCCATGAGAAATCCAGCAGCAGATTTGTAACTCTTAACAGGTTCCATTGAGTTAGGGGAGACAGTGTTCATGCTGCTGCCCTGGAGGATGAAACTATAAGCACATGGTGGGAGAGCTCATGCTATAGCACAGATACCAGGATCTCTAATGCAGCCTTTTTTTTTTGTTTGGTTTTTTTGAATCTTGAAATAATTATGCTTCCTGCTAAATATCCCATCTGCAGTGAGCAGTATCCAGACTGGGAGAGCTTCACTCTTGCTGGAGGTTTAAGACCTAGGGAGAGGACCACGATGGAAAACTGCCTTTTTTGGAGATTTTTCTGGTCGTATCTAGTAGGACATGGATAATGACGTTGAAGTCATTGTGTGTGGTTTGCACGTTGCCAACCCAGCCAGTAGCAAGAGGCAGCACAGCTGTGCAGCAAGTGGGAAGAAGATAAGTGGAAATGTGTCGTACAGACCTTCTCATGAATCTTGCCGCTGGCATCATGACATGTGCAGGGAGCACACACATGAAGTCAGAATGCTACAAGGCAAGTATTGTTGAGGTACTTCACAGAGGGTGGTTGTGTTGCCATGCACTTCTGCCAATGTGAATAATGTCCATGACCTCCCTGATTCGAAGAATCCTGAGGTTTTAACAATACAGAGGAATACCTGTATATGTTATTCGTTCCATAGGAGTGTGAAAAACTCTCCAATAGAACTATCAAAGAACATACCCAGATTTAGTCTAAACAAGGCAGTTTCTCTGCCTCAGAAAATTATGATTGTTCTGAGTCTCACTGTTGTTTCTATAATTACTCCAAATTCACTTAATTGTGTATTATCTCCAGACTAAACCCTTTTTTCCTTTTTCTCAACCTAGAATTTGAAGCTGTTTGGTTTGGTTTTGGTTCAGACCACTTGCAGACTCTTCTCTAGCTTCATTTTCTCACTATACAAGCTAATTAAGAGAACATAAAGACGATTTTTATCTATGAAAACACTGTTCCCTTCAGATATCATACTGCAGTTTCATCATTAATCTTTCAAGGCTGAGTTATGTAAAAACAGTTGAATATTAGTTCTCGTGTTAGAATCATCTATTTGCATTTGGAAGGCAGTGTCATTATTTTCTTCCCTGTTCCTGCGGCAAGTGCCCTTGCAGGTCAAATGAAGCACTGTTTGAAATTTCTCCAGTTTTTGTTTTCACTGCCTAAGTCCTAAAGCTGTGTGGCTTGTAATAGTTCTGTTCATCTGCTTTCTCATATATAGTTTTTTGGCTTACTTTCAGTTCTGGCCTATGGTCACTTAAGACTTGCAAGAGATGCTTTGTTGTGTTTCAATCCCAAGTCATGCATACGAACAAGTTGTTGTTACTGCTACCTTGATTTGCATTTCATTCCCTTCTTTCCCCTTCCAGTTCTCTAGGAAAGTCTACAGTTAAAGCTCTGCATGGGATGAAATAGACTAGGATGAAAAAGAAGAAATGTATTGTGTACATATACCTGTCACAGACTTCTTTAAAATCTACTACCTGAGAACATAATCAATTTACCTTTTCAGAGAAAACGGGTTGGCTTTATTAGCAAAGAAAATAAAAAGCTATCAGCAGTAAGTTTATTTCTTGGGGTATTATGGTTCTTACCACAATTCTATTCATCCTGTAACATATGGGTGCTATTTCCCAAACCATTTTTATCTTTCCTCGACTGGGTAGATATAGTGAAATTCTATCTGCAGCGAGTCATCAGGATCTGTTACTCCTTCCCTAGCAGGACCTGTATATGCTAAAAGGGAACATTTCTAGGAAAATGTTACAGCCTGTTATGGTTCGGAAGAGCTACTGTGTACTGTCTTTTTTGGGATGTCTGCCAGTTAGAGGATAATGGCTTCGAGAATGGGAATTGGGAATGTTGTTGTGGAAGCAGTTGGTACTAAAAATCAGTGAAATGGAGAACTAACGGCATACTGAAGGGTCCGTAGCTGGTCATGAATCAAGAGCTGACAATACACCCCAGTTCACATATTGCTGAAGTTCTAATTACATTGAAAATGTTGAGCTGTACCAACATCTAACTAGATCAGAAAATACTATATCTTGTTTCGCTTGCAAGTATGCTAAATTAAATTCAGAACATTAAAACATTTTTCAAAGATTAGCAGAGACTTTGGAAAACCCTTATAATGGTTTTAAATAATTAACCACAAAGGCACATTTAATCAAAGTGCTGTCTCAGGTAGACAAGAAACGCAGCCAGCAGGAGAACACTATGTGTTCTGTTTCCATAGAAATTTACTTAAAGGAAAAAAGAAGGTAAGCCCTTGTTCCATATATAAGGCAGTAAAATACTCTTACAAAAACATCGTAAAGTCACCTGGTCTGCTATTAAAAAAAAAAAAAAAGAAAAAAAAAAGTAAAATGCAATAGCAATTTTCACATTCTGTACCTATAAAGATAAGCAGTGTAAATTTCTAGAGGCAAAGCAAGCAAGGGAAGAGTTTAAAGCTATACCTGCTAATAAGTTTGCATAGTAACAGGAACCGTCTGCTGAGTGAGCTAAAGTTGTCTTTGCCGAAGTCCTATTTTTAGAATGATCTCTGTATTCTGCAAGCTCAGTAAACTAAAACATCATCTAGCCTGACAAAAGCCAAAGCCAGGTGATTATTTTTATGACCACATCTACAAATATGAATGATGCTTTAATGACTTTTTTTATTCAACTGTTATTTCATACTGGTGATACTTGTTTTTGCTAAAAAATACCCAAAACATAAAAATGCAAAGACCCCAGTTCAAGAGTGGAAACAAAACATCCTTAGTAAAGAACACAACTACTGCTTGCAAAATATAAAAAAGAGGTTCCTATTATTTTCTTGTAATCAGTGATATATTTGTTGCTCATATACTTAATCTCAATATTCATTTATCGGTTTGTTTTGACTGTGTATTCATGCTTTTATATCATTTATGATGTTATGTTATGATGTCATCTGCCTGGAGTCTGAAATACCCTGAGGGAGTTAGAATGAAATCTTCTACAAACAAGGACTGTATCAGCTTAGTTATTGGTCAGAAACATTCAGAAATATAAATTTAATAAACAGTCATTCTTGCAAATGTTAAATTCTATAAACAAGTGGTGTAGGAGGTGATTAGTAAAACACAGTTTCAATGAATCACAGTCCTTCTGATGCCACCTCTGTTACATTAAGTTTACATCTATTAGAAGACTGACAGTATTTTTCTGAGACTGTCACATTCTAAAGATAAATTCATCTTACGTACCTTGTTGAATGAAGGCCTCATCATGAGATTTTGTGAGAAATGGCCCTTCTCTCATGTCTTGGCTTATGAAGCAAACAGGCAATTTCTGGTGATCTCAGATCCATGGCAATATCAGTATAAGACTTCCTTCATCCCTTCTTTACATTAATGAAGTAAAGCAATTGTTTATGCTCTATTTTCATATCAACCTACTTTCTGGCAACAAGGGTCACATATGATAAACGCCATAATTTCAGCCATAAACCTTTAAACATACTGCTTCAGCAGCTAAAGGTTTATTTGCCTCTCATTTTCCATGATATAGATGGTGAGTTTTTCATGTGGAGCTTTGCTAACATGAAACTATGGTAAATAATTTGATCCATAATGTTCCTGCAGAGATCTTTCCATTTCAGTTAGCTACAGTGGGAGTATATGAGATCCTAAGATTTATGTAGTAATTATCTTTTGCTGTTAGGATCTGATCCAGCCTCCACTGAAGTTAATGTATGTTTTATCATGCCTATAGCAACTGAATTAAAGCTTTTATGGGTGAACTTATTAAAAATAATAATAATACTTAAAACTAAAGCATCATCTTGGTTTTAGATTAAATAGGAGATAATTATACTTGATGAAAAGGCAATAATGATGGGTTTGGCAGTCAAATGTGAGAACCATTTTGGAATATGAATTCTATTTGAAAAAAAACCACAAGACCATTTTTAGTCAAAGAAAAATCATGTTAGGTCAAAAGACCAAGTTGAGAGTTTTGCTAACTTAAATTTTCGTTAGGTTTTGGAAGGCACTGGGATTTGAGCTGAAAAAGAGCTGTTTCTACCTGAAAAAAACTTTTAGAGAAATTTTTATAGTCACACTTTGTGACTGGACCTTTTCTTTTAGTTGTGCAGCACTGCCACCATATTAAGTAAATATAAACAATGAATATAATATGTTAGCATGCACATTGTGTAGTAGATCTGGTGAGCATGGAGTATCCCTAGTGCAGTGACAAAAACCCATTTCATTTCATATCTTTCCCAATGCTGAAATAAACTGCAGTGCAATTTCATGGCATTTGGCAAGCAAAAGTATAACCCTTATGATGCTGAGGATGCCTTAGCTATGATGTTCCCATTTTAGATTATCCAGAATGTGTGTGGCATATTTATTCCTCTGAATAACTAACCTCCTGTTTTAATTACCTGATGCAATGCTCCCTCCAACCAAAACAAAACCAAATTAACTTCTCAGATGCAGATAATGAGAGCAAATCAATAACACCATTGTAAAATAGTACTAGCTTCAGGAGACAGCTGCAAGAGTAAATAGGTTCATTTGTTTTGAAATCCTTCGTGAACATCATGACTCATCTTCTGGATCTATTTTGGGCTCTGTTGTATGTGTGTGTGGCTGAGGTCACACAAGCAAGCAATCCAAGCAGCTGAAGCAGTGCAAGCTGTCAAAAGGAATAGTTTATTACGTGTATTTGCTGTATAGAAATGCCCTTTCATGGTCTGCCTGTTCATAAAAGGATCTGAGCAATAATCTGCCTCTGCTGCAATGCCTTAAATCTTCTTATTCAGAATCAGAGGGAGCTTCAAATTCCTTCTCTAGATAATGTCAAATCTAATTCCCTGGAATTACCAGGAAAATTGGGTAAAAGTAGTTAGGATGTCTTTTTATTTTATCTGGAAATCAGGTTTAGGAGAGGTCAGAGAATATTTATTTAGAATAGAAATACATTTCTAGGTTTAAATATTAGTTTTTTTTCTGTAGCAATGCCTCCAGAGATTAGAAAGGTCACTATTTGATCTCTAACCATTCATCCTCTAATGAGGAAAATTCAATATGTACGTACTTGCTGATCAGTATGATCATGAATGGGGTTTTTTAGCTTTTTAACTTTGAGGGCTGCAAAGAGTGCAAAACACTGATGCTCACTTAATGGGGCATATGCATGGAGGTGTCGAGATGGGGCTTGTTCCGAGTACCTGATGTGAGTCAACTCTGGCTGGCAGAGAGGGCTGCTCAGCTCGGTGAACAAACCTCTCTAGTAGGCGTGTTACCTGCTTAGAGGGAAGCAGATGTGTTGGGGAAGGAGAGAAAGGAGATGCCCACAATTTATTAATGAAGAAAATGTTGTGTTTTCTCCAGTTTTAAGCTTTGCATTTGTCCTTTTGAGAGCCAAGAACAGTGGTGTACTTTAATACAGGCAGCTGGATGAAATGATGAGAGCTCTTGGATTCAGACAGTGAGAAGAATAAAAATCCACTAATTTCAATAGAATACTGACAGTGTGCCCTGGTCACTTCAGAGAAATTCTTGCTTTTAGGTCTGACAGTTTTGGAATTCCAGGCACAGCATTGTGTTACGAATGAATGTGAAGAAAATAAAACTGGTGACTTGCACTATTCAACAAAAATTCTGAGGCAGTTAGTGTCTGACTCAGACCCTAATTTGCAAAGAAAGCTTGGTTGGCAGTGTGGTTTGGGGGTTTTGTTGCTGATGATTGCCTATCTTATTTTTAACTTTTTACTTTTTTATTTTCCCCAAAGCTCCTAAGTCCTTCATGATATTAAGAACTAATGAAATGTCTAACCAGATTAGGATGGGTGTTTCTTGAAATCCTGAGATTTTTGGGATCCACATGGAGCAGTTTGTTGGACTGACCCAAAATCTCATCTCTAAGTTTATTTCTATTCACTAGTGTCCTGGGAATAAAGTATGATGGGAAGGAAGTCACCCTATGGCCAGGATCAGCAGGCCAAGTACTCCATCTGCTCTCTAACATGTTAGGCTCTCTCACCGTTGCTTCCATGTCTTGCTATAATGGACATCCTGATCCTATCACAGCAAAATTTTGAAAAAAGCAGAAATTAGTAGCAATCAACAGTGAAATAGCCATCATAAGCTTATTATGAGTCCTGATGACAGGGGCATCTGGACCCCTTGGAGCCAACAGCTAATGTAGACAATAGGGTATTTTTCAAACAGTAGCATAAAGTCCCTGATGTTGCTTATTCTGTTACTGCACATGAGCAGTGTGCTTCATGGTGGACAGCTTTAAAATCTTTCAATACCTTTTCAGAATAACTGCTAAAGCAAGTGAAGAAACAGTGGTTATATTTTTCTAATCATCTATCCAAAGAAGAGGTCCTTCCAGTTCATGGAAGAAAACTGATGTTTACAAAAGATTTATGCCCCACATAATTTCCCATCTTTGCTACATGCAAGTGAATATATTGGTGTCGTCTTCCAGATTTTGAATATTTGGCTCTTATACTACTCTTGTAAAAGACTCTCACATCTAGAATAGTTCTGGCAAGCAACTGATCAAGAAGTCTGAACAGACACCAAAACCTAGTAAATAATTAGAACAACATATGTTGTTATCAAACTAGAGACACTACAACATACTCATGCTCGTTCATCTGGAGCAAAATGACCTCTGCAGCATACCCAGCAACATTCTAACAAGTGAAATGTGCAAAGTATCCAAATGGTTACTAATTTATCTTACTTTTGTGGGAGTAGTTCTAGGAATACATGCTAAAGGAACAAGGACGTTTCTTTAACATTAAGCCAGCTGGGTAATACCTTTTACCAATGAAACTCATTAGCTGGTTTCTAGCAGATAGCAAGATAGTACCTGTAGCCTGTAGGAGGAATGGATAACTTGCCTTGCAGTTGCTGTGATTCTCCGAGATGTAGTCGTCAGAGAAAAATGGCTGACAGGTGTTGGTATATCCTGCTCTAAAATAAACAAAAATACAGGAAAAAAGACAGAAAAAATATACCTTTTTTCCAAGGTACATAAATATAAACATTTCTGTGTCTAAATTACAAGTTTATCAGTCCTGAGATGTACAGACCAACCTGAAGAATCATCTCTGTTGTCTATGGCACATACACAAAAAGCCAGTAGGAGCTTTTGCTTTGGCATTTAATGTTTTTGAAGAAAAACCACAGTGCTTGCCTACCTCCATGGCAAATCTCTGGCATTTTAATTAATGAAAATCATAGACAAATTGCAGTAGAAAACAAGGTGCAATGGAAGCAAACCTGTTATTTGTTTCACTCTGCTACAGAAATCTGGGAGCTGCAATACAGAGGAATCTTCCGAATGCTATAAGAAAACTAAAAGTACAGATTTTTTGCTGTAGTATTACCTGTCAGTTAATAGGTTCATTTTTCTCTCAAGGGAAAATAGATTTTCCTTCTGCAAAGATATTTTTTCTGTTTCCTCACAGTGTGCAGTACTATAAATTGCATATAAGGCACTTGGTTGGAATTTACAAATGACAGTAGTCTTTTATTGTTTTATGCGCTTGTAAAACTAAAATGGCTACTGTAACTGAAGTAATATAGTAGTCATTTTCGATGCAATTTGATTTAGGGAAATCTAATGTCTGATGAGAACTTACTACATCATTGAGCATTAATATTCTTTTCTGCTCTTCTCTGGTTTAGTACTTCATTTCTAACACAAAGTTTATTGACATTCTCCCAGTTGGGATCAAGGTTATTCATTATGGGATCATTACTGCCTACCTTCACCTCATTTTTGGGGAATTTCCAATCTCAAACAGTTGCAGTGTTTAAAGAGCCCTTCAACAATTTTTAAGTTTTGTAAAAATCAAGATAATTGCTCTTCAGTGGTATAAAACAGTTCTAGGTACTAGCTAAGACACCCTGTCCATCCCACCGTTGCCCCACCTGAGGAGCTGCATGTCGCAGCTATAGCTTTGTTCCATGCTGCTACCCAAGACTGATGGTGAGTGAAGTTTCTAAGTTTACCACAGGCTTTTAAGGGTTCCTCTATACCACTCTTATGCTTTTGATGTGCGACTTTTATCCCAGTACACTTAAAGCTATTTCTTGAAATGGATTTGTGCTAAAAATAGGGACCATTGAACCCAAATGTGCCTGAACTCTATAGGTTTGATTTGCAGGGAACATGCCTTTCTGCACTGCTAACTTTGTGATTTTAAGCTGAAGTCTCCTGACA
The DNA here is from genome assembly GCF_963264785.1 of Psittacula echo. Lineage (NCBI taxonomy): Eukaryota > Metazoa > Chordata > Aves > Psittaciformes > Psittacidae > Psittacula > Psittacula echo. The sequence goes on along the minus strand of NC_137737.1, from coordinate 27,580,327 downwards.
TTTGCTGTTTAAGTTAATGACCTGTCTCTTGAAGAGTGGTGATCTTAAGACTGTCTGCTTTCATTTAGGTGACATCTCTAGGCTTGTAACTGTGTGGCAAAGTTTGAAAACTTACTCTGAGTTCACTTTATGTTTTCAGAAACAAAGACAGAAGCCTTCCAATTAAAAAATAGTGTAGGCTTTTTTTGTTTGTTTGTTTGGGGTTTTAGTTGGGGTTTTGTTGTTGTTGTTGTTGTTGTCAGGGGTCTCTTCTTTTGAGGTTATGGACTTCTTATCATTTTAGATTGTGGCACATTTTATGAATTCAAATCCTTTGCACTTAACAAAACAGCATGTTGCCTCTACTGTCACTTTTGTCACTATTGTCAAAGTTACCAACTCTTGAAAATTGCTTTGAAAATCTTTCATATTACTACTTCTTAAGTCAGGCTGTAAATGGTCAGAGTTGTCATTGGATATTGATTAGCCAGTTGACTGAGGGGCCTTTACGCAAACATCAATAACATTAGATTTTCCAGAAACTGAATGAAATGAATATGCATTGGGTTTGTCAGATGAACTCTGCTCTTGACTAAAGATACCCTACCTAAATGATATAAGTAATTTTAAGCATAAAGAAACTAGGGTACAGATGTCTGACAGGAAAAAAAAGAAACAACACAGAAAGCTGTTGAAAGGAAAGGAAAACTGAGAAAATCCGAGCAGTTTTCTTCAAGCAGTATCAATTTCAGAGGACTGATTAGCACCATGAAGCCAGAACTCTTGGCACTGACACCCTACTCCAATGCAAAGAGAGGCTGCCACATTGTAATAAAACAATTTCCTGCTCCAAGGAAAACTGATTTTTTTTTTTTTTTTTTTTTTTTTTTTTAGCTGGAGTTGTTTCACTGCTTCACAGAAATAAAGCAGTGGGATGTGCAGGATGCTGCACTACATATGTACCCTCTGGCTATACTAACTTTTGACAGATTCCCTGTAATAATTTCCTACATCTTCCCTCTTCCTAACTAAAATTTGAATGCCACAAGTAATGAGCAGCTGCCTTCTGGATGGATAAAGGGGCAGAAAGTGCCTTGACCTGCTCTAAAGAGATTGAAGAGGGAAGAGTCCAAGCTTGGAGGGAGACTCCCCTATCACAGTTTTGAACCAGCTTGAAATTAGTGTTGGAGAGTGTTGGTGTGCTTGACTAACCCTTAGGGCACTTAACTAGCAGAGAAAAGACCTTGCTTAAGGTGCATGCTCCATGGGGATACATGCATGTATGATACCTTCACTGAATTTAAAAAATAATAATTTATTTTTAAAAACACCTGCACAGATACAAGTAAGTTTTACTCTCTTATATGAGTTTCTCACTCCCTAGGCGATAAGATTGGGAATTTCTTCTCTGATGTCCTTCTAGCCCTATATGACCATTTGTCCTGGGTTCAGCAGTAGCAGTCATTTTTTCTCCTTCTTAGTAGCTGGTGCAATGCTGTGTTTTTTGACTTTTGGCCTGGGAACAGTGCTGATAACACCGATGTTTTTAGTTGCTGGTCAGCACGTTTAGTCTGACCAAGGAGTTTCTGAGCGTCATGGTCTGCCAGGGAGGAGGGGAAGCAGGGAGGAAGCAGAGACAGGACACCTGACCCAAACTAGCTGAAGAGGTATTCCATACCACAGCACGTCATGCCCAGGAGGTAGAACTAAGAGTTACCTGGAAGGGCTAGATCACTGCTGGATGGGGGTGAGGTATCAGTCAACGGGTCGTGAAGTGTTGTGTTCTCATCCGTTGTTATTGCTCTTATCATTATTATTATTAGTGGTAGCAGCAGTGGTTTGTGTTATACCTTAGTTACTGGACTGTTCTTATCTCAACCCGTGGGAGTTACACTCTTTTGATTCTCCTCCCCATCCCTCCGGAAGGGGGGCGGAGTGAGTTAATGAGCTGCGTGCCTGGATTTAAACAACAACACCATTGCATTTCTAGAATATAGCTCAGATTTTCTTGTGTCAGAGCCTTACATTTGCATTAATAGTATTCTTGCTGTTTAAAACCAAAGTTGAGGCTTTAGCTCCTCTCTTGTCCCTGTTCCAGCCAGACCATCATGGCAAAGTTTACCCTGTATTGGCAACAAGTCCACACTACTAAAGGGTAGCAAGGGGACTATTCTATTTCAACCGCTGTCATTCTAAGCTTCTTCTGAATTTCTGTGCCTTCTTGCAGGCACTAGGAACAGCAGAGTTTCTCAGCCTCACCAGTAGCTGGCTGCCACTTCACAATACTAAGAGGATGTTCAAACATTATATTCAGCAAGTACAAACAGCTTCATTTGAGTATTGAATTACTCCTAGCTGGCAGGTGAACACTAACCAAGCCATGGCAATGCAGAAAAGACAATGAAATAATGCTTCATGGCTTGCTGTTTCATCTTGCCAGACTTGATCATTAAAAGGAAACAAAAATAATTAAGGAAGTACATGATGCAATGAAATGTAATCTAAACCTTTCTTCGCCATGAAGCTTCAGTTTTCACCGACTGCCCAGTCACCACTCTTGAGCTCTGTTAGTAGCCTGTTTGTCAAAGCAGTGATCTTGTAGCACAGAACTGCAAGAGGATTTGTCATGTACTCGCAAATCACTTACTTAGAAAAGAGTTTTCCAGTGTTTCTTGTCTTGGAGTGCAGAGGGTCTAGCATTTTGATAGGATGTGTCAGTAGGCTTTGTAGGTCATACCTATATTATTCCATTAAAAATCAAAATGTATCGGAGGTTTTCACTTTCTATTTCATACTTATTTTCAGCTTTTAATTTTGTATCTTTTTTTCCTGATATTTTCTGTGGGGCTTCCCCCCCCACCCCTTCCTCTTTTTTACCTCCCTTTTTTTCTGTACAGTTCAATCTTTGATATGTAATAACACTTGCCCTCAAAGTGGAGTTAAGCTGGGATTGAAGAAAAATGTTTGCTCCCTGCTCTGAAATTGAAAACCGCCAGGAAACATGTACACTACCTGTGACCAGAAAATAATTAAAATGGTAGCAGACATTAATCTGAAGATAGGACACTACAGAGTGCCTTTGCAGGGGGTACTAAAAGACCACTAAAAGATAAGGAAATCTCTCATTACACAGCTAAGAAGATAATGAAACATGTACTTTCAAGAAACACTGACATGGGGAAGGAAATATTTGTGAATGAAAAAGCAAATTGAAAGATTGTATTGGTGGGAATGTAAGGAGGGGGAGAAGAGGGAGAATGGAGTCATATTTCAGGAAAAAATTTCATGACAGTCACATCCGTCATTCTTCCACTCCTGCCAGGTCTGACTGACTGCAGTCAGTACTCACAGGAAGGGCTGCTGGCTGCACTTGTGGCATCATATCAGCACCGCACTTTCATCTTCTTTCCCCCGGTCATGTTATTCTTGCTCAGTCTGGGTGGCAGTCAGTGCAGTATTGTGGAGAAATAAGTAAGTTGCGCTTATCGTGCCTGAACAGGTTGACCAGAAATTTGAGGGGAAATTATGAGGGAGGAAAAGAAAGAAGGAGCTGGTGATACAAAAGGAACTGAAATACAAAGGGGCAAGAGGAATAGGAATATCAGCATTTCTTATTATTAATGAGAGGTGAGCAACAGGCTGATTTAAGACAACTATATTTCTAAAAGTCACTTTTACAGCTACGAATTGAATAACAGGTATGAATCTACATCTATGTTTAAAACATGCTGCTAATCCTGCAACACATACCATGAAGTCTTGTTTCACTATTTGAATAAAAAAGAGGGTGGCTTTGCTAAATGGAGTAAGTGTCCCAGTTTCTGTGCCTCAGCTGATCCCAGTGCTATAACCAGAAAGGAGTATTTTTTTCAGTGTATTATAAATGTTTGGCTTATTTACTCCTTTATTTTCAAAAGAGATCTTAGTATGCTCTGCATGAACAGATATGAGGGCTATAGGAAAATGAAGTGATTTTCCAACAGAAGTCGTAAATACTATATTCTGCAGTGAGCAGCCTTAATATTTGCAAAAAAGCATTGGTACCACGAGGTGCTTTTTTCTTTCACAAAGGCAGATACATGTTACTGAAAGACCTGATCCTTATTCTGTGTAAAACTTCATTGTGAGATCATTTTTAAAACTCCTAGAGGAACTGAGGAGCGAGGGTGTCTGAAATACAAAGTGTTCACAAGGACTGGAAAAGAAAACAGCCTACAGAAGATCCTGCAGCAATGCTAGTGTTGCCTTTGTAACCCAGGAGAGACACTGGCACTAGGGAGATCATTATGCAGGGGCTGGTATCTAAGAGCTTTGCATCACATCATAAAGAAGCAGCAAAACAAAGCTATGGCCTGGACAAATCTTTAGGACCTCAGCATGGCCTGCATTGCCTCAGAAATAGCCAATTCCTGCTTTCTCAAACCCCTAAGAGATCAATTATGGAATTCTTTTGAATAATAAAACATAAGTGAAATTTCAGTCTCAGCTGCTACCTTATCTTGCATTTAAATTGAGTCCTCCAAAAGCCTAGCTTATGGCAGAGGTAGTGACACGGGAAGGATGGGGAAGTTTATAGCCTATAGTTTACAGTGCTCTAGCTTAGCATGAATAAAGTAGATACCGTGCACAGAAATGTTTCAAAAGTCTTCTAGTTACAGTGACTGTTTTATTATGAGTTTTAAGCACATAATTTTAATCCCTTCATTTTTACATTATCTAACTATGCTGCTGCAGAAACAATAACTCTGGAAGATGGTTTGGCATAGAGGGTCTCTGGCCAGCAATAGCTTTCAGATTTCTCACCACCTCTCAGTGAGGCAGTGGCTGGTCCCATGGGGGACCAGTGCCCACATTCTACTTCTGTCCAGGGCCACTCCAGGATGGGCTGCACCAGCACCACATCACCCAGCATGGTGCTCCTCTCAGAAAAGAACATTTCCATTTGAATTAGCACTCTAGGGCAGGTTTTTAATTAGTGGCATTTTTTGTAACTGATGCTGTCTGGCACTCTGAATGGTCTGTAAAAGCTCTGCTTCTAAGGCAGCGGCAATTGTCGAAGGAATGAGGGGTCATTGTAAGTGATATATTTGCTTATTTTTGACAGCTCACAAGAAATACACTAAGTCCTTCTTCTGCAGGACTTTCAGGTTCCTCCTTCTCCCTACAGACTTTTTTTTCTCTATGGGTTAGTGCTGGAGCACTCTGGTTCTTCATCTAACAGTAATATTGTGCCTGATGAATAGGGCAGCATCATCCGCATGTCCTGACTTACAGAGCCTTTCCCTTAGTATCCTATGCTATCAACATAGCATGCAGAATACCTTTGAACTAATATTTGCGATCAGCGTTTGTAAGAACAGGTCTTGTGCAATAAAGCAGATTTGGAGCAGGAAAGTTGCAATAAGAATACACAGCTTGTTTTCCAAAACTTACCTCCTCCTTGTAGTGAAATTCCTCTGTAGAATGGCCAGGCTTGCACTTAGCTAATAGAATTAAAATGTGCACCATTGCATGCTTGCGTTTTCTTATTTTTAAAGAGGGTTTATGTTAACCTTGACAGAAGAGTGCTAACAATATGGGCCTCAAGCCTCGTGACCCACAGGCAGGTGCAATGTCAAAGCAAGAGCTCCCTGCCCCAGCTCCATGGGTCCTTGGACCCCAGCTCATGCCCAGGCACCTGGTAGTCTCACAGTAATCTTTCAGAGCGAGGGTGCAGGATTAGACTTATTTTTGTAACTCCAAAAATCAAAACTGCAGCTCCTGAAGTTAATCACCATAAATTTCATAACAGTTCACAGAAATTTTCTACGTGAAGCATTGATGTCTATGGAGGTGTCACATTAAAAAGCAAAGAAATTACTATTTAGACCTCCTTGATTAATAATGTTCAACCAAAACACTTTGGAGAGCAAGATAATTAAAGCAAATCAGACCATGCAGAATACAGTGACAGTATGTGAAAGGTTAACGTCAGGTAGTTAGACTGCTTCAGAAACATCTAAGCCAGAACTGGCAGCTTTATAGCCTCCTAGAAAATATACCTTTACTTTGCTCAGCAGCATTTCAGAGCTTTCATATATCAATTGGCACAGAGGAAAATGTGAACACTATTGTTTTCTCTAAACAAAGTCTGTTCCAATTAATTTTATGGCCAAAATTTTTGTGGCCACAATTATAACGTCAAAATCAATGTGTGCTTAATATCGGTGTGATGTTCACTTGTTTTCCTTTGGGGTCTACACACTGGCAAACAGTTTAGTCCTTGCGAAGTTCCATGGTTTTGGAGCCTATAGATAAACTCAGTAATATAAAAATACATATGATTAATGACCAGTACTTGAAAGAATGCTTCAGAAGCATTATTAAAGGTCAAATTCTTATATGCCCCTATTCCATCTTGTTTTCCATGGAAGATGTTGGTATATGTTGCTGAAATCCCAGTGTGGAATACATGGGTCCATTTATGTCACATATCTTTCAGACTTTTCAGTGACAAAATCATTTTTCTGGAGGTAATTGTGGTTTATGAAGAAGCTGTGCCAATTCCAAACAACAGTTCAACAGAGTGCAAGGCACTTCCTTTTGCATTATGCCTAAAATTGTATAACCCCCTCTAGCCAAAAGAAATAGAAGCTTTTAATAGCTTTGAGGTGAAACTCATAATAGTAACTTTTTTATGTAGCATTTTTCATTTCAGGATTGCACAATGCACTTTGATGGAATTGCTTTTAAGCCAGCAGAAATCATGATTTTGGTCTCCTGCAGAGCACAGACCTCTAGTTCTTCTACAGTGCCTTGTAACCTGTGGTTGCTGTAGTAACCTTGGGAGACCCCATTAAGCAGGTTATATCAGATTTATTTTGCAAATAGGGAAATTGGATATTCAGTTAACTGGCTGACTCTCAGAACACACAGCAACAAATACAATGCTCAAAATAAGTAGCAATTAATCTAATTGTTTTACCAGTTGCAAAACGCCTAGCTATTTTCAACCATACATTTGATGGGGGAAAACAAAGCTCTGAGCATCATTCCTTCTTTAAGTCTCAAGGACTTGTATGAACTGTCTTTAACTGATATTTTAAGAGCAGTGATACAACTACTCTTAATAATTTTGGGGTTTCATTATAGTATTTGGAGTCACACCAAGGAGGAGAAAGCTTAGTTTCTCTTCTTCCCATGCAGTTAACAAGCCGGTGGTAATGAAAACAAGTCATAAGGAGTGCTTTGGAGACATTTTATTATGTTTCATTGCCATAATAAAATAATGAGATAGTAATAAAAGAGAGGCAAATCAAAGAGCAGCAACAGAAAATGGAGCTTCAAAGTTGTTTATATTCCACATTAATAAAGGGCAACTTGTTTTCAGTTCATGATGCACTAATGAGCAGAGTTGTGTGGATAGGTTTAGACAGAACTGCAGGTACAAATGAGCCTTCCCTTTAAAACAATTTCTAATAGAAATTATAAAATTATAAGGTTTATTTTCATCTACATTGGTGACTTTTTGAGATGGAGTGCAAGATATGCTGTTCAATGCTGGGGTCAATGAAACACATTTAGCGGATCCAACTTATGGATAAATTAAACACAGTTACTGTACTGTTCACTAGCTATAGGAAAAATCATTAATATCAACTCAATTGCATTTAAGTTTTCAGACTTGGTTTTACAGACTATCACTAATAGCTATATAAAATATGTAAGAACCCCACCTTTGCCAAATTCTTATCGTAAGGCTTCATTTACAAGTTTCCCTACAGTCTTTCTAAAAGAGTTGCATGGGTGGGTGAGTTTTTCTCATCTATATTTCTTTAGTGAAGTTTGTTTTTGCTGCTGCTACTTTATCAGTCAGGGGATTCAAAACACACAAATGTAGAAAGAAGTTTAGGATTTGTGTTGGGTTTTTTTTCTTTAAATCAGTACCAAAATTATCCACATCATTACGCAATAATTTCTTTCTCTAGGAGTGCAGTACAGCCTTATATATGTTTAAACTTCTGAGAAGTGTTTGTTATGCTTTGAGTCAGGTCCTGAGTATTGACAAAAAGACTCCAATACTCTTAAAGGATGTTTTTTATTGTAGCACTAAGTGGATGAATGGAACATTCATACAGGGTCACCTCGTTGTCCATCTGGTTTCTCATCATTCCTGAAGAGCTTTGAAGAAGTGAAGGAAGCAAAATCAAGAAATAAAATTGCCTGTTTCTTCACCTTGCACACTTAACAGCCACTTAAGATCAGTCTGCTGTCTTTTATTGTGGCAATATATATTGCTGCAGCATCCACCACAGGAACTGCTAGGTTTGTTTCACCTGAATGGTAGAAATAAGTAATAACTTTCTTTTCATATTACTGATATTTCTTTCCAGATGGTTCTATGCTATTGTTCAAGCTATAGTATCACATAATTGATTTTTAAGCACGAAGAGGTTCCTGTTTTCCCGTGGATTCAATGATTTAAGCTGGTTGGGAAAACTGTAGTTTGTTCTGATTTGTTGTTCAGAGTTTAGGTGTTCAAATTTTGCTTAGTTAGCACTGTATTGATTCTGGCTGCTAACTGACCTATGATTATAGGCTTATGTTCTAACATTTGAATGTAGAGGGAAAACAGTGAATTAATTTTTCTGTATTAATTTTCTTTTTTGCTCTAATGGCTAGGAAGCCATGAAACTTTGAGATAAGCTGTGTCAATGTGATTTCAGGGGCAAAATGTTGGCTTCAAAGCATTCAGCTTATTTCTGAGAATGAGATGCAGCATTGAAACATGACTTTGAACTACTGAAGTCTTTCATCTAGAATCTGCATTCATCACTAGTACTCTCAGAAACCAAGCAACATGCTAAAAACAATAAAGGCTTTAATTTCAGCATAGCAGGAACACTACACTGGCAGCAACTTACTCATACTAACATGGTAAATTGTACATTGAGCACCTGAAAGAAAGAAAATATTTTGAAGTATGCTTTTGTGGTTTACTGCAGTTGTAAAATGACACATTTTACAAAGTAGAGCGTGGGCAGAGAATAACCTCTGTACACAGTTGAAGAGCTGTCATTAATGTGCTGCAGTATCCGTGAAAACAATATATTGCTTTAAGCAGTGTCTGTGGTAATTTAAGTGGAAATAAAAAACAGACAGCAATCCTGATGAACAAGATGAATTTGGCATTTTGCACAAAAATGCAGAATTGTTGTTGTTATGTGGTATGCCAAAGGCCATCAATTGGTCTGTGTGGGACTGCCAATAACTAACTTATGCATGTACAATTGAGACTAAGCTTACCGCCTTCCAGTTCAAGAAATCAACTAATTGATCAGAAATGGTAGGAGGTTACATATATAAGAAAACTTACATGAAAGCAAAATGTCAGTAAAGAATGCTATAGAGCTTTTAAAGTTCTTTTTGCTTGTCTGTCCATACCAGTCCTAGTCACAGTCCATCCCATAACTGTATCATGCCATGCCATGCTAGCACTGCTAAGGGAGTTACACTGCATAAAGATTGTCTGATCTACAATAAGATGAAGAAAGATGTGTAATACAATGATTCAAGATACTAAAGATGAAAATTAGGCAAAGATTAGGAAACTTGTTTAAAATGTGCAAGCTTCACTTAGTTATCAGCTGCATAACTGAAGAACTAGTCTTCCTTGCCAGTCAATATATTTTACAGATTCATATATCAAGAAATCATAGAATTATGTTTAAAAATATGAATTGGAAGAGATGTGAAAAGGTCATCTACACAATTCCTCTGGTGGGACCAGCCAGGTTTGTGGCATTTTAGAAGTGGAGATTGCACATCCTCCTCAGCAATGTGTTCACACTTACTGGTAGGTTGCTCTTGATAACAGTCCCACACGTGTTTTCCTGCAAGTCAAGTTCACCCAGGTGTTCTAACTGCTTCTGCTATAGTAATATATTCCAATACACTATATTATAATAAAACTGAGCAATTATCAGTAGGACACACATCAACTTTTTAATTATGTTCTCTTTTAACACAGTTGAGTATTTTGCTGGTAGGAACACTGATGTAAGTAGAAAGTGAGGAGACTGACAGTTTCCTTTAAATTAACATTTTTTTTTTTTTAATTAAGGTGAACTGAAAATAGATCAGGGAGAAAAATGTAGAACTTCATGTTTTCTGCTGCTACGGTGATGCTTAGGATAATTGCAGTACTCTAATTGCATTCTTTTGAAATAATCAAGCAGAAGTAAAGTTTTCTAAAATAATTGTTGTTGGCAATAGTCATACTTTTCCTAAAAACAGTAGCTTCAATATCTACTTATCCAGCTGGAGTCACATGAAATCAAGCTAGACAGAATCTATCTAATATACTTTTTGACAATCACTCTACAAAATTTTGTGTAGAGTGAGGATTGAAAAGCTTAATGGAACACACTGGTTTGACAGCTAGTGATTTTTATCATGCAAAATGGCTTTTATCTAATGCCCAAATATTTTGTGATTTTTTTTCTAAACTCAATATAAATGCATCTGTAAGAATCAATTAGTTACATGTTCATTTTGGTGTTACAACCTAATTTTATATTAACTAAAATATTTAAACATTTATATATATTAATAATTTCTATTTAGAAATGTGACATTTTGATATACAGTACTATATAAATACTTCACCACTGTAGTGAATACTATAAATATGATGGTAAAGGTTCAATTTAGCAAAGCATTTTAAGGATGAGCATAAATTTTTTATTTGAGTGGAATTTAAGTTTAATTGTACTCTGAATCTTCTTACTACACTTGTAATTTCATTAATACCCATTTTGCAGTGAGGAAAATAAAGCTACCATTTAACTTAACTGATGGAGTCTGTTAAGAGTAAAAGCAAATAGTTTTTCTCCTACATCTTTTTACCATTACTATGCTACTTCTCTAGAAGAAAAGAAAAAGCTGTTGAAAGGAAAAAAATCCACTACATCCTAACTGTCAAACACTAGGTATCCATTCTGAATGCCTGGTAACTGCTAAAATAATGGAACAGACAGTACCTTTCTCTTTTCAGTACTAAAAGCGCAGAACAGGAAAACAAAGACTTTAGGCTGACAGAGAAATGGGAGAGACAACTTTAGTGCATTTCTCTGCTCCAGGCTTCCTATTTGGCCTCAGTAAATCAGTAATTTTCCAGTTGTAAAATGAGGAATGGGGAGTTAGATTTATCCTTGAAGTATTGTGAAAAGACATATTATTTATTAGATGCTGAAGAATGAGGATACCAGTGATCTGAAAGGTTTCGAAAAGATGGTCACTATGATGCCTTCTAGAAACTGGTTGATAATTTAACCTACCCGAAAACATTCTTGGAAATCTTTATTCGTTAGATGTTCAAGGGCAGGAATATTTTAAACTTGAAACATCAGTAGTTAAATTTTCATTGTAGCTTAAGCCACTGAAGAACAATAAATAACTTCATGTCACCAATACAGTGTTAGCAGAATGGCCCAAAACACTGACCCAGATCAAGCTTTTTAGCAGACTAAATATTTAAATTGCCCAATTTGAAAATAATATTTTCTGAAACACAGTCCTTTAGATTTGCCTCAAATTGGCAATCCAAAACCAGCTAGTTCAAGTCATTAGCCAATCTTGAAAATCTTGGTCTTCAATTTAGAATGGATTGCCATATTTTGATGAATCCACTGCATTCCAAGAGCTTTTCATAAACTCTCCTTCACAAGTATGGCCCATGGCAGTTAATATAAGCAATTTCTACAGCATAAGTCATAAGGATAGGTTTCAGCTTAGATGGAAATTCTGGTACAGTTAAAGATCTGAAAAATGAGTACAGAACAGAAGGGCTGGCTCAGTGTTAACCTTGTGCAGTTAAATCAATACTGTAATACAGACCTTCGAGCTGAGACAGCACCCTGATCACCCCTACTTACTGCTTCTTCAGTGCATTGTGTAAATTCTTCCTTTACAGAAAAGGATTTAAAAATGGAAATGAGGTGCAGTGGTTACCTTAGGGTTGGCTTTTGGAAATGGAGGATGTTACAGACATTAGAGAAAAATCTTATCCTTTCCTTCCAAATGCATTGTGTGAGAGAGAGATCTTGCATTAACTATGCAAACTGTATTATAGTGTTGCACTCGTAAAGCTCTCACTTTTGGCAAGTGTAAAAGCCCAAAAGTAGGACCAGACCAACATACTTGATGCAGAATGCACTAGACTGCCTTCTGGCTCTGGGATACAGAAGCAAAGTTGTACAAATAATTCTGTGGTTCATTTATTGTGGTTCAGTGACTGATCAAATAGAATCATCAGGTAGCCTCAAAACACTTTTTTTTTCCTAGATAAAGCTAGTAACTTTAAAAAAAAAAAAAAAAAAGAAGCTAAATCTGCATTTCATTTGCACTTATTTTTCAGTTTTGAAAGTCATGTTTCTCCAGTGAATGTCTAAAATAGGTGGGGTTTTTTTCTGTTTAGAAAATGGCAAAAAATATTCCAATACTTCAGGAATTTTCTTCTCTCTCGTTGTTTTTCACAAATTTGTCCTCAATTTGTGTTAATTTTATCCTAAAATTTTGAATAACTTGGACAGGGAAAGATTTCTGTGTAAAGGAGCTTTCATTAAATAAATCATCAGTCTTACAGTTCTGCCTAGCTCTGTTCAGTGGTCTGTTTAAAATGCTTGTGCATGCTCAGTCCAGTCTTTAGCGCTATAACCAGCTTAACATCACTGTTAAGCAAAAAATAGCTGTCACAACTGATTCCATCATTGGTGGTCTTGCTGGGCAGCTCAAACACTAAATAGACTGTGGGGCTAATTAGGCATCTGGAATGGGTTCAGTTTTCATCTGTAAGGCTTGGCTCATTGGAAGGAGACTGGGGAGGATGAAGGATGCTAAAGAGCTTTCTCTTTTGTCACATAAGCCTACTGTGTTATTCTTCATTTCATTAAAACACAGAAATGTATTGCATGGAAACCTGATTATTTTAATTGTCATAATTATCGTATGCCAGGAAAGCACTGTACAAACACAAGTACACTGCTCCAGTAACAAGGATAGAAAAGAAAGAGAGAAGCCCTGCATGACCATCACCAAGCCAGTGGGTGGGGACAAGAACGGAGGCAGCTGTGTGGTGAAAATCCACAAAATGCCCAGGTACTATCCCACTGAGGATGTTCCTCACAAGCTTTTGAGCCATGGCAAGAAGCCCTTCAGCCAGCACAAGAGGCGGCTGAGGGCCTCCATCACTCCATGGATTGTTCTGATCCTGCCGACTGGTCGTCACAGAGGCAAGCTTGTCATCTTCTTGAAGCATCTTGATACCAGCCTTTAGCTTGTTACAGGACCCTTGGTTGTCAATCGTGTCCCTCTGCGTAGGACCCATCAGAAATGTGTTATTGTTACATCTACAAAGGTGGGTATCTCTGGAGTGAAAATTCCCAAACATCTCACTGATGCATACTTCAAGAAGAAGAGGCTGCAGAAGCCCAAGCACCAGGAAGGCGAGATCTTTGACACTGAGAAGGAAAAATACAAGATAACAGAGCAGCACAAGTCGGACCAGAAGGTGGTGGATTCCCAGATCCTGGCACGAATCAAGAAAGTGCCTCAGCTCCATGGGTACCTGCATTCTACATTCTGTCTCTCCAATGGAGTTTATCCTCAGAATTGGTGTTCTAACTGCCCTGAAAGCACCACATTAAAATTGAAGGAAAAAACAGGAGGATTTTTTATTTATTTTTTTTAATTACACCTGAGTCGAAGAAATCCCAGGCACAGCTACAGCTTGGGCAGAGAAGAGATTCAGAGCAGCCCTGTGGAGAAGGACTTGGGGGTGTTGGTCAGTGAGAAACTTAACATGAGCCGGCAGTGTGCGCTCACAGCCCAGAAAGCCAACTGTATCCTGGGCTGCATCAAGAGGAGCATGACCAGCAGGTCGAAGGAGGTGATCCTGCCCCTCTACTCTGCTCTCGTGAGACCTCACTTGGAGTATTATGTGCAGTTCTGGTGTCCTTAACATAAAAAGGACATGGAACTGTTGGAACAAGTCCAGAGGAGGGCCACAAGGATGATCAGGGGACTGGAGCACCTCCCGTATGGAGATAGGCTGAGAAAGTTGGGGCTGTTCAACCTGGAGAAGAGAAGGCTGCGTGGAGACCTCATAGCAGCCTTCCAATATCTGAAGGGGGCCTACAAGGATGCTGGGGAGAGACTCTTCTTTAGGGACTGTAGTGATAGGACAAGGGGTAACAGGTTAAAACTGAAACAGGAGAAGTTTAGATTGGATATAAGGAAGAAGTGCTTTACTGTGAGGGTGGTGAAGCACTAGAATGGGTTTCTCAGGGAAGTTGTGAATACTCCCTCTCTGGTGGTGTTCAAGGCCAGGTTGGATGAGGCCTTGGATCACATGGTTTAGTGTGGGGTGTCCCTGCCCATGGCAGGGTGGTCGGAACTAGATGATCTTAAGGTCCTTTCCAACCCTAAGTATTCTATGATTCTATGATTCTATAATGAAACTATTACAATATGATTCATAATTTCAAAGCTCAAAGTCAAAACTCAGAGAACTATGGAAATCATTATACTGATTTCCAACTTTTCCAGTCAGAAATATTTCTCTAAAGGTACCTAAAAGCTTAATAATAATTTAATAATAATAATAAATCATATTAAAAAACCACTAACTTCAGTACTTTTTTGGTTTTGGGGTGGTTTTGTTTGTTTGTTTGTTTGTTTGTGTGTGTGTCACTTTTGAGAATTCCATCCATGGGCACCTTTAATGTAGAGTTAGGTTTCTAAAATTAAGTTTCTATTTTTGTCCAGATATATGATCCTCTCTTGTGTGTTTAATTTTATTAAAGATGTCTGTTATTATAACGATTAGTTTATTAAAACACTTAATCTCTGCTTATACATTCACTTCTGCTGCTTGAACTGATACACTCCAGTAATTGCATGTCTCTCTTCAGTGTCTCTCTTCAGAAACAGAAACGTAGCTGATGGAGGAGATGGCAAAAGTCATCACACTGGTGTTGTGCTTTAAGCCCAGGCCATAAATCAGAGCCACGAAGTCCACTTCCCCCCCCACCTTTCTTCCCTCCGCTTCTGGAGGGACGGAGAGGAGAATCAAAAGAATGCAACTCCCACGGGTTGAGATAAGAACAGTTTAATAACTAAGGTATAACACAAATCACTACTGCTACCACTAATAGTAATAATGATAAAGGAAATAACAAGGAAGAGAATACAACCGCTCACCAACCGGTACCTCGCCCCCACCCCGCAGTGATCTAGCCCTTCCAGGGACTCTCAGCTCTACATCCTGGGCATGACGTGCTGTGGTATGGAATACCTCTTTGGCTAGTTTGGGTCAGGTGTCCCGTCCCTGCTTCCTCCCAGCCTCTCCCCCTCCCCGGCAGAGCATGAGACTCACGAAGTCCCTGGTCAGTCTAAACATCGGTGTTATCAGCTCTGTTCCCAAGCTGAAAGTCAAAAACACAGTGCTGCAACAGCTACTAAGAAGGAGGAAAAATGACTGCTACTGCTGAACCCAGGACAACTGGCTAGTGTGTTCAAGAGCCCGAGTCTGATAATGCTTGCAGTGTAAAATAAAGCAACACCTTAGGTCTTGCATTTCCATAGTAGCCTGGGGGCAAGGATACTCCAAAGCCATAGATTCTTTGTTGAGAATTACTGAAAAAGCTTAGTAGCTTCTTAAAGAAGGAAAGAAAAGAAGAATCCGATGAGATTTACTTCTCACTTCTTGAGAGGCAACATAGCTTCCTGTAAATCAGAAGGTTTGATCCATAGTTTGTAGCTGCATTATAACAACCTTCAAATCTGTCTTTTGTTAAGAACTTAGGCTACTTGTGTCTTACACACTGGGAATATCTCTCTTTCATTTGCCTTTGTTATAGAAAGTACTTCTCCATGCCTTAAGAAGCAGGTTGTTGTTGCAGAAGCATATGAGCTGTTTTTCTGGTGGTGATCCTGATGATCTGATCCAAGCTATAGGCACTTTTTCAATACCTGGTTTTAATTTATTCAATAACACTTAACTTTTATATGCACACATACACATATATACGTACATTGAATATGACTCATTGATTAGTCCATTCATCATCCAGACTTCTCAAACATAAAGAATGCTGCAAGCTGTATTGAAACAGATGCATATAAAGCTTTCAAAGGAGTTTCCTTTGAAGCACTGCCTTATTTGAAATTACAGATTTTTCTTATCAAAAGATTCTGAAGCAAATCTGATCATGTAGAAGTGTATATAAGATATACAGTGTTAAATGTCTAATTCATTGCGGAAGCTGAATTTATTAATTTCTAATTTATTTCCTCTGAAATAAGAACCTGATGAGGAGAGCAGCACAAAATGGACACACTGAGCAGCAGGACTAGGCTATTTGTCTTTGATGGTGCTAGAATTGTATGCTTTCATTTCAACATGAATAGATAAAAGATATTCTCCAATTTCTCTTTTTCGAGAGGTCCCATAAAACATCTGTGGCTTAGTGCACTTACAAGGATATGACTGTAGTTTGAATATATTTTATACCACAAAAAGAAGGCAAGGCTTCTTGCACTTGAGGAATTGATCACACAGTAATAGTCTAGGCTTTCCTTTCAGATGCAGCAAAATATCAGGGCTAGTACCAAATTTGTGTTATTACTTAATGTACCAGCTCTTCAGTTTGTCTGTCAAAGTGCCATACACATATAAATCAGCTCTACTTAGCTTTTGTAGGACCCTACCTGGAGCACTACATTCAGCTTTGGGGCCCCCAACATAAGAAGGATGTGGACCCGTTGGAGCAAATCCAGAGGAGGCCACAAATAGGGCTGCAGCACCTCTCCTATGGAGACAGGCTGAGACAGCTGGGCTTGTTTAGTGGGGAGAAGAGAAAGCTCCAGAAAGGACCTTAATGGTGAGACACTGGCACAAGCTGCTGAGAAGAAGCTGTGGCTGCCCCATCCCTGGCAGTGTTCACGGCCATGCTGGACAGGGCTTGGAGCAACCTGGCCTAGTGGAAGGTGTCTCTGCCCATGGCAGGGGGGTTGGAACTAAGTCATCTTCAAGATCCCTTCCAACCCAGACCATCAGTTTTGTGATGCTTCTCAGCTCTGCTCCAATATTTTTCAAATGAGGAAGTTCAGAAAGAGACTTACTTTTCTATTTATGTTTAGTGACTGCCAGTTAGATTTAAAAGCTATCTAACTAAAAAAGTGAGAAGAATAAAAGACCAATTAAACCTTTATTTCAATTACACTGTAGATGCAATGACTCTTAGCTAGTATTATTGTATTAACACCTTTCACATTATTCCATTTTATGTGACGTTTCATTTGCTAGAGTAATGAAAAAGAGCCAGCTGTATATTGTTGTTGATAAGGATGTTTATAGTAATCTTATTAAACTGATCTAACAGAGAATGCATGACAGAAAATTTTCCATCATAATTCCATCATCCTTTACTTACCTTTAATTTCAGCTTCTTTAATGTGCAAAAGTTGATCTTAAAGAGGGTAGTGGTCATTACTAAACTCTAGGTATTTCTTACACATAATGCAGACTCAAGCAGGTTTTTTGTTTTTTGGTTTTTTTTTGGTTGGTTTTTTTTGTTGTTGTTGTTGTTGTTGTTTTGTTTTGTTTTTGTTTTTTTTTTTCCAAATATTAATGAGTTTGTAGCATTTTAGATCTGTGCTGCTCAGTTACAGTAGTAAACTAAGTCAGTACTCTAACAAGTGGAATCCAGCTAGGTTACTTGTGGTTTTCATTGAAAGAAGGAAACAGTTACTTGCTCAAAAGAGTCAAAATCACTGCAGATATGAACAGTGAAAATTCTAGTGAGGTCCTTTGGCTTAGTTACAACATAAAATAACATAGCCTCCAGTGCTTAGAAAATTTCTGATGTGTGTCTAAACAATTTTACAACCTACCTAGGATAAAGAATATATAAACGATATATTTTCTCTTGTTTTCCATTTGAATTACACTGGAAAGTCTCACCAGGGCCATATGGCGTATGCACAGTTAGGCATCCCTCAGTTGACTTGAGAATGAACAACTGTTACTGTTATGGTCTATAAAACTAAACTATCATTCAAAATCCATAAAGGGGTAGATTATACCATTTTCTAAACCAGGATATTAAAATCATGCCAAACTGGACATCTCTGAAAATATTTCCTAAGGGTTTTCTCACTCTGCAAAGCCACCTGTCTGAAGAGAGAGAGAAGCATTTCTTCCTTTTATTGAGTGTTTGGCAAATGACATCACAAAGATTGAATTAAACATCTAAAGACAGTGAGCATCCAACATAAAGCCCAGCTTTCGGCAAAAGGCTCTGAGGCCCAGGTGTCAAGAGAGCAACAAGTAGTACCAACAGTTTTTGCTCACACTCCACACTAGACTTTGTTTTATCACTCATGAGAACTATACTTTATGCACTTCAGGTAACTGTGTAAACACCAATATTTTTTCATTACTATTTTAAACATTTTCAGTTAATTTTACTGATTTGAGTGAAATGATCCCAGCACTTTAAGTTTATGATTAGTGAATATTTTGGAAATAGAAGAGCTGACCATCAAACAAATAGAGTGTAGCTGAAAAATTATTAGTGTGCTTTGCCCTCAGGTGCATTGCTTTTAAATCTTATCAAGTTTACCCTGCTCTTGGCATTCTCCTGACATCAAATGGACATTTTGCAGTTACTTACCTAGGCTGTGTCATAGATGTATGTGTCCAAGAAGAAGCTAACCATGTAAAAGCAGCTTTGCAAAACCAGCAAGCCAGTTATAATGTACCTATATACCTGCTGGCTTTTGCAATAAAATTGCCATGGCAATTGACACAGCTTACAGAGTGCTGCAGAGCCTTTTTCTGGTTTGGATGGTGAAGGGGTGGTTAACTCCTTTTTGTCACTGATGTAAAATTAAAGCACACTTGCAACAAGACTTAAAAAAATATTTTAAAAGTGAGGGGTGCAAGGGGAGGTGAGGATACGCTATGCCATTTGTATATATTTATTACCACTTTAAAAGCTTTGGATTCAAGTCTCATTTAGTGTATCAGTGATGCTGGGCTGGTATACACAGATGCTGTGCATCTGACCTGTAATTACTAATCATGTGAGTTTGATAAACAAAGTTTTATATTCAGTTTTATAGGCAGAAAGTTTAAGAACTGGAAATTTTTTAAGGTAGCCTTGGGGATTGAATGAATCAGCCACAGATTTATGGTGCTGTCCTAAGAGGGCTGTAGCTCCTTCTTTAACCTTCCTAATTCAGTTAAATTCAGAGTTCTCACTTTGTGTATTGCAATGTTGAGATGCTGTGGTGGGCTGACCCTGGCTAGATGTCAGGTACCCACCAGAACCACTCTATCATTCAATGTCCTGAACTGGACAGGGAAGAGAAAATTTAACAAAAGACTCGTGTGTTGAGATAAGGACAGGGAGAGATCACCCAGCAGTTACTGTCACAAGCAAAACAGACTCAACTTGGGGAAATTAACTTATTACCAAACAAATCAGAATAGGATAACAAGAAATAAAACCAAATATTAAAAAACCCTTCCCCATATCTCTCTTTTCTTCCTTCCCAGTGGCACAGGGGGATGGGGAATAGGGGTTGCAGTCAACTGATCGCATGTTATCTTTGCTGCTCCTTCCTCCTTGGGGAAGAACTCCTTATACCTGTTCTAGCATGTGCTGTGCCATCCTTAAAAGAAAGAGATTGTTGATCAGCGTAGCCCCTTTTCTTTTTCTCCTTTCCCTCGTAAATTTATCTAAGAAAATGACACCATGCTTATTTTTAATTCAGAATGGCCAGACATCTCCTTGCCAAGAAAGATTCAAGGTGGGATTTCACAAGACAGCTGAGCTATGCTCTGGCACTGAAGACAGCCAGTTAAACGTGATCAGCATAAAAGTAGGAAAACAAGTGATTTGTTTTCTTTCAGGTTAGTAAAATTCTTATTTTTGTCACAGAATTGCAAAGGAGTGAGAAGGGCCATCATACACCTGTGAGCACTGACCCTTTAAGGAGCAGTTACTAATTTACTTAGTCAGCTGGAAATTTCCTCCTTGAGTTTATAGAATAAAGTTAAATCTATCCAAACCCCTTAAAGGTGTTGAAAAAGAAATTAACAATAAAAGTCAACATGCCCCATTGACACATGTGCAATTTCTGATGAGATCTGTTTAATGACCAACTCTCTAACAGTAGGAAATTGTGGCATACCTCACTTTGGTAAGATATGACAGCAAACCAGTTTTATAAGGGGTATAGAAACAGGGGCATTTCTGATTTATTAAGTGTGTTAAGCACACTAGGGTTTGTTTGTTTAGGGTTTTTTTTATTTGTAGCTCTCTTGTATAAATAAGTGCAACTGTGTTGCCTACTGTGAATTTACATGAATCATAGACTAGTTAGGGTTGTAAAGGACTTTGAGGTCATTTAGTTCCAAACCCCCTGCCATGAGCAGGGATGCCTCACACTACACCATGTTGCCCAAGGCTCTTTCCCACCTGGCCTTGAACACTGTCAGGGATGTGTGTTTTCAATTGAATTTTACCTTGAATTGCCTCCAGCAAAGTGCAACTTCATGGTTACGCAAATAACAGGAAGGTATTCCTTGTAAAAGAGTGACAAACCTGTGCCCTGGAGCACTGTGGGTCCCTCCAGAGGACTATCTGCATGGGCCAGTTACAGATATAGTAGCACAGTTGTCTGAAGGAAGTTGTTTCTCCCAATAGAAGGTGGTGATCATGAAAAAAGTTCAATTTGTGGTGAGCTAGTAAGATGCATGTTTGGATTCCAGGTCTTCTCCAGAAATAGCTCGCAGCACTTAACAAAGCAAACAGTTCTGTAAAGAGCTTGCATTTGTTGACCCTGATAATTTATAATGGCAGTTATGTGAGCTCCAATAGGTGAGTAATAAGAGCAGACAAACTGATAGTGCTGAGGTGAGTAGCTCGAGAGAGGACGCCTTCGACACCAGAGCGAGGGGAAGCTCAGCGTCCAGGAGCCTCAGGTTGGAACGTCAATAGCCACCGAGGGAGCCTCAGGTCCTCGACGGGACTTGCCCAGGAGCCGGCAGCTCAGCTGACGCGAGCAGCTGACTCACAGGGGGCGGAGCCACGAGGAGCAGCACCAGCCCTGACTGGGTAAAAACCCGCCCCAGGGAGCTCGAGTGAGTAGGAGTGGTGCGTGTCAGCCGGGGAGAGCGGGCGGGCGGGCGGGCGGGCGGGATGGATGGATGGATGGATGGATGGATGGTGAGCTCGCGCGTCGTGACCAGAGCGCGGTCTGGGAGCTCTGCTCTGGCTGCCCCAGTGGTGGCGGTGTAGGCACCCAGACAGAGCCGATGAGAGGGGAGGCAGCAGCGCAGAGCTTGGGGTGTAGAAAGTGTCTCTACTGCTCTCCTGAGGCGAGGGTACACAATGAGCAGGGCTGCACTTGCTGCGCCCTGGTGAAGGTCCTCCTGCAGCAGGGACTGAGCTGCGGGACACTGTCAATAGGCTAAAAGATGGCAGGGAAGCTGAGAGGAAGCAGACTGCTTGCCCCAGGCCCAAACTGTGCAGGGGCCTCAAGCGTCCACTGTAGCTGAAGGAGGAAAGAAGGAGGCCGTTAACCCAGGAAGCTGAGAAATAGTAACAAAAACAAAAAAAACCAACCAACCAAACAAAACAAACAAAAAAAAACCACAACAAAAAGGAGGAAGAGGACAACTAAAAGTAGAGGGCTTCCTCTCAAATCTGATGTCCCACTCAGAACTGCTTCTCATTTCTGCAGGGGACTAACGAGGAAACAAACACCTTGCCATATGAAAATCCTGCTGATGCGATGGTAAAGAGGATCGCTACTAGTGCCACCAGGAAAAAGCAGCGGGTCAGTGATAGGGGACTCTACTATGAAAGGCACAGAGGCACCCATCTGTCAGCCTGACCCAGTCTCAAGTGAGGTGTGTTGCCTACCAGGGGCTCAGATCAGGGATGTTGCAGATAGACTGCCTGCTCTAGTAAGTCCCACTGACTATTACTCACTTCTAGTGATCCAAGTGGGTGCTAGTGATGTAGATAGCAGTAGCCTGGAGGACATTAAGAAGGACTACAGAGCCCTGGGAAAGGTGATTAGGGGCTCTGCAGCTCAGATGGTCTTTTCATCAATTCTCCAGGATAAAGGGGAAGACCTTAAAAAGGCTAGATGGATTTCCCAGGTTAATAAATGGTTAGAACAGTGGTGCCGTAGTCAGGGGTTTGGGTATCTAGAACATGGGACTCAATTTGGGAGGCCAGGTCTACTGGAGGCTGGTGGAGCTGGTCTGACAACAAAGGGGAAGAGTGGTTTTGGTAGGAGGCTTGCTAGGTTGGTCAAGAAAGCTTTAAACTAGATGTGTTGGGAGAGGGGGACATCATTCCATCCCAGCACTCCCAGTCAGTTGTCAGCACCTATAATAAATGCTTGGAGCGATGCAGAGATGTTTCAGCCACTCCAGCCAATGAGCTGGCTTCATTTGGAGGTTGGCTCAGATGCCTCTATACAAATGCCCATATGGGGAGCAAACAAGAAGAATTAGAGATGTGTGCACGTCTGCGGGGATATAATATTGTCCTGGGTTCAGCAGTAGCAGCCATTTTTCTCCTTCTTAGTAGCTGGTGCAGTGCTGTGTTTTTGATTTTTTGCCTGGGAACAGCGCTGATAACACTGATGTTTTTAGTTGTTTCTAAGTAATGTTTACTCTGACCAAGGACTTTCTGAGTCTCATGCTCTGCCAGGGAGAAGGGGAAGTCAGGAAGAAGCAGAGAAAGGGCACCTGACCCAAACTAGCCAAAGGGGTAATCCGTACCACAGCATGTCATGCCCACTATATAAACTAGGGGTAGTTACCTGGCAGGGCTAGATCACTGCTCAGGTCGGGCTGGGTATCAGTCGACAGGTGGTGAGCGGTTGTATTCTCTTCCATTGTTATTTCCCTTATCATGATTATTATTATTGGTGGTAGCAGTAGTGGTTTTATGTTATACCATAGTTACTGGACTGTTCTTATCTCAACCCATGGGAGTTACATTCTTTCTATTTTCCTCCCCATCCCTCTGGGAGCTGGGGGAGGAAGGGAGGGAGAGTGAGCGAGCAGCTGCGTGGTTCAGAGTTACCAGCTGGGCTTAAACGACGACAGATATAATAGGTATCACAGAAATATGGTGGGATGGCTCCTGTGACTGGCGTGTTGGAATGGAAGGTTACAGGCTCTTTAGAAAAGACAGTCCCAGCAGACGGGGAGGGAGAGTTGCTATTTTATGTTAGGGATAGGCTGGAGAGTATGGAACTCAATCGGGGGACAGGTAATCAGTTAACAGAGAGTTTGTGGATCAGGTCAAAGGGAAAACAACTATAGGGGAAATTACTGTGGGGATCTGTTACAGATCGCCTGATCAAGAGGACTTTGTGGATGAATCAGTCTATAGACAGATAGGAACAGCCTCATGCTTGCAGGCCCTTGTCCTCATGGGGGACTTCAACGATCCTGATACCTATTGGAGGGATGGTACAGCTCAGCACAAGCAACCCAGGGGGTTCCTCTATTGTGTGGAAGACAACTTCCTTCTGCAAGTAATAGAGGAGCCGACAAGGAGAGGTGCCATGCTTGACCTCATGCTCACCAGCAGTGAAGGGCTGGTTAGAAATGTGATGCTCCAGGGCAGCCTTGGTTGTAGCAATCATGAGATGGTCGAATTCGAGATCCTCAGGACAATGAGAAGAGCATGCAGCAAGCTCACTGCCCTGAACTTCAAGAGAGCAGACTTTGGCCTCTTTGGGAACCTGCTTAGTAAGGTTCCATGGGATATAGCCCTAGAGGGCAGGGGGGCCCAAGACTGTTGGTTGATATTCAAGAATCACCTACTACAAGCTCAGGAGTGTTGTGTCCCAGCTAGAAGGAAGTGCAGCGGGAGGGCCAGGAGACCTGAGGAAACTTAGAGGGAAAAAAGAGGCTTATAAAAGATGGAAGCAAGGACAGACAGGCTGGGAAGAATACAGAGATGTTGTCTGGGAAGCTAGGGACCAGGTTAGGAAAGCTAAGGCCCAGTTAGAACTAAACTTGGCTAGGGATGTGAAAGATAACAACAATTGATTCTATAGGTACATGGCAAATAAAAGACAGACTAGGGACAATGTGGGCCCTCTCCAGAAGCTATCAAAAGAACTGGCTACCCTGGATTTGGAGCAGCCTGAAGTTCTTAAGGACTTCTTTGCCTCAGTCTTCACTGGCAAAGGCTCTGACCACACCACCCAAGTCTTGGAAGGCAGACGCAGGGACTGTGAGAATGAAGACCCTAGGCCCACTGTAGGAGAGGATCTGGTTCGAGACCATCTTAAAAACCTAAACGTACACAAGTCCATGGGACCTGACAACATCCATCTGCGAGTCCTGAAGGAACTGACAAATGAAGTTGCTAAGCCACTGTCCATTATATTTGAAAAATCATGGCAGTCAGGTGAAGCTCCCGATGACTGGAAAAATGATAACATAACCCGCATTTTCAAGAAGGGGAAAATGGGTGACCCAGGGAGTCACAGACCAGTCAGTTTCACCTGTGTGCCTGGCGAAACCTTGGAGCAGATTGTCCTGAAAGGAATGCTAAGGCACATGAAAAACAATGAGGTGCTTGGTGACAGCCAGCATAGCTTCACTAAGGGGAAATCATGCCTGACCAATTTGGTGGCCTTCTATGATAGGGGTATGGAACTAATGGACAGGGGCAGAGCAGCTGACATCATCTACCTGGACTTGTGCAAAGCGTTCAACACTGT
This sequence comes from Psittacula echo, assembly GCF_963264785.1. NCBI lineage: Eukaryota > Metazoa > Chordata > Aves > Psittaciformes > Psittacidae > Psittacula > Psittacula echo. The sequence continues at coordinate 27,555,535 of NC_137737.1, read as the reverse complement.
CTCACACAACATCCTTGTCTCTAAATTGGAGAGACATCAATTTGATAGATGGACCACTCGGTGGATAAAGAAGTGGCTGATGGCCGCACGCAAAGAGTCGTGGTCAGTGGCTCAATGTCCAGCTGGAGACCGGTAACGAATGGTGTCCCTCAGGGATCGGTGTTGGGGCCGGTCTTGTTCAACATCTTTGTCAGTGACATGGACAGGGGGATTGAGTGCGCCCTCAGCAAGTTTGCTGTTGACACCAAGCTGTGTGGTTCGGTTGATACACTGGAGGGAAGGGATGCCATCCAGAGGGACCTCGACACGCTTGTGAGGTGGGCTAATGCCAACCTTATGAAGTTTAACCATGCCAAGTGCAAGGTCCTACACCTGGGTGGGAGCAATCCCAGGCAAAGCTAGAGGTTGGTCAAAGAAGAGATTCAGAGCAGCCCTGTGGAGAAGGACTTTGGGGTGTTGGTCGATGAGAAACTTAACACGAGCCAGCAGTGTGCACTCGCAGCCCAGAAAGCCAACCGTATCCTGGGCTGCATCAAAAGGAGCGTGACCAGCAGGTCGAAGGAGGTGATCCTGCCCCTCTACTCTGCTCTTGTGAGACCTCACTTGGAGTATTGTGTGCAGTTCTGGCATTCTCAACATAAAAAGGACATGGAACTGTTGGAACAAGTCCAGAGGAGGGCCACGAGGATGATCAGGGGAGTGGAGCACCTCCCGTATGGAGACAGGCTGAGAAAGTTGGGGCTGTTCAGCCTGGAGAAGAGAAGGCTGCATGGAGACCTCATAGCAGTCTTCCAGTATCTGAAGGGGGCTTATAAGGATGCTGGGGAGGGACTCTTCTTTAGGGACTGTAGTGACAGGACAAGGGGTAACGGGTTCAAACTTAAACAGGGGAAGTTTAGATTGGATATAAGGAGGAAGTGCTTTACTGTGAGGGTGGTGAGTCACTGGAATGGGTTTCCCAGGGAATCTGTGAATACTCCATCCCTGGTGGTGTTCAAGGCCAGGTTGGATGAGGCCTTGGGTGACATGGTGTCGTGGTTTAAGCCCAGGCCGCAAATTAGAACCATGCAGTGTACTTCCCCCGCCACCTTTCTTCCCTCTGCTCCTGGAGGGATGGGGAGGAGAATCAAAAGAATGCAACTCCCATGGGTTGAGATAAGAACAGTCCAGTAACTAAGGTATAACACAAATCACTGCTGCTACCACCAATAATAATAATGATAAAGGAAATAACAAGGAAGGAGAATACAACTGCTCACCAACCGGTACCTCACTCCCAACCTGCAGCAATCTAGCCCTTCCAGGGACTCTCAGTTCTACATCCTGGTCATGACGTGCTGTGGTATGGAATACCTCTTTGGCTAGTTTGGGTCAGGTGTCCTGTCCCTGCTTCATCCCGGTTTCTCCTCCTCCCTGGCAGAGCATGAGACTCACAAAGTCCTTGCTCAGGGTAAACATTCTGATCAGCAACTGAAAACATCAGCTTTATCAGTATTATTCCCAGGCCAAAAGTCAAAACACAGCACTGCACCAGTAGAAAAAATGACTGCTACTGCTGAACCCAGGACACATGGTTTAGTGTGAGGTGTCCCTGCCCATGGCAGGGGGGTTGGAACTAGATGATCTTAAGGTCCTTTCCAACCCTAACTATTCTATGGTTCTATGATTGTAAAATAAGGTAATTGGGTCAGTATGAAGCCTCAGCTCAGGAAAATACGTACTGTTGTGTGTTCACCACCACAGGAGGAGCCAGTATAAGAGATGGCTGAGACATTGACTAGGGCTAGAATGCAGGAGTTTCTGTGCCTTACTTCATGCCAATCACTTTGACTTGTCCTGTGGATTATAAATATTCATGTGTGTACAGTCCTTTTTTGAGGGAGAACAAGGTCCATGGTACTTGAGCTGCTTTTGCAGAATCAGATGGCTAATGGTATTAAAATAACAGTCATGATGAAAGGGACTGTGACAGTCGTAAATTAGTGGACATCTGTGACCTTTCTGCATAGAAGAAAAGTATCTCTGTGCCCTTTACAGTTGAATTCTGTAGTTGCTTCAAGATCTTGACAAGTGCTTTTTGCTCTGACTTTATGCAATGCCTAGCATGACAGTATTGATGCTGCCTGTTTCTGGATCAGTTACTACAAATAGCACAGTAATAAATCTCTTTAAATATATTGGTCTAAAGTATCTCCTTACCTTCAGCTGCATCCTATCAGCATCAGAATAGAGATCTCCACAGTGTGGATTTTTCACTGCATCAATATCCAAGATTTGCAAAGAGGAAGAAGGAGGTGCAGATGTAGTAAGAGAAACGAAAGGCAAAGACAGGGTTATAGTATTATAATGTTGCCTTTAAAGTGTTCTTTATGAGTCTTGATGTTAATGTGACAGTGAGGAGGGAAACGGTAAACCAGTCTTAAAACAAACAAACAATCAAAAAACAACAATTGTAATAAAAAAAAAAAGAATTTTAAACACTGAGGTTTTTGGATGCCATCACTTGAATTTCCTGTGATCCTCTCCATTAATTAAGCAAATTACAAATAGGAACAGAGGCAAGATTGTATGAGCTAGATTGTGATTACTGTATTGTCAGAAAAGTTTGATTTTCTTGAGGAGAATACTAGCCACAGAGGAATATTTTCCAGAACTGTATATGAACCAAACAAGGCTAGAAAAAGGAATCCATGGGGTTTTTTTCTTACTGCATTCATGCATGGAAACTGTGAGGCATCTCCCACTAAATGAAACACAGAAAAAAGAAATAACTCCAGAATTATGAAGAGTCACTCTGGTTTTTATTAGTCTGTGTCTTGAGACAATGGCTGATGTTACTGTTTATTTCTTTTTAAGTCAGTTATTTTACAAAATTTTAGTGGACCTTAACTAATAACATCATATGGGAACTCTCTAACTAACTGTCCTGGGTTCAGCAGCAGCAGTCAGTTTTTCTCCTTCTTAGTAGCTGGTGCAGCGCTGTGGTTTTGACTTTCGGCCTGGGAATAATACTGATAAAGCTGATGTTTTCAGTTGCTGGTCAGAATGTTTACCCTGACCAAGGGCTTTGTGAGTCTCATGCTCTGCCAGGGAGGAGGAGAAGCCGGGAGGAAGCAGGGACAGGACACCTGACCCAAACTAGCCAAAGAGGTATTCCATACCACAGCGCGTCATGCCTGGGGATGTAACTGTGAGTTACCTGGAAGGGCACGTCCTCTTCTCTGTCAGGCTCATTTCCAGCGGGTGGTATCGTATTCTCTTCCCTTGTTATTTCTCTTATCATTATTATTATTGGTGGTAGCAGTAGTGATTTGTGTTATACCTTAGTTACTGGACTGTTTTTATCTCAACCCGTGGGTGTTACATTCTTTTGATTCTCCTCCCCATCCCTCAGGGTGGAGGGGGGGGGGAGTAGAAACTGTGTGGCTGACTTGCCGACTGGCTTAAACCACGACACTAACCTCAAGAATTATTTCTCTTCCTGTTACTCTGTACTATGCTGGCTTCCTCTTAGGATTTGTGTAAGCACTTTTGTGCTCATTATAATCTTAGTCATGTGCTGCCAGTATTTCAATAAGTACCTCCCACAAAAATGTTCCTTTGGACTATATACCAAGTGCTGCATCCTTCTGCTGCACAGAAAAGGAGGGAAAATGGGAAGAGAGGAAATGTGGAATTTTAAGTTCCTTTTCTAAAAAAATTGGGGAAAAAAAAAAATAATCAAATTTGTGGTATAGGCCATTCAGTATATGGAAGTATAGGGAAACAGTGTAGCCTCTCCGGGGGAGGGGGATGGGGGGAGGGATATTTCCTCAGCATTCCATCCCTGGCAGTGTTCAAGACCAGGTTGGACAGAGCCTTGGGTGACATGGTTTAGTATGAGGTGTCCCTGCCCATGGCAGGGGGGTTTGAACTAGGTGATCTTAAGGGCCTTTCCATCCCTAACTATTCTATGATTCTATGATTCTATGATTTGCAAGAGTACAATCCTAAAAGTGTAACACTTGGTGACATAAAACCAGTAGAATACAGGCAAATACAGCCATATAACTAAGATATTTTAATGCGTACGGTGAAAACTATTATTACTGCACATAATGAAGGGCCAGAGCATCCTTAGCTTATACACATCTTAATTAATGAGTCCCTTCTGCCTTAATGAGAGAGCTAACAGCACTATTCTGAGTTAATGGGTATCCCTGAAGCCAAAAATAATTGGGCTTGAGGGAAAAAATCTTATGCAAAGCCAGTACCTTATTTAGATGTTTGTAGATGAGCCCATGTTCAAGATTTCTCATTTAGGTTAACTAGCCCGGGATACTATTTTCCTATATTCAGTTACATCCATTTCAAAATAACCAGTCTGCTAGAGAGACCTTATCTGAAATTATAGTTACAAGCAAGCTGTTCATTTTGGGAATGATCCTATTCTATAACGAAAAATTAAATAATATTTCAATTAATAAGCAGTCAAAATTATTATTGCTGTCCATTTTGGAGATGCATCTGACATTACCATATCTGACTCTTGGATTTTTAAATGTTGTCTTTTCTTGAGATAAATTTGCTGATTGAGTGGTACACAGACAGAGGGACTCCTTTATCAATGTCTTTGTCTCCTAAAAATATTTCCCAGCTTTTATTTTTATTGGCTGTATGTACATTATCAAGATTGAAATAAAAGAATTACAGCAGTCAGGATTTCTACAAAAACATCCAGTCTCTGGTAAGTGAATAAAACCATCTCTTACACAGTTATTCTTGCAGCTCATCACAATTTATGACCTACAGTTGCAATCTAGGCTAGCTCCTCTCTCCTAAGGCTCCATCCCACACCTGCATGTGTTGTAAGGGTATCACAAACCCCTCACATGAGTGCAGTAACGGTCAGGTGGAGAGGACTTTCTCCGTGTGCAGTGAGATGCATAGGTTGCATTGCAGAGGATGCCCACAGTTTGGTTAAGTGATGGATATGTGTCTGTTTACATGACAGAATATTCACTGTATACTTTCTACAAATGCATCCTGTGAAGAGCCTGTGAACTTGCTGCAGCCAAAAGACAAGTACTTCTTAACAGAAGTGTGTATGTATATATATATGTATATATATAAGCCAGATAACTATAAAGGCAGCAATGCCTAATGGATAAGGCCTAGAGTGTGGAAAAAAACTGGAGATATACTTTGAGTGACCTTGAAAAAATTATCTTCTAGCTCCACTTTCCTTCTTACGCTTTTTCTAACTTTCCATTATTACAGATCACTGCACAGTAGATCTTCAGTGTCAAGCAAGCCATTGATGTAGTGCAAATAAATAATAAACATCCAAGTAATAACAACCTCCTTCCCCTTTCCTCTTTTACCTTACCCTTCTCTCCAGATGTACTTCAGCGTAGACTAAAATAAACCGTGAAGAGGGCTTGAAATTTGTCGATTGACTGTTAATATCTTGTAGTGGCTTTAGTTACTGTGTCTTCCACATCCTGTATTTTGCTGTATTTTTCTTCTCTGGTGAAGTAATGTGACATGAATTTCCATGAGAATGCAATAGTCTCACATAAGCTTCATCAACGTTGTTCCTTGACTAATACACCAAGTTTCTGTACCGGCAGTGCTTACCTTTATGCAACTCAATCTCCAAAGTAAAATCTTACTTATAAAAAGTCTTTCAAAAGGACAAAACCATGTGAGGTTAAAGGCACTGTTTAAAACAGGAGACTGGCTTTAACTGTGTGCTGCTACTGAATTTCTTGGCCTAATTAATTAAAAAATTATTAAAAAAAAAACCTGAGAGAAAGGGTCTTTTGTCTAGGGTCAAAAAAAGCATCCTTCACCTTTGGCTTCTGTCTGTTAGCAGGCAGGACTATCATGTTTATTTTTGTCTGGATATATTCTTCTCTCCTGCCTTCAAAGTTATGTGTGGGCAGATTTTTTGGCTGAAACAGCCTATGTCCAGGTTGCTTTCAACCTCACCAGGGCAGGGCCAGATCCTGAAATCTGTCCCTGAGCAAAGAGCCAAATGAAGGGCTGGGCTCAGCTGCTGTGGCACTAATGGGAGAGCATTGGACATGGCTCATGATTGGGTGATGGAGGGCAGCTCAGATGTGAGGTGTGTTTGGAGTCCATGCTGTATGGCTGCCAGCCAGGCTGAGGGAGAGGACACCTCTGGGGAGAGGGGCGAGAGGTTTTGAAGGGATGAGCAAGCCTGGGAAGGCAGGCTGGTAGCATGGGTTGCAAAGAGGTCTGTGCAACCAAGGCACTGATATGAACTCTCCTAACCAGCACCTGCAGTGGGAAATGGGCACAAGGCAGATCCCACACGAGTGTGCACCACTCACTCTCGTTCTCCCCATCTCAGCTGCACCATGATTTTGCTTTATGAAGCAAAATAGGCCTTTTACTGGCAAATAAAAAATGAGGAAAGGGCAAGGTCCATTTATTTAGTGATTCTACAGTAGTTTGATATCCTGACATGCAGGGTATATGGACCACCACTGAATTCATCTTGCTGCCTGGAGACCTCCATGTAAAGAGACTTGTTTGTATGTACAAAAGTGGGGCTTCTGATTTAAAACCATTAACAATGCTAGCAGGCATACAGAGCCAGTTCAGATTTACATTTCCATGGGATAATCCCCTGGCTCTAATGACTAAGGTCTGTAATATATTCAGCAAAATGTCCCAACTCCTTGCTTTGTGTCATCTTCTTGCTGGGACTTCAGGGCTTTGGAATATTTATTTATTTTTTAGATTTGATTATCCTATTTAACTCTCCTGCAAATGGAACCCCAGGGAGACCTATTCAGTTACACACAATTAGTTTTATAAGAAGCATTATTAAACCATCCATTAGCTTTTTTTTTTTTTTTTTTCAACTAACTATTAATAGCAATCGAGGCTTTTGTATGAAGAATAAGGAGTGGCATTATATGAAAGGGTTTCAGACTAATAATAACATTTCCTACTTGTGAGTAGAATTAAGAAATAAGCTTTCTCATGTGAGATTTCATTTAAAATCTGTCAGTCCTTTCCCCCCATCATCTTTTCCTCTCTTCGTGTTTTTCCCTCAGATGCATGAAATTGGGCTATGCTGGATCTTGAGAGAGAAGGAGGACCATGGGGCAGGGCCAGCCCTGAGGAGTCTGGCTATGATCCCTGCTGAAAGTTTAGGATATGCTGCCCCATCAGTGAGCCCATTACCAGAGGCAGCTGATCAGAGGATCACAGGTCAGCCCAAACAGCTGCTCTGTTGGCAGTTGAGGCACTTGAAGTGCCTGTGTGGCACTTGAGGCCAGGGAACAGGAGACAGGCCAGGTTGTTACTGAATGACTTGATGAGTTATCACCTTAGCTGGGGCAGAAGGAAGGTAGGGTGCTAGAAGGAAGCCTACTGGGATGTGTGAGGGCTGCATGAGTCTTGTGTTTACAAGAGTCAGGGTGAGAGTACATGCCTGCCCATTCCAGCCCTGCAATCTCCAGGGGAGAGTGTGAGAAACAGAGTGGTGAGCAAAGGATAATATTTCTCCCTGCTAGATTTTCAGTATCCGGCTCTGTGTTATGTGAAGCTGGTGGCTGTACAGAAACCACTACATCCACAAGGCATTTTTTCCCATAAATTTGACTAATTGCCTTTTGCACCGATTTATGCCTTTGTCTTTGACAATATCCTGTAACAACACATTCCCCAGTGCCTCCTTGTATGAAAAGGAACTTTCGCTTATTTTTAAACTACTGCCTGATAACTTTATTGTTATGAGACATACCGAGCAGTCACTGCTTATTCACTTCCTCCCTGTCACTCCTGATTCCCTTTGTTCTCAGGGTATTGTGTTTGACAATGCTGTATTTTAGATCTTGTTCTGAATTTACCACAAATGTAACATTTAAAGCTCTGAAGTTGTGGAATGGAGCTGCATGCACTTGTCTTTCTCTGCTCTCCTGGGACTATTGTGCTGCCCCTATTCTGGCAGGCCAGTTCATTTACATTTTAAAGCCTGGGATTTAGAACGGATATGTAAATTGACCTTCCAGTCTGTATAGTAACTCCTGCTGTTTAGTTTTAAATTAAAATCCTAATCATAAACTTAGGATTTAAAGTGTAGGCTGTAGGCTCTATTCCTGGTCAATTTTTACTGAAATGATCAAAAGTAACAATTTGAGTTGAGAAAACTGAAATGAATGCTCAGTTAAAACTGATCAGCAGTATTACTTCTTTCTACTGAAGGTTCAGGAGCTTGTGCTAGTTTTGACTGACCTTTTCAAACAAAGGCTTACCTGTTCAAACTTATTTTCATGACTCTCCAAGAACAAAGGAGAAAATTACAGAGCATATTCTTGTGAGGAAGCCTGGCTTCCCCAGCAAGCTCCACAAACAGCTGTCTTCTCAACAGTGAGTTCATTCTGTTACTAGAAACAATATAAGCAGATTACTTTTGCTTGTGAACATGCTAAAAGGAGTGTACATTCATCTTTTTAACAGGTAGAATTTTTAAATGAAGAAAAATGCACATAAAGGCATTGCTCATTTCCCTGTACCATGATGTTTCACACCATGGCCGTCTTCTTCTCTTCTTTGTCTTACAAATGCAAAATAAAATCCATAAAAGATTCCAGTGGATAGTATCATTGTCCTTTTTTTTATTTTGTTTAAAAATATATACTGTAAGTTAAAAAAAATAGATAATATATACACATTGGAAACAAATATAAAAGAGCACTTTCTGTAGTAAGAATATCACAGGTTATTTGAATAGCTGTATCTCATACTGTCTGTAGAGATCTATTGGCAGCAGTACTATCAAGCATAATGGTTATCACCGACACTGCACTAACATTTTCTTTAAATATTGACAATTGTTCTAGGTCCTTTCCAGAGAATTTAATAGACTTGTTGGTATCTCACTGTAATGTGCAGAATACCGTTTGCTACATTCTTTTCCTGGGGGTGGGGGTTGAAATCCAAACCCCTTAGTCTCCATTTTATTGTCTTTTCACAGGTAATTTTCATAGCTGTGACACAAACAGAACAAAACAGCAAAGCTTTATATTCCTATTTTGGTTCAGTTTTCCATAGCTAAGCAAGCTATTAGCTGATGAAAAACCAGGATCACTGGGTTCAGCTGAAAGCATGGTATTGCCATCTACAGTTCTAAGCAATAGCCTTTATTATTTAGTAAGTCATTGTCAACTGGGTAACTTACTGAGAAGTACTTTAGGAATAAGTCTTTAGAGTCAACTCAACAAAACAAAATAATGCTGCTCCTTTGGAACTGCTTAGTGTTTGCTTTTCATAAAGTTTAGGTTTACAAGATGAATTCATGATAATCAGTCAGGTAAAAAAAATAAAAATCTTAAGAGACACTTGCCTATTATTTCTCTGGCCTCAGTAGGAAAAAGGATGGCTGATGTCTCCTCCTCTTTTCATCCCTGGATGAAAAAAAGTTCTTAATGAATTCTTTGCCTCAGTCTTCACTGGCAAAGGCTCTGACCACACCACCCAAGTCTTGGAAGGCGAACGCAGGGACTGTGAGAATGAGGACCCTAGGCCCACTGTAGGAGAGGATCTGGTTCAAGACCATCTTAAAAACCTAAATGTACACAAGTCCATGGGACCTGACAACATCCATCTGCGAGTCCTGAAGGAACTGACAAATGAAGTTGCTAAGCCACTGTCCATTATATTTGAAAAATCATGGCAGTCAGGTGAAGCTCCCGATGACTGGAAAAATGATAACATAACCCGCATTTTCAAGAAGGGGAAAATGGGTGACCCAGGGAGTCACAGACCAGTCAGTTTCACCTGTGTGCCTGGCGAAACCTTGGAGCAGATTGTCCTGAAAGGAATGCTAAGGCACATGAAAAACAAGGAGGTGGTTGGTGACAGCCAGCATAGCTTCACTAAGGGGAAATCATGCCTGACCAATTTGGTGGCCTTCTATGATAGGGGTATGGAACTAATGGACAGGGGCAGAGCAGCTGACATCATCTACCTGGACTTGTGCAAAGCGTTCAACACTGTCTCACACAACATCCTTGTCTCTAAATTGGAGAGACATCAATTTGATAGATGGACCACTCGGTGGATAAAGAACTGGCTGATGGCCGCACGCAAAGAGTCGTGGTCAGTGGCTCAATGTCCAGCTGGAGACCGGTAACGAATGGTGTCCCTCAGGGATCGGTGTTGGGGCCGGTCTTGTTCAACATCTTTGTCAGTGACATGGACAGGGGGATTGAGTGTGCCCTCAGCAAGTTTGCCGATGACACCAAGCTGTGTGGTTCGGTTGATACACTGGAGGGAAGGGATGCCATCCAGAGGGACCTCGACACACTTGTGAGGTGGGCTGATGCCAACCTTATGAAGTTTAACCATGCCAAGTGCAAGGTCCTACACCTGGGTGGGAGCAATCCCAGGCAAAGCTAGAGGTTGGGCAGAGAAGAGATTCAGAGCAGCCCTGTGGAGAAGGACTTTGGGGTGTTGGTCGATGAGAAACTTAACACGAGCCAGCAGTGTGCACTCGCAGCCCAGAAAGCCAACCGTATCCTGGGCTGCATCAAAAGGAGCGTGACCAGCAGGTCGAAGGAGGTGATCCTGCCCCTCTACTCTGCTCTCGTGAGACCTCACTTGGAGTATTGTGTGCAGTTCTGGTATCCTCAACATAAAAAGGACATGGAACTGTTGGAACAAGTCCAGAGGAGGGCCATGAGGATGATCAGGGGAGTGGAGCACCTCCCGTATGAAGACAGGCTGAGAAAGTTGGGGCTGTTCAGCCTGGAGAAGAGAAGGATGCATGGAGACCTCATAGCAGTCTTCCAGTATCTGAAAGGGGGCCTACAAGGATGCTGGGGAGGGACTATTCATCAGGGACTGTAGTGACAGGACAAGGGGTAACGGGTTCAAACTTAAACAGGGGAAGTTCAGACTGGATATAAGGAAGAAATTCTTTACTGTGAGGGTGGTGAGGCACTGGAATGGGTTTCCCAGGGACATTGTGAATGCTCCATCCTTGGCGGTGTTCAAGGCCAGGCTGGAAGAGGCCTTGGGTGACATGGTTTAGTGTGAGGTGTCCCTGCCCATGGCAGGAGGGTTGGAACTAGATGATCTTAAGGTCCTTTCCAACCCTAACTATTCTATGGTTCCATGATTCCATGAAGAACACCCCTCAACCTGCAGCTTGCTCTTGGCATCCAACCTGCTGCCTGGAGACTGGCTTGGCTGTTTAAAAAGAACCCTTCCTTTTCCTTTTCTAAACATTTGCTTTCCAGAAAAAATCAAGTGAAACCTAAGGAACTGAATCCTTCCCCAAACCCAGCTGGAGGACTGGAATTTATTAGGGGAATAATTAGCCTTTTCTCGCCTGTCTTGACTATTATTAATTCAGGAATATGTCACCACACTGTGCCATTAAATGGCATGGAGCTGAGATGCCTCTGCACTGTAACAACAGGAACAGCTTCCAACTGCAGTGATAAAACAGCATTTCTAGCATGAATGACAACTAGATTTTCCTGCTTACTGCCCACTGTGGAAGGCCCCTGCCACATTCAGGTGCAGTCACACCCAGGGAGCCACTTTTCCAGTTTTCATGGGAAGGTGGAATTGCAAAACAATGAAAAATCAAGCAAGCTTTTCATTTGCTGGTTCACTCAAGAAGCATACCTGTTCAGGGTTAGCAGGAAAGGGTTTTTTTTCTGCCTACACATACGAAGGGAAATGGAACTGGCTGACACAGGTCTTTTCCCCAGGCTACACAAGGAAATTGGGAAACCTGGAAACAGGGTCATTTAAGGCAAAGCCCAGGGGCAGGTATTTTAGCTTGTCTTCTCTGGAGGAGTTGTTAATCTCATCCCGCTTTGAAGAAACCCAAGAAGGTATGTGTGCAGGCTCATGAGAAAGCTGTTCTCTCTTGAAAGGGTGGGAGGAAAGGAGAAAAGGTCAGGAACAGAGCGTGTTTACGCAAGCCATGTGCTCCTAGCTGTGTGCTGCTGCTGAGTGCAGCTGCTTCCACTCTCAGCTGGCATTTGTGGTTTTGAATACTAGAACACTAAATAAATTATGAGGGCTTAATACCTTTTTTTAATATATATAACCCATGTGGGCTGCTAAAGTAAACAGAATATTGCACGAGTGCACATTTCATTCATATGAGCAGAAACTTAAAGCAAAAATGGAGAGTGCAATTAGCAACCAAAGCCCACAGTCAAAGACCCTGGAGTACAGCACAACTACAGGCAGACACATAAATGCCGTTTTAAAGAGATATTCTTGGAGGACCAGTTGCATAATTCTGCAAGCTGAGACAAATACTGACTCACTAAGTCAATATTTGCTATATCTACTGGACCAAATTCAACTCTCCTTGAAGACAGAAACAACTTTGCTGTTGTTTTACAGTAAAAGTTCCTGGCCATAAGAGTAACAGGCAACAGCTTCTGCTCTTTGAGCACTTACGTTGCTGAGTTCCTGCTCACTGACCACCTTCTCATGATGCATTCTACTTCAGCCTTGAAGGCTTTGAGCAGCTTGTCCTTGCTGCTCAATTTGGTAGAATCACACAGCTAGGAATAGGTGCTTCTGATAGCTTTTCTCCCCGCTTTTAGCTAGTAGTAACAACAGGAAAATACAGGACTGTACTAATTAATTAATTACTTTTTTAATAGGGCCTGTAATATATGTTTACTAAAGGTAAGAAATTAAGATGTGAAAAAAAAAAAGGATGGAAGTTGAGTCCTGTCTTCAGAAGCAGAAGTAAGCTGAGTTGCTTAGGTGTTGCAATCAGGTTTACAAAAGAGAACAGGGAAAAAGCAAGGGCTTTAAGTAAGGGAGCACAGTCTGATGGGATGCATGAAGATCAGCTGGTAAGAGAACATGGTGAAGCTGAAAGATTTGCTCAGTCATCTCCTCTGGTATTTCAGTTGTTAGGGAGCAGTTTTAAAAAGGGAAATGGTGTGAGACCTGTTGTGCTACTGCAAAATCCTGTTCAGGTTTCACAGTATCTGCTATAAACAGGATCTAAGGTGAAGGATGGAGCAGTCTGGGGAAACCTACGAAAAGTACCCTGGGAGTATGCAGTAATACATTTTAAGTATCATTTTAAAGAATTTGTTTTAATTTAATGCCTATTTTTAATACTTAGAATTTTAGCATTTGAATTTATCATTTTACCTTTAAAGAAGCCTATTTTAAAAGGAACCAGTATGCACCTTTGCCTCACCCAGCAGCACGAAAGAGAAAGACAACATATACTTTCTCCCCTTTTGTGGGCTTTACTACCTGCAAGAAGGAAGAAACAGCTGGTCTCTGCACTGAAGTACAGATAACAACAGAAAGTTATTTTATATTTTCTCTGCAGGTTTTTTTAAGCCTGCTTGGGGCAAGACATAAAATAGGTGCTAGCAGCCGAAACCACAGGGGGCTTTGATAATCTGACTCCTTTTTTTCCTACCTTAAAGCATCCTGACACGTAGGAAGTCAAGGAAGAGGACCAGGAGACCTGCGTGGCTAAATAAGGAACTGCTGGGTATGCTCAAGTGGAAGAGGAGAGTTTACAGGTCATGGAAGGAGGGGCTGGCCACTTGGGAGGACTATAAGGCTGCTGCTAGAGGATGTAGGAAGGCAGCTAGGATGGCTAAGGCCTCCTTAGAATTAAATCTGGCGAGAGGGGTCAAGGGCAGCACAAAGAGCTTTTTCAAATACATGGCAGATAAAACTAACACCAGAGGCAAGGTTGGCCCACTGATGAACAGGATGGGTGCCCTGGTGACAGAAGATACAGAGATGGCAGAGTTGCTGAATGCCTTCTTTGTCTCTGTCTACTCTGCTGGAGGCAGTCCTGAAGAGCCCTGTACACCTGTGACCTCAGATGAAGTCAGGTCACTGGAGCAGTTTGCCTTAGTCGATGAGGAATGGGTTAGAGACCAGTTGAGTAATCTGGACATCCATAAATCCATGGGTCCAGATGGGATGCACCCGCGGGTGCTGAGGGAACTGGCAGAAGTCATTGCTAGACCACTCTCCATCATCTTTACCAAGTCTTGGGAAACAGGAGAGGTGCCTGAGGACTGGAGGAAAGCAAATGTCACTCCAGTCTTCAAAAAGGGCAAGAAGGAGGACCCGGGTAACTCTAGACCGGTCAGCCTCACCTCCATCCCTGGGAAAGTGATGGAACACTTTATCCTTCATGCCATCTTAAGGTATATCAAGGATAAGAGGGTTATGAGAGGCAGTCAGCATGGCTTTACCAAGGGGAAGTCATGCTTGATCAACCTCATAGCCTTTTATGAGGAAATAACATTGTGGATGGATGATGGCAGAGCGGTGGATGTGGTCTACCTTGACTTCAGCAAAGCATTTGACACAGTCTCCCACAGCATCCTCATAGCTAAATTGAGGAAGTGTGGCCTGGATGATCAGGTAGTGAGGTGGACTGCGAACTGGCTGAAGGACAGAAGCCAGAGAGTTGTAGTCTATGGGGCGGAGTCTAGTTGGAGGCCTGTATCTAGTGGAGTGCCTCAAGGGTCAGTATTGGGACCAGTATTATTTAATATATTCATCAATGATTTAGATGAGGGAATTGAGTGTACTGTCAGCAAGTTTGCTGATGACACTAAGCTGGGAGGAGTGGCTGACACGCCAGAAGGCTGTGCTGCCATCCAGCGAGACCTGGACAGGCTGGAGAGGTGGGCAGGGAGAAACTTGATGAAATATAACAAGGGAAAGTGTAGAGTCCTGCATCTGGGCAGGAACAACCCCAGGTTCCAATATAGGTTGGGGAACAACCTGTTAGAGAGTAGTGTAGGGGAGAGGGACCTGGGGGTCCTAATGGACGGCAGGATGACCATGAGCCAACACTGTGCCCTTGTGGCCAAGAAGGCCAATGGCATCCTGGGGTGTATTAGAAGGGGGGTGGTCAGTAGGTCGAGAGAGGTCCTCCTTCCCCTCTACTCTGCCCTGGTGAGACCGCATCTGGAATATTGTGTCCAGTTCTGGGCCCCTCAGTTCAAAAAGGTCAGGGACCTGCTGGAGAGAGTCCAGCGCAGGGCAACTAAGATGATTAAGGGAGTGGAGCATCTCCCTTATGAGGAAAGGCTGAGGGAGCTGGGTCTCTATAGTTTGGAGAAGAGGAGACTGAGGGGTGACCTTGTTAGTGTATATAAATATATGAAGGGGGAGTGTCACGAGGATGGAGCCAGGCTCTTCTCAGTGGCAAACTACGATAGGACAAGGGGTAATTGGTACAAACTGGAACACAAGAGGTTCCACTTAAACTTGAGAAGAAACTTTTCAGTGAGGGTGACGGAACACTGGAACAGGCTGCCCAGGGAGGTTGTGGAGTCTCCTTCTCTGGAGACATTCAAAACCCGCCTGGACACATTCCTATGTAACCTTATCTAGGTGTTCCTGCTCTGGCGGGGGGATTGGACTAGATGATCTTTTGAGGTCCCTTCCAATCTCTAACATACTGTGATACTGTGATACCTTTCCTTGATCAGAAAACACAAATATCCTCATGCAAATCAGAAGCAAGTCCACAGGGTAACTTGTACACAAACTAGTAGAGTCATTCCCTGATGCTAAAGGGTTTTCTGATGAGTGACCCTCTGTTACTGGAGCAAATGCTCTTTCCTCAGCCTCCTTCCTGAGTTATGCATGCTTTGGGAAAGCTTAGTGAAAGCAGTAAAGAAAGCAGGTTTGAGGAAATGGGAGAGGAAGAGAAGTGTTGAAGTTTACTGTTTTGTTTTAGAATCACAAAACCTCCCATCTTAGTAGAGATCAACTGAGATAACAGTGGAAGCAAATGTTCTGGACTGAAATGCTACTATTCTGTGGTACTCCTGAAAGAATTTGTCTTTGTCTTGTCAACTGTAAGTGATGTCAGAATGCCAGTTTTCATTTCAGCTGGTTGTCATGAGTATTTGCTGATATTTCTCAACCAATGTTGATCAAAGGTGCTCAAAATAGCTTTAACCTCTTAGATCTGCCACTTAACTAAAAATATATTTAACATGTTAAAAAAAAAAAGAAGTTGGTTAGCCTGAAGTTATTATTCAGCCTGTACTTTCTCTATTTATGATAAGCTATATTCAGTAATTGAAAGATTTTTATTGATAGCATCTAAGCAGTGTTCTTTTTAGAATATATAACTAATGATGATTAATTGCTGCATAAATAAATTAATTTAAAACACCCCATTGTTAACTATTTTTGCGAAAATAATAGCCATCATCCATATTATTCATACAGTAAGGCAGAAGAAAATGGTAAACAGAAACAGGTATGAACTCTCTATAGCCCTTGTACATTACACTCTTCCCTATTTACCTATTTAATAACAAGAGTAGGAATAAGCAAATAATGAGAGGGATGGGCAGTGTACACCAAGAAGGCTTCCTGAATTTCTACTCAGCCAAATCGAGACAGATTTGTTGGAATTAAAATAAATAAATCAATAAATAAAAAGACACAAACCCTCTTGAGTTACATCAACAAACCAAACAAATCAAGTCACCTTCGACCACCAAATTGCCTCTCTTCCAGTTTTCAAAAAAAGCTCTTTTTGGAGGACTGAGCAAATATTTCCAGGTGCAAATAACTCTTGAATCCCTGTTTTGTGAGAGATAAGGTTACTTCTGTCCCAGTTGAGTGTAAAAGAATCCTAAAGTTTTTTCCAGGCTAACCTGCACCCATTGACATACAGTTGAGGGGTTTGGGCACTAACTAAAATAATGTATTAAATGTTTAGATTTTAATACTTCACTGAAAACAATGTAAGCCTAGGCCCCACAGGCTGAACTCATCCATGCACTGTTCTGGGTTTGAAAGTGATCTCCACATAGAAGTCAGTGCAATCAGAAATAGCTCCTTGTAGAAACTACCCTGTAGAATTCATGTAATTTTTGTTGACCTTACTAGTTTAATCCCTTCCTCTTTTCTTATTTACTCAGTAGCAAGATTCGGTGAACTATATGCAAGAACTGTGGGGCTTGACCCAACATCAGCTCAGGTAAAGCAAGCTGCATTCTGTTGTACTCTGCAAGCATCACTGAAACACAGGTATCAGCAGTACAGTTTCCCAAAAAAATTTCCCAAAACATATCTTGGTAATCTATTCTTCCTCCGTTTTGGAGAAAGCACTTGCCCTTAACACCTCCAGGCAGTTCACAAGAATCAACGTTCCAGTTAACTCTCGCCAATGTTTTGTTACTGGGTTTTTCATTTTATCCAAGGCTGATTGCAGGTCTTGTAAGACATCCCTGTAACTGTCTCCATAATGGGCAGCCCACGTGTACAGGAAGTCATATGCAGGTTTCCACATCATCTGAAAATAAAAGGGGAAAAAATTAAAAGGTTTAGTTGCAGAAATTGAATTATTAAGAAAATAAAAAAAAAAAAGCTAAATCTTTCCAATGGTAGAAAAATCATAGAAAAGAAAAAAGAAAATAGGTATTTGATCCCTAGCCACACTGAAATGCTTTATCATAAAAGGCATGGTGATATATAAACTCCAGTAACCTTATATACTTCATTTCTATGAAATTTTCAAATCCTTAGAGGGGTAAAGAAAGAGAAATTCTTCATTCAGATGATTATCACCAATCCAAAATATATCCGTGTCTGAAAGTATAACTCAAAGAACAGCGATAGAAAGAAAGACCCTAGGTCATTTTTGCAATGCATAGCCAACAGCAGTTTCCCTTTTGGAGTCTGGCTGTGTTTTTGGTGGTTAATGCCTCCTTTGGTCTCACTAATCAACATCCTACTGTCCCTCTACTTAACCTGGAACTTTTAAACTTGCTTCTTACCTTTACAGAAAGGTTTTCCAGTAACAGAAGCTGGAAGTTGGGCCAAAGCCCAACTAGAGCTTTATCTGGCTACTAACGTAAAAGACAATAAAAAAGTGTTTTAGAAATACATTGGCAACTAATGTAGAGCTAAGGAGAACCTCCATATTTTATTGGATGTTGGAGGTAACATAGTGACAAAGGATGATGGAAAGGATGAGGTACTTGTCTTTGCCTCAGTCTTTAGTAGTAAGACCAGTTGTTCTTTGGGTACCCAGCTCCATGAGATGGAAGACAGGGATGGGGAGCTGAATGAAGCCCCCATAATGTAAGAGGAAATGATTAGCGACCTGCTACAGCACTTGGACACACACAGGTCTATGGGGCCAGATAGGATCTACCTAAGGGTACTGAAGCAGCTGGCACAAAGACTCATTGAGCCACTTCCCATCATTTGTCAGCAGCCCTGGCTAACTGGGAGGTCCCAGTTGACTGGAGGTTAGCAAATCTATCTATCTATCTATCTAATCTATCAAATCTATCTACAAGAATGGTCAAAAGGAGGATCCAGAAAACTACAGGCCTGTCAGTCTGACCTCAGTGTCAGGGAATGCCATCACGTGGCATGTAAAAGCAGGAGAGTCAAAAGCTTTTATAATTAATCTTTTAAAATCAGGACATGCAGTTTAGAAAGAGTCCTGCAAGTAACAAAGGAAATTAAAAGGTAGGCTACCAGTACTCCTTATTGCAAGCTACAATATGTTTTATGCTAAACAAATATGGAGGAGATCCTTAGCAAGTGTAATTTGTCATTGATCTAGTGGCATTAACTAAGTTGTGACAACATGATTCAAATACCAAGCAGGACTTACATCTTTCAAAGTGCTGGTGTTCATGGTCTGCTCAGTTTACAAACAAAAAGATTGTTTTCCCAGATGCTGCTTTTCCAAATTTAACTTGGGCTATTCACTTGCTAGTTTCCCACTCCTCACTGACAATAAAGGTCTGGCAAATAGCAATCAAGTTAGGAATTGCAGGGATGATACATACAAAAAGCCACAAAAACTGTCCTAGAAGGCTCTGGCATTTGCTTTTTTAACACGAACACACTTATGCACTGTAATAAAAGCATATGGACTGATGTGTGCACATTTATTTGCATATATACAAAATCAAATACAAAGTGATCAGGAAGTCCATTTTTTTTTTAACATTTTATTCTTTTTTAATGGAAAATCAGTTTTCATTGTTCTGAAGAATAATTCAGGAGGAAATTGGTTATTTCCTTAATACTATCCTCTTAGTTTACAAATAAAAAAAACCATAAAGCTCTGCTTCCTTGATATAAGCTTTATTTACCTCAACCTTTGTGGAACTGAGTAGCAGGAAGATTCCGTTGCTCATAGTTCTGAGATTTTCTCCACATTTGGGCTAAGAACTTGCAACATACACTAAGATTAATTTTGTAATAGTTTCTGTAAACATCTCCCTTAGCTTCTACTGCTTTTCTCTCCTATCCCCAAATACAAAATCATATCCCCATTAGCATGTCTCACAGTTTGATTCGTCTGGCTTCTTCCTTCAGTTTAAGCCATAAAAAAGTGCTTTCAGTGAAGTTTCTCATTTAGGTCTACAGGAGGAAAGAGTATTATCATTTACCCAAAATGAATGGTGTCTAGCTCTCGTTTAAGGAAATCTAGATTAAGTCGTAACCATTAAGGTTACAAAAGGAGGAAAGAAAAGTGACAGGTGAGAAGAAGGAGAGTGATGAATTCTTTCCTTTTATTAAACAGTCTATTTTGAAAAATAAGTTTTTTAATGTACTACTGTAAATACTATATATTACAGCATATTCTAATGAACTAAAACAGCTCACCCTGTTTTCACCTTGCATTTATGCTGAGACTAGAAAGTTTCTATGGTCTTATTTTTAGTTTGATAACCAAGGCAGCCAACAAGAGAAGCTGGGATTTCCTCATATTCTGCTGCTTCCTATGTCTTTTCTCTGTCTCCTGCTTGCTCTACTTATATTCCTGCTAGGCCAAGACGAATAGGAGTACAGTGTTCTGTCTTCACTAGAATATGAAAGACAGCAAGCATGAAAACATGCTGTTGCTTTGCCTTATGCTAAAGGTCAGTCTGACACTGCAGTTGGACAATTGGCCAAAATATGTGTAAAATACAAATGCAGGTTTCTTCTACTCTGTCACAATTGATTTTTTTTTCTTTTATTAAAAAAAAATATAAGAAAGGGGGAACAAAAATCTTATAAACTGGTCATTAGTGAAGCATGATTATATCAGCAATAATCTACACATTCACCACACTGAGCTAACAATACAAACAAGGTTTCTTCTCCACATCCACATATTTGCATGCATTGATGAAATGAATTGCATTGACCTTCCTGAATTATATCAAAGAAGATTTTCAGGCAAAATATTAAATCACTACAGTATCCTGGGCATGTCTCATCTCAAGTGTGTGCATGAGTTTTCCCTCTGCTCCCACTGCCTCTGATGAGTAGGTAGAATTATAGAATCATAGAATAGTAAGGGTTGGAAAGGACCTTAAGATCATCTAGTTCCAACCCCCTTCCCATGGGCAGGGACACCTCACACTAAACCATGCGATCCAAGGCCTCATCCAACCTGGCCTTGAACACTGCCAAGGATGAAGCATTCACAATGTCCCTGGGAAACCCATTCCAGTGCCTCACCACCCTCACAGTAAAGCACTTCCCCCTTATATCCAATCTAAACTTCTCCTGTTTCAGTTTTAACCCATTACCCCTTGTCCTGTCATTACAGTCCCTAATGAAGAGTCCCTCCCCAGCATCCTTATAAGCCCCCTTCAGATACTGGAAGGCTGCTATGAGGTCTCCACGCAGCCTTCTCTTCTCCAGGTTGAACAGCGCCAACTTTCTCAGCCTGTCTTCATATGGGAGGTGCTCCAGTCCCCTGATCATCCTCGTGGCCCTCCTCTGGACTTGTTCCAACAGTTCCATGTCCTTTTCATGTTAAGGACACCAGAACTGCACACAATACTCCAAGTGAGGTCTCACGAGTGCAGAGTCAAGGGGCAGGATCACCTCCTTCGACCTGCTGGTCACGCTCCTTTTGATGCAGCCCAGGATACGGTTGGCTTTCTGGGCTGCGAGCACACACTGAAGCCGGCTCATGTTAAGTTTCTCATCAACCAACACCCCCAAGTCCTTCTCCACAGGGCTGCTCTGAATCTCTTCTTTGCCCAACCTGTAGCTGTGCCTGGGATTGCTCCGACCCAGGTGTAGGACCTTGCACTTGACACAGTTAAACTTCATGAGGTTGGCATCAGCCCACCTCACTAGTGTGTCAACATCCCTCTGGATGGCATCCCTTCCCTCCAGCGTATCAACCGAACCACACAGCTTGGTATCATCGACAAAGATGTTGAAGAAGACCGGTCTCAAAACCGATCCCTGAGGGACACCACTCGTTGCTGGTCTCCAACTGGACATTGAGCCATTAACTACAACTCTTTGTGTGCGGCCATCCAGCCAGTTCTTTATCCACCGAGTGGTCCATCTATCAAATTGGTGTCTCTCCAATTTAGAGACAAGGTAATAATGATACTTACATCCTCTATAAAGTGATTTGGAATTTACTGATGAAAAGCACTTCAAAAACTAGGCACCAATTGTATGCACCTCAAGCTGCCTCTGTGATCACCTAGGAGAAGATTTCTCCCACTATAAGAAAAATTAAAAGCAGAAACATTTTTCAACCAATCAATCCTCTTGATAGTACACAGTCTTTGATGGTTAATTAATTAATGCTTTCAGATAATCCACAATAATTAATGAAAAAAAACTTATTACACCCCAATCTTTGCTGGGTTTCCTGTTTTCACACCAACAACTACTATTAAGGGTAAAGTTTTTCCATTAGAAAATTCCAGGCTGGCAAAAGATTGTTTTAATCAGGGTTCTTTTATACCTGTTAAGTAAAAGTGATGATCAGCAATCATCTCGAGATTAGTGAGACTAATGCTAACTTTGTAACAATGCTGGGGGAATCTCCACAAAGATAGCAATTTACACTGCATTAGCTACATTCATTTTGAATTCCTGCTGAACAACATGCACAAAGCTTTGTAAACAGAATATTGCTTTCTGTATGTAGAAGTTCAATTAACCAGGGCACTGAGAAGTTCAGAGGTCTGAAGAAAGCACTGAAATTCAGTAAAAAGTACTGAAATTTAAGGTTAGATTCAAAGGATAGGGAGGATGCTGAGTATTCACATGAAATACCAGTGTCAGAAACCTGATGTGGTTGGAACTCACACCTATGTGGGCAAATGCTATTACAAATCTCACACAAAACCAATAAATTCCCCATGAGCACACCCTAAGCCTTGAAAAATGACATAATAAAGCAAAATTCTGATTTTTCATTGTTTGTTGAATGTTCTCTTAAAAAATGGAACATACTATATTACTGGGGGTTTTATGATAAACTCAACTATTCTGTATTCTGGCAGAAGACACTGTTATTGAAAGGCAGAGAATTTTGTAGGTGTTTTATCATTAAAATAATACAAAATGCTCTTAAAAATAAATCAATAGGGTGCATGAGGCAGAAGATGGGCTTCACAGAAGTAGACACCCATTCAAAACAAAGTAAATATACATATTTTTAATATATTTATATATATACAGTCATATATAAATAAAAATAAAAAGGTATGGCACTGGAAAAAGAGTTTTAAGATCATTTTAGTTGCACTGTCTGTTAGCAAAGGAGAAAACATTTCCAAATACCATGGAGACCAGTAAAGTCACAAATCGTTCAGGTCTATAATTCCTTCTGTAGAAAGCTGGAGTTCTGTCAGACAAGCACAGAAAGCTTAGTAAGTACAACAAAATTCTAGGAAGTTAGACAAGGCACTTCATAACTGTAAAAAATAAAAAAAAACCCCAACAGAACAAACCAACATAATGGAAATGAGAAGCATTCATATTATGTTGGATTTGAGTGCAAAAACATGGTGATTTTTTTCAGTAAAAGAGAGTAGCAAACTAGCAATGGTAGACCTGAAGTTTTCTGATGGAAAAAAATACAACGTAAGGTGGAAGGCGCATCCAGACACAAGCAATATACCCAGAATAAGTGAAATAAATAAATAAATAGACAAAATAGCTGTAAGTAAGATCAGAGGAAGAGGCACAAAATTATCTTGAGTATTGTGAAAATGTGAATGGGAAATAGTGATTTCTTTGGAATGGAAAGGTGAGAGAGAAGGAACTCAGGCTGGATCATGTGTATTACCTGCAATGATCAGGGAATGATGGTACAGGCAGAGAGAGAGTTGAGCCTGAATATAAGCACTAGAGGCAGGTCAGCCTGAGCATCATTCAGCAGCTGTTATATAAGAGGATATTAGGATAATGCCCAGTCTGGGACCTAGAAGTCATTGGCACATAACTCTATGGGCAACAATGGATCTATTGGATGTTTTGGTGTTAGGGAAGTGCAGGAAGAAACTTGGTTGCCCAGGGAACCTGTGCCAGGAGCACAGGCTGGGCCTCAGCTCAGAGACATGGACAAGGGCTCACCCTGTCTTGTGACATATCTGACATTGCACGGATGCCATGGGTACATCTGGGCACCTCAAATGGCACTAGAGATCTACGAGGACAACCTGACTTTTATTTAGTACTCATACTTTTGTATAAGCAGGGTGCTTTACAAAGAAGAATAAATAGCATGACCTGCCTGACAAACTATGAAATTAAAACATGGATTTGCCCTGTTTATATAATAGGACAGAAGTGGAATTAGTGTCAGAGATTCCAACCTTTTGTCATACTACTCAAGCTAAATGATGACAAATATGACACAGGAACAGAAAAGTGTTAATGGTGGAGATAAGCTTCCTTTCAGTGGAAAGAGCAAAAACTGTATTAAGGGTGATTTGAAGCAGCTCCTGAAAGGACTGGATGGACTTCCTGATTGAGTCTGAAATGACAACACTGAAGTGAGTAAGATTAACAAGTGAACAGGACAGTAAGAAGGGACTAAATGTGGCCCTTGGTGTGGGAATAAAAAGCTGAAGCTCAAGAGGGAGACCAGGATGTCCACAGCCAATTTATTTGGCACAATAACACGGAACAACTGGCTGCAAAGGAATATCTAGACAATTGCAAGCAAAAGTTGGAGAGAATTCCTCGTATTGAAAGACTTAAATGAGGAGGTCAAAACAGTTATATGAGGAAGCCAAACTGCAAAATTAAATTTAAAATTGAATTAAATGAAGAGGCCAAACTGCAAAAAGAAAGAAGTGCACAAAGCAAAGAAGAAGAAAGATCTCTGGCTGTGTTTGTTCAGAGGAGAAAGTATGCACACACCATTACCTCTGAGCCTTACCTCCAGAGCTACTGCCCCATTTTTCCCCTGGTGGGGTACTTCATAAGCCTCAATTTGATGCTTTGTGAGTCGAGCTAACTTCTCCGCAAGCTCACGCCAGTATTTGCCAAGCTTGACAGCTGAAGTCAAAATGATGGTGTCCTGGGTAAGACGTGCCACTAATCCCTGGCAATCTATTTTCAAAAGTGCCTGCAACAATAATTTTCTTTAATTTTTCTTCACCAGTAATTAAAAAAGAACATCATAATTTAATAGCACTATTCTGCATTTCTAAGCAGACAGGAGGGCTTTTTGTCTGTGTTCTTACAAATATGTAACTATTTTTCCTACAAAAAGGTGTTGCCAACAGTTTCAGAGGAAAACTGCCCACAAGGGAAAGAAAAAATTAAGTTGGCGTTCAGGTGCTTCATCATTCCAGTGTCAAATGGATCTTGCCAAGCTTGGAGGAAAAATATGCTTCTCCAACAAAAATATCTGGGACAACAAATTTAGCTTTTGAAACATGGCATAAACTTAAAAATTAAGTTAGAACCCTATTACACTAAGGTGTGGTCCTTTGTCTGCTGTTTTTATGGAAAATAATTGATTACATTGGCCAGCACCTTTTGATTTACATCTTCCGTAGAACTGATAATTTGCAGACCATTAAGCAGAAGTGAAAGCATCAAACTCTTCCCTCCTCCATGTCAAATGAGAAATTAATAACAAACAAATTAAAACCATTCCAGGAGTGAAACCCTGAAATGCAGGTATGTTGCGTTCTCCTTTCTTTATTAGTTTGGATAAGAGATAAGGAGAAAAATAGGTGGTGGGTTTTTTTATTTCTCTTCAAATTAACAGCAAAATATTCCACTGAAAACGTTGACTTTTTCAGTGAAAGATCAAGAACAAAGTCCTTAAGTTTTTCTTGTTTTTTAGAAACTGATTTTTAGTAAAATATCAAGCATTTCTGAAGAAATTAGACATTTGTGTGATTTAATTGTAAAACATTTTTCCATAAAAGTCCTGATTGCAAGCAGTAGAACTTTGGTACGCAGAATAGGCAAGAAGCAGACTATAGTGTACAGTGACAAATCCCCCTATACTTTGGCAAAGTGGATGCAAAGTTGTTCAGTTGGTCTTTGCCCTCGTAATCAAGAACCCTATAAAATGTAATAGTAAGACATTAATTGAAAGAAATGACCAGTAAATTCTACCCAAAAGTGACATGGATGATATCTAGTTTTAAGTCTAGCTTTATAAAGATAGGGACCTGCATTGGCACTTCAAAATCATACATATTTCAACAAAACAGGACATATTATTAATCTGTTTATTCCCCACTTTTGCCTATTCTATAATGAACTCTGTTTCACTGTATTCAATTAAAAGTCTGGATCATTTTCACCTTTAACTCCCCCCTCCCCTTTTCATACAGAGGTATGGTGGATTAAACTGCACTTCATACTTGCTCAGTTTTATTCCACACAGTCTAATGCAGTCTTAAGAGTTCTAAGTGGCCACTGCTACCAAAATATTCTGATTCCTGCTGAAAGTGACTTCAGCACTTCAAAGGGGATAGTCTAGTGAGAAGTAAGTCCTGTTAAGGTTTACAATTCAGGGTAATTGTAAAAAAGAAAAAAGTCAAAAGGCTCTAGATGAAAGGCTATAGTGTGAATTTTAAACACACACTTTTATAATACTTTAGTTTTATATCAGAAATCTAAGTCTCTTCTGTCCCTATATAGGCTGGTAGACTTTTCAGTCAGAGCCAAGGACAGTGTTGAGTAATCATTAATTCCAGATTAATTTGCATACAGATCCATAAGTAAATTAAGGTGGTGAACAATGCAACCTATTACCTGGAAGCATTTAGAATAAAACTGCTTTTGATAGGCCAGGTTGGATGAGGCCTTGGGTGGCATGGTTTAGTGTGGGGTGTCCCTGCCCATGGCAGGGGGGTTGGAAATAGATGATCTTAAGGTCCTTTCCAACCCTAACTATTCTATGATTCTATGATTCACATGTAACTGTTCTGAATCACATAGAAGTTGCTCATTGGCTTACAAATAAGGCCCATGAAAATATGTACTGAAATACTTGCAATATTGTCCTTAGGTTGCTACAACATTGACTATAGAATTATCATGTGTCGATAGAAAATCTTGTCTTTAACACGTGGGTCAAGATTTCCTTGCTTTAAATATATGAAGATAAATTAGACATGCAACTTAGGCTACAAAAATGTATATAGATAGTGGCATTTCCACACTATAAGGTTGCTGAAAACTTCTCAATGGGAATAAGAATTGCTCAGGGAAGGAATTTACCATGATGATTTCCATAACAAACCTATTTCAATCGTGGTTATTTAAAAAACCCCACTAAATTCAACTCAGTCAACCTACTAAATGAGCAAGGTTCCTGGAACATTTACAGAGCACTGTTTAGAATTAATTCATCAAAGTATTATTTATTCTTCATGACAGTCTGGATGTATTTTCCATCTGTAGGTGTCTACAACTTCTAGTAATATGTTCAGGTCTGTAAAGATTCCCACAAGGGTGCAGGACCATGTTTTCTTGTTCACACATTACTATTGAGTAGTTTCTTCTCAGTGCATTCCCAGTAACCATTAATTCATGCAATACTTACAACAATGAGCTCATAAAGAAATAGTCTTTTTTTTTTGTTAGCATGGCAGTCTTCCTTCATCCTCTTGACAACATGTGCAACTCTCTCCGATTCTTTATCAGCATGTGCCTCATTAAAGTCATCCAAACACATATGTGAATATCCTAGCACCTCAGCCAAAGCTCTCCAGTCATAAACACTCTCTGATACCATAGACAGAACTACTGAGTAGATGTAAGTCAGTTTTTTGAATGGCAATGCAATTTGTTCAACAAGATTCCTGGTTGTAAGCTCACTATCAGCAGTGTCCATAGCTTGTTCTTTGGAAATCACTTTTATGTTTTTGCAATGTATAAGACCAATCTTTTTTCTTAGAACTCCCACATACCACTCTTTTACTTTAGTTTGTCCCACAGCTTTTATTTTATCTTCACCAAGAAGTGCTATTGTGTCCCCTTTAAAATATTCTAGCAAATAGTCAATCTTATTTTGACGTAACACAGTTTTCAAAGCGACTCCATAAGTATTAACACTCAAGGCTTTATCTTGGAACTTTGGGTATTTAACTGTTGGTATTAAAAGCCACGGCTCAGACTTGATTTCTTTGCAGTTTTGTAAGTGCTTTGGCCTATTGATAATTCCACTTAATTTTGGAGCTGGATCAGGAGTTGTAACATGGAACTGCGTTACTTGGCTACTTTTTGAGACTTTAATCTGAACGAGGAAAACAAAGAAATGCATCTCCTTACATCCAAGCATGGAAAACAGGAATTGTTGACGGACCAGTTCACCAGATTTCAGCTCTTCCTCCTTAATTTTTTTGCTTTGTTCTTCCATTTTCACTTCAAAATCTGGATCACAGGATACCAAAGAAATGTTTAGATCTTGTGGCTTTTCAAGCAGAAATGTGTGTTTTCCCCACAGCTGAAATACAACGGGAGGCATGTTTTTCCCTCCCTTTTTTATATCACAAATGGTGAGTTTTCCTGGAATGTAGTTATGACCAAAGACTGTAAAAACTGCTGTAAAAGATGGATGAATGTGTTTGGGGCCATAAATTCCAACTGAGACTGTTCTATGAACGTAGTCCCAGACATTAGTTGCTGGAGGCTGGATTTTGTTTGCTTGTACAGCAATCACTGCATACATCACATGACTTAGGTCCGTTAGTTTCACTTGTATGGTATCTTGATAAGTGTAGCAATTCTCTAACTTCTTAAAAGGCCCCTCTTTGTTGAGACTAAGAAAGCATACAATGTCACTCATAACTTGGCTGAGTGGATCATTCTTCACTTTAGCTGCGACTTTCACCTCTAGGAAAATGGCTTGCCTTGTGCTGAGGTTGCTCAGTGTAAGTTCTATCAGAGGACTTACAGTACTAGACATCTCATTGTTAAATGACGATGGAGGGTTAAGGATAGCCTTTAAACCGACTTCTTGGAATTCCCCAGGTAATACATGACCCACAGGGACATGAATGTTGATATCTGAGTCAGGTAGCTGTACTGAACCCCCTTCATGATTCAGTTTACAAACTACATGGATGTCTGTAGCTTGCGTTTGTGCCCATCCAGGACTATGGCTCATGGCTTCTAAATCTAGACAAGATCGTGTGAGTTGTCGGTGACTCAACCAAGCCATCCTGTAGGCTTCACGATCATTTTGAAGCCATGCCATGTCCAAAGCTATAGGGTTTTGAGGTGTTGTCTTGCGAGGATTAAATCTTCTGTTATCAACAATATCCAGGAAGTCAGAGACACTCTTGGATCGTCCAGATCTTCTTGCTGAAGTCTTTCTTAGAAGACAGTCAATATCTAGCTCATCGCCTGAGGAAGCCAAAGAATCCATGTTGCTAGAAACTTTGGAGAATAAATAGGGTTTTGCTTTTAAGATCGAAAGGTATTTATAGTTTTCATTTCTATTTGAAGCAGCTATGTCATGTACAAAAGGGTTGGAGGCTGACAGTTCATTCCAGAAGGGATTAGTCTTGGAAACATTGGTATGTCTGAATACATCAGGCCAGTCAATATCCAAATCTGATTTGCTTTCGTTGACATCTGTTTCAAAGAAAAAACAAAAGCATTTTCTAAAGCACAGAGACTTGAGACATTCCATTAATTTCCAACTGATAGTCTGTTAAGCTAACAAGTGACTAAATTTATTCTCCTAAAATGCAAATAGATAATTTATATATTTCTCCTTCAAGTTTTTAAAGAGTATTAATATTGGTTTCTAAGTAGCATTAAGAATCTATGCTAATATAAAGATGGCTAACAAATTAGTGGTGAAGGATGTAAAGCATCTTCTGCAAGGTGCTGATTGTTATCAACTCCTATGACTATTAATTGGCATCAAGTATGCTAAGGTCCCATGAGGTTTAAATCCTTCTATTCCGGTAATCTTTGGCCTCTTACAAAATGCCATGGATGTCTTTCCTTTCTATCTAACTCTCTGCAAAGATTAAATAACTACTGTTTCATTTTTCAAACACTGCAGACAGTACAGACAAATGTACTATTCAGGATTCCTTTTCATGCTAGTGCACATGCATTTAATTGATAACAGTGCTCTTAGAATTTATCTTGGGGTGTGTGGAATTTATACTGTCTTTCCATTAAAAGAATTAATTGTTATCATTTATGAGGTTTTATACAATTTGAAGTTTGGAGAGAAATGTTTTTGTGGCTACTAAATTTTCTGAGACTGTACTTTAATAGACAAGTGGGGGGTGTGATATTTAAATATATTTTTTAATAAAAATACTTATTTTTAATTAATGTTCATTTCTTCTGAAGGCAAGGTGTGCTTATATTTTATATTAATAACTGTTCACAGAAGTTGGTTTATAGGTTAAGACTCATGCTTCTTGCAGCTAATAGAGTATCTACAGCTTTTTGGGCTGAGGGTTTCCATTACTTCAGTTTTCCATTATTTTGCTACATATATAAAGGTTAATCTATCCATTCTTTGTACATCTTTGTAAAGAATTTTAATTCAACATTTCTATTCTTTCAGCATATCTATATCGTTAAGTATTACTTCTATCTGCAAGGTTACTAATTGTTGCTCAATTGCAAGGACAGTGCATTCATGCACAAAAAAAAAAAAAAAAGAGAAATGTTAGTATGGTTTTTTTCCATTTCATTTGTCATGAATTGTGACAAAAAGCCAAAGCCATGAATTTTTTCCACAGTTCTAGAAAAATCCCAATTTGGAAGAACCATAGTGGAATTTACCTGCTCCCCAGCTGCCCATCAGCAAGGCATTGTTTGAAGAAGAGCCTTCCAGGTGAGCTGCAGGGGAGAGCGAGCCCAGGACACCCAGCCTTGGCCAGAACCACCAGATGGAGCTGGAAAGTCCTTTTGTTTTGCAGGCCAAAAGCTTTCCTAGTGCTGTGATGCTATTATAGTCAAATCATTATCAGCTATTAAAAATTAAATTAACTAGTCCCAAAAGAAATGTGAGGGGTTTAGCCTGGTTTTTTTTTCCCATATCCTAAAGGGTATGTTTCTACAGGAATATTGTGAGCAGAAAACTCTGACAAAGCCTGAGTCATTAGGCCGAACACTTTCTCACGCCAAGGTAACAGCACAGATTACTGGGTGCAAGAGGTTAGAGAGGAAACAATTCCTTCTTCTCAACTCACACAGCAAGTGCCAGGTTCACTGTTACTCCTATCTGCTGCTGGACAAAACAGCTAGGAGAATGCCTGCCTTGTGGAGGCAAATATTTTCTTATCTTTTGTGTTAAAACAGCAATGAGATTAAATCAACTTTGCTGAGACTCTGGTTTTTAAACTGGCCTAACTCCAAAATTACCTTGCCTTCCTGGTTCTTAAATCCCAAAATTAATGTAGTTTGGCTAAGAACTCCCTCTTCTCTTCCCTGTCTTGACATTTATTCATGCAAGGTTAATGGCTCCAGCTCTTCCTGCTAACCTGTCTAACCCGAGTTTGCTGTGGCAGAGGACAGAGGACTTCTCTTATATGACAGCAAGTTTATTCTAGGGGACCTTGTGACAATCCCCAATGTTCTGACTTCAGAGACATCTACGATGGCCTGAGTAGTGCAAGACACAAGCAATAAAAAATAACTTTAAGACGTGTACAGGGGTTTACAGAGTACTTAAAGCTCCTGACATTATTTAGAGTTTTTCAGAAATAAAGACTTTAGGCCAAGAGCCTTAGTACAGAAAGTAGCAGAAGAAACGTACCGTAGCTGCCAGAAGGCATCCGGTCATCCACATCAATCAAAGTCCCCTCTGACCTGCTCCTTGGAATCTCTCCACTGGTTAGGGAATCTGTTCCACTACTGGAAGTGTTTACCTCCTAGGAAACAGTTAAACATGTAAAACATCAGCAAGTTTGCAATTTGAAAAAGGGGAAACTGTTGAAGAATAATTGCGCTTTGTTAATGTGATGTGACACAAATTGAAAAAAAAGTGAAGTTATGGTCTGCCCAAGAGCACCACAATCCTGAGTCTTACTGTCTCATTTGCAGCAAAAACACCAGATGTTACAGCTGTTGTACAATACGGTATCCCAGTCCATAGTGAAGGTCAACCCACATAATTCAACATCTTGCAATTGGAACTGAGCCAATTGTACAATAACTTCTGTTCAGGTCTTTTTAAAAAAAGAAACATCCTAATACCTGTTTTCAAATAAGTTTGACTAGAATCATGATAGGTACAGAGCTATCTCTGTTCCTTCCTTTGCCAATTAATATAAAGGACATCCAATTATTCCTACTTTATTATTTTTCCTTTGCTCTTCCCTGAGAGAACATCAGGTCAGATTTTCTCTTTAGTCTGTACACGAATGATGTAAAGTACCCTTCCTTAGGGTCCACACCAGCACAGCAACAGCCCAAAGAGAGGACATTCAGGTCTCTCCTCTTCCTTGTTCTGGCTACAAGAAGTTCTGTTTGGTTTTAATGCAGTTTGCAATGGACTGAACCACATGAAAGCTGTAAAATAGATGCTGCAGTTGAGAGACAGTCAACAACAAAACTATTGCAGTGGCATAGCAGAAGGGGAATCCCTTCAAGGCAGGCAGCAGGAGGGTTAACCTCGCAAGGTACCCATTGCCTTATGCTATTTTCAGCTGCCCAGAAAAGCAAGTTGCAGGTCTTCAAAGGGGCAGGAAAAGCTCATCAAGTTAGTGCTATAAACAAAGAGGCCATTTAGCGAATGTCCCGGAATCCTGTTACTGATCCTATACATACTGGGGTATAAATGCTGATACACAATAAATACGTTAAATGTGTGGTTGAAAAGAAACCCTACAAATAAACAAGAAAAAAAAAAAAGAGGTAAAAAAGCCAGAAGGTTTTTTTTTGTGCATCCACAGGATACAATAGCCAGTTTTGTTCAAGACTCTGAAATATTGCAGCCTGCTACTTCTGCAGCAACTGCAGCCTAAGCAGATCTCTTGCTGTGACTGTAAGAAAAAGGAATTTTCAGTTACAGTTCTAGTAGGTGAGTTATGGGAAAAAGGAAGCATACCTTATATCAAAGCATAGAAACTGGAAGTCAGCTGTTTCCGTTGCAAAACGCAATGGTTTAAGATATCTTTTTTTTCATTGCAAATATAAATTGGTACTTTTTATTCTTCCCACAAGAGCTATCTTCAGCTAATGGCAATCTGTTCAGGTACTGATTTGCACTCAGGCAGGTGCAAGGCTGAGGTCAGCCCAATTGTCACCCAGCCACTCTGCTATCACAAGGCTATATGGACTTTCAGGATCCTCTGTTACCAGAAATGTCAGATGTTGGCTTTAGAACTGCTGATTTCAGACAGTAGTGAAAGCTAGCTTCCAAGACTAATACTTTGGGGCTTCTGCTATTAATACTCCCACCTGAAACAGACTGGGAATTAAAATGACTCTTTAAACCCAGCACCATAATTCCAAGATCTGACATCCCATACCTGTTAAAAAATATCACTGTTCCTTCTGTCTCTGATAAAAGACAGTATCTTTGATAATGTATACAGATTCCGTCAAAGGAAATAAATTTTGCTTTAGTGTTGGCAACAAATACACTGCTATTTTAAAATTACGCAGGTGTAATTAAACCTCCCCAATTCCTGAAGCAGAAGCTTGAGATAAAAATCTTGCATGTTTACACAATGTGTTCAGTTTTTCAGCATTTTGAGATGCAGCATCTGACTGATAATTTATTGATCAATTGACATGAGAATCTAAGAACAGTTCTTTAAATAGAAGACCCACAATTGCTTCAGTAGCTGTATGAAGTGGGAAGCAGTAAGGATAAGGAAAGTATATAAGAGTGCAAGTAGATGCACAGTTGCTAAAATAGGAAACCCATGGGGAAAGGGGAGGGAGAAAGAAAAGCAATCACTTTACACAGTGGGAGTATACTGACAGAGACATAAGCGCAAGATTGCATATGGAAGTTTTATAAATACTAAGAATTTCTGCAAATAGAATAAGCTATTTCCTGAAAGTTCCCTCTGGGAACTCCTTAAAACCTTCACCACTAGCCTGGCACAAGGACAGAAGAGGCGGATACTGGAAAGGAAAACCACTTTCAAAAATAAGTCATGCTTCCCTACCTCAAAAGCATATGTGAGTGTGATGAGGGAGCCTTTGTGATTCAGGCACATTTTCAGGCCAGCCAAGAAGAGGACAAGAGAAGGGGGGAGATATAATCAGTCCTGGGCAAAAGATGACCATGTCTGTTCAGCATGTTAAGGGATGTGGGAAATGCTGGGGACAAGCTGTACACACACCATTGGGTACCAGGCAATGTGCCTTCTGAACAGTTACATGATTTGGCACCAGGGCCACATCCTGTCTCTCCTGTGTTCCAGCCTAAGTTCTGGCAATGTATAAATCCCTAATGTCTTTGTATGAGATTAGAAATATAAGAAAATCCAATGCTCCCCCTTTTCCATGGGTACATTCTGTGATAAAATGGCATCTCAAATTTTTCATAGGATAACCCTATTAACTAGGAACCTACCTGTACAAATCCAGAACTATCATGCAGAGAAAAGAAATCAATGCATATGGGATATAAAACCATGCTGATCAGTGGCAAAGGGGAAACCCTTCTGCTGAAAAAATCTGAGAATTACTTATAGGAAGAATCAGAAGCTAAGCTTTTCATTTGCTACAGCTACCGAGTAAGAAAGATGTAAACTGACAAGTGCTTAATGGTGCAAAGAATGATTTGACTGACAGCATGTTAGCTCACAGTGTGAAGTGAGCAGAGAATGGAGAAATGAAGAGATTGGAAAGAGATCAGCTATGGAGGTGACCATGGAGTGAACCTGAGTGACTGCTGAGAGATGTGGCATTTTTATGTGTAAGGGCAAAAAACAGCATGCCAGGTGCACTTTGCTGTTCAAGGCTGGAGTGCATCGCTTGACCCATAAAACAGTGGGACTCAGGACCCAGAGTGCTGCTGGCAGGCATGTTGCAGCACTGTTACAGGGGAAGAAAAATGCATTAGAGGAAAAGGAAAGTCTCAGGTAGAAAGTTCAGTTTCCCAGAAGTCAGTAGACAGATTTTCTACAAATGGAATTTTTGCCGCATGTGATGACTCCAGAAATCTCTTCCAGGTCTTTTAAAATTCAAGTGCACTGCTTTTTTAATTTCCAGTCTCTTTACCAAAAAAAATATGTCCTGCTGTGCTTAAAATAGTGGTAAGGAAGAAGATAAAAAAAGCCCAAAAGCAAACAATTCCCCACTGCTTTTGCCCTCAAAAATGAGAGAGAAGGCATTACTCTCTGTTTTTAAAATATCAGCATCCCAGAGCAAAACAGTAGCAATTTTCCTTTAATTCAATCTTAACCCTTCTTCAAAAGCAGGTTGTATTAAGAGCATAACTCTCCCATGGCAGTGCCTTCCCATGGTCTCTTACATGAACCTTACACAAACAGTACTACTCAGCCATACCATTATTCACAATGATTCATGGCCTTTGTATCCAGAGGATGAAGCTTATGTGTTTACACAGACAGGACAAGCAACAGAAGGAGGTGCTGGAGATGTGCTTCCTTCCTCAGGCTTGCTTTTAGCTATCATAGGGAAAAAACAACTTGCTAGTTATATAGTGTGGATTGTTAGACTTACTCTACAAGTTTATTGCTAAAAAAAGGAACAAGGTATACTCACCAGAATGTTAAATATGGTGATCTGACCAAATACTGAATATACTGAATTATTTAAATTCTATTACATAGACAGAAGAAAAGGAATTCTAAAGAAAAAACAATACACAGAAGAGAGATGGTTTCAGAAGTCACTACACATCACCATCAAATCTAAAACACTGCCTCTTCTCTGCAGATTGATATGTTCCTAGGTAAACATTACAGTATTAGGTCATATTTTAACAGTCCTTTGGTACTTGTGACCTGGAACAGCTTTATACAGCTCAGAGTCTGGACCCAAGTTTACCAATATGGTTACAGGGCTGAACTGTGGCACTGTAGCTAATGGTAGTACAGGATAGCAAACAAAACCTTCAGCTGAAGTGATAGTCTTTGACTTATTCTCTTAGCCTGGTGCATATGAGGCAGTCAAGGAAATGGAGCTGTATCTCATTTCGAACAGAGACAGAAATGGCTTTTAATGTTCGCCTTCAAGAGATCTCAGCCCTTACTTTACTAATGCTTGGCAGCAACTTTAATGCTTTAGTATGTCCCTATTACTTATAACTTTGCCTATAATGATAGAAAAGAATTTTCAATTGATGCATCTGCTGGTTTCCTCTGCTGTTAAAATAGCTGTCAAGTTTGGTAGCTACTTTTTCAGTGTTCTGAAATTTTATCACCCTGTGGGAACTGCAGAGCCATTCACACTCCTTCCTGAACCCAGGGTGTAAGCTTTCCGCGGACTCAACATAGGTCTACACTGCTGCTTGTAACTGACAGAACTGCTTCTGGTAATACTGCGTCTGAGCTAGCATAGGTAGAGCTAGTAGTCTCAGCACAACAAAAACAGGGTTTGAAGTGAGTCATCCTCTCAGTAGATTTCCACAAGTTCACAAGTAGGTTTTTACAGTTCTGGGTGGCCCAGAACTGGCTGTTTTACAGCCCAGCTGGGGCTGTATGCAAGTAAAAAGTACTATATCGTAAACCCTCCCTCTGCAAGGCAAGTGTCCTTCCTTCCATTCCAAATATCTGTGCTTCTAAAATTGCTTGCTGTAAGCATAAGGGCTAGAACTTTTTTTTTTTTTTTTTTTTTTACCAATTGCAAACTTTACATTTGGGAATATTGCTTTCAAGAATCCTCAAGAATGTGTAGTTAAGTCTTGATGTCTTTGAGGTTTCAGCTACCAATCTGAAATACTCCATGCTTCCACTTTGGCCTCAGGAAAAAAAATATGTTGCCTTCTACTTACATTAGTAAGTTCTGTTCTTTTTAAAGAACTGAAGATGGAAAGTAAAGATATTACTAACAAATGAATTAAAGGATCCAAATTCATAATGTTAAATTGTAATATTTCCTCTTTTTGCTGAACAGAGAAAACTGTAAGTGTATTAGCTTATTTTTTCTATGAACTCATGTGCTTACTACCTTGCAAAAGCCTCTGATTTCTTCTTCTCGGTTTAATTAGGCTTTACCTTGCAACCAAGCTGCATGCAGATATTACACTGGGTCTTTAACTGAGCAGCTTACCTGTTAGTATCAAGTGGAGATAAAGGCCTTAGACATCTGCACACTAGCTTGGCTTAGAGCCTACTCCCAACTATGCACAGTCTTTATTATGTTCTTCCCCAGAAAAGGCTGGTGTCTCTGCCTGTTAATGCCAAAAGTCAGCTTTGCAGACTGACAGACAGGAACTGTGGTCTTTGAGGGCAGGAAACAGTGGTACAGGACAGAAGTAGAAGTAGCTTTAACAGTATTGAATGATTTACAATCTCAGAGGTAAATTCAAGGATCATAAAAGAAATCCATTTTTTTAAGAGGCAGAAATCCTTTGTATGCCTCAGAGTCACAGTGACATGACAAAAAAAACCCAAAAGAAGCTTTCTCTGCCTGAAGACTTCATTTTGGCAACATCTGACTAACACTCTTCCAGTTACATATAGAAAATAGCATATCTACTATCCACCCAGAAAGCAAGTAAAGCATCCAGTTTCTAGACAATCAAACCCAGGTCAAGTAGTGAAGTAGTTTTTCATTAGGAACTGACAATCAAGCATTTAGGAGTCACATGTTTATAGAAATAATTGCTTTTACATTTAAAGGCTGAGCACAAGCAAGCTAAAAATACTTCTCAATTTTCAACATTTAAATCTCATCTGGTCCAGTGATGTGAATACAAAAGCTGTGCTCTTTTCACAGCACCAGGGCAAAGCAGAATGCACCAAGTAACCCTCCTGGAGAAAAGGGCCTGTGTTTTACTTGCTCACAGCTCTTAAAGTTCTTACAATTATAATTGTAATTAACGTTAAGAAGAGATCTTAAGTGCCTGTTTGAGCTGGATAAGTTGAAAATATGCAGGATGTTTTTTCTGCTATTCCAGACTAAAAATGTTATAATAAAACATTGCAGCCGCACTATGCCAGGACCCAGTCTTCAGCATCCAACTGCGGAACTAAATTGCCTGTCAGCATGCTGCCTGGATACTGACGCTTTATTCTGGACAGATGTAGATTGAAGATACATTAGCAAAACATGCAATGAGAACTTGAAGGCAATCGAAACTGGTACCCAGGCATATAAAAGGTGCCTTTACTCTCCTGGTGTTCTGGTTTCAGCAACCTAGGGTGAGCACCTGGAGAAAGATACCAGTGGATACGGCAGTGAGCTGTGCTTTTTGATGAGATAGGGGAAGAGAAAGGGCTCTTTCCATAAGCACAACAGGCTTGTGCTCCAGTGGAAAGGAAAAACACATCAGAAAGCCTGCACTGTCAGGTGGACTTTTTACATAGAACCACTTTGGTTTGGTGGTGGTTAACTTGGCAGGGGGGAAGGAAGGACACAAAAAATAAAAAGCCATAAACACACAAACACCAAAAAATAAGTTAACATGCCAAGCCACACCCAGAGTTTGATATCAATGTTTAAATTGTGTCATGCATGCTTTCAACATGTATGAACTAGCCAAGAAGATATCCTAATTGTGGAGGGTATGAATGGGGCAGCGGGGAGAGAGGACTCAAGTCAGTCACTTGTTTCTTTTCTTCCAGGAAATATAAAAAGAGGTCAATACTGAGAGGGTAGAAATGAGAGGAGAGGGTGACATATGAGCAGCTCAACATGGAAAAAAATGAAACAGGCAGCCATCTGTGTTGGGGGAAAGAATTCCATTAAGTATGGTAGAAGAAAGTAAATCCATTTGGCAAGGACTCCTCTGGTTGTCATTAGAGGTTAGTTTGAAGAGTTAATAACTGTAAGTATAATTATTCTCCAGTGCATCCACAAATTACATTTTGCTCTACTTGACTGACCAAATAACAGACACAGGGAATATGTAACAGCATAAACAGTATGTTTGATAGATTGTGATAATATTTACAAAGAAAGACTGATTTCTATTTTTCGTATATTGATCTGTTTTGGCTGAAAAATTTGTTTAATAGTCCTTGGCAATTTAGGAACATAGTGAAGAGAGAATCAGAGAGGGAGTCTTAATCACAGAGACAGTTTCCAAGGTATACTGCAGAAAGTGCATTTTTTCTTTGTTGCTTTTTAGTGACAATTACAGGCCCCAAAGTTTGGTCTGAACTTTCCTCCAGCAGTGAGACATCATTGCATTTAAAATATTTGTGCCTGTGTTGTTAATAATAGGCTGAGATATCCATTAAACTGCACTTGCCAATATTTTAAATGTATTTTTGACACTGTAATTTTGAAGGGAAGAAGGGAAGTGAATTCATAAGAATGTATTCTGTTCTCTAAAAGCTGAACCCAGAGCCTCTCATTATATTGCAGAATCTCCCTTTAGAGAAAAAATTACACAACGCTCTTGTCAAGCAAAAAGCTCTCTATTTCTACAAAAAGAGATTCATGTTTAAGTGGATAGTTTCTCTACTAATGAAGGACATTTGAATCTCTGAATTGTACTCTTAACTACTTCTTATTAATAGTATCATTAACAGAATATTTTTACTGAAATAATATGATTGTCAGGTTGATTCTAAAATGGTAATGATCCAGCAACACAAATGAAGTTGGAGGGAGATAAACTGCCATGAAATATCAGATCCCATTAAATAATCTATCTCTGATCACAGAAGACTAGGTATTCAACAAGAAGGAAATTCCGCTTATGAAAACAAAGAAGAGCTGCTTCCAGTATCACTGGTAGTTTTATAACCAAAATAGGGATGATTCTATCTTAAATAAAATGGACATCAGTCTACAATAACACTGGATATTGTTTTAAGGGAACAGTGAAGTTCAAGACTTGAGGCAACAAGTTCCCAACAAATTGAGTACCCTCGTGTCTAAATTTAGTTCTTAAATCTAGCTGCCTTACAGGCTCATAGATTGAGACATCTGTTCACACCTATTCAGGGGAGGGCATCTATGCTTTTGCTCCATACTGTTTGCTATGATATGCAGTATAACATGTCCAATCTCATCCATTTTTATGCAGTGGTGACAAAGTCACTCTTTGAAGATTTTCTCTTCTTTTTCAGAAGTGAAAGAATTTGTGAGTGTCCTGGGTTCAGCAGTAGCAGTCAGTTTTTCTTCTCCTTCTTAGTAGCTGTTGCAGCACTGTGTTTTTGACTTTTGGCTTGGGAACAAAAAACTGATAACACCGATGTTTAGACTGACCAAGGACTTTGTGAGTCTCATGCTCTGCCAGGGAGGAGGAGGGGCCGGGAGGAAGCGGGGACAGGACACCTGACCCAGACTGGCCAAGGAGGTGTTCCATACCACAGCACGTCATGCCAGGGGATGTAACTGGGAGCTACCCGGAAGGGCACGTCCCCTGGTCCGTCGGGCTGTTTTTTTTCCGACGGGCGGTATCGTATTCTCTTCCCTTGTTATTTCTCTTGTCGTTGTTATTGTTGGTGGCGGCAGTGGTGATTTGTGTTATACCTTAGTTATTAAACTGTTCTTATCTCAACCCGTGGGAGCTGCATTCTTTTGATTCTCCTCCCCATCCCTCCAGAAGCGGAGGGAAGAAAGGTGGGGGGGGGGGGGGGCAGTAGACTGCGTGGTTCTGATTTACAGCTTGGGCTTAAACCACGACAGTGAGACAGTTGTGCTATGGCTCCTCTTCCTCTAGTCCCTATATTCTTTAACCACCTTCATTCTCTCCATTGCACCACAGCGTCCAGCTGTCTTTCCAGCAGCAGTCGTCCATCTGTGAGGCATACCATTAGCCTGGATGCAATACCTCAGTGGAAAGCAAGTTTTTCCATCCAGGAAAACCACACTATTATATTGCAATGGATAGTATTACCCACTAGAAGCATATTAAAGCTGTGTGTTTCCTTCTCCTGTCTCGCTGTACGGCTCATAAGCAGAAACCATTCTTGAGGCTATCACCAGCCAATTGTCCAACCTCCAAAACTCAATCAATAAACTGCTCATACAACAAATCAGGGAAATTCCCCATGTTTGCCCAGGCATTCCTATGCTGACTTCAATCACCCATTGTCTCTTTTCATACCTAAAAGCAGCAGCACATCTTCAGCTTGCTCTTCACAGCAGCCCTACCATTCAGGCTACTGCAGGCACCTTACCTCCTCACTGGTTCCAGCCCTTCCTTCTGAGCCAACATCACTGACTTCTGGGGCAAAAATTGGTGAAGATGGGTGTCTACCCAGTTCTCCTGGGTTCAGCAGTAGCAGTCATTTTTCTCCTTTTTTAGTAGCTGGTGCAGTGTTGTGGTTTTGACTTTCAGCCTGGGAACAGTGCTGATGAAACTGATGTGTTTAGTTGTTACTAAGTCATGTTTACTCTGACCAAGGACTTTCTGAGTCTCATGCTCTGCCAGGGAGGATGGGAAGCTGGGAGGAAGCAGGGACAGGACACCTGACCCAAACTAACTAAAAAGGTATTCCATACCACAGCACGTCATGCACACTATATAAACAGGGGGCAGTTACCCAGAAGGGCTAGATCACTGCTCGGTCGGGCTGGGTATCGGTCGGTGGGTGGTGACCAGTTGTATTCTCTTCCCTTGTTATTTCCCTTATCATTATTATTATTGGTGGTAGCAGCAGTGGTTTGTGTTATACCTTAGTTACTGGACTGTTCTTATCTCAACCCCTGGGAGTTACATTCTTTCAATTCTCCTCCTCATCCATCCGGGAGTGGTGGGGGGGAAGGGGGGAAGTGAAACAGAGACTGCATGGTTCTGATTTATGGCTGGGCTTAAACCACAACAGTTCTTTTTGGCGCTCAATGTGGGGCATGAAGGGTTGAGATAAACACAGATCTGAGCAGAGTGTGTCTAATCATATTTGTGATAAGCATTCATTGTTTTGGATTAATAGCCACTCGTCACAAGGCTGATTCATTTGCTCTCAAAGTTGTTGCTCTTGATCTCGGAGTTTCAGCATGTCGTACCTTACTTACAGCCGGTATTTGCTGTGTTAGTGTTTATCGGCTGGGGGCCTTGGCCTAAGATTCTTGTTTCACTGTACTTCATGGTAATGACTTGTAATACTATAGACTCATTGATCATGAAACTGATCTGGCTTGTGTTCCCAGTGTGGTCACCACCTCTATATTTTGGGAGGTATATAATGGAAGAGCATAGCGATTACACATCCTTTTTCCCCTCCTCGGGTGGTCAGCCTATGAGGGAGACATTCCCACACACCCCTGCAACAAGTACAGCAGCTACTCAAACTCTGACTGCAGCAGACAGCGCAGCTACTCCAGCTCCAAGCACAGCAGCTACACCAGCCCCAGTGACAAGTACAGCAGCGTCATTTGAGAGTTCTGAAGGTTTTGAATGGCCTTTGGGTACCCTTGAGCACCGCCTGCTGATTGTGATGGGGATCACTATGTTGGCACACACACAGAGTGTGTTTTATCCACAACAATTTTGTCTGATCTCAAAAGTTAAGCGGAGTCATGTTTGGGTCTTGTCTAGGATTAGACGACGATATTGGGCGACCACCAAGAGGTTTTCCCTGAGGCTGGACAGTCATGAGTAGCAAGGTGTGTGGGAAAATATGGGCAAATATCTAGTCCCCTGGGCTCCTCCAGTGTTTTGGAAGCATTGGAGATGGAAGGCAGCTGTATGGAGACCCCAGTGACAAGCTGCAGAAACTGCTGAAAGGAAGGGTGAATTATTTTGAGCCTGGTGGGCCCATAACAGTTCAGGCCATCAAGGCAGAGATGAAACATAGAGATGGACTCATGATCGAGGGGTGGACTTAGCAATAGACACTATTGCCCAAGTTATTCATGAGTGTGAACACTGCACACAGCCGCTCCTGCTCTGAAAGACTGTTACAAAAGATGGAGCCCAACATCATGGACTGAATGGACTCAGCAGCTTTATAGGGATTGGTCCATGCACTAAGGAATGATATATCTCTCTCTCTCTGTGGATGTGTATATATATATATATTTGCTATTTATATATATATTATATAATATATATAATTTATAATATTACATATTATATATATTATATTATATTTTATATTTTATATTATATATAATATTATATAATTATTATATATATTATATATTATATATTATATAATTATTATATATATTGTATATATAATATATATTATATATTATATAATTATTAATTATAATATTATAATTATAACACGTAATAACAGCCATCTGGGAGGGCTGCAGATCAGTAACTTCTAAATATAATCCCTGAACTGGCTGGATGGCCGCACACAAAGTGTTGTGGTCAATGGCTGAATCTCCATCTGGAGACCAGTAACGAGTGGTATCCCTCAGGGATTGGTGTTGGGACCAGTCTTGTTCAACACCTTTGTCGGTGACATGGACAGTGGGATTGAGTGTGCCCTCAGCAAGTTTGCCGATGACACCAAGCTGTGTAGTT
This sequence comes from Psittacula echo, assembly GCF_963264785.1. NCBI lineage: Eukaryota > Metazoa > Chordata > Aves > Psittaciformes > Psittacidae > Psittacula > Psittacula echo. Next base: position 27,512,754 of record NC_137737.1, on the reverse strand, counting down.
CGGTTGATACGCTGGAGGGAAGGGATGCCATCCAGAGGGACCTCCACACACTTGTGAGGTGGGCTGATGCCAACCTTATGAAGTTTAACTGTGTCAAGTGCAAGGTCCTACACCTGGGTTGGAGCAATCCCAGGCACGGCTACAGGTTGGGCAAAGAAGAGATTCAGAGCAGCCCTGTGGAGAAGGACTTGGGGATGTTAGTTGATGAGAAACTTAACATGAGCCGGCAGTGTGCGCTCGCAGCCCAGAAAGCCAACCATATCCTGGGCTGCATCAAAAGGAACGTGACCAGCAGGTCGAAGGAGGTGATCCTGCCCCTCTACTCTGCTCTCGTGAGACCTCACTTGGAGTATTGTGTGCAGTTCTGGTGTCCTCAACATAAAAAGGACACGGAACTGTTGGAACAAGTCCAGAGGAGGGCCACGAGGATGATCAGGGGAATAGAGCACCTCCCGTATGGAGACAGGCTGAGAAAGTTGGGGCTGTTCAGCCTGGAGAAGAGAAGGCTGCGTGGAGATCTCATAGCAGTCTTCCAGTCTCTGAAGGGGGCCTACAAGGATGCTGGGGAGAGACTCTTCATTAGGGACTGTAGTGACAGGACAAGGGGTAACGGGTTCAAACTTAAACAGGGGAAGTTTAGATTGGATATAAGGGGGAAGTGCTTTACTGTAAGGTTGGTGAGGCACTGGAATGGGTTGCCCAGGGAAGTCGTGAATGCTCCATCCTTGGCAGTGTTCAAGGCCAGGTTGGATGAGGCCTTGGGTGACATGGTTTAGTGTGGGGTGTCCCTGCCCATGGCAGGGGGGCTGGAACTAGATGATCTTAAGGTCCTTTCCAACCCTTACTATTCTGTGATTCTATGATTCTATTTCAATATGTTATCCCCAGCTTCCCTCTGGTCTGTCCCCGTCATGTTACTACCACCAGCACCCCTCCCAGAAAAAGAGCCCCCCCAGCTCCAGTCAGTCCTGCACTCCATCAAGAATTTTTACATTCAGTAAATTCATGGCAGTCTCTGCAAGACCTGGCAACCTTCCACTAGTGAAGATTCTGGTGTCAATCCTTTGGTGTGACTCACCTTTCACAAACACTGAGCATGCTCCCCTTCCAACTTCGTGTAGTCCGAGCACATCAGTATTTTTTTACTATTAAGTTTCTGAAAATACTGCAGTTCCTTGACCTCACTGGTTTCCTACATAAAGAAACTGTGGGCATCATTTATCATCCAAAACCACATCTGCAGCCCTATGATCCTCCATTCACAAGGAAGAATAATCATCTGGTGTATGAAGTGAAAATGCTACATAAGCTATTGTCAGACTACAGAAGTAAGTTACAGAAAAATTATTTGGGACCACTAGGATATTTAAACATCATGCAAGGCCACACTAATTTCACAACTATTACTATGAAATGAAGTTTTCATGCATTGCCTAGAGTTGAGGCTTTTCTGACAGCTGGAAACTGCTAAGCGTTCTATATATTGGCTATAGCAGATTGAAAGGAGCAGACAACCATTTCAAATATCACTAAACAGCCCAGAGTGAAAAGTTTCTACAGGTACCACAACAGGCAATTTCTTTTGGGATAAAGGCCTCTGAAGCTGGAGTTCCTCTAGCTGACCAGTTTCAGTCCAATGAATAACAGCAGAGTAACCTTTGCTTCAGACAGAAAGAAAACTGGAACAAAGTTACAAGTGAAATAAGCTGAACTCCAGTCCACACTCACAACAGCTTTTTAGTACTTTGACTTTCCTAATTAGGAACCTGAAGGCACATGCCATATGTTAGCTCAGAGAATTCAGCCTATTCAGCAACACCTCCCAAATGCCAACCCTAAAGAAACACTTTTTCTTGATTCACCTTCGTAACTGTACTGTCCTTGCTCCATTTGTCCTGAAGTGTGGGAAGAAGCATTCACAGCTTCTCCAAAAGGTCACTGACTTTGATGATCAAAGCATTACCCTACCCATCTCACCTCCTAGGCAGTAAATCTTGAGTTTTGCACCTTTAACTAGCTCCTAATTCTCAGGATAACAGTTCAAAATGTGTGCTGTGTTATGTGAAATACTGCAGAATCATACACAAAAAATCCTACTGTCTGGGTTTTTTTCCTAACCAAATATGTTATTTTATGGGTTTTCTATAGAGACCAACATACACAACACATTTACAGTGCAATTGAAAAACTCTTCAGATCAAGCAGCTCACTTCTGCCATTACACACGTATCCTTGCCATCACTGTCAGAGGTTCATTGATGAAAGTATTCAAGTGTCATAATGTGTAGATATCATTTTAACCTTTAGCTTATAAATGCCAAATCAAACACAGATCTTAGTGTGTGATACAAGCTACTTTGCTTAAGATGTTTTTCCTTGGCTGTAGTGAGACAGGAGACTCCCGTTATATCTCTTTTTCTACAGACACATGCAATCCTGACTGTGCAATTTATTGGGTGAAATTTTCAGTCTCCCTTTTATGGCAATTATTCTTCTATGCTTCAAGTCATTAATGATGACAAGCAGATATCTGCAGAACTTAGGATTCTCCAGCAAAGAGCTGCCTAGTACACAAAGGGAAAGAAAAGCATGAGGTATGAAAATCAATACTCAAATTAAGTACGCTCTGCTTCCAAAGCTTCATCTAAACTTTAATTTGTCAACTATTCCTGGATATGCATGGTCCAAATGTTGTTCAGCAGGAAGTTGGCTTAGATCATCTCCTGACTGTTCACAATCCAGGGTTATATTTCTGTAGGTCGCTAGTCTGTAAGAAACAGAAAGATGTACAACTTTGCTCAAAACTTGAATAACCATGATCTAAAAAACTTCTATAATGTAGTGTTTTTCTGTTAGCTATTGCATAGCTATGTCACACGCACCAGCAGTGAGAAGTATCAGTTAGCAAATCATCAGTAAGGACATGTAAAGATATTTGTCTAATTTGGTGCAAGTTCTAATCTTCAGAACTTCAGATTTCACTCAACTTCACGTGCAGCAGAAATGACCATATGCCCAGACAGTCTTGACAAATGTAGCCAAACAGCTTGTTCTGTTGTGAAAGTCAGTTCAGATAATTTTATTTTACAGTGCAGATTCATCACACATTGCTGATTCTAGCAAGATTTTACAATAGTAAGTTGATGTCTGTGATCATCATTCAGTATGTTGAATCACTAGCGTCCACACAAGTAATTTCATTTTAAAGTTCTTTGGAGATTAGTGTTACAAAAACCTAAGACTTAACCCATAATCCATTTCTGAACTTTTTGTCTGGAGGGAAAGTGAGCTTTCACTCCAATTTCTCAGTATTAGGAGACAGGTTATTTGCCTCATAAGAAACATGTTAGTTTTTCAGCCTCCCAGATCTATCTGTCCCAAGAGGAAAGGGGCTCGAGACACGCAGATTTCAGCACCACAGGAATAGAAGCTCAAAACCTGGCAGGTCTTATAATTGCCAGACTGTTTAAGAATCACTAAATACGATTTATTCATAGATTTCAAGACCAAAGAAACAAAGCAATCATCTTTATTCTTCCTATGCAGAATCAAGACCACAGATTTCATCTACCTGTTATTATGCCAAGTTTAATAATTTTTATTGAATTTTTAATTTAAAAAATCCAATTTTGAAACCCAAAGCTGTTGTTTATATTTTCTGGGACCCAAACCAGGGTTTCATTTCTATCCTGGTAGAACTTGCTGGACTAGCATCCCTCTGCTAAGCTTTGTACAAATTCATAGCAAGCCCAGCCTGGTCACAATGAACTGATTGTTTAATGCACAAGACAAAGAAAGGAAGGGATGGGATAAAAATGGAGATAGACAAGCTTACAGATGGAAAGACTAAAACACAAAGAGACCGATAGTCACATTCCAGCATCTGCCATAAGAACTGCATAAGCTTGTGCTAATCCCTTAAAAATCCAGCTCCAAACAACTTGCCCCAGACCACTCAGGAAATCAGTGACAAGAGCAATGGATATGCAAATGCCATGGGAAGAAAACTGCCACCAAGAAAAAGGGCTTTAAAAGTAAATGTATAAATATCACAAGAGCCACACAGAGTCCCAAGGTGTTCACGCTCTGAAAAGGCAATTAGCTGGAAAGCAAGGCAGGTATTCATAACGCCTCCTGGAAGCCTTTGGCATTGTTAGGTTTGGCCTCCCATTCCAGCTATGAGCAGAAATCACATTTCAAAATCATATATAAGTAAACTGTAGCTATGTATGAGAGGTAGCAGAAAATTACCGATGTATGCACACACACCTAACACTGTTTCCTCTCTGCCGTGCTTCCATTTATCTGGTAAAACAACTCACCAGTAGCCAGACTTAGAAGTCTATGATTATATATTGCTTAAAAATAAATAAATAAAAATAACAGTGATGGTGGATGCAACTTCCATTAAGTTCAGTAAGCTCCAACTTCAAGCAAATTGTCCTTCTGTTTCTCTACCATACACTGTATGAGGAAAAGTCTAGAGAAATTCTCAATTTTCTGGGGAGCAGATCAGTGATGCATACGGTATCTACTGCTTGTGTGGTTTATGACTCCAGTACAATCATTACTGGTAAAAATACACCAGGAATTTCCAAGGTACAAAGATCCTTGTTACATATTTTCCAGATTAGTAGCACTTTTCTGCTCAGCCTTCTTAGTATCCACCTAAGAGTGCAAGCTAGGCAAGTAACTGTGGGTTAAATCCAGCTGACAGAGCATAAATACCTGCACTCTGGCAGGCAAAAAGGTAACTCTCAGAGCCATTAAAGGCACCTCTTGCTCTCCGCCGGTGAGATAAAGAAATTATTTATGCATGCATTAAGCACTATACAACTAGAACCACACACACATACATCAGAGATCAAACACTTTTGAGTGTTCCAACAAAAATTTAAAAAACCCCACTTATCTCACTAGGGAAACCACGGAAGCTTCCTAGCTTCCCACACTCTCCTGAAAACTATATAACGTTTAGCCTGAAGGCTTTTAAGCATGATTCAATCAATGTAACCCATGTTCTATGTACCATCTAGTCGTAGGACTAGTGAACTGTGCTCCTTGTCAATTTGCCCTATATATGGAAAGTGAGGGGACAGGTTTGAGTTTAGCTTTCCTTTTCTGACCCTTTAAGACAGATGTTAGGAACACTTCAATCAGAAGCTCCTTCTGCTGAGAACTGTTAGTTTCCTTGGAAAACTAATGAGACTTCACAAATATATTTGTGATATTAACCATTTCACTTCATGCTTGTATATAACTTATTGGAAACAAGTAAACAATCTCAGCCCAGAGCTGAAGAACTAGAGGCTACATCAAAGAGCAGAACAAATTCCAAATAAGAAGAAAAAAAAAAAAACAAAAACAAAAAAACCCACCAGAAACAAATCACTGAGCAGAAGAAGAAATTGGCATTACTCATGTTCACAGCACTATAATTTCACACAGAGCAACAGGTGACAATTTGTACTGCAGGAATTAGGGCAGCACTATGAATAAATTGAGAATTCTTGCCTCTGCTGCATCACACTCCTCCCACCTTTACAGAGATCCTGTTAAATTAAGGCTAGTGTATCAGAGGGAGTGAACTCATATAAAGGTTATCATCACATCACAGGCTTTTCTTCAGGGCTCAGAGTTGGCATTGCATGAGATCACATATGAATCAAAACAAACCACAAAAAGATCTTGCGAGCTGCTCATCTCCCCAGTTATTTCAAAGTCATTTCCTTTTAATTACACAGCTTAGTACATATAGAAATGCAGCTTATTCTCCATGTAAATATGTATCCAAAGTTCAGTCCCAATTAGATCATAGGACAAGTTAGGCTGTAGGATTTGCCATTGATGGGTCACAAGCTTTAAGTCTACTAGTGAACTCTGGGTTTTTTTCTAGAAGTAGGCTCAGGTGGGAACTTGAATGACTCCTCTTCAAGCTGTAGCAAAAATGTTTTGTGATGCAGCCTCTTGCAGCCAGTGAGAAAGGGGCTGATTGATTTGGCACAACTGCAAGATGACTGGCATAATGGACAAGCAAGGCTGTTGACAGTTCTTATTAGTAAAGACACAACAAGAATTAATACCATTATATCTAACTAGAGGTCAGCGCAGATTAAAATATAAGCCAACACATTTTAGAATCAATTTAAATGCTTGTGAACTCCTATTTAATGCAAGGAAGTAACATAATGCCTCCATGGAGAGAGAGGCTGAGATTAAAGAATTAATTCAGATCAAGTCTGGGATAGAACCAGGGTTAAATCTCCAAAGTTTTTAAGGTATTAGACAAGAGAGAAGATCACCTGGCATTCTGCTTGAGGCTAAGCCTGCTTTTGAGGTTGCCATCTGACTGGGTGGTTGTCTGGCTGGCTGCTCCAGAAAGCAGCAATGCTACATCTCCTTTGCATCAACAGTGGTGCTTATCTGGTCTCACAGGGAGCTAGCCCAGGCATGATGAGTCAGTGTTCACCTGTGCTGGCCTGTGGAAGTAATGGCAAAGTATGAGCTATGGGACTACCTCATTCAGCAGCAGCTAGCCATTAGAGCAGCTTAAATGTAGTGCAAGAACTTACCCAAAGTAAAATGGCATCTCCCAACCTCACAAGTATGTTGTAAAGAGGAATACAATAATTAAGTACTCTTAGTACCCAGTGAAGGCAGACTTCCTTTAACCATTCAAAAAGATCTTTTTCCCATTGAGAAAGCTGAAGAAAATGGCAAAGGGATTTGACTATTTACGTTTTGGACTCAAGCAATTGTCATCCAGAGTCTTCTATAAATACAGATCCCAAGCAGAAGACCTAGAAGACCTCTTCTGGGCTGCCAGGATACTCACTGGGTTTCAAGAGCATTTCAGCCTGCAGAGCCACCCACACAGCAAGGGGAAGGTAATATCTGGGGGTATATAATTCATCTTTCAGCTAAATAATTGGCCAACTTCTTCCTGAGCAGGCTGGCTTACAAGGTGAAGCTCAGCTACACAAGGAAAGGACTCATGCTGTTACAGAAATTTAACAGTATATGCCTCCTATAACATTCCTTGAAAAGGATGTCTGCATTACATTCAAACCTAATAAACTTTTCCTCTTCATGATGAGAACATTAAAAAGAGCCCGAAACATCACTTGCTGCAAGGTAATAAAACTTTGTTTCAGTTTTCTCTGGTTTTCAGTGGTTCAAAGCACTGATTCAACCTCAACACTGCTCTTTAGTAGGGAAGTGCTCCAGTACCTTTGCTTATTGAAGTATACAGTAAGTGAGGGAAGGGAAGAGGAAAGTGATATGACAGTGTTTGCTCACAAACCGAAATTAGTGAGGTTATTAACACTAGAACAGACTATAAAGAATTACTGGAAAGCCTAAAAAACTGGACAGCATAAGACTTCATTTGTGGTAGGTAAGACCTTGAGGAGGTGCTTTCAGAGAAGCAATTTAAAATTGCTCATACACTTTGATTTCTAAACTAGTTCTAGTTTCTTATAAAAAGTTTAGGCATGCTCCTTAGCAGTTTAGCAAGGATGTTTGCTCAATGTGCAGAAATGTAAATAAGGTATTAGTCTGCACTGAGAAGTAAATTAAAATATGGTAAAATATTACAGAGCAAATACATATATATGTCTTCTATGAGTACATGACCTCACTTTTGCTTCAGAATTCAGTTTCTTAAAACAAACAAGCAAACAAACGAAACCAAAACAAAACACTGCAAATAAACAACACCACACCTCCTATCTGTTCCTGAATATACAGAGTTGCAGGAAATGAACTGAAAAGAATTCAAGAAAAAGGGTGAAAGATGAGAGGAAACCTCTTCCATGGAAGAGGTTGAAAACCTAGAAGGTCAAATTAGACTAAACTTTTTGTGACAGCAACAGAGTATAGGAACATTAGGAAAGGGATTTTTTTAAAATGGCTCCTTTTTGCCTCTCCAATCATGTTCTGTTTCCTGCTGTGGGATCTGTCAGGCAACTTAGGATCCTATGCAGTATTTGGCAGAAAGGGAGAGCCTATAGCTCTAGACAGAGCTATGCTTATTCTTTTACATGTTTTTTTTTGCAAATGCAAACCATAGTTTATGGTGCAGAAGTTTGATGTACTGCAGCTGCTGCTACTGTAGAACTCAGCTCTTCAAACAAGGAGGATATCCTTTAAAAACCATCAGATTAGGTTGACTGACTGGCTGTTCTGTCCAAAAAGCTATCTTTTTGGCTTTTACAGCAACATGATTTATACTTTTGCACTGTATGTGCTTTGGATGGTTCTTCCACCTATTTTGTATTCATATTTCAAGAGTGAATTTCCGTGCAGGACATATGTCAAAGTTTACAGTACCATAGGCGTGTAGTTACTCAAGGAGCTTTGTTTATCTGTGTGGAAAATGGAGAGGAAAGACTTCCAGCTTCAGAGGTAGTGAATTTTAAAGTTTTTTCTTCCCTTGGGTGCCCTTCATAGAAATATCTGAGAGACAGTATACCAAACACAAATATTCCTGGGCCACAGGCTGAAACTCATTATGATGGAGAGTTAAAAGGAAGTTGAATAGCAAAGAAATGTGCAATTGAATCCAACCAGCCATTCTCATAATAAGCGGAGAAAGAGGGGGAAGAAAAATAACATAACGTTTCAAACCAAACATTTAAATGCTCAATAAACCTTCTATTGCAACGTATAATTAGCCTGTTGAACACATTCCCACAGGATATATTGCACTACATAGTTTAGTGAGTACGACTGTAGGTATTCCTTGTTTCTAATGTACCCAAGCTAAACACTATTCTATGGCTTCTAGCCAATAACCAGCTTGTACTTGTGTTGTAAATCCCATTGTGTATCTCCTACCCAACTCAGACACTGTGCAACTGTTTTCAGTATGCAAGTTCAGCAGTGGAACCTTTCTTATTAACCACTGTCAAATACATGGTTTTGGGCTAGAGAAAGTGTTGCCAGTGTGGCAATTTGTGCTTCCTAAAGTCTACCCAGTATGAATGATCCCCTCCCTCCCTTACTCAGGAGGATGCCTATTGTCATTCTGTAGTAAAGCCAGTCAAAAATTATTCTCAAGCTGTTAAGATTTTCAGCTGTCTCCTTAAAAAAAAAAAAAAAAAAAAAGAGAAATCTATATCAAAGAAGAGGTGTTATTAGCTAAGAGTGGTAATAACAGATGGAAAGAGAACAAGAACTGTTTCTTTCTTGTCTTTCATTAGCTGTTTGTATCTACAAACAGACTGGCCAGCTCTGCTGACTATTTTTCAGCCATAAAGGGAGTTGGTTCAAGGTCAGTCAGCATGATAGGCCTTGACTCCATTTAGACTGGAGATCTTTTCAAAGATTCTTTTAATAGAGAATGAATATTTTAAAATTCACAAGCATATGCACTCTTTAAACTCTATTTTTCTGATTTCTAATGGCTTGTTAGCAGGGAGGACTATTATATGGGGTTCAGCATCCTATTGCTCACAAAGCTAGAGACCAGTCCAAATGCTGCATGCAGAGGAATATTTAAATTCATATAGTGATTCAATAAAACCCAACCAACAAACAAGCAAACCCCAACAAAACCCAGCCCCACACATGCACACACATAGAACTACAGCAGCTTATTTCACAAAACAAAAAGGACAGAGAAAGCCAACTTAATATTTGTTGCTTTAATATTGTAAGAGGTTCACTATTATTTACACTCTCAAGAAAGGCAAGCACCAGCACTTAACAAGCACCATGCCTTTCTCCCAAACTGCATCTCACATCCCAAACCACCCTAGGGTACAATATCATGCAATCCAAAATGTGCATGGGTTCTGCACCTTCTCCAGAGACACCTGGCAATAGCTATGGCCAAAAGAGGGGACTGGACTGCAGCATTAGTCCTAGGTAAAAAGCTACTCTAATATTTCAGACCTTCCAAAGTACAAAACCAGCGAAAGATACTTGAAATTAAAAAAAAAAAAAGCCCACAAAACAAACTCACCATTCCAGAAACTAAGAGCTATCTCCTAGATCCAAACTATGTCGTTGCTCGAGACATCAGCACTGTTGAAGAAGCACTTATTCTTGCTCTGGCTTTGAAAAACTCCAATGTGCTCAGGGTTCAGGTAGGTGCTGTGAGCATACCTGGTGAACCTCCTTCTTAGGGGTGCTGAGCAATGCCTGCTGGAATGTGCAGTCTAGCAGATGCCTGGCAACACTTGTTCAAACAGACAGGAGGGAGCGATGAAACTACATTACCCATAATTGCCTTCATTTGGTTTATGATTACACCTGAAACCAGAAGAGGTGGTGTGTGAGTTTCGCCTTAGGGAGGAGAGATAGGCATGCAGAGAAAAGAAGAAAGTGTGTGCTGCTGGGAGAGAGAGTTAGGGTTTCCTACTTTCAAATGCCATGTTGCAGATATATTGAATTGCTGGGAGGTGAGACAAAGGATGTTTTCCCGATAGAGGTTAAGGTTAGAAATAATTAGATTTATGAGTAATGAATACAGCGACGAAAACTGTGTGAACCCGTATGACCGGTTTGGCCATCACTGTGCATGTGAGAGAATCAGACATCTGGATATGAGGAAGTAAGTGAAGGAGGGGTGGCAACAGCCTGAGAAGTCATCTACAGAGGAGGGAAAGCAGAGACATTTGGGTAGGGGGACGAGAAGAAATTCCTTTTCAGACCCATGAGCTTGAGGAAATAGCAAGTCTTTCCAGACACTATATTATAGAGGCATTTTTCCTCAGTGATTTCAGCATTTTGTAGGATAAAGTTGGTAAAGATTAGAGAGACAAAGATTATAACGTCAGAGAGATAAGATAAATGGTCTTTGTGCTAGGAATGTTATGGGGAGTTGGAAAACATATTATTTGCCTGTGTTGTTGTTACTTGCTACCTGTGTTTTTTGTGGCATGTAGGACTCACAGCTGAAACCCCCCTTTGATGAAAAGAAGCCTCATAGGCCTTCTAAGCCTGCCTCCCAAAAGCTGAAGTATATTTCAACCAGAATAAAAAAGAAAATGGAGAAAGGCAGACTCAGTGTTCTTTGTAGGGGAGATAAAATCATGTAGGACATGATAGAACATGTAGGACAGATAAAGCCCTGTCAGACACCAAGAGAAGAAGGGAAACATTTCCAGATACACTTACTGGCTTACTCAGAGCTATTAAGTAAGCTGGTCTTTATTTTTTGTCATGGGCTTCTTTTTCTGGTTTTGTTTGTTTGTTTTGTTTTTGAGGTAGATATTGTCTATCATGTGCCTCTACTAACAGTAATAGCCCAAACCAGTTGAAATTTCTATGCTAATATGATATAATAATAAATTAAGATTGTGGTGTCTTAAATTCTAAATTTCAGCCCGTTTTCTGTCATCTCAGACTACTCCTTAAAATTTTCATTTAAATAAGATACTTTTCCCCAGATTTCATTTCTCTGAATGGACCATTAGCTCACAGCAGAAATGTTGGTTCCCAGTAGACCTATTTTCAGAGACAGATGTTTTTTACAATACATTCTTTTGATTCAAAGAATAATTAAAAAAAATATCAGTAGTATTTTACCTTAAACAGAAGGACTTTAAGTTTAGGCTGATGATTTTTAACACACCTTTTATAGGGATGAATTAGACTTCAATCAATCTAATATGCTTCTCAACTGTTTCTCAGCTAGAAAATCACTATAGAGGATACTTGTACTTATAGCTTGGTGGGATCATGCTGATTCACATAAAAGCATCTGCAGGATTTCAGTTCACATCTGGGCCTCAGGAAGGGTCTTGAGTATTAACAGAGTCTAGTTGGGTTTTCTCTACAAGTGTGACCAGTCATTAGTTCCCACATTTTTATTAAAGTCTGCAACTTCTGCCTTGTTGTGTAACAGAGTTTACCCTGAAGGCATCTAAAATGGGTGTCTGAAAGACAGCACTGCATGCTCTGCTACCTCTCCAAAAACAGATCTGACTAGTCAGCTTCCGTTTCCAGACTCCATTAAAAACCATACTCCGCAATAGCTTCTCTTTGAACATCATTTGATGAGACACTGTGGTTTTCTGCAGTTTGACTCATTTTCAAAGCAAAGTCCTTCAGAAAGCAAACTGACTGTTAGGCCTTAAGAATACTAAGTAGTATGTGGACAGTTAATTTTGTGTGTTGAATTAACTGCACGGTTTTCATTCAGGGGAAACCCACATGCTGTAAATGCAGACAAAAGCAATAGCAGATGCTTACAGGCTCATTTGGCAATATTTTATATGTTTTTTGTTTGCTCAATCCACTTTTTAGATATATTTGTCATTGAAATGAGTGGAACTTGGAAAGGAATATTGTGGAACAAAAATGGGACCTATGAGGTAAATTTTGAGATGGAAAGTTTGGAAGCTGGGAACATGGGTGTAGGAAACCCTGGATGAAAGCTAGACATGATGGGTCAGTCCATATGAATGCAGGAACTACTGTAGTGACAGCAGAAAAGCTGGTCTGCAGCAGCTAAGGCTGCCAGCTCTGGAGCACAAGCAACATCATGGGATGCTTACCTCACTTTGGAAGTGGGTGAATACCAGCAAACCACATCCTTTGGCTTTTGCAACATTACTGGTAGTGGTGGCAGGACCCTGGAAAGCTTGGGAACGTAAACAGTCACATTCTGGATCGATATACAGGGACTGTGAGAATGAAGACCCTAGGCCCACTGTAGGAGAGGATCTGGTTCAAGACCATCTTAAAAACCTAAATGTACACAAGTCCATGGGACCTGATGAAATCCATCCATGAGTCCTCAAGGAGCTGGTGAATTAAGTTGCTAAGCCACTGTCCGTTATATTTGAAAAATCATGGCAGTCAGGTGAAGTTCCCGATGACTGGAAAAAGGGAAATATAACCCCCATTTTCAAGAAGGGGAAAATCGATGACCCGGGGAACTACAGACCAGTCAGTCTCACCTCTGTGCCTGGCAAACTCCTGGAGCAGATTCTCCTGGAAGGCATGCTAAGGCACATGAAAAACAAGGAGGTGGTTGGTGACAGCCAGCATGGCTTCACTAAGGGGAAATCCTGCCTGACCAATTTGGTGGCCTTCTATGATGGGGCTACGGAACTAATGGACAGAGGCAGAGCAGTTGACGTCATCTACCTGGACTTGTGCAAAGCATTCAACACTGTCCCACACAACATCCTTGTCTCTAAATTGGAGAGACATCAATTTGATGGGTGGACCACTCGGTGGATAAAGAACTGGCTGGATGGCCGCATGCAAAGGGCTGTGGTCAATGGCTCGATGTCCGGCTGGAGACTGGTAACAAGTGGTGTCCCTCAGGGATCGATGTTGGGACCGGTCTTGTTCAACATCTTTGTCGGTGACACGGACAGTGGGATTGAGTGTGCCCTCAGCAAGTTTGCCGATGACACCAAGCTGTGTGGTTCGGTTGATACACTGGAGGGAAGGGATGCCATCCAGAGGGACCTCAACACGCTTGTGAGGTGGGCTGATGCCAACCTTATAAAGTTTAACCATGCCAAGTGCAAGGTCCTACACCTGGGTTGGAGCAATCCCAGGCACAGCTACAGGTTGGGCAGAGAAGAGATTCAGAGCAGCCCTGCAGAGAAGGACTTTGGGGTGTTGGTTGATGAGAAAATGAACATGAGCCGGCAGTGTGCACTCGCAGCCCAGAAAGCCAACCATATCCTGGGCTGCATCAAAAGGAGCGTGACCAGCAGGTCGAAGGAGGTGATCCTGCCCCTCGACTCTGCTCTCATGAGACCTCACTTGGAGTATTGTGTGCAGTTCTGGTGTCCTCAACATAAAAAGGACATGGAACTGTTGGAACAAGTCCAGAGGAGGGCCACAAGGATGATCAGGGGAGTGGAGCACCTCCCATATGAAGACAGGCTGAGAGAGTTGGGGCTGTTCAGCCTGGAGAAGAGAAGGCTGCATGGAGACCTCATAGCAGCCTTCCAGTATCTGAAGGGGGCTTATAAGGATGCTGGGGATGGACTATTCATCAGGGACTGTAGTGACAGGACAAGGGGTAACGGGTTCAAACTTAAACAGGGGAAGTTTAGATTGGATATAAGGGGGAAGTGCTTTACTGTGAGGGTGGTGAGGCACTGGAATGGGTTTCCCAGGGACGTTGTGAATGCTTCATCCTTGGTGGTGTTCAAGGCCAGGTTGGATGAGGCCTTGGGTGACATGGTTTAGTGTGGGGTGTCCCTGCCCATGGCAGGGGGGTTGGAAATAGATGATCTTAAGGTCCTTTCCAACCCTAACTATTCTATGAGTCTATGATTCTATACGGGAAGTCGCAGCCATGTCTTCATTTCTCATTTGACTACAGTATGCACTTTCCATTTCAGTGATCTTTTCTTGTTTTTTTCATTTAAATAACTACATATTTTAACAGCTAGACCTAGCAATGTTTGCAGAGGCAAAGGGGTCACTTATATTTACAGACAGAACCTATTTTATTTGCCTGCAACAGATTCAATAGCTGACGCAGCAAGCAGCAAAACTTTTTGGACCTGATCTCAGTTTTGCTGCAGTTCTCATCAGAAAAATTATAAACACCAAGGCTTTAGTGTACATTACATATTGTTCTCATCCTGCTTGTTTCAGTTGTCCTTAAAGTTCATGAGAAAAAAAAATATACTTCTGCCCATCAAAGCATTAGAAGAGAGGCACCATAAACCCTATGCTATGTGACAGTCACCTGTACAATTATTTCCAATGAAAATTAGCTGTGGCCACTACATCATAATTTATGCATGCATGTGTGAGAGGAAATAAAGGTACAATGTGAGGCCATTCTGGATATAAAGAAACCACTCAAAAGAGGTCACATACATATGTTTTTTTCTCCCCCACACTCCCCACCATGAAAAAACTTTCATGGCAAAGAATATCCTGGCTGAAGATGTTTACACATGAGGTAGCAGCTTGCACGTACCTCCAAATGAAATAACATTTAATAACCAAGACAGGTGTGGGGGTGAAAACTGGGTTTCTGCCACGTCTAAGCTAGAAAATATTTAATAGCATAGTTATGCTGGCAAAAGCAGTTTGACTGGTTTTACTGACTCCAGAACCCTGCATGTAATCTATACCAGCAAAAGCACATCATCTGCCAGATCTGTGTCCACATTAGGGCTGTTGCCAGTATTAAATGTCACCAAAAATCACATTCCTAAGGGACATTACTTCAATTAACAAAAGTTTCTAATGCAAAACAGGCTTAACAAACACTAAGGACTACTCCACCCAAGCACACAAAACCACCTTTCCTGATAGATAGTGAACCAAAGCAATAGAAAGCTTGTACCTGGTTTCTGAAGGGCTGGATGCAGTTCTGGGCAATCTTTAATGCCAGAAAAACAACCCAAAGCATGCTGTATCCTCAGCACTTTAACACTTTAATCCAGGTGAAGACTTGGTTTAAAAAAAAAACCAAATAAATCTGTGGCATCTCATTTTAATGAACACATAGAACTTGTGACAACAGTACCACAGTATGGGAAACTACAGCCAAAGCCAGCAGCAAAAATATATACTGAAACTGCTGAAGGCAACAGACCAAATTGAAACAACACTGTGCAGCATAAAAGTTAGCAAGGAAGATGTAATATTGAGCAGCAGAAGCTATATCTGCATTTATTATATCTACTTATGCTCCGAAAAAATTTAAATTTGAATCAGTTCTCCATGGTGAGCTGGACCAAGAACTTAATTTTTTTAAAAAAAGTAGATGGGGCGAAATACCACCCAGAAAGTCCTAGTGAAAATACAGTTGTTCTGATTTGCATGTGTCAACAAATCAAGGAAAATCATTGGTTTCCTCAAATATTTATGTTAGTGAAGGAATGAGTATATCTAATTCTATATTCAGAATACCATACCCTTATTCTGAACATTATATTTAAAACAGATTTATCTTTTCCTAATGAAAACTTTAAAGAGGATCGTTCAATCATAACATTCATATATTATATTATAAGTATCTGGCAACTTGGACTGAAGAATATTAGGACAGGAACCTTCCTGAATGGCGAGCATATGGTTGCCAAAGGGGACTTGGAGTAAGGGCTCAGAAAGTATTAGAGAAATATCTCTCCTGAAATAGCAAGTAGGCTGCAACTTGTGCCCTAGGGAAGGACTCACAAGATGTCTATTGTAACATGAAAATATTTGTTTCCTTTGTATAACTAAGCTGTTTAACCTGGTAAATTGGTAGATTACTTTATGCAAAGTGTGCTCATTAAATAAATAATTTCTTCTTGTATTTACACCGTTTTCACTCTGTTGCTGTCTAACCTCTCTCTCCCACAGATGAATCTGCTGCAGTCTGCAGGGAATGTTCACGTACTCTATTCGCACAGAGAAAAGACACCACGTGACCTCAAAAGAAGGAAAACAAATCTGTCTTGAGCATGCAAGCCTACCACCTCCGTCAATAAGACACAGGCAAAGACCCCAAGTAATGTTTTGCAGAGAACCATCCTGCATTGATGCCTCCAGATCCAAGGCAGAAGTAGCAGTAGATGACAGGGCCACATAGCACTTACTCCTGTACCATTAGGCTGGGCAAAAGAATAACATCTTTCAGGTTAGGAGAACCATATTTTTGTCCTATTTCCTCATTAAATCCCACAGACTCATTAAGAAGGATCATTTCACTTACACTGCACATCACCAAGGAAAATGTTCCATATGACAGTAAAGAAAATTCTGCAGGTGGGAGCAACAAGACAAAATAATGAGGTTCAGGAAAAAAATGTTCATGTCTTAGAGTAATGAGCAGTAAGGTAAAAAAAATAATGTTCCATCTCAGAAGCTTTTCTTATATTGTGTTTCTATAAATTATTAGTACACTGTATCAGCCACACTTGGGTAGAAAATAATTGATTACTAAAGGTGAAGCAAGTAAGGCCTTTTTAGTTGTTGTTTTTAGCCAGAGTTCCTCAGGAAACAAGGTCTATACAATCATGCCATGTCTGCCTAAGACTGCCTGATACCCCATACCACCAATTTGTGGATCCATTAACCAGTTCAGCTTAATGCAGGGACAGAAATTTCAAAAATGGTAGAATGCTGCAAGGTTTATGAAAAGGCTCATCCAAGTAAAATAGAAAGTTGAGCATCTCTATGAAGGAAAGGTTACTATTGTATTAAACCTCAGAGAATCACACAGAGAACAACAAATGAAAGAGGGGCTTCTATCAAAACACAAAATCCAGAGGACGTTTCCTTTTTTAACAGTTTAAAATCCAGCTCAAAACACAAATTCATGAGAAATTCAGCTCTGGGAGTTCCTCTTGCTCACAGGAATACATTATTTTTCTTTTGCTTAATCAATGTCCACACACACAAAAAAAAGAAGATACCTAGGCACAAAAGAAGATACTTATGCGCATTCATACAGAATCACAGAATCCCAAGGGTTGGAAGGGACCTTAAAAGACCATCTAGTCCAACCCCCCTGCAAGAGCAGGGTAATCTAGAGTACATCACACAGGAACTTGTCCAGCCAGGCCTTGAATATCTCCAACGTAGGAGACTCCACAACATCCCTGAGCAACCTGTTCCAGTGCTCTGTCACTCTCACAGTAAAGAAGTTTCTCCTGATGTTCACATGGAACCTCTTATGCTCCAGTTTACACCCACTACCCCTTGTCCTATCACTGGACATCACTGAGAAAAGCCTAGCTCCATCATCCTGACACTCACCCTTTACATATTTGTAAATTTGATGAGGTCACCCCTCAGTCTCCTCTTTCCAAGCTAAAGAATCAGAATCAGAATTACCAGGTTGGAAGGGACCTTCAAGATCATCGAGTCCAACCCATGCCCTACACGTCAACTAAACCATGTCACCAAGTGCCACATCCAATCTCTTCTTAAACACATCCAGGGATGGTAACTCCACCACCACCCTGGGCAGACCGTTCCAATATTTTATTATTCTTTCTGTGAAAAATTTCTTCCTAATATCCAACCTGTACCTTCCTTGGCGCAGTTTGAGACTGTGTCCTCTCGTTCTGTCAGCTGCTGCCTGGTGAAAGAGACCAACCCCCACCTGTCTACAACCTCCTTTCAGGAAGTTGTAGAGAGTGATAAGGTCACCTCTGAGTCTCCTTTTCTCCAGGCTAAACAACTCCAACTCTCTCAATCGCTCCTCGTAGGGCTTGTGGTCCAAGCCCCTCACCAGCCTCGTTGCCCTCCTTTGGACGCGCTCAATCATTTCCACGTCCTTCTTAAACTGAGGAGCCCAGAACTGGACACAGTACTCAAGGTGCAGCCTCACCAGTGCTGAGTACAGGGGAAGAATAACCTCCCTGTTTCTGCTGGCCACACCATTCCTAATGCAGGCTAGGATGCCATTGGCCTTCTTGGCCACCCAGGGCACACTGCTGGCTCATATTCAGCTGGCCATCCACCAATACCCCCAAATCCCTTTCTGCCTGGACACTATCCAGCCACACTGTCCCCAACTTATAACATTGCAAGGGGTTTTTATGGCCAAAATGTAGGACTCGGCACTTAGACTTATTAAATTTCATCTTATTGGATTCTGCCCATCTATCCAACCTATCCAGGTCTCTCTGCAGAGCCTTCCTTCCTTCCAGAAGATCGACACAAGCTCCCAACTTAGTGTCATCTGCAAACTTACTAATGAAAGACTCAATACCAGAGACCCAGCTCCTTCAGCCTCTCCTCATAAGGGAGATGCTCCACTCCCTTAATCATCTTTGTGGCTCTGCGCTGGACTCTTTCAAGCAATTCCCTGTCCTTCTTGAACTGAGGGAGCCAGAACTGGACACAATATTCCAGATGTGGCCTCACCAAGGCAGAGTAGAGGGGGAGGAGAACCTCTCTTGACCTACTAACCACACCCTTTCTCATGCACCCTAGGATGCCATTGGTCTTCTTGGCCATAAGGGCACAGTGCTGGCTCATGGTCATCCTCCCATCCACCAGGACCTCCAGGTCCCTTTCCCCTTCACTACTTTCCAGCAGGTCAACCCCCAACCTGTACTGGTACATGGGGTTGTTCTTCCCCAGATACAAGACTCTACACTTGCCCTTGTTGAATTTCATCAAGTTTCTCCCTGCCCAACCCTCCAGACCGTCCAGGTCTCGCTGAATGGCAACACAGCCTTCTGGTGTGTCAGCCACTCCTCCCAGTTTAGTGTCATCAGCGAACTTGCTGAGGGTACACTCAGTTCCCTCATCCAGGTCGTTGATGAAAATATTAAACAGCACTGATCCCAGCACCGACCCCTGAGGGACACCACTAGTCACAGACCTCCAGCTAGATTCTGCCCCACTGACCACAACTCTCTGCCTTCTTCCTTTCAACCAGTTCTTGATCCACCTCACTACCTGATCATCAAGCTCACACTTCCTTAGCTTATCTATGAGGATGCTGTGGGAGACAGTATCAAATGCCGTACTGAAATCAAGAAAAACCACATCTACCGCTCTACCATCATCCTTCCACCTAGTTACTTCCTCATAGAAGGCTATAAGGTTGGTCAAACATGACTTCCCCTTGGTAAAACCATGTTGGCTACTCTTAATGACCCCCTCATCCTTGATATGTCTAGAGATGGTACAACATAGACATAAAGATTCAGAATTTGAGCTCATTGCAGATCTCAAGCAGCCCTGCTGAATTAGGTAGTAGGTGGATAGCTTTGGCCGTATAGGTTGTCAACATGGACCAGTTTTTCAGCAATGAGTATGTTAAGCACTTGAAAATCTGGCCACTGTTGCCTCACTGGGAGTCAGGAGATACTCTTGAAAGTCAAGCATTTTAGGTGCCTATATTGAAAGCAGGTGCTTCTGAAAATCAGATTTTAGCTGCCAGGGAAGTGCTGCACCATTACAAACTTAAAACTGATGTCTCCATATTAGCTAAGGATTGAACACTAGCTTAAATAATAGGAGTTTCATGTCCTTTACGTGAAACTTTAAAGCTGAAAGTATTTACTAGCTGTGGTTTTTTCCTTTTACTTCAGATTGATAAAAATGCAATTTTGGAAAGGCTTGAACTTCGTGTGTACCATCTTATCCACTCAAATAATTACTTTTCAAATATCTATCAATTACAGTATACTTATGACTTTTTACCTATAAACCAACTATTCATCCCTTTAACACAGACTGTACCTCCACCAATATAGGAGCTAATAACCCCTGAAAAACTAGGGCCCAAATTCAGTGGTTTTTTCATTCTAAAGTGAGAGTTGTTTTTTTCTGTTTTTTCTTTTTCTCCAGTTGAGAACATTTCCTCAGTTCAGTAAAAAATATTTCTCCTATTTTAAGTTTAGTAATGCTTTAGTCTGTGTTTAGTAATACACCCAAATGTAGCTGATTTGCTGAACTCTGATCTAAAATGCAGCTGAATAGCAAGTTAGCAGTGAAGCTGTGAATGGAGCTGAAGGCTAACTTCTAGCCTCTTCTTGTAATCACCTGGCACCCTTAATCACAGCATGTTGGTGCTCACTATGATGTTTCCATGAAATGGAGTCTATTACAATAAGCCAGAAGACTGCATATTTCTGCAAAAACTGAAGCAATAGTCTAGGTCTACTACATTTTTGACCTATCATACCTGATACCTTATGTCTAATACCTTAGCTATTCATTACTCATATTTACTGTGTGGTATTATCAGATAAAGAAATAAAAAGATTTCCTTTCAAATGTTGCATGCAACTAGAAATATGAATCACGGTTTGGATAACATCTGTAGCATGAAAAATAATTTATGTGTAAAACTACCATAGAATAGCATAACAGACATGGACTGATGAAGTTTTATTCATCAATTACTTACACACCATTTTCATAGATTAAAAATGCACAGGTTTTGGTTGCATTTTTCATCTATTTTCACAGAATCACAGAATCTTTAGAGTTGGAGGGGACCTTTGGAGATCACCCAGTCCAACCCCCCTGCCAAGGTAGGGCTACCTAGAGCAGGTCACACAGGAACATGTCCAGACAGATTTTGAATGTCTCTAGAAATGGAGATTCCACAACCCTCCTGGCCAGCCTGTTCCAGTGCTCTGCCACCCTCAATTGTAAGGAAGTTCTTCCTCATGTTGAGGTGAAACTCCCTTGTGTTTTAGCTTATGGCTACTGCTCCTCATCCTATCACTGGGCAGTAATGAAAAGAGCCTGGCACCATACTCCTGGTACCCACCTTTCAGATATTTGTATGTATTAATGAGATACCCTCTTAGCCTTCTTTCCTCTAGACTAAACAGTCTCAGCTCCTACAATCTCTACTCATAAGAGAGATGCTCTAGACCCTTGATCATTCTTGTGGCCCTCCGCTGGACTCTCCAGTAGCTCTTTGTGTTTCTTGTACTGAGGAGCTTTCTTTTATTACTCACCAGGATCAAGAAGAGAGAGAGAATCACGTCAAAATGCAACCCAGGATACCACTGGCCTCCTGGCCACAAAGGCACACTGCCAGCTCATAGTCAGCTTGTCATCCACCAATACTTCCAAGTACTTCTCAGCTGAACTGCTCTCTAGTAGGTCACTAGTACCTTACACTTGCCCATGTTGAACTTGATGATAATTTGATCATACTTACCTTTATAGGGACTCCAATCAGTTAACTTCTACTATGCCTTTGTTACAGATCTGAGATACGGAACTGCAGCTCTGAGCTCTCACTGTGTACTCATTGTCTGGAAAAAGGTACTCTGTTTCTCACTATCAGGTACTTCAAGCAGGGGAAAGATTTTATAACAATACAAAGGAAAATCAAGGTGAATTAAAAAAAAAAAAAAAAGCCCACATCACTGATAAAGAAACCGTTCAGCTGTGTAATCACTCAGGTGTTCAATTAGGTTTGAGTCATCAAAATATCAGTTAAACTTGTTGTTGTTGATGTAATTCTGATGCATATTTAACTATGTATTTAGGTGTTTTGCTCATTAGGAATAGCATTATCATACTTATATTGCATATGTATATGTTTTTGTCTGAGCTGGAATCTAAGCTCTAGAGTACTTACCTCTCAGTTCCACAAGCAACTGATTCTAGCCAGACACTGTCACCAACCTGATAATACCATCTCACTTTTTAATAACTGGCATATAATTTTCCAAATGCTTTAAAAACACCCACCTGATCTGCAAAGCACTATTTCTGGAGCTAAAATCTTCTTCATATAGCAAGAAATTTCTGGTGCACAATGAGCACACTATGCTTTCTCCCAATGCGTACTGACACCTCTCCTTTCAGGAAAGGCCTGGCATTATCAGCCTTGCAAGGCAAAAACAAGATCCAGATTTAATTCCCAAGTGACCTCACATGGCCAATCAGAAGCACACCTAATGTCTCTAAGACCTTGCTAAATGGTCTTTAAGGGTTTATACTAAAAGGGAAGATAATTTCTGACTGCCTTAGGAGCAATAGGGCCAGAACCCAAGAGCATTTTAGCTGAAAAGCCACTCCCAGATTGGCCAGGAATAGGTGCTGCCACTTGTGAGTCCTGGTACTTAAGAGATCCTCTTATTTGATAATACCTCCAATTGCCTCTGATTAGCATAATAGCCGTAATTAATGCTGGTGCTACCAGAGCAGTGTGTGCTTATATAGCAGCTCTCCACCCACCAACAGCTGAGCGCTCCTTGCATGTACCAACATTTTCACATTGAGACTGCTAATATTGGAATAATAGTAATGCAAGAAAACAATATTCTGACCTCATTGTCTTTTAATATAATGTTTCTCTTTGTTTTCTCTTTTAAGACTTTCAAAAGTTCTGACTAAAAATTATTTGCCAGCTTAGAGAAAACCTGCAAGGTGTAATATGATTTAAGTACAGCAAATGCTGAAAATGCAGTTATAAAAAAGAAAAAATGTCAGATCTTCAGCTGCTATTAATCAAAACAACTCTGCTGAAACGAAGGGAGTAATTCCAGTTTACATTTTCTGAGGATCCTATTTGTACATTTACCACAAAAGCTGTTAAACATAGAACATCGCTTCAGCACACTATATCCCTGTTAACTTAAAGCTATGGAAATAGGAACATATTTTGTTTCAAGTCCTTTACAGGACCTGTTCAGGAAGGCAGGTTCCTACAATGCACTGAATATTTTCAGTGCTGACTGGCTCAAGGGAGTGCTTACTCAGAAATTTTACAAGGTTCATTCCTGCTGCCTTCATTTTGACTGTAATGATTTATATTCATTGACACCTGCGGTAGCAGGATAAGATCAAATAATGAACTGCTCTTCAAATTACATGGATGGTTTCAGGAAATATTTTCTAGCAAAATAACACAACCAATGCTTAACCTGGCATCTTCCAGTGTCATAACAATTCCCTTTGGCTTTTACAACTAATGGAGTGAGGAAGCTGTGATTATTCAGGGGTAAGGAAATTGCAGTTCTGCACCAAAGCTAATTGTGGTGTTAACAGCTGCAACTTCACTGACTTCAGAAAACTTTGAGTTGAGACCAGCAGTGACACTGCCCTGTGGATGGAAGTTCAAGCAGGAACAGCAAATAAAAATGGCTGTAAAGCCATCTCAAAATGTAACAACAAAAAAACCCTAACCAGTTCCATCTCAGTAAACACACACATGAAAGTTAATTAATCTTTAAAGTAAGATGATTTTGAATAACAGCTTGGATCACAGAGGATCCAAGATGATCCCCTCTACAATTGCTGAAAGCCAAGTTCAAAAACATATATAAATTGAGTAGTGATGCTGGTACGCTTCAGTAAAACTTCCAGAGTATGGTAAGTAAGAACTGCTCATAAATTTTTACCTGTTTCAGAAAAACTACATTTTTGCTACTCTCTTCATGGGCTTAGTTTACTGGAATTTTGGACTTAATTCCTATATAAATAAATACTTTTTGGAATAGGGGCTCATTATCTCACTTTATCAATAATGGACAAGTTTAGTCATAGTAAGTACTATTCATTACAATGTTAATCTTTTAAATACGAGGGGAAAGAACAACTTACAAATCTGTAAAATATCCAGAGAGTGATCTTCCTGACAAGTACCTTGAAGTGCGCTCTTCAGCATCATCTGCAAGTTGTAAGTCAGCATTTTTTCCCCCTCATAAACATGTAAAATCATATACAAGTTCAGTCATGATTGTTAAAGAGTGGATCAAGGCCACAGTTCATTATAATGAAGACAGTACTAAAACATGCCCACAAAGAGCATTCCTTATTGGTGCCACCAAGTCTGTTCTTACTGCATTCACTGGTGTTGAAAACAGATTGTATTGGTGGCTGATTGAACAAGTGTATGTATTTCTGATCTTACTTGAACAATCATTGTGAGCTGATACTGTCTCACAAGATATGAACTACTTGTCACACTTCACACACTGAGAGGCTGAAACTCATACACGTGGCTCCAGTCTCTTACTCTTCTGCAGCTTGGGCCACATCTCCTGCACCAGCTATGCAGTGCCTTTGCTCTGGTTCTCTTACTGCTATTTATCTGCTGACCAGTTGCACTTGGAGTGTTTGCTTACAGAGAAGGGGAGTGTGCTGGATTGCCCTATATGGAATGACTACATCCAGGACTCATTTCCCTGAGTAAAATGATGCCAAACCCTTTGACTCAGGTCTCAACCCCAAGTCTCCCTTTCCATCATCCAGAATCTTCCTCATGCATTGAAGCAGATGGATCTTGAAAAGAAACATAATAAGTAAATAATAAGTAAATAAATAGTAAATAAAAAATAATAAAGTTGGGAAATCAGTCAATCAGTTTCAATTACAACTACCCATCCAAAGCATGTCTGCTTAACATGTTTCTATTAAGGTTGACATCCTTATAAGTGTGCAGATCTTATATAATTGATGCCTTTTCTGTTCAGTGTTTGATTGAGTGCTAGATATTGGGAAATCTATTTAAGAGCCAATGCAGAAATCATAAAATACTGTGATGAATCTGAAAGTCTAGTTTTATTTATCAGCCATGCTTTCTCTGAAGCTTTCTTCTTCCCTGGAATCTTAGGCATCTCCAAGAATTTCTAACTTCACATCTTTTTGGTGGATTTGTCCTAGAATATAACCCTTGGCAAATCATTTTTGCCAAAATACCTGTGGCAGTTCAGAAATTGCACTCTTCACAGGTTTTTATCCTTGCTTCTCCTCCAAGGATTCTGTAGCTAAAGTTCTTCTAACATAACATATCCAGGGAATGCTTCTCATTGCATACATATCTAAAATTGTATCATGAAAAGCCTCCTACTGCAGCCCCATTTTGCCATTTGGATTACAAGGTGTTAATCTTTCCTTGATATCTTATTTGTAGATTTCAGCAATGTGAGTAAACAAAAGTAAGACTTGCCTTCTTTTGCAGCAACTTGCATTGAAAAGAAGGTCTACCCTCCCTGGAATTTTTCTATATAATTAGTATGAAAGAAGGTGATTTTTAAAACTCACAATACTTTGCAATCAGTTCAAACAATCATTTTAGATTCTTTCTTTGCATGTCTCTCAGTTTTCCTATTTCAACATGTTCTCATCAGTTCAGAAATTAAAACCAGTGCTCCTTCAAATGGATGCTATCCTTTTGGTCAAATTCCTTATGATGTCATGATTACTCTTCTTTATTTGCCCTGAAAAATAACATCTTATTTGTATCATTTAAATTAAATTTGATAGTTTGGTAAACAACTACAGGGATATCACATACAACAGCAGTATTTATACAATCTGAAGCAATGCCAAATTCCAAGCATGGGCATTGTAAGAGCCCTTGCCAACTCCATTTTGATACCTATGCTAATCTTTCCATGGTATTGGTGTCCTTGCAGAAGTTTCCATGACAGTTGTTGAGCCTCAAGACCGAATAAAATATGGTAACTTTATCTCTCCAACTACTTCTCCACATTGAGTAATCTTTTGGACTCTATATGAACCTTCTTTCATTATCCATCTAAGTTTGAATAAAATCAGTTGCTTTTTCCTGGGGAAGTTTGCTGTTTCATCAGCCATAATTGGATACTGTTTACAAGAAACCATAGCAAAAATAGCCCTCGTAGACTCAAGATCCATGATTTCTGTTGTCTCATTTTTAGTAACTGTAATTGTGCATTTGTTTTGATCCTTTTCCAGCTGTTATAAAATACCAGGATCACATCTGCTTGCAAAAAGCAGCTGAATCAAGTTACACCCAGTTTCTGAGAGGCAGGCATGTCTTCAGCTTGCTCAGTACAGTGATCTCGTGGTGCAAATCTTTGTCTTGCAAGATGGTTAATACTATTTACAATTTTGTACCATTTAAATTAAATCATTTGCCCTTTTTCTTTCTTTGTCCTGTGAATACTGAAAACTTACCAAGTCACCCTCATTCTTTGTGGTTCCTTGTAGGGTAAGAGCTTTGATGCCTCAAACTTCTTTCCTGATTAGGGGACCATGGCTAAGTAGATGTTTCTTCTGTGTAGGTAATCAGAAGTTATTCACAATTAAAAGCTGCATAACCACAGAGATGGCGTTCATTGTCACAGACTTCAAAAAAGAAACCCTGAAAAATCTTCAAATTACAGTGATTGGAGGAAGGGTTTCATTTCTCAGGGTTGCACAGAAGGAAATGCTTCAGGGTCCTCTGATGCAATATTTCAACTGTTTTCCTGGGATCGAGCACTGTTTGTTCTTGTTTCGGATGCTGATAAGTATAGGCCATTATTTCACCAAGAAAAATGTTTCACTTTTTGTTAGAAACAGAATTCCATTTTCTATTTAAAGCTTTTAAAATATGTTTCACTTTAAATATATTTAATTTTATCTTCTGAAAACCATCATACTTTCTAATTATTTTGCATTTCTTAAAATATATAGGACTCCTGACAAATCAAATTGTTCAGTTAAATTCAGGTTTAGTTGTTAACTGTCCTTCTAAAGTAATCTGAAATACAGTAGAATGATGAAGGGAAAGTAAGAAAGTTAGGTTCATACTTGTCCACAGAAGAACACAGAAAAAGTACCTTTGTCTGCTTCTGAAATAACTAGTTGTAACCGGTTTGTTAAAATAGAATTTTAGAGGGAAAAAAAAAAGGGGGGGGGGGGGAGAAAAAGGTTAAAAACCTTTTGTTCCTTCTTTTTTTTTTTTTTTTCATAAAAAAGACTGGCAAATTCATGACAAAAATACTTTTATATTAAATTTTTTCAATAGCAAAAAGTAATTAAGCAGAGTTTTTAACTAAAACCTTTTGATCACTTTTTGATCACACAAGGACCACAAGGTCCACCTTTACTTCAGTGCCTTATATGAAGCTCCCAAATGACACAGGCCAAACTTTCACTAAGTATCAGCTTTTCTGTAATTACCACTTGCCCTCACTTCTTTCTTTTTTCTTTTTTTCTTTTTTTCTTAAGCAGAAAAAGACATATGTCTGATAAAAGAAAAAAACTTACTATTTATTTATTGTTGGAGATGTACTGCCAAATGCTTCAGGTTCATTTTCATGAGAAAGAGCAATATTACCAGAATTGAAATATGTCCTTGTGGCTCTAAACATCAGCAAAATACTGATGAATCAGAGAGAAAGAAATATGCTGCCAAATTATAATTTAAACAAAATATATTTTTGTTTATTTAACTGAATACTTTGCTAGAGATAAAACACTATTTTACCAAATCAGAGGACTAAGAAAAATATTTCCATTAAATAAACAGAAATGAATTGTCCTTTCTTCATTCCATCACCAAGAACAGAGTGTTCCTAAAAATTAAAAAGCCAGAAGCCATGTTTCAGGGGTTTTGATCGGTTACATCCGTGAAGTGTGAAAGGTGTACTTTTCTCCCTATCCCTTTCCTTCCCCTTCTGATTTCTTTTAAAATTATCTTTTACTCAGTCAGTGCTCATCATGAAGAACAGCAGTAGCCCCCTTATAAAGAATCAGAAAACTTCACATTGTTCTGTAAGTTCAGAAGTTAATAGAGGCTTAGGTTTTGAGTATTTGGATTTTAAGGCCATGTTTCTTAAGAAAACAAATGGTAATTTCAGCATGCAGAATGACCTTACGTATACCTTAAAAACTTTCTTGATATCTTTTCTCATTGTTGTTGCATTTTCTATAAAATCCTTACCCCAGTTAGTCACTGGTCATTGAATTCACACTTTTCTGATGTCAGATATTTAAACAAAAAATGTCTTTAATTTACATTTCTACAGTAACAGACATTATTTTTTAAAATTCACTATTCTGTAACAGATGTCACATGGAAAGTTGAACAAAAAGTGTGATGAAGTGATTTTTATCCACATCAACTTACATTCAGATGATTTGAATCAAGAGGTTGTCAAATGTGATCTGTATATAAACATCTGAAATCAGGGTTAACAGACATCTTGAAAACAAAAAATCCTCTAACATCTTTTACAAACATTTCCACTGACGAAACACCCATGAGTCATATTTTAGAAGCTTTGCAATAAAAAGCTGCTATAACAGGGCTCTATTCCACACGCACACACAAAATCTATTGCAAACTCACATTAGTTTGATAGTGGAATAATTCTATTCCAGAAGATGTTCTTTTGCCAACTCTTTTTTTAATTTTTTTTTTTTTGGTTTGTTTCCCTATGGAAACAGGAGATCTTTCCCCATGAAATACAGGCTGGAAACACATTGTACTTAAGCACCAGAAAAGCGTATGCATTTTCATAGAGCCTCCTTGTAACAGAATAATATAATTAGAAATAAAAGCATATTTTGCTTTTCTTTATATTTCAGTCAATGAACTTACATTTTAAATGAGGGATTTATCCTTATCATTAGATGTTGACTTAAATATTATTGATGAGGACAACAGAAGTGAAAAGGTTTATAAACCATTTTCTAAAAATTAGAATTTTCAAAACCTAATGAATGTTTATTTTAAAACTTACTTTCTGGATCACTAATTAATATACTAAAAAAACTTGAGTCAGTCTATCACTGTCTTACGTATTCCAACTAGTCAGAAAATTAAGCAAGCAGATGTAAATCAGGTATGTTTGTGCCTTGCAGCTTTTGTTCCAGGAAGAGAGCTTTTTAAGAGAGCAGCAGAGGGATGCTGCACTCTACAATTGCTTTCAGGTGATGACCTTCAGAGTACTCAATGCGCCTGGCATCCTGCCACCTTTGATAAACCATACAATTTGCTATGCAGATCTTTACTACTGAGGTTCTATCAGAAATAGTGCCAACAGAAAGTGAGGGAAGTATTACAGAAAAATATTAGCCTGGCATTCTTGGATGGGAAGCCTACTGAGAGTTATGAGATAGGTCTTTGGCAGATCCATTCAAGTGAAATCTTTTTCAGAGACATTTTGTGGAACGTTTTATCTGGGAGGGCAAAACAGATGATCACAAAAGTCCCTTCTACCTTTACAATCTATGAAAATCAAGGATTCCATAAAGTCCAGAAGAGTATTTAAGACACTGATATGGCCGAGCCTGTGAAGAAGGGAATTTATAGAGCCAAGACTGGCCTAATGTGCTACAGCAACAAAGAGCAGGTCAGGGATGCTTTGTACCAAGAAAACTGTACTAACACAGCTGAAGGGTTTGGGAGAAAGGGCCAATATATGAAAGATGTAGAACAGCTTGGTAGGGCCACGTGATAAATTCAAATGAGTAAGAGGTATGAAGAAAATGCTTGGCTTGGAGCCTTCTCTTGACAATGTAGTTTTCATGCAATGATTACAGTAAGACAGATTTTAAAATGTATTTTCCATTTTTAAAAAGACCTGAGAACCCACTGTAAAGACCATCGGGCTGAAGAGAACAATACACAGCTTTTACAAATACTCAAAGGCTGATTTTTTTGTATCAGTATCATGTTGAACATAATTTATCATTAGCCCCTTGTCGTGGTTTAAGCCCAGCCGGCTACCGAGAACCACGCAGCCGCTTGCTCACTCCCTCCTCTTCCTCCCCCCATTCCCGGAGGGATGGGGAGGAGAATCGAAAGAATGTAACTTCCACCGGTTGAGATAAAAACAATCCAGTAACTAAGGTATAACACAAACCACTACTGCTACCACCAATAATAATAATGATAAGGGAAATAACAAGGGAAGAGAATACAACCGCTCACCACCCGCTGACCAATACCCAGCCTGACCAGAGCAGTGATCTAGCCCTTCCGGGTTACTGTCCCCAGTTTATGTACTGGGCATGACATGCTGTGGTATGGAATACCTCTTTGGCTAATTTGGGTCAGGTGTCCTGTCTCTGCATCCTCCCAGCTTCCCCTCCTCCCTGGCAGAGCATGAGACTGAGAAAGTCCTGGGTAAGGTAAACATTGGCTCAGTAGAGCAAAACCAAAAACATTGGTGTTATCAGCGTTGTTCCCAAGCTGAAAGTCAAAACCACAGCACTGCACCAGCTACTAAGAAGGAGAAAAATGACTGCTACTGTTGATCCCAGGACACTCCCCTATGTTATCTTTCTTTGCCAAGCAGTGTGAATGCAGCAGGCATACAATATGCTTTCTGCACAAGTCATGACATGGCTGTGGGCAAAGTGTGTGCTCTGAGGGCTTGTGGCAGCACTGGCTGGCTGAAGTAACCTCACCAGCTTCACTAGCCAAGGACTACAAGAGCAGAGTCTCTGTTGCCATGATACTCCTTTCATATTAAATGGAAATGATCCGTGGGTTTCATAAATGATGTCACCCAATTATCCAGCTGAAACATTGCTAAACACCTTTAAGTCCAGCCTTGGATGCAGCGATCACAAGATGGTCGAATTCGAGATCCTCAGGACAGTGAGAAGAGCGTGCAGCAGGGTCACTGCCCTGGACTTCAAGAGTGCAGACTTTGGCCTCTTCAGGAACCTGCTTAGTAAGGTTCCATGGGATATAGCCCTAGAGGGCAGGGGGGCCCAAGACTATTGGTTGATATTCAAGGATCACCTGCTACAAGCTCAGGAGTGTTGTGTCCCAGCTAGAAGGAAGTGCAGCGGGAGGGCCAGGAGACCTCCTTGGATGGATAAGGAGCTGCTCAGGAAAATTCAAAGGAAAAAAGAGGCTTATAGAAGGTGGAAGCAGGGACAGGCGGCCTCGGAAGAATACAGGGATGTTGTCTGGGAAGCTAGGGACCAGGTTATAAAAGCTAAGGCCCAGGTAGAATTAAACTTGGCTAGGGATGTGAAGGATACCAGGAAGGGATTCTATAGTTATACACCGAATAAAAGACAGACTAGAGACAATGTAGGCCCCCTCTGGAAGATATCGGGAGAACTGGCTACCCAGGATTTGGAGCAGCCTGAAGTTCTTAATGATTTCTTTGCCTCAGTCTTCACTGGCAAATGCTCTGACCACACCAACCAAGTCTTGGAAGGCAGACACAGGGACTGTGAGAATGAAGACCCTAGGCCCACTGTAGGAGAGGATCTGGTTCAAGACCATCTTAAAAACCTAAATGTACACAAGTCCATGGGACCTGATGAAATCCATCCGCGGGTCCTCAAGGAGCTGGTGAATTAAGTTGCTAAGCCACTGTCCGTTATATTTGAAAAATCATGGCAGTCAGGTGAAGTTCCCGATGACTGGAAAAAGGGAAATATAACCCCCATTTTCAAGAAGGGGAAAATGGATGACCCGGGGAACTACAGACCAGTCAGTCTCACCTCTGTGCCTGGCAAACTCTTGGAGCACATTCTCCTGGAAGGCATGCTAAGGCACATGAAAAACAAGGAGGTGGTTGGTGACAGCCAGCATGGCTTCACTAAGGGGAAATCCTGCCTGACCAATTTGGTGGCCTTCTATGATGGGGCTATGAAACTGATGGACAGAGGCAGAGCAGTTGACGTCATCTACGTGGACTTGTGCAAAGCATTCAACACTGTCCCACACAACATCCTTGTCTCTAAATTGGAGAGACATCAATTTGATGGGTGGACCACTCGGTGGATAAAGAACTGGCTGGATGGCTGCACGCAAAGGGTTGTGGTCAATGGCTCAATGTCCAGCTGGAGACCGGTAACGAGTGGTGTCCCTCAGGGATCGGTGTTGGGACCGGTCTTGTTCAACATCTTTGTCGGTGACATCAACAGTGGGATTGAGTGCGCCCTCAGCAAGTTTGTCGATGACACCAAGCTGTGTGGTTCGGTTGATACACTGGAGGGAAGGGATGCCATCCAGAGGGACCTCAACACGCTTGTGAGGTGGGCTGATGCCAAGTTTAACCATGCCAAGTGCAAGGTCCTACACCTGGGTTGGAGCAATCCCAGGCACAGCTACAGGTTGGGCAGAGAAGAGATTCAGAGCAGTCCTGCAGAGAAGGACTTGGGGGTGCTGATCGATGAGAAACTTAACATGAGCCAGCAGTGTGCACTCGCAGCCCAGAAAGACAACCGTATCCTGGGCTGCATCAAAAGGAGCGTGACCAGCAGGTCGAAGGAGGTGATCCTGCCCCTCGACTCTGCTCTCATGAGACCTCACTTGGAGTATTGTGTGCAGTTCTGGTGTCCTCAACATGAAAAGGACATGGAACTGTTGGAACAAGTCCAGAGGAGGGCCACGAGGATGATCAGGGGAGTGGAGCACCTCCCATATGGAGACAGGCTGAGAGAGTTGGGGCTGTTCAGCCTGGAGAAGAGAAGACTGCATGGAGACCTCATAGCAGTCTTCCAGTATCTGAAGGGGGCCTACAAGGATGCTGGGGAGAGACTTTTCATTAGGGACTGTAGTGACAGGACAAGGGGTAACGGGTTCAAACTTAAACAGGGGAAGTTTAGATTGGATATAAGGAAGAAATTCTTTACTGTGAGGGTGGTGAGGCACTGGAATGGGTTGCCCAGGGAGGCTGTGTATGCTCCATCCTTGGCAGTGTTCAAGGCCAGGTTGGATGAGGCCTTGGGTGGCATGGTTTAGTGTGAGGTGTTCCTGCCCATGGCAGGGGAGTTGGAACTAGATGATCTTAAGGTCCTTTCCAGCCCTAACTATTCAATGATTCTATGAAGTTATCAGAGTTTATTCATCCTTTTGCTTCTTTTTCAGTCGTTATCTTTGATGTTCAAACTGCACGTTGTCTTAAGGGAGAAAGAAAACTGTTCTTGCTCCAGAGCAGCTTTTCTGTGTTTTCTTTTTGTAATACTGACTGAAAATAAACCTGTAGGGTTTATACTTGATAGCTGCCAGAAACACTGTGAAAAGGCGCTAGTGTTGTTCCAGAAAGCCTACAAATACCTGGGGGATACCTGTTTCAGATCTGCATCTGCTCTGGTGTCTAATAGTAACTATACTCCAGAAGAAACCCAGAGAAAAAAAACAGGGGGAGAATGAAGAGATTTTTGGGGATGCCTTGTATGTTCCTTACTTGAGGAGCTGTAACAGGATCTTACAGAAATTTGAGACCTGTTAATCCCATGGGCCATCAGGATCTGGAAAGATGTTGCCTCCTGGAACAGAGGTAAAAATACTTTGAAATCATGTAACTGTGCACAGAAAAAAATCTTAACTACAATATTTCCTAACTTCTGAGCCTTCGATTTTGCAACATACACTTTCAATAGAGGAGTGGGCATGCAAACCATCTCTTTACAGTCTTAATCAAGACTAATCAGGTGGAGAGAACACAATTTTCTTGTGTTTAATGGGATATTTGCCAGGCCTCTGTGGGATGTTAATTGTAACACCTTTTCCTTATGCTAATGACTGTTGGGAGGAAATCATTGTTTTCAGGCTACAAGTAAATGCTCAGGAAAATAGTTAAGATAGCCTTAATGCATGTTTGGTTCCTGGTTATCCAGTAACTAAGGGTGGCAAAAGCTTTCTAGTGCTGTTCATAACAAGTGACTGTTACCAATCTTACAAGTCTGTCAAAGAAAAAACATCAGTCTTAGGAGCAAAATCTGACTTGTGTATATATATTTCAATGTTCAGTAAGACCAGGTGTTGGCCACCAGTGGTCTGCAGACCACAGTTCTGGAATCTGTGCTTTAGAATGCTGGCTAAAATAAACAGAACTGCAAAGCATTGGGATTTCTCTGACCATTATTGGCAGTAAGAAAAAAAAAAAAAAAAAAAGATCATTGTGTGCTTTGTAGAGACAGTTTGTCGCTTGGAAATAGGAAGTACTGGTCTTGAAAGCTGATTGTAACAAGTTGGTGTTCCATTAAAATACCTCTTTTTCAAATTGATTAGCACTTGGAAACTTCTCCATTTACAGGAAAAGGATTCCACTCCTAACCTTGTTTTGCAGTCTTTCATCCTACTATCATACATGTTTTCCAGAGGTCTCAGTGCCAAAAAAAGTCACAGTTGTCAGAGTTGCGCCAGGTTTTGAAGGCAGATCTCTCACTGAAGTATAATAATACTATTTTGTATTAGGGGAACTCTGTATTATACTCTTTACTGTTTAAAGGTCAGACTATGGATAAAGTAAATTTGCTATAAAACCATTTTGTATGAGATTCTTACTTTCCTTTCAAAACTGCATCAAAGGAAGTAATATACAAAAGGATTTTCAAAAATTAATTACATTCCAGCTTGCTGTTGTCATTGGGGTGCAAAATAGTGCAGGGCTGCTTTACCTTGGAGAGAAGCTTTTGCTGCTCAAGCTGCCTGGCATTCAAAGGAGGAGAGACTGTTCCCAGCCATCTGGCTGGCTACTCAGTCTGCAGCACAGAGCAAGCAGAAAAGTGCATTATAATTGGGAGAATGAATACGAATAATAGCTTAAAAATATGCCTGCCCAATATGTGTCTGTCAATGCAATATATAATTCACAGGCTGCCCCTCCAAAGTGCAGCCTAGATATAAAATGAAAGTGAAAGATGCCACAGTCAGTTGTACACTGCACAGCTCACTGCACAACTACTATTACTCCTTCAGCTCAGCAGATTCAAAAGTGATAATAAACTCTCACAGGATTTAAAGGACCATGTTTTAGAACAGAATCAAGGTTACACACTTAGAAATGTAATTTCGTATATTGGGAATATTGCTAGTTTAGAGCAGAATAGAAAGTGAATACGCTATTCACCTGGTGAAGTAGTGTTTGTCATACAGGTAATGTACAGAATAACAAAGATTGTTGTCTAATTTTTAGCCCAGAAATAGTACTGTCCTGGGTTAAGGACAAAGGTAGCAAATAATGGTGTCATTCTGGTCCTGAGAAAGAAAATTTGTCAAGCAAAAGTTTGGTGGTAGTTCTGCGTAATTCTCATTTTGCCAGCCTCCTAGTAAGAATGGACAGGTTTTACACACTTGATTTTTGTTTTGAAGATCTGTATTGCCTGGACTAATACAACCTTATGAATCGTTCAAAAGTTTATAGTGAAAAATCTTCTAGTAATTCTTTTTCTAAGCTTTTGCATTTTCAAAACTATGAATTTAGCTTTTGTGTTTGTTGTTTCCCATGTCTGATTTGAATTTAAGAAAGAAAAAATGTGAAGTCTACTTTTCTTCCTTAAGAATAGACTCAAACCCATATATATGAAAAACTCTGTGTCTAAAACCTAAGGAAGCTTTGGGATGGGGATGTTTTGAAAAATTGATCTTTAATCAAGTGACTTGTCAAATTCTTGGAAAGGGGGTAAGAAAAATCTGGTTAGAAAACTCAGTTTATTTGGAGAAAAAGGTGCAATTTAAATATGTGAGTCACAACTTAGAATAAAGAATGTTTGAAAGAGTGATTGCACCTTGTAGCATGCATTTCTTTGGCAGAATAAAAAATGCTCATGCATTTCTGAGGACCTGCACTAGGAGTGAAACACTTCAGTACACTTGTAGGTGAACACTCCTGTAAAACACTGTGTGCTTTCGCTTCACAGAAAAAAAATAGTGGGACCTGAATGCAGGTTCAAACTTCTACACAACTTTTTCTAAAGGATATAATTCTTTTTGCTTTTTTTTCCCTTTTTTCCCTCCTTTTCCACAAAGGGATTTCGGGAATCTCTTCTAGCAATATATTACCTAGCATATTACGTAGTGTGTGGAGGGCACTAGCCTTGAATCTGAGACCTTTCCTTTAGATTTCCCATGTGACCTTAAATAAGTTAGATTTTTTAAAATAAGCTAAAACTATTTGAAGGTCAGACCTTAATCTTGCTTCTTTATCTACCATTTTTTTGGCATATAAAGTGGAGATAACAAGACTTTTCTACCTTACATGTCACATGAAATTACAAATTGAAAAATTTAATGCAGTCAGATACTGAAGGCTTTTTTTAATAACACTGCTATGAAGCATTATACATGTAGTCTGCATATTTGTTCTTGCTGGGACAAATTATTAAATTATACAAACTATAATTATAGACATGTTAGTCTCTGTCTTTGAAAGCAAGACAATGCCTGTAATTTGAGTTAAGATGCCAACTTAAAATTTAATATATGATAACTACTAAAAAATTAAGCTACTTTTAATTGTCATGACAAACCTGTTTAATCAGATCATTTTGAAAGAGCTAAAAAAACAATACAGGTCATTGTACATGGAAGATTGAGAATATGCATGCAAACATGAAAGAGTTCATATATCTCCCTTTTATCACGGTCCCAACAGAACAAATTATTTTCTGCCAGACAGGCTATGGAAAACAGATGTTTCAGGTGTGTGCAACTGGGAGTGATTTTCCCCTGAAATTAATCTATATATGGAAAAGTAAGTACTATGCACAGACTTTCACATACTTGTATGTGAATATAGAAAAGTACACATAGGTATGTGTATCCATCTTATACTGATTGAGAAAAGCTAGTAAAAAGCAAAAAAAAAAGGCAACAAAAAAACAACTGTAAAAGATTAAAAAGTGAGAGGCAAATTAAAAAGATATCATTTCACAATTCTGAGAAATTGAGCTTTGGCTTATTATTTTGAGTTTGACAGTAATGACTGTGTAATAGAAATAACATCAGTAGTTCTGTTTCTTGGAATATTGCCTAGGACAGAAAAATTCTGGAATCCACATTTTGTGGCAGCATTTTCTCACTTTTATTCAGTTTAAATTTATAATTCATTTAGAATTTACATACTGAAAGAACAGGGCCATATACACATGCACAACCATATGAAGTGTACCTAATAATTAACTCAGCAAGTGGAAAATGAGCTGCAACTGACCCCCCCCTTCATAGCTGTGGGACATAATGCAGATGGTTTATTCTTTTTTCTTGGTGACTGTGATAAAGGACACACACAATCTTGCCTGAAAAGCCCATCCCTGAATGGCAAAAGGGTAAAAATAAGGATTTCTTATTGTAAGAACACAACATGCATACTCTTACAGATACACACACCACTTTAGCACTTCACCAGCACCATATGAGGAAATAAAATCCTGTTGTACTGCTCAAATTGTCAATTCTTTAACTCTAGACAGTGGTTTTAAGTCTCTACTTCAGCAATCGCTGATGTGTCTTTCTCAAATACTGAATTTCTGTATTTGTGTATGAAATAAACTGCAAAATATAATGACAAGCACCAATTTATTGAACAGATGCAAGTGAGGAAGAAGATCTAGATAAAAAAAAAACAAACCAGTAGCAGAATGACCTATCATTATATGAACATTCAGCTGCATGATTAGTCACTAGAGTCTAAAATGATATTTCATTTAGGCTGTAAGGAATATTAACTCCAGCATATCAAAGCGAATTTCCTCTGACGTGTTCTGATGTAGATGATAAATACCTAAAAGTCTATCTTAAATTTAACATTCCTGTATGATTTGTAACGGGGTCATTTCATTTGCAAGTGACCACGGAAGAGTATATAGAGGAAGGAAGTAGGGTGGTAAGATAAAGCAAGAAAAGA
Source organism: Psittacula echo (assembly GCF_963264785.1). Lineage (NCBI taxonomy): Eukaryota > Metazoa > Chordata > Aves > Psittaciformes > Psittacidae > Psittacula > Psittacula echo. The sequence continues at coordinate 27,475,033 of NC_137737.1, read as the reverse complement.
GCAGAGGAGGCCTCTAGAAACGTGCATGGGAGCTGAAGACAAGCTTATTGCGATGGGGTTTGCTGTGAAGAAATGAGAGCTTGTACTGAAGCATCACTTTTTGTTAATTCAAACATGCCTTGAAAGAGAAATATTATTATATTAATTGGGAATAGTAAAGCTACTGCAGCTGCAGAGAGAACAGAATTTGCAGTAGGAGGAAGAATGTAAAAAGGCATTTAAGGTGTTTCCCAATGGTAAAAATGAGACATGGAAAGCTAAAAATAACCAAAATACAGAGAAACACTGGGGCTAAGCAGAAGCCAACTCAGAGTCAAATTTTCTACATGCTTGACATTTTGGTTCATATTTGATTTTTTTTTTCTGTCTCATATTTTCCATTAATTATAATTTTAGTTTGTGTCACCCTGAACCTTTTTATCAGTTGACTCAATGGAGAGACCCATTTATCTCTGATTTTGACCTTTCTAACCTTTCAAACTCTCTAACCAGAAGAACTGTGCTAATTATGCAAAACTTGAAATATCGAAAAGGTCACAAAAACCTACAGAAGAGTGAGATGTAAATTGCAAATCTTGGGACAGACATTTAAGCATGTCAATCTATCTGGTATTCACTGAAATGCCAAGTTTATTTTAGCCTTCTTCAGGCATGCACTTTACAGATTTCCACATCACCCTTCAGCTAAGTTCTCCAGCTCTTTTCTGGTCATTGCTACTCCCAGTTTTCTCTCCACTAGTCTGACTTTTCAGCCTTTTTCTAGGCTATGCAGCAGGCCATGTAATAGGGAAGAAACCACAGCGTAAAGCTGCTAGAAAGTGATGTGTAATCTGGAAAGGTTCCTCTGCAAGCGGGGCAACAGAAAAGGCCCAAAATATGCCCCCATGTTGTGCAGTCTGGGAAAATAGGAATGGAGATAAAGGCGTGGGTCTACCACCCAGTATGTGAGACTTGACAGATCTGCTCTGTGTCTGTCACGGGTTCTCCTTTCTTGGCTCTCTGTTCCATTTAAAGTCAAATGGGGAGTGCCACCTACTGGGTGACCTTCTGGAAGCAGGTCTGTAGCTTGATTTAAAATAACTGTCACAGGAATTTATATGGAGCAAAAACACAGCATGGGCCTAAAACTAATAAATTGACTAATCAGACTTGGTGAGAAGGACAAATTGCACTTAAAGTAGCTTCCCTACAGTTTCATCACCAGCTTGCGCCGCTTTTCTGGCAAGCTGGTCAAAAATCTGTAAAGCTGACCATAACTTGTCACCTTATATGTAATGAAGCTTTTCAACAGGCTGCATGAAGAACCTCCCTGCCTGCTAAAACTCTCACAAACTTTAAGGTTTGATTCTAAGGTGTGATACCATTGTCTTTGTACACAAAGGAAAAGAAAGAACTGTCCATCAGCTCTTGACAAGGTCTTACACCTACACGTATCTAAGTCAAACCTAAAGTATTCTTAGTCCTCCTGCAGATCCTGAAGGAATTTTCTATGGTTCACTGAGTATAACTGTGAATAGCCAATAGATGGGATGGATCAAAATTTTCCAAGCAATGTTTTAAATGCACAGGTGTCACTCTGCCAGTCCTGACTCCAGGATTCCTGAAGTGGGGAGACTCACAGCACACTGTAGAGTGAGTAGACTGTGTAGAGAGAGACTCACACACACCCACAGGCCAAGAAAGGCAGACTTTTGTCTTGGCTGCTGACATCAGAGAAGATTAATTTTGCAAATTGCTTTAGGTTTTCTCAGCTATTTAGTCTCTTAGATATGCCTCAGAAAGCTGGCCTAATGAAGTTTAAGGAAGAATTTTATGCCTAGAAAATGTCACAAACTGCATATTGAAACTGCGTTTCTATTACTTTCACTGTTGCAGGAAGTGTTCTAAACTAAGGTGCATATATAAAAATGTGGTGCTTTATAACCAGATTTGGGCAGCTGTAACATACATGATATCTCAATATTTATCTGCAGTTATTTGTGGGGAAAAGTCAAAACAAAATGCCAGAAATATGTAATATGGAAAAGAAAAATGAAGAATTAGAGACAGAGCTGAACTAAAAGAGTGATAGAATCTCAGACATTCAGCACCTGATGATAGATCTCAATGGGCTGCCCAGGAAAACACAGCAAGGTCTGTAGTGAATGTCTTGGCTTCAGAACCAGAAAGGAGGCTGCCCAGAGAAAGTCAGTCAGGGTCCAGCACCTGACTTCTGCCAAAATACACATTGAAAAGGTGATTGCTTAATTAAATATAACAACAGTGCCATCATTTCCCAATCTGACTACTTCCTGATAAGATAAAATGGTCTAAACCATGATCTTGTGAGAGCTGACTGGAGTAAATCAATCATCTTCTGTGTGAAAAGTCTAGCAAAGGACACAAAGTGAGTGTAGCAAAGGGTAAACTAGTAGAAAAATCACATATACTGGCACTAGTTTAAGATAATAGTCAATGGCTAAATCACACAAAAATTTCAGTTCAGTGGCTATCTGTGGCCAAATAAAAGAAGAATATCTTGCTGAGAGGATTTTAAAGGGACTACCTACAAGAAGATGGAGTGGAATTGAGAAAGTGGAGGCAGGCTGTTCATGGTAATGCTTGAGGGAAGGATGAGAGATAATGGACAAATTAAAAAAGAATGATGGAGACTAGATGTAAGGAAAAACTTTTACCATGAGGACAGACAGACAGCTGAAACAGGTTGCCTGGTTATGAGGGGGGTGTGCTGTCTCCATCTTTTGTTTTTGAGACCACAATAAATCCCAGAGCAACCTGATCTGCCCTCATAGCTGCTGTGAGCAGGAAGTTGGAGTAAGATGCTTCCTGAGGTTCCTTTCCAGCCTAATTTTCTGTAAGTCTATGATTATGTTATACTGTGAAAGTAAATAACTGAAATAATGATTTAGACTGATATAAATCTGCATGAGAAGAAAATAGTTCTAAAATTGATTGGCAGAAGAGCTATATGTTATGACAAAACCAAAAACTGCCCAATAAAATTCAATTATATAAAGATCATACAAGCATTTAAATAACTCAGGTGATGTATAAATATCACACAAGAAGTGAAATACCTCAGCTGATGAGTAATGACTGTGAATAACAATGTTAGCTTGAATGTTAGCGGTCAGGATGAATAGAATGAGAAGTTAAAAAATCCCCATAACAGAAATGCACTAAATAAACTGCAATGTCAAGTGAACTAGATGATGATTAAGCAAGTCACAATGTACATGTCAAGTCAGTAGCCAGTAAGAGGGGCAGAAGAATGACTTCTGCATAGAATGAAAATGAGATTTCTTGGGAGAGTTCTGCATAAAAGGGTAGATATGCACAGAATTATAATCAGAATTTCACCCTGGGGTTTTGTTCTAAAAAGCTGAAAATCTTGAGATGCACTCTAGGAGGACTGTCTTTTTGTGAGTAGTCTTGCCCTCAGTGTTATACTGATAAATGCTATGTGAACATGCAGCTCTAGGCTGAAAACAGCAGATGATGCTGCAAAGGTAAAAGACAAAAACAAAACACAGATATGAAGTTGATCCATTTTACCTGCTATTATGAATATTTTTAAAGGGTTTCGTTGGCATGCTAGTACTAATACATAGTATTTCCATTTTCAGTAGATTAGTTTTCTTGAACAGAGTAACTTCGCATCAGAAAATTCCCACTGTGCTGCGCACCTTATTGCATTTCTGCACAAAGAGCCTGTATATACAAAATACAGCATTTCATCACAGCTCCAGCTTCTGAGCCTCTTCCCAGCACCAAATCTGCATTTATCTTTCCAGATTGTCTGGAATCCTATTTTGCAGAAGCATATATGAGCCCTTCTGATTTCTGCAATAGTTCTTGATCTAGGTTCTTTGGGGTTGTGCTAATATAAGGGAATATGACCTTTTCCCTGTCAAAACTTTGTGAATCAGGTATTCAGTAATCATACTGACAATTTGGTCTTCCCAAAAAGTTCTTTGTGCAGGACATCATTAGCTCATCTTTTATATCACAGCTAAGGGTATCATGCCCAGTTGTGCTTAGTGACAACTTTTCATTAGATAAAAAGAAAGACAAAAGAAGCAACAATACCTACCCGCCCACCAAAAAGTGCAGTTGAAGAACTAGAAAAAAGCTCTTCAGTTTTCTTGTGTAGTTACCATATGCTTGTTCCTCAGCAGCAGAATAATGAGTCTTCTCTTGGAATAGAGAAGTTATGGACTTGTAGTAAAGAACTGTGTTTTTCCCCTTGGTTTAGCAAAAGAAAGAAAGATTTTTATTGATGTCAAAGTTTCAAGATGGTACTGAGCCTGGTGGACAGAGCAACTGTAACATATCAAACTGTTAAAACTTAAAAGAGACAAGAAGGAAAGGGTATAGCTGAGGTAGATAGGGAACAGAAAAGCTGAACACAAGAATGGAAGAGAGATGTGAAAGTTCTAAGAAGAACAACTGGTTATTTATGAGGGGTAATCTCCTGTCAGAAACCTGCATAATATGAAAAGAGTATACTTTATTGCTGTTGATTCTCATATTTTTACACTCCAATCAGATATTTGCGTATAGGATATCTAATTATGAAGCACCTGCTGATAATGTCTTCTGCTTGATTAGAAGTGATACAGCTGGAACAATATTCTCAGTGGCTTCAGTCTCATATGGCTTTTGTGACATAACAAATTATACTGTTTGATTTGAGCCAAATCTGTTTTGACACTGGACCACTGCCTTGAACTACTACTTCATTATACAGCTTTCGATATTCTACATCGGGTTTGGTTTTTGGGGGGTTTTGGTTTTTTTGCTTGTTTGTTTGGTTTTTTTAGGAAAGAAAGGTCCTCTAATTATTCTAATTATTTAGTATTAGTTTAAATTCTGATTTTTTTTTGTAGTTCTATTAATTTTTTTGGTTGTTTTTATTACTAAAAAAATCTTGCTCTTGAAAGTGATACCACTTAATTTCTTCACAGTTATCTTGTCCTTGGGGCTCTAGAGACAAAGAATAAAGGTACTTACATTGATTTCATTACTCTGAAATGTCTCAAATGCCTGAAATGCCATGCTATGGTATAAAAACATGCCACAGTCAATTCAGAGCTTCAGAATTTGCATCTATAAAAGGGAGAGCCTTTATAAAATACTTGAATGTCTAAAGTAATCCAATTTCAACAAGCTTAAGAGTAGAACATTCCTCTTGGGATTTCTTTCATTGTAAAATCATGCTTCAGTTACATTTTTCATTTTTTATATTTGCTTACATCTTGGTTCACTCAATTTTATTCACTTCCATTATTCCAAGCTAGACCACAAATTGCCTGTAGTTCACTTTAATTTTTAAGTAATTTTTAAAATGCCACCCCCAAACTTATAATTTGGATTTTCCCAATAGAAATCTGTGCACCTGCACAAATCAAATTTTCCTTTAAAGCGTAATATGGATTCCCCCAAACCAATATTTGATGTCATTTTTGATGGAAAAATCTAGACAAGCATTACTATCACCAGATGTCACTAAGCCTTTTCAGAGACTCTACTTAATTGTTTCCCTTTTTGTAAGACATTTATATTTCATTAGTGTCATGGTTTAAACCCAGCCATAACTCAGAACCACACAGCGCTCTCTCACTCCTCCCCTTCCTCCCCCCCACTCCCGGAGGGATGGGGAGGAGAATCGAAAGAATGTAACTCCCACGGGTTGAGATAAGAATAGTTCAGCAACTAAGGTATAACACAAACCACTGCTGCTACCAGCAATAATAATAACGATAAGGGAAATAACCAGAGGAGAGGATACAACCTCTCACCACCCGCCAACCAATACCCAGCCTGACTGAGCAATGATCTCACCCTTCTGGGTAACTGCCCCAATTTATATCCTGGGCATGATGTGCTGAGGTATGGAATACCTCTTTGGCTAATTTGGGTCAGGTGTCCTGTCTGTGCATCCTCCCAGCTTCCCTTCCTCCCTGGCAGAGCATGAGACTCAGAAAGTCCTTGGTCAGAGTAGGCATTACTGAGCAGCAACTAAAAACATTGGTATTATCAGTGTTATTCCCAGGCTGAAAGTCAAAACCACAGCACTGCACCAGCTACTAAGAAGGAGAAAAATGACTGCTACTGCTGAACCTAGGGCAATTAGTTTAGATTTCATCTCCAGATACGACTTTGTCTTCTTCAGTCGCTTTGCTTATCACCTACATTTTGTGCAAACCATTGTGCTGTATGCTTGTGTACATTGTGCAGGGGAGCGTTTTTTATCATTGGGTAAACTCTGTGGGGGTAGGTGAAGCCTTTTTGTGGGTTTGGTTTTTTTAAAGAGTTCTGTTTCACATACTCCAAGTAACATAAGAACCTCCATTTGCAGTAGCTTAATAAGCTTTTTTAAACTAAAATACTAAAAACTCTTTCTCAGTTGAGAGAATGTAAAGAAACTATTCATACCTGGCTTTCTGAGAAACTTGCTTTAGGTTTCGTATGACCAAAGTACATATGTGTTGAAACCTTTTAGAGGCAGCAGGAAATAAATATGCTGGAGCAGAAAGGCAGACATCTCTACGCTTCTCATGTCAAGTTTTTAACAAAAGCCAGATTGGCCCCTGAAGTCTGTTTCAAAGGAGGTGCACCAGCTTCCAGTTGTCTTTACACATCTGCCTCAGAGGAACACAGGGCTATATACACCCAAAAAAGCCTCTACCTTGAGACTACTGAGGGAAGGTAAGGTACTATCCTGTCCTGATGGAATAGCTCAAGAATGCCAGCTGTGCCACTGTGCAAATCCCTGGCAGGTATTTCATACACTCTGGCAGCACTCAGGTTCAGCTATGAAGACCTCACCTCTGACTAGGAGACCAGTGCCACCAGTGACAGCAGGGTAACCAAAGGGCTCACTGTGCAGTGCAAGAGAGGTTCCAGCATTACTCTTACCTCTCTGTTCTTGGCCTCTGGGCTTCCAGTTATCTTACCCTATGTTGTCAACACCCAGATATCTCACCTTCATTCTATGCTTTGCCACCACAAAAAATTTGACATGATCCAGAATACATGGTGGTGCCACAGCTTATTTAGAAGTAAGTATCTGGTTTCAACGTCTCTCTTGCTGACATTGAAAATGCATTTGTTTTCAGTACAGTAGCTCAGCCTGCCCAAGTGCAATCATTTTAATGCATTGCTTCTGCCTGAAGAACTTTGCCACCATCCACTGATTTGTTACCTGTGTAGTGTGGAGTGTGCATTCTTTGCTTAATGAGATTTTAATGTAGCTGTGACTCTTACTGGTGCCCAAAGGTTAGATTTGCCATTTTTCTTTTTGATCCGTTTTTCCTGTCTGTGGCATATATATACCCTTCTCAATAAAAGCAAAACTTTCAAGCTAATCCTTTTTCACAGCACTAATGTTTTTTTGTTTAAGCTTTTAGTTATACCCTGGTTACAGAAACTTGGTTACCTTCTACACTCCTCCAAAACTTCAGTTAATTCCTCCTCTGTTTCCAAGGACCAAACCAGTTATGTCACACACATAAATTAGCCTGTTTTCAGCACTGGGAACATTTGTAGTTCTTGGAAATTAAGCTTTCTCTATTACTCACCTTCACAAGCATACATATATTTCTTTTAAACCAGACCTTACTAATGAAAGAGTAACTAAGAATGAGCCTTTAATAGCTCAGCTGGTGTTTAGGTAAAGAATGGGCTCAAATAATATTTCTGAACTCCTAAGGGCATTATTTTAACAATCTGCCTCCAGAATTAAATGGGAAGGTGACAGTACAACTTAATCAAACACTAGTGACAATAAAAAACTAAAAAATGTTAGTGTGTTCCAAAAATTTATTTTTAGAAATGAAAATGCAAGAGATCTGGGGAACTTACATTCAACCTTTCAGTTTTCAAGGAATTGGAGTTCATTAAAAAAGAGGTATTTGTGCATACACAGAAGAACTCTGGAGGAGGGAATTTGGTGCCTACTTCTCATTTGATCTAGCAGTTATTTGGAAGGGCTTCCAAATATTTTAGTTCTCTAATGACATTAATTATGAGCATAGATAGACCTCAGTATTAGGTAATACATATGAGACAGAGAACACAGTCAAGTTTATTAGAAAACCTGGCTGCTGGTCACAGCTGTAGAGAAATATTTAAAAATGTGTGCCTTATTGTCTCTAAAACATCCCTGAAGAGAAGTCCACTTGCTTTAATAGCTTCCAGATGTAATGTTAGGAATAAGGTATACGTGAAAGACATATATCTAATTTATAGCTTGAATATTTTCTTCTTCATGTTGTGGTGCTACACAGTGATGCAATGATATAAAAGGCCATGTATATTGAATTCCACAAACTACTTGTAGAAAATGAGAGAACTATGAAAATAATGCCTACAAGAAAAAAAACCGAGCTTTTTGAAACAATGTACTAGGATTCTTACTATTTCACAGAGAGCTAGAAAAAAGTGTTAATACAATGAGATATTTAATCTTAAATAGAAGATATCATTTTGGACAGCATATGCAGGTAAAATAGTGCTCTTTAATAAACACAGCACTGACATTGGCATGAGTTTTCCATTTGAAGAATTGCTAGCTAGAGGGCCTGTTGCTCAAAAGCTTAATAAAGTTTTTTTCTTATGCCAAGTGGCCAGTGCATGGGTTTCAGAGCAGAAGCACTCATCATTTCTCTCTCAGAAATTCGACATGGGCTTGGCATATTTCATAACAATGAAGAAAAAAGAATACATTTTTACATATTTTTTATGAATACTGGACTCACAGCATGAAGGATCTCTTTACATCAGCAAAGTCCTCACCACTGCTTTTGTCTGAAAAGTTTTACCCACTTTATTGCTGATTTACCCTTTTCTTTTAATAGCACTTAGGCAGTAACAAAAAAGTTTCTGTATTGTCCTTTATGACAAAAAAAGAAAAAAGAAAAAAGTAAATACTGCAAGAATGACTAATCTTCTAAAAGCTGTTCCTAAAACAACAGATTGTTTAGGATTAGGGATATTTTATTGTACTTTTAATGGAGAAAACAAGAATACCAGAACAGTGTTTATACAGTTCAAGCAGTGTACTTATGCTTTAAATTGCATTCCTCTGGGGAATCTATCTGTATCTATATTTTGTCTTTGCTCTGGTCCATCTCCATAGCAACATGTTTGCTCCTACGGAGAATCTGGATGAATAATTTCAAATTGAGCCTGAAATTTTTAAAACAAGATTTCTGTTCTCTATAAAATAATTATGGACAAAAGGACTTTCAAAAACCCTCAGAAAATAAACATAATTTTGTCCTTGTTTCTTTTACCATACTCAAGACATAGTTAGCTATGAACAAGCCTTTGATCTCTCTTTTCCGTGATGTTCAGACTGGGAGCAGGCTTATCCACATGACTTTAGCATCTGTTATAAAATCTGGTAGGGGAATTTTTCATTCCAATTTGAATGGCTCACTGTATTCACTAATTATGTTGTTATATACACATATTCCAAGTTTTCCCTCAGAACATGGGATCTTTGCTTTAAAAAACCCCAATAAACAAAAATCTCATGAGGAGAGTGGTGAAAAGAACAGGGCAAGATGACTTTAGGATGACTTTCAAAATAACATAGGTCATTTTAGAAGTGGTCTTTAAATTATAGACAGTATAACTTCCTGATCGTATCTGTAGCTGTTCCATCTTTGATCTCAGGGAAAGATTCTATGGCTGAGAAGTCTTTATGTCTACAAGATAACAGTGTTAAAAAAAAGATTTTTTAAAAAGATTACTGATCTTTAGCATTGATGTTAATTAAACAATTGTTTCTTCATGCCTTAAAATGTATGCACCAAGAGAAATCTAAAAAAAAAAAAAAAAAGAGAAAATATTTCCATCAGAACCTACAGGAAAAGAAAATAAAGAAAGAGAAAATTATCCCTAATTATATAGTATGGTTTTTATCATGACTTTTCATATATCGGTACATCTTTTAACTCTAGTAGTAAAATGATCCAGCTAGATTTTCACTCAAATTATTCCAGGAATTCTCATGGAATTGCCAATTTTTTCTGACCAATATGAGCATTGCACAATAGGGCTAAGACTGAAAATCCTGTATATAGACTGGCATAAAAGGAAGGACCCTTTCGTTTAATTGCTCAGATAGTGTCAGCCTATTGAATCCAGCTCAGATAATACTACTCATCCAACTCACCAGAAATACTGCTGTGAAGTTTGAACAGTTCTGCAATATTTTAAGGCAGACACAGCATCTGCATCATCTGGAAGTAATGAAGCTTTTGTTCTCTATGCCAGCTATTCAAGTCTTACATCTGATACTCAAAAAGTTTTCACATATCATTCATTCCAACCTGTTCTTTTTCTGCTTCCCCTGGTTTGTATTTTTTTTAGGCATTTCCCATACGCCTACTTTAAGATCTTTAAATAGGTGGAATATTCTGGTGAAAGTAATGAATACTTTTATTCTGCCTCCAAATTCTTTCCCAGTGATGCCAAATGCACATTAGACCTGGCACACCCATACTTTGAAAAGAATCGTAAATTTAAGAAGCAAAATATGGACCTGTTTTATATAACAGTGAGTCACTTCTGCATTTTAATCATACACTACAGACAATAAAAGAGAAATGAAGTGTCAATGATTTAATTGGCAATAATAGCCAAAGGCTATGTAGAGACAGCAATATCTCTTTTAACTATAAAAACATGTTCGTTTACAGGATAGGTGCCCTGCCATCAGCCAATGGAGACAACTTTAAAATTCTACATGGCTTAAAAAAACAGCACATACAATTATGGAAGTGGCTTCTAAATATCATTCAGAAAAATATCCTTGACATAAGAATAACTGATAAATAGCTACTGAAGAAAGATGGTATCATTAATTTTGAGTAAAAATATCAAAAGAAAGAAATATATTCCTATTCCACAAAATGAAAAAAAAAAAAAGAAGAAATTAAGCAGTATCTGTGATTTATTGTTAATCCAAATTATTCATTTAGATCATTATTTAGATTATTTAAACAACATTTTCTCGATCAACTAGAGAAAAAAAGAATAAAAGAAGAAACATAGAAAAGTGTGGCAGCTTTATCTGGCACCAAGATTGGATTTCTGTAAGAAAAAATCCCATGTAGCATATGTGGCTTTTATCATTGTAATGTGCGTACTGAACTAGTCAATCATCTTCAGATTTCAACTTGCAATCCACTTGATTTCAGGGGGTATTAGAGGGAAAATCAGCTCCTGCCTGAATCAAATATCCAAAATTGTGTTGCTCAGTTCTGAGGTACATTGAATTCCAGGCCATTTTCAAAAATTTGGGTTCAGTGTATAGCAGACTATATTCACTTGAAGAGTCCACTCTTATTTGTAAATCAGTACTTCTGCTTGAAAAATCTATGGACACCTGCAGAAGGAAAGAAGAGCATGTTCATCAGAATTAAATGTACTGAAGACAAATTAAATTATTGCTCAGATTCATGCAGTTTTAGTGTTTTCTGTCCTAAATATCAAGCTGATAAATATATCCTGCAGTATAAAATCTGTGTACCTTCTCACAGTGAAAATTATGGGCATTCATCAACTCTGTGGAATATAAATTAAAAAAACAAGACAGTGAAGTACTGAAAGATTTTTTTTATGTCACATGAATAAAAGGGAGAATTACCAAGGAAGTCAGCAATAAAAAACACTGAAATGTGAGAAGAAAAAACGACAGAGTAATTTCAATAAATTCAAGTGATCAGCAAATCTCATGCAGTTTTATAAAAGCTCATGGATAGATACTTCGGTGAGTTATTAAAAGGCAAAAAAAAGAACGTTATTACTATTTATTAGTCTTTGGTACTGTATATATTTTGTATAGCCTCGTCTCATTCTAAACAAACACCACACTTTCCTCATGAAGGACACAGTGGGGTGTCATGTTAGAACAGGTTGTATTATATATATCTATGTTAAACAAAGCTAGGCCAGATAAATATGCTTTGCACTTGGAAGAAAATAAGGAAATACCGAAGGTGTTTAAAAACTTGTAGAAGGCAATTACTGTTCTTCTGCATACAAAAGTTTTACTTTTAAAAATTAAGAATAGTTTTACAGAGCTGGAATAAGGGCATAATATACTATACCATGCAAGAGACAGACTGACATTCACACCCACCGAAATAGTAAAGCAGAAGTTAGAGCACAGGCCCAGAATTTGAAGCTTGTTAATACAGGGAGTGCGTTAACTAATACATTAGCTTTTCCATCTTGGGTTGGGGAACTTATCCCCAGAACAATGTATCTAAGCCTATGTATTGCAAGAAAAAATTCTGGTTTCAAAAGAGGAAAAAAATTATACATGACTTTTTGCTCGCTTTATGGATAATGAATTAAGAGCATGTTGTCAGCTACTAGGATAGGACCTAGCTAACTTGGGATAATATTAACAATCAGAAATAGTGCTTTCTGTGGAGCATCCATAAGGAATTGAAAACAACACAGACACTACAAGACGAATTAGCCAAATGTAAATTTGCATGAACTGGACAAAAACCCTTCAGACTTCTCTTTAAAGTTTCTTCATCCCTTCTTGGTTGGCTTTAGCACAGTCTTCTTCTATGAAACGTTCTTATCCAACATTCAAAATCATCTTGTTAGCAGGATGGTATTAAGAGGTGAACATTAATTATAACATTCACATTTCACGCGAAACATAGAAACACTCATTCACATAAAATAAAATCCTTCACATGCACCCTTATCTATACACGCACAGAGATTTTACATGACAGATGCTAAAAAAGACATAACAACGTGTTAACAAAATAACAAAGTTACCTAAATGCAAATTATGCTTCTGCAGCATTCCCTAAAGTCTATCCACTGCATTGAGTAGGCTATGGATTATGAATAACAGTGCTTACTGAGCAGCTCTTCCTGAAAATGCTTACCTGGGAATGTAAATGTAATTTCTGCTTTTTCTACTTCATCACCTGCTCTGTGGCTCTGGCCTTCTGTCGTTTTTCTGTTTAGAGAGTAAAAACACTTCTGCTTTGGTTTTTCTCCCCATTTAATGCTGTTGCATAGCAGGGTATGCGTGTTGCATAATTGGAAAGCCTTGGCCACTTAAAATGTGGCTGTCAGCAGTAGTTGCTAAGAAACTACAACTTAACTGCCTTCAAATACAGTTTTACTAAAGTGCAATTACCCACACCTGCTATTATTATTTATATGAGCTAATGAGTAATTCCTTCTTCATTATACTGGACACGTCCTCTCTTACCTCCCATTGCACTAAGCTCCTTTCCAGCAACTTGTGAGATCATTTCTCATCTCACTCAAACAAACATTTTAAACCACCCCCATATCCCGAATATTCCCCAGGCAGGGAAACGTGTCACAAAACATCTCCGTGTGGCTCAGCACGAGACAGTGGATAAATGCCCAGCTGGTCACTGTCATTTACAAAACCAGTGTCATGAGATAGAGCCTCCAAAGAAAATTTACAACAAGAGAGACTGCAAAGCTGAATAGGAGGTGGATGGGCATTTTTTAATTGAAAAAAAAAAAGTTTATGCAGTAATAAATTATTTAACAAAAAAGTAAGATCATTTAGTAACTCAGCTTCTAATAAGCCAGCCTCCAATGTTTTGTTAGATAAACAAACAAAATGCCAGTAATAAGAAATATACGTGCAAGAGGAGTGGGTGTCTCTTGAGTGGAAAACTTTTGTCTTTACCTTTTTTATCATGTAAACATCTATTGGTGCCTCTTGAATAACAAGGGCATCTTTTATAGTATCTTGGCTATATTCCACATCAGACCAGACTATCCTGTTTCCTAAGTAATTTCAACCATGTGAATTAGATGCCTTATTCTTTCTTTGCTTCCTGGAGGTGAATGCAGACATCTTGTAGCTAGTCAAGCAGGGACTTGATGAGAGGAAGCTTTAGCCAGATGATAGGAGTGAACAATTAAAAAGCAAAGAATTTGTAAAGCATGATGCCTGCCCTTTCTATGCCATGGGAGGTGAACTAGTATGCAGCAACAAAGGAGAGGAAGGGGATACAACCTTAATAAGAAAAGCAGGGCACCCCTCCGCAGGTGGGAAAGGCCAGGCTCACTTACTTCTTTCCTTTCACTCTGCTTCTGCTCAGAGCTAATTAGACACAAACCAACAAACAGGCTCTGCAGGGAGGCAGATGTACTAGCTCTAGTCCAGGTGTGTGCTAAACAGCTGGAAGTCTTCTAGAGAGACCCTTGCTTGTACCTGAAGATTCAGAAATAGTGGAAATGGTACTTACATATGGCCTCAGACATTCATATGGGTTCGCACAAAATAAAGAATATTAAAACAAAGAGAGAAGGGAACGGGAGAAAAGCTACATCTTACCTAATAAATACCTACACACTAAGACAGACTTGACACATTCACAAACTCTGTGAAAAGAAGCTATATATTCTAATGCAAATCTTGATGTAAACCAATCTTGGTTAGTCATTGAACCACTAGTCATTTAAGTTAAAGTACTTTTTTAACATTTGGTGTGCAATCAGGGTACAAGTACTTGTCTCACTGCTGAACTTGGATGTTTGTTCTGCACGTATATAAGTTCCTGGCACTACAATATTCAATACTTCAGCCTATCTGTACGATGGTGAGATGATGCATGCTGCATGAGAATGCAGAGGTAAACAACACGATTTGTAGCTGCATGAGATTGCTAATGACAAAGAAAACTTTGGGAACAGTATAATAAATAGATGAGGTTATTTGTAAATCTCTCATTTTCCGGTTTTCACTTCCCAAATACATAATAAAATGTGGCTATGTTTTCTTGCATGAAAATGACAGTAAGTTTTAAAAAAGTATATTCTATATCAAAAGTTATCATTGCACAGCTATTCGTAAAAACAAAGATGCATTTTCTTGCCTAAAAGAAAATCTCTGGAGTCTACAGTTTCTTTCAAATAGTTTTACCTTCATTGTCAAATATTTTGACATTTTTAAATGACTTAATAATATATTGTAAGGATATATTTCAGGAGAATTTCAACATGGCTACTACATAACTGCAGCAAACTAACCTCGGGATTTTGACAAGTCCATTCTTTTTTCTTTTACATAACATCACAAAGCTCTGTTTTAGAGTGGCATGGGGATAACAAGCCTGAATTACAATTTCTGAAGATATCATTTGAACGACCACCTTTACGTATGCAGTGTCCCACAGCATGCCTCAAATTGCCCAGGAGACTTGTTGAGGCATTACAGCGCCAGAGGAGGTGCGTGTCAGGGGACCACCAAGTGTTTCCAACCTCCTCTCAGGTCTAGACACATAGAGAAGAGATTCAGAGCAGCCCTGCAGAGAAGGACTTGGGGGTGTTGGTCGATGGAAAAATGAACATGAGCCAGCAGTGTGTGCTCGCAGCCCAGAAAGCCAACCGTATCCTGGGCTGCATCAAGAGGAGCATGACCAGCAGGTCGAAGGAGGTGATCCTGCCCCTCTACTCTGCTCTCGTGAGACTTCATTTGGAGTATTGTGTGCAGTTCTGGTGTCCTCAACATATAAAGGACATGGAACTGTTGGAACAAGTCCAGAGGAGGGCCACGAGGATGATCAGGGGAGTGGAGCACCTCCCGTATGAAGACAGGCTGAGAAAGTTGGGGCTGTTCAGCCTGGAGAAGAGAAGGCTGCGTGGAGACCTCATAGCAGCCTTCCAGTATCTGAAGGGGGCCTACAGGGATGCTGGGGAGGGACTCTTCATCAGAGACTGTAGTGATAGGACAAGGGGTAACAAGTTCAAACTTAAACAGGAGAAGTTTAGATTGGATATAAGGAAGAAATTCTTTACTGAGAGGGTGGTGAGGCACTGGAATGGGTTGCCCAGGGAGGTTGTGAATGCTCCATCCTTGGCAGTGTTCAAGGCCAGGTTGGATGAGGCCTTGGGTGGCATGGTTTAGTGTGGGGTGTCCCTGTCCATGGCAGGGCAGTTGGAACTAGATGATCTTAAGGTCTTTTCCAACCCTAACTATTCTATGATTCTATGATTATCATTCATGTTCTGAATACAACATGAAAGCATTATATTGAATGACATTTTTATAACAAATGTGTCAATAGGGATATGATGTTAGTTAAGCTTTAGGGTGTTCTTTCAAAAGTATTTTGAAGGAAACAGAGGGTGGCAGAAGACCACAGAGCTCCCAGGCATATTTCTGTATATCCAGACATATCCAGTCTTTTTAAAATTGTTTTACCTGTGTGAAATTTCTTCTGCTTTACTTTTGGGTGGATTAGAAATTCATTTGTCATCATACCCTCTTTGCCACCTGAAGCAGAGACCATAAACCACACAAGCAATAAATCTATGGATTCAAACTGTAGCCCTTGGCTGCCACCTAAAGGTTTCATATACTTCTTTGGAGCGGTACCGTCAGACTGTTCTAGTGTTTGGAATGGAAAAATGCTTGCCTAGTATTGTTACAGACAGCTTCTACATTCCCTGTTGCTGAGAGATATTAAAGGGAGGGGACAAAATTACTCTAGATTAAAAAAAAAAAAAATAAAAAAAAAAAAAAAAAAAAAAAAAGGAAAGGAAAAACCCAAACATATTAAGCCAAGTGTGCTCCAGAAAGAGCAATTCCTTCTTTCTGCCTACCCTTTGGATTTGAAAGCCAGTAAAAAAACTAAGGGAAAAAATAATATACATTACTTGCAGAAGGGGCTGGTATGCCCAGCCAGTGTTTGAGTAATTCAACAGGAACTGCCGGCAGATTGTGTAGGACTTATGCTCTCCACTGAGGAGAGATTGCTCTCTCTAAGCACTCTTCACAACTCAAGCTACTTGAGAATATCTGAAGCTCAGATGGCAAAGAAAATCCTGGCCACTGACTCCTTTTTGCACCAGCAGGCAGAATTCTGCCTCAACTCTCTATCTAGCTACAACTATCATTTATTTTCATCAATTAACTCAAAATCATTGCTTCTTATTCACGGTGTCTCTACTAGGTAGGCAATTTACAGGTATTTTGGATCTATTATAAAATGCTCTATTTTAATAGGTTATCAGTTTTACATAATGAAATCATATGTTGGGAAAACTTTTTCTGATGTAAGTATGTATCTAGAATTCATAACATTATAATAATAAATTATAGATTTTTCTCCTTATACAAGTGGATCTCATAAAAACTTTTTGGTAGGCTATAGAATACAGAATGAGGATCTGAATAAGGAGAAAGAGGGTGATCTGAAGTGATATGGCCACAAAGTACAAATGTAAAACTACTGGGAATTAACCTATAATTTGAAATGAAGTTGTACTCAACTTTTAGAGTTACAGTAACAGAATTGCACATGCTTTTTTATCTTCTCCATGATATGTTCATCATATATGTCTTACATTCTGGAGCACAAAAAGCAATCAACAGAACAAATTAAGTTGGAGATATTCCAAGAGAGAAGAAACTATACTATCATAGGCTCAAAGAATTTATAGATAACTAAGAACTGTATTTCTGCTTTGGTTTTGCAGTTTAATCCTGATTTACACATCCAGCTCTATTTTCACTCTCCACAGGATCTGTTCTGGTTTATTTTTGGTTTACCCTCTCCTCCTACAGGAATGACACCTCTCATGTTCTTAAAGGGAAGTAGACCGACCAATTGACAATGATGCACCAGAAAATAAACCAAGAGTCTACAGAGAACTAGTGGTTTCCACCCACACATGGGAAGAAGCTTAGTGACAGCAGCATTTGGGCCCACATTGTGAAAATGAAAACAAGTAATCAGTAAACTCATAACTGTGTGTTTTCAAGCTGTGATCATAGTGTATTTGCAGTATTCCCTGGGAGACGGTTAATGGCTAAGAGCAAAAGAACTAGTTGTTCTCTCTTGTCCTTTTGAGTAGCCTATGTGTCTATGTCTTCTGTGGCACACACAGTTATATTTGAATTTACTACCTTGAACAGATCTCTTTGAGATCGTAACCTTCCATGGCAGCTATTACTATGATGGTTTGTGCATAGGTAAGGTACATATGTCACTGTTACTTGTACCGCTTATGGTGCTGACTGTTCTCTCTTTTACTTCAGTCTTGCACCTGTATTTCTCTTCTGAGTACGGTGAAGTTTCAGTTTAATTTCACATAATGCAATCCTTACTTGTTTCAGAGTCAGCCAGGACACATCTCTTACAAATTAAAAATTTTATATTCCATTTTCTTTCAAGTACAAGTTACACAGTTTTGTTACTTACCTGTAGAAATCTGGACACTTAGAAGACTGACAGAATTTAAATTGAGAAAGAATCATAATAATCATCTTTTCTGACCCCCATGTTATATAGGCTATACAAATCACGCAGCAATTTCTCCAGGAACCTTAATACCTCTGTGTGATATATAGTTTGTCTTCTATACAACCATTGGGTCTTGACTTAAAGACCACCCATGATGAAAAATGGTGCCAAAGAAGAAATCCAATCAGAAGCATTTTTTTTTCAAACACAGTTAGTAGGCTTACTAAATTATTTTGTAACCTTTATTGCCCCTCACCTTCCAGTGTTCTTTAGTGTGTCATGTCACACAAGGATTATTTGCCGGTACAGTATCACATTAACTAAATTTTAAAGTAACAAATTTCTAGTTTGGCTGTAGCTTAATTATGTAAAATATTTTCTATTTGAGATAAAAAGGTAAGGTCTGGCAAATCCTAAGGTAGCTGTGTACTCTTATCAAGTACATGCTTACAATGTGACCTTAATTTTGGTTCTCAGTTTATTCTGACTCCTTAAATACCATTGAACTATTCCATTACTTCTAGACTGCCTCAACTCAGGCTAGAAGTGTCTGTTCCAAACAAAGTGGTGTCTGTTCCTTAGTAATACATAAATCCCATAGTTCCTCTCATGCCTTACCCTGACTTCAGTTAACAGTACCAGATGCTTCAGCAAAGGTAGAAATCATCTTTAAAGGACTGCATCATTATGTGGCTGGAGGGAAATTTCTCTGCAGCCCCAGAGAGTGGTTGGTTCTTGTTCTGAAGCATGAAAGCCTACCTTCGTTGTGAACTTTTATCCTGGCTAGTGTAAAGACACATAAAATTTGCGTAAGTATCTAATCTATTTTTAAATCCTACAAAGTTCTTATCTGGAGCCATTGAATTCCACAAGTTGCTTATACATTATTTTTAAAAGAATCTTATTTTTATTATAGCATAAAGGAAAAACTAATAACTACAGCTTTACTGGATCCTTGAATTAGACAAGAGAAGTTTTATTTATATGAATAAAAAAAAATCAGAAGTAGGGATATCTTTCAGAAGTAGGGATGAACTCATGTGAGGTGCTGCCCAAGCATACATGTTCCTATGCCAAAATGATAACAATCTAAGAATAAGCAGAACGTGAGGAGACATATATATATAGACACATATTTGAAACAGTTACAAAAATCAGTAAGTAATGAGGGTTTTATTATTTCTAAATGTCCCCATCTGCCTCCATTCTTTCTCAATTTCACCATTAAACATTTCTTGATTTATTTTAGCTGTCACATTACCAATGAATCTTGAGCAGCAACCTGGTGAGAAAGAAGGAATATGCAGCTAAATACCCCACAGAGAACATCCTGGCTGTAATGTGCACACCACCTTTCAAGACTGAGGACAAGAGCAGATGAAATCCAATCAGACAGGCTCAAAACCTTTGATAATTCTGGAAAACATACCCTCCCTGTCCCTATTCCTCACCCCTCTCACTTCCCCGCCTCTGCTACGCGCACCCAGAGTTTGCCTGTGGGATTTTTCCACCCATGCACTAGATTGAGCAGCTCAGCTATGGACAGGAGAAATTATTTGTACTCATCAATCACTCAATTACAAACTTCTGCATTTAACTGTAGGATACTTCTGAGCCTGATCTATAAAGGATATACTGTGCTAAAAATAGACTCTAATTTCTGTTAATCAATACTTGCACTCTTTCTAAAACCACAATTTAAATTTCCCTTTCAACCTCAAACACTTAAATTTCCTCAATAATTTCTCAGGAAGAACTTTAATCTTTCAGAAGTCCAAAGAAATACTTCCTGCTATTTCTCCACTATATTGTACCTTTTTCTTTCTACCAGTTCTGTGTAAAACATTGCATAGGAAACCTCAGGGAAATATGAGTGAGCTAATGGTGACAGGGGCTTACCTGGGAATTTTCTTTGAAAACTTTCCAAAATGTGGTCAGGCCTGCTGTATTATTATGGAACATTTCATCTTCCCCTTTGGTAACCCAATATCTTAAATCCTGGGTTCAGAGAAGGCATAAAATCGTCATGAAAAGCGGATGAGGGAGAAATTGCAGTGCTGCTTGAGATAGCTGCAGAAGCAGCAATCATGATCTTAGAACTCCATTAGAGAAGTGAGAGAAGCAGAGAGTGGGTAGATGAGGAAAGCAAGAAGCCCATAAAGTATCTGAGGATCCATTGAAAGTGACAGAGGGAAAAAAAATAATTAAAAAAAACATGAAAAGAATTAAAAAAAATAAATCAAGTGAGAACAGGGGCAGATTGAGAGTAATAAAAAAAAAAAAAGGGAGGAAAACCTGAATTTTGAGGAAGAAAATAATTTAAAATACCTGACGTGTAACACAGTCACTTGATTGGCACCTAAGCCAGCTCTCAGCAGTAACTGGAGATTGCATACCTTTCTCAAGTACCAGGAAGAAAGGTAGGAGATAGGCAATAAGAACAGAAGGAAAAGTGTGGAGGTAAAAGAAAGAAAAACACATGGAGTGCCAGTGTATTGTGGATAGTTTCAGCTTGCAATAACACAAAAAAATAACAGCATAAAAAAGTGTGTTACTGTTGCTGAACTTTGCAGTGGCTGTTGCTCACCTGTAGAAAAGAAAATGCTACTTGTTTATGTTCGCAAATGTTCTTTGAAATTAATGTTTTCATAGGATTTCAGCAATCTTAGTGTCTGTGCATCTACACCTACATCTACCAAGAGGAAACCTGGCCTTCACCCATCCTCCATGGAGCTGGAAAACCACACAGTGAGCATCAAAACTGTAATGACTGTTTTGGTGTGGGCTGCAGTCCTTCGTGAATATAAAACTAAGTAAAACGATATGCTCTTTGTACTCTATTATTCATTGAAGGAAAACAGGAAAGATAGCAACACAAGGTCTGGTCTACAGTCCATCAGGCAAAAGTTCCACTGAAATAAGGTTAATGAAATAACTTATCCAGCCTACTGCTCTTCTATCCTTCTCCTTCCAGAAATCAAGCTGAAGTGTCTGTAAATCTGTGATATAATATCTAGAAAATATCAATGACTGCATTTAGAAGAACCCAGGTAAATTTTGTACTTTAAAGACAGGCAACAGGGGAGCTCTTCTGTCTGAAGTCAGAAAAGCTCTCAAAGCATACCACAGGTTTATTTGTCAAAAGGAAGAAAACACTTCTGTCTGAAATACGAGTTCTGTCACATGAAAAATCGTAGTGGAAGTAGTGAAAAATCCTAGTCAACAGCATTATTTAAAACTCTGCATGTGACAACAATTAAAATGTTCTTCTTTCAGAATACATCTGTTCAACTGTATATACTGCAGGGTTTCTTTCAGTAAATACTTCCAGAAAGAGCATTTCAATAAACAACCCTAAGCTTTGACCACTTGTTACAATACATGCTTTTAAGCATCTTATTTGAATTATACAGATAATTTCTTATGCTTGTTTGTCTCTAGGAAAATCATCCTACTTTTTCTTAAACAGAGGACAAGGACACCTTCACTGAGGCCCCCACAATGCTAATTTACAGATCAGCTGTCTGAACTACAGATGTCCTAGGAAATGGGTGTCTGTATAGAGCTTAAAGCATTGGTTTTGACCTAGAAAACCCTAAACAGACTGATACCTTCTTACCTGAGAAGCCACTGCTGTCTCCGTGTCAACTGCATGCTGGCCGTTTTGGTTGAGAGTTCATCTGCACTGCAATATTTCTTCTCGCAAGGTTGTGAAATGTCTCAGGTTTATTCTTATAGCACACACTTTCTCAGTGGGCTTCTGGCAAGCACTAAAGCACAGAAGATCAAGATCTGCGATTTCTAGAGGACTATATACTCTATCTTTTTAATACACAAATTTTGGAATACAATTGGTTGTATAAGAAAGGAAGAGAAGTGCACTGCTGAGTTTTGCAATTAATTCTCTACAGGAAAGCAGAAGGGAGGTAATATTGCTGGCACTTAGCCCAGGGGGGGCAAAAATCATCTTATAGTTAAACCCATTAAAATAAATTGTGAATAAAAACAACAGACGCAGTATACACAAGTCACTAGGCTGAGTGCATGGAAAATAGGTGTTATTCCACCTGTCTCTGCATAACATTGGCCAAACTGTTAATGTTAAGAAGGTAAATGCAAGAAGAAATGTTGCCTGATTGTTTCATGTAGGTCTACTGAAGTCACTGAAGTTACAAACGCAAACAAGATTTGTGAGCCCATAGGAAATGCCCTTGTGAAATCCATGGAAGCCTTCATGAAAATCTCTAAATAGAGTATCAGCCATTTGGGATTATTGTTTTTCCTCAAAATGCACCATTTTCTCTTTGTGCCTTGTGCATTGGGAATTTCAGTAGTGTGGACTGGTAACTATGATAGTCATTAATGAAAAAAAAAATGAAAAATACTATTTTGGGAAGTAAATATTTCTTTGAAAGCTGACATTGCCAGTTTTCACCATGAGAACTGAACCTACAAATGAGAAACAAAGAAGATAGTTGTAATATCTTATATGGAAATGCATCATAACTTTGCCAAAATTACAAAGTTACATTTTGTCAAAAACTTTTGTGTATTGCATCAGGCAGTTGGATTTTTACTGGATATAAAAAACAGCATAGGTGGATTGTTCACAATTTGCACTGCTGAAGGAGAGGCCTATAACTCTTTGGTAATCTGTTTCTTGGGAACAGCTATTGCATTTGAATTGTTCCATCACTTTAAATTGATGGATTATGAAATATTTGCAAAATACACTGACTTCTTTATCTGAAACAGATGCAGTTTAGATTCAACTGTTGTGTAAAAAAAAGAACCCCAGCTATAGCAAATGCAATTGCATCTGACAGACAAGCATGTGATTCTTTTACTTAGTTATATAGCAAAGAAATACAATTTACATGTCAGTGGGATCAAATGAAGCCACCAAATCCAAAACAATTACTCGAGCAATGCTTTACATTATTAAAGTAGGGAAGTTGGAGGAAAGTGCAATTAAGTATACCAAGATGCTTTCTATAGGGATGAAAGATGCTATGATAACATAAGTAATCATGTAACAGGCTAATGAACCCATAACACATTTTTTATTTAAAAAAAAAAAGTTCTAATATTAGAAACTGCAAAACACCATCAGTTTGGCAGTGTTCAAGGCCAGGTTGCACAGAGCTTTGGTCAACGTGGCCTAGTGTGAGGCATCCCTGCCCATGGCAGGGGGGTTGGAACTAGATGACCTTAAGGTCGTTTCCAACCCTAAATATTCTATGAATCTATGATTCCCTTTGCAATCTCACTTTGGACTCTCCCTCATGAAATGGCACATCAAAGATGGTTGGGTGTGTTCAACCAAAAAAGGAACATGTTTTTTGTAAGAAATGATTTGGGGTTTCTGACCACCTCTACCCTCTTTGCAGATGCAACATTTTCAAAACTGTTTCCTGAAAAGAGAGGCTATCACCAACACTGCAATGGACAATTTTGTTTTCAATAAGGCAAATGTAAATATTAGAAAGAAACCACAGTGATAACACTTCAGAAAATTTGGTATTCATGTAATGAAAGAACAGAGAATTATATGCTTTTCACCATAAAAATCCAGAGTAAGGTTGGAAAAAGACCCCCTGAGGCCCAGCTAGCCCAATGTTTTGGGGTCAGGCTGCTTGGGGACTTGTTCAGCTGAGTTTCAAATATATTCAAGGACAGAAACTCCACAACCACATTATTTCAAGCATTCATGGCCCTGTAGATAGGGCAGTGGAGTGAGACTTAAATCCATTTCTAGTGGTTTTAAACAACTTGTTACAAATCTTTTATGTAACCTTCAGCTTCTCCCCTTGCAAAACTAGCAGAATTATTCAAATCTGTATGATGTTCTTTGAGATGCAACTTATTGCATTATAAACACTGTGTAAACAACAATATACTCAAAGATGTTATTGCTGCAAAGTAAATATTTTTAAGTTTTTGGATTTCACTAGGGAAGGAATGAAACCAAATAGGGAGAAACTGCATTTTACATAAACCAGCAGACCACTTTCAACAACAGCTACAGCAGCCTCAACTCATGGAAGCCTCAACTACTGGAAACTTCAGCTCTTGGTTTCTTTGTTACTGCTGATACTGGTGACTTTTACTGCTCAGGGCGCATAGTTCTCAGCCTAGACTGGCATCCTTTTCATCATGTTCTCAACGTTTAAATTAGTGACTAGTGTGTTCATTTTGGTTATCTTATTCTCAGATTTTATAAGAAAATCACCAAGTTATTTTTCTTTCATATTAGACTGTAGGTATTGCCTTTCTGCCCAGAATGCTGAATCCTTGGGTGGCATTCTCATCAGCAGTACTGCACGTAAGGACTCCATTTCCCTGTTTGTTATGGTGAACAGCCTATGCTTAGAAATGCATCAACACTACTTAGACTATGAAGGTGAAAATCCCAAAGGAGAGAGATCTTAATTTCAGCAACTTCTGCTTCTGCTGGGCTTTTGTTTAAAGATAATTCCTTTAATTCTTCGTGTCTCATCCTGGACACTTTTTTGCAGATACATGTGAATCACCATGACTTTGCAACATTGTGACTGAGGAGACAGCTATTACAATGTCAAATTCAGGATTAAGTTGAATTTAGTTCCACCTGTCAGAAGTGTATCTCATTTCAAAGAAGAGCACCCAACTGAGGTCTCACAGGATACGTAGCTCACCAATTACATAGCTTGAAATTGTGACCTCTGAAATCATGGAGCTTTTAGGTCACGAATGCCACAAGATTTGGAGTCATGCGATGCTACCCTTTTGTATTGCCACCACTGCTTTCTCACATCCCATATCCCCGTCTGGACTGTGGCCATTTCAGGAATGACATTCAAATGCCTAAAATTGGGGATTTCTTCAAGATGAAGCAGAAGGGTGATACAGTGATTAAAAACTCCCAAGAGTGTGAATGTAGGACTCACACTCCATGTGGATGGCTCTACTGCCATCTCTTCCTCAGCGACCTTGAGCAAACACAGTGTGCCTTCAGTTTCTGACCTTTGGCACGCAGATGATAAACCATCCTTAGCTCTGTGAGGCTTAGCACAGGATCTGAAAATGCTTCAGCAGCCTTTCATCCATGAAGACTGAAACAGCACGGTATTTACACTAGTTGTGTTTGCATGACTTACGCTGTGCGCTGCACTGGCAGACTCGAACGGCTTGTTGGTACACTATTTTGGGAACCTGCATGCACTGACATCTGTCCGATTGTAAGGGGAATGAGGCGGTGGCACGGTGATGGCTAGTGTAAATAGCCCAGCCGGGTGACAGGACGAGGTGCCCGGGCCCGTTTCACCTGCCCGTAAAACTCCGCCCACTGAGGCCGAAGAAACATAACAAACCGAAGGGCAGGGGAGTAGGGGATCAGCGCTGGGCTGGGCCATGCTGGCGGGCAGGAGAATGCACCTAGGCCTGGCGGGGCTTTCCTGGCCCGCACGGCGAGGTACTTTCCGCCCGGCACCAGGCACGGTTAACCTTTGCGTTACTCCCACTTCGGCCCAAAGGGTGGAAACTCCGAGCAGAAAATACTCGGGCAGGGAGATAGGAGCGATAAAAGGAGGGAAGGTATTTTTAGGTAACGTGAGGTAATCGGAGGCGGCGGGGGAATGACAGGGTGGGCTGGGGGGGGCGTGTGGGGGGGGTGTGCGGTTTGCTAGGCAGCACCACGGACCGGGCACGCAGCTGCGGTTGCAGTACAGAGAGAGGGCCATAACCGCGGGTAGGGCGGGGGGCTGCTGGCAGGGCAGAGAGGCCGAGGCGGCGGACAAAGGTGCCGTGCTCGCGGCCTTCGCCTGTTCCCCCGCTGCTGCCATTGTCGCGGCCGGCAGAGGCGGTGCGAACAATGAGCGCCGCCGGCCGCCATCGAACAAAGGCGCGGGCGGGCGCAGTGACTTCACCGCCGGGCCCGCCCCCGCCGAACCTGCCCCGCTGCCGTCTCCTAGCAACCGCGGGGACCCACGGGCCCGGCGCGCACCGACCGCGGCGGCGCCCGACGCCTCTGCGGGCGGCCTGGGCGACAGCGGCGCCGGCCGCGTTCCCATGCCCGTGCTCCCCAGCCCCGGCCCCGCGGCGCAGCGGCCTCGGCGACGGCTCGGGACGGCGGCGGGGGGCGCCCACTTGGCGGCGCGGCGCCCCGGCGGGAGCAGGCGGGGGGCATCTGCCGGGGGAGGCGAGTGCAGCCGCCGGGAGGTTGTTTCCCTGAGGGAGGTGCTCGGCGGCCGCCGCTCCCCGCACGGTGGCAAGTGCCTCCCCGCGGCCGGGCGTCCCTTGCGCGTAGGGCTGGAGGCGGATGGAGGAAGCGGAGCTCTGCGCTCGGCTGGGACTGAGCCGCTGCCTTCGCCGCCCGAGCGCTGCCCTTGAGATGCAGTGTTACGTGCCCGCCCAGCCGCGCACTCTACCTGTGCTGGGCCCGCTGCCGCTCCTCCCCCGGCCCCGCCACCGCCCCCGCGGGGGCCGGGACTGAGCGCGCCGCGGCGCCGAGACGCGCCCCCGAGGAGAGGGAGAGGGAGCGGGAGCGGTGCCGGCCGCGGCGCACAATGTGGGTGCCGCTGCTGGCGTGCCTCACCGCGGGGATCATCTCCCTGCCCAAGTGTCAGCGCGGCCCCGGACCCCTCCTGGGAGCGGCCGGGCTGCTGGCGGCCGTGCCGGGACTCTGCCAGCACCGTAAGTTGCCGAGCCCCTTTGGCTGCTCGCCGTGCCCGGGGCTGGTCGGGGTTGTGGTTGTGGTTGGTTTCCGCGCTGGGGCCGTGCGCTGGTTGGGGGCCGTGCTCGGGCTCGGCGGCTGTCCTCGGGGCACAGCCCTGACAGCCGGGGCTGCCCGGCGCTGCAGCACACACTGCCCGGACCGGCCGGGAGAAGTGGAGAGGAGCGGGTGGAGGGTACCTGCGGGCAGAGCCGGGCTGGAGAGGCCGGCTCCTGCCCAAACGTCACGCTGCTTGAGTACTTGTAGAGCGAGCCCGTGACCTAATGGTACGTACCGAAGGCGTCCAGCCTTGACGGAGCCGTGGCAGCTCCCCGGGAGCGGGTGCTGAAGTGCCCGGTCACCCTCTGGAAGCCTCCGAGAGGCAGCGTGCAGGACTCCCGGGGGATCACAAGCTGCGGATGGACCATTCTTAGGGATGAAAGCACTCTGGTTTATATCGTTTATATGGCATGTAGTGGCGGGGTTTAAAATGGATAGAGTTATAGGGAGGTGGTCTTCTCTTTACCTTGGGTAACGTGTATGCTGACAACTCCCGAGAGCTGTGGTATGCTGGTGGCAAAGGCTCTGATACATTTGGGCAACCCCTCAGGTTGTGGAAGGGCTTCCTCAACCCGCGGGCATCAGCATGCAGGCTGAGAGGAGTTTGTGCAAATATACCTTAGATCATGCAGCATTTGATCAGACAGAGCTATCAGGTTAGTCATGTACTTCATAAAGGATCAGAAAAGCACATCAAGTTGTCAATCACTTTTCCTTATTTTTTTCCCTCTCTTGAGGAATAAGTGAGTATTCCAAGTTTAAGCCTGGAGTTAATTTAGAATGTTAACATGTAACCTCTAAAAATAAGACTGACAATGGGAACAGTGTATTAGTCTTAAGATCTTTTTTGCATATGTGACAAATTCATGCCTAATTCGGTAGGATTTGCCCAGTTCTATTAAAAACAATGGAATAATTTGTTAACTTTCATAGGATAATTTTATTTGCTTCTTTGGCTTCATATTTTGGATTCAAAACCAAGCTAAATGTCAATAGGAAAAATACAATATTATTTTTTTTTTTTATGAAACATGGCATCTTGTGTTTGGTATCCCAGATTCTTTTTTATGCAGTGTAATTGAGTTGAAAGATTAATTGAAACTTTATGGAGAGGATAGTTCTTTGCCCAAATGGGGTGTTGTGCTTGCTCATGAGCATCACTCTTGGGTACACACTAGTGCAAGAAATGCATTGGAAGAGAATGCCATAGGGGAAGATGGTGCACGGTACTTTTGTGCCACAGGATGCTTGCTCTCTCTTTTGTGCTTGATAGTGAAAATAGACATGGTCATGACTTACGTGTTGAATGTGACAACAGCTCCCAGATTGGGCAGACTGTAATTCGGACCTCGCTTTTTGCTCTTCATTTGAAACCTCTGCTAATTCATGAAAGCTGAAAGTCACACTGAATTCTTTCCTTCATACATAATCACTTCACAGACTAGAGCCACAGTTAAAGCAAGAAGAAGGTTTGTTTTGTATTTCTGTGAATGAACACATGATATTTTTCATTGTTGTTGTTGTTGTGTGCTTTTTACTTTTGGTTGTGGTAGCTCTCTCAGCCACTGCAGCACCACCTGGACTCTTTAATCTTCTGCAGGATGCTCGGAGAGAGACTCTGGGCAGCAGCTCCATGTACAGCTATTTGTCAGCACAGCTTTGTTGGAGCAGCCACTCCTCTTTGCTTCTGCACTGATAGTGCTGGGCATGGAGAAGAACATCCTGTTGTTCCCATGCCATCGGCAAGTTCAGTTTGTGTGCCGAGTTGGCAGAACCTGCATATCTGTTGCATGAAATCTCCAGTTCTAAAAGAGACTGTAATTAATATTAAATGTACATGGAATTCATGTTTATTCATTCTTGTTGGAACATGTATAGCTCTTCTAATTGAAAAATGAAGGGTTTGATGCTACCTGAGATATGTGTTCTGCTAACCACAGTTTGAGATTCCAGTTACTGCTTGGGAATAAGTAAAGGTAGAACTTGGCCCTGATTTTGGAGTTATGAGGAGCACAAAAGGAAATCTCACAACACTGTAAATTTGCAAATCGTAAATTAAGGGTTCTGTAAGCTCAGATAAAAAACTTAGTGTTGCCGCCTTCAACAAAGGGTCACTTGTTCAATACGTCTCACAAAAGGAAATTTGCAGTTCACCAAGCCAACTATAACAAATACCTGGCAAGAACTGAGGTAGTTTTATAGTGATTTCCACAGATCCCAAATTTATATTTGCATGCTAAAACCTTACAAACTCCTAAGGATGTAAATCAGTGGACTTAGTAAGAGCTGGATTCTACAGTAAAAGCGCGTGTATGCATTATTTTAACTAGTTGTGTAAATGCTCATTTCAGTGGGGACAGTTAGTTCCCTTGCCTTGTTCAGAAACCAAACTGTTGAAACTCTTTAGTTTTTATCTACTGTATAAGCACATGGAATATGTTGGGCTTAAATACTGAGCAATGACTGATTAGTCAAGGTTAACAGAGGACATTGGTTCAAATCTCAGCAATGTCTCAAAAACAGTTTTTATGTACATTAAAATTTGAAAAATTAGGTATTTGGTGCTTTCAGAAATATCAAGGTAGTCATTCCTGTATGAAGCTCAGGTAAACAGTTTACTTGTGATGTGCACACAGGGATGGGATGGTGTGAACATCTGTCCCTAATTTAAGAGTTGGAGAACAGTCACACAATAATTCTCTTATACAGTCATGGCTGACAAGTCTCTTGACCATTTAAAAGCTAATATTCTCGGTCTTCTTCAGAGTGTTTGGGAGACGAGAGGATCTGTGATCATAGCAGGGACAACTTAATTGATTTATTCCCGACAGCTTGACTTCTGATGCCAAACAGATTCATCAGTGTTGGTTATCTTATCTGGCCCTTTGGGTGTTTTGCCAGTCTTGTCACCTGAGTTTCTCATGTGTGTTCCCTCTAGTTAGAAAGTTTTGTAAGTCATTACTGTGTTACTTCTTAAAAGAATAGGAAAAGTCAGTGAAAGGAAGAGCTGTTTTTGAAGAGAGGTGATCAGGAAATGTCGCTGCACACACATTAAAAAGTCTGAAATAAATGATACATTATTATAGCTTTAACTGGTGTTTGTTGATTTCTCTTCTGTGCTGGCCCATTTCCTTCTGGGGCTCAGTGGAAGAAACTGCATTGCATGGGGTACTCATCACTGAGAGAGTTCTGCTTTTCCTAAGGCTTGAAGCAATCCAAGAAAAAGAGAAAACCCATTTTTAATTTCCTGAGCCTGCATGGGTGATCTGCTCCTGAGGGGTATTGGACCATCTTCGGGAAAGCCAACCTGGGTGTTTGAGAAGGCTGTAGGTTGCAGTTCTAAGGAATAGCAAGGGGGAGGTTTGTTTATCTGCGCATTACCCAAGGAGCACATTATGGCAATGGTATGCATAAATTTGCTTTGCAGATTGAACGCTTCTCATAATCTGTTGCAATTTCATGTCTTTTCAGGGGGTTTATGTGGTAATTTATTGGTTTTTTTAATTTTATGTTTTTTTTGCAGATTGAATGGTACTGGTGATTGCATGTATAGTATTTACAATGTTTCCATGCTAAAGATGTTTGAGGTGAGGTAACATTGGGAAAAGAGAGCAGATGGGCAATTTGCCAACTAGAAGAGCAATACCCATACTTTGGGAAGTTTTTATCTCTATGTAACTGAGGTCACGCTGTTGCTGAAGGAAGTTGTGAAGGCAGCCTGAAGATTCTATGTAGTAGGAATTCTCTGTATAGAAGTTTGAAGAGGCAGTAGTTTGTTTTCTGGTCCTTAAGCTTTCAAGGACTGGAACTACAACAACTGAGTAGGCAGGAATAACACTCCAATAGTTAAGAGACCTGAATGAATAAATTTGATTTTGCATTAAAGTACAATCTATGTTTAATTTACCTCCCCTCCCCAGAGCATCAGAAAGATGTCAGGTTGGATGAGGCCTTGGGTGACGTGGTTTAGTGTGGGGTGTCCCTGCCCATGGCAAGTGGGTTGGAACTAAATGATCTTGAGGTGCTTTCCAACCCTAACTATTCTATGATTCTATGATTCTATGTCAGAATGTGAGCTTTATGGAAGCTTTAGAAATTATCCATCAAGTAAACCCTCATCTGGTTGTATGTTCAACAGGAGGACATTAACATGTCAGATTATAATCTCCTTTATACTTCACAAAGTTCATAAATACTGGTAACATTTTTGAATTCCCTAGAAAGAATTCATAATGACATGTCCATGCTAATTGTGTCTTGAATTTGGGACAATTTGTAGGAGGTATGAGAAGAGAAACATAAAATCTTATATTTACAAATTGTGTAAGTTGACATGGGTTGCTGCTATTTATCAAGACTTACTCAGAAAGTCAGATTTATCATCACTGTCTTTGTGAGTAAGTCCTTTGTTGGAAGCTTGGCATCTTGGTTCTTTGGAATAGGCCTGATATAAGAAAGATTAGTGTTATCACACAAATAAAATCTACACTACATTCAATAATTATTTATCACCAATGTACATTTTAAAAACTGCATGTTGCTAAACCATACTTCTGTAGTATTGGGATAGGTGTATTGTAAGCAGTGATCATGATTTAATTAGTTCTGTTAGGGTAAGAAGGACAAGTGGAGTGACTTTGTCTCCTGAGCTTTAAAGTTTGCTCAGTGTTCTTAAAATACATTAATGACACTAAAATCATATGTTACATATACAAGACATACATGAACTATCCTGTGCTTTTACTGTAACTGGTAGCGCAGATGTCTTGGTATTAATCTGGTTTCTCAAGTTGAATGTACTAAAACCAAAATTCCGGAGAGGTGTATCAATTCCTTTGTGTTAGTAAACTTTTTGTGTTTGAATTTGTTTTCTGGTTTTTGGGTTTTTTTTTGTTGGTTTTTTTTTTTTTTTTTGGGTGGGGGGGAGGGTTTGTTTTTTGATTGTTTTGTTCTTTTTTTTTTTTAATCAAATTCTTACAGCTCCAGTGTTTATTTTTCTATTTACATCCTGCTTTCAAGCAAAATATTTCTCCAAAGCTCCTGTATGTGTCCATTACTAGTTGCTGACTTCTGTCTAACCAGTGGAAAGATGTAATACTTCTTTCTGTTCTGCTTAAATACGCGTATTTTATGATGGACAAAGTATAATATGGTCTGTTATTCTTTCCTAAGCACTCAAACTTTATTAAAAGATACTTTTTTTTTTTTCTTTTGGCAGTTTACATAAATGGACTTGGGCTATTTAGTTTAGCTTTTGGGAAGGAAGTAGAGCTCTAATGAATTAGTTCACTGTCCACTGTAATGGAACCTTTCTTCAAGAAGAAAAGTATGCTGCTTGCCAGCCATTCAGGATTTTCCCTTGTTCTGGTGGCAGAACAAGAATAACCCCTTGAGCAAAATCTAAGTGTTTCAGGATGATCAGAATTTACAGCATTAGAAAGCTGCCAAAAAAGCAGCTTCTAGCTGAGGCTGTATTTGCCTAAATTGAAAAGTTTGCAAAACTCATAATTGACTTTTTTCTATATAGGTTTCTATGCTTCCCATGACTTCATTGTCATATGCCTGCGGTGACTTCTTCCTGCTACTACCTCTGGTGACAGTAATGAGTCTGAAGTATTTATAATTATCAAAATTTATTAAGACAGAAATTTTAACTACAATTATTGGAGGAATAAAATCCTGTAGCTTTAAGCAGGGGGAATGATGTTCTTGGAGGTTTGATTTTTATTTTTCTTCAGGCCCTGTCTCTGTTCAGTGTCTTCAGAGTTAAGTTGTTAGCAGCTGTATTTCATTGGGTTCAAATCTTGAAAACTTAAGTATTTTTGGTATTTTGCTGTTGTTGTAGCTGTGTTATGAACACAGCTGCATGATGTATGGTGGCATCACAAAAGTAATCCAAGCCTGACCAGTCTCCGCATTTTCCAAAATAAATTCTGTTTCTTCTTGGTGTTCAAGGGAATTAGGCCAAGTGAATTCCACTTGTTCTACGGTACTTAAGAGTATGATTAACTTCCATGTCATCACTTCAGGGTGACAGGAGTCAGTACTGTGCTGAGCACAACTTGCTTCTCTCATATGGGAGCTTCTTGCTGGAAAGCTGAACCAAGATCCCATCTCCTTGTACAAACAGGACTCCCAAGAAATAAGAAAACTTCAGACAACTTACACTTTGGCACAGAAGGTGCAAAATTACCAAAATAAAACTAATGAAATCGGCAAGCATGCTTTTCCAATCTGAGCGAAACTGTTGAATTACATTTGCTGTCAAAAATGTTGTGGCATTACTTCAGAACATTAAATAAACCACTACCTGTTTAAAATCTCGAATTTGTGTGTTGGAAGGTTGTCCCTTCCAGAGCATTTAAGCTGCGCCTGCAGACCAAAAACATGTGTGAATACTTGCTTGCAGAAACACAAGCAGAAGCCTGCATTCAAACAGTATCACATACTGCACCAGCAGTTATAGTTAATATGTGAGTCTGCATATTTTGTAACATGCAGTCATGTTTTGTGTAATATTTGCCCTCAAATTATAAAAATCTAGGAGGCTTATATAAACCTAAAATGGAGGTTGACCAGTGTCTTTTCCTAGACAGGTATGGTTGGGTTTCGGTTTTCCTTTGTTTGTGAGCAATGCATATATCTCCTAGTTGAGAAGTTAATTTCTCAGTGTTCTGTGAGAAGATCTTTTTGTTCTTCCATTTTTGATCTGTATGTTCAGAAAGGCCATGTGGTTTAACTCACCTTTGAAGGACTTCTAATTCAGCTGTTGATCATCAGATTGGATCTTAAGAGCTTTTTGTGCTATGTTATCACACAGTTAATTAAAATATGACATCTGTTTCTGCATTCAAGGAGGATAAAAGTAGCAAAAATAATTTAGAAGAAAACCCCAGAAAGTTTTTACCACATTCCTTTTGTCTCAAGGCTAGTAACCATGTTTAGAGACTGAAAACCCTATTGAAAAGCAAATTACTGAAATAACAAATACCAAACACTTTGTATTCTAGAAGGCAATAATATTTTAAAAATAGCCCTGCTGAATAAATGCTTCTCCCAAACTTGTGCACTACATACTACAAGTCCTTAAGGAGAAGTGGTTATCCTCTTTGATACCAGTTTTAGCTCTTATATAATATTCTTTAGGCTTTATCATTGTGAGTATAAGCTATGTGTTATGTGTTCAATGTTTTGTTTTAATCCTGACGTCTTCTTAGTATATACATGTGCACAGATTTTGGTTTTGGGATTTTTGGTTTATTTCAAGAAAATCTTTCATAGAAGCACAGTTTGGTTATCATTTTGTGTTCAGAACCGAGGGACTGGTTCCATTAGTTTTTCAGCTTTGAGAATCAGAGTCTGAATACAGAGTTTGTTCCAACTTGCAATGTGTGCAAATAAAAGCATATGAAGCAAGCTGTTCGCATGGAACCTGTGGTTTGGGTGGTCTATGGTAACACTCCTTGGGAAGAAATAGCTCTGAGCTGTTGCCCATCTTCTGCACTGCTTCTGGGTTTGTGAGTGAAGATGCAGGGCCAGGAAAAACTAGTGCTCTTACAGGACAGAAAGCAACGATTTGATGAAGACTAAGTATGCAATAGAAAGGTGAATTAGGGAGGCGGTTTGGGGTTGAGGACCTGCTTTGAGGAAATGGTAGGATATACAGCTTGGGCTTGTCTTTTATTCAAGGTTGAACTTCTTAAGCAGGAATAAAATAGTCATTTGTGTCTACCTTTATATTTGTCATGACCTCATATTTAGGTAAAGAATTTGTAGTATACACAGAAATATATTGATCATTCTAGGTTGTTGATGTGCTACCTGCTGGCAGGCATGGTATTACACAAGAAATTAAATTAGCAATGAAATACAGCAGTAGCTGTTCCAGCCTTTGCTCAAGCACCATGTCTATATCCAAGCTGGCCAACTCCAGGGGAGATTCTAGCAGCTGGAAATGACTAGAGTATAATGATTTCTATGCCTATTCCTAGGAAACAAGGGAATTAACAGAGCTCCACACATCCTGAAGTTCCCTTTAAATCAAGTGATTTAATAAAAAAATTTTTAAGCTTTCTAGTTCCATATGCTTTGCATTTTTATTGGTGCAAAGCTGTGCAAACAGTACCATCAAACCTGTGCCATAAAAGCTAATGGCTGTGGGAAACGAGTCTCTTCTAATGATATAATCAGAATAAGTTGTCCAGTGTGTTTTTATTTGCAAAAGACAGAACAGTTCAGTTTCAGAAGCAAAATAGTGGTTGACTCATTGTTTGCAGGCATGGACTGCATCAACAAAATATAACCATCTCCTGTAAAAAGAAGGAAGTTTCATAGAAAGGAGAGGCTACAAAAATTGTGTTGTGAAAAAATTCAAGGTTACATTGCTTGTTTTCATTCTGTATTGCGGCTTGGGAATGAAGTCAGTCTGGAGTAGTCAATAGCTCTGCCTCCCACAGTCAAGGTCATGTTTGAGGCTGTGGTTTGAATGTTGTGTTTGTGAGTCCTAACTGCTATATACCAGTAGCTATTTTGGGTAGTACCTTCCCCAAAATGGTGTTACGTGCCTCTTTCTGACCAAAAAAAAACCCAAACCACAACAAAACAAACAACAACAACAACAACAAAAAAAAACTATATTAAAAATATATATATTATAAATGTTTATACTTTTAAACCTGAGTTTGTATGCATTTGCATGAGGCTTCTGTGCTCCAAGTTGTCCTCTTGAGTGATGTGCAACATTGATATAAGTAATGGAACTTTTCAAAGAATTAAGGCTGAGAAAGGCATATGTAGGCTCAGAGCAGTGTCAGGAGTGGAAGGCTAATGTCTATATTATTCCCTAATTATGGAAGTGTCCATACACTGCCTGGGAACTCCATCTCCACTGCTATTACGCAGCAGACTTCTGATAGATTTGCTGTTCTCCAGCATCAGCTGCAACTGTCCTTTTCTGCCAGAGCTTTCCCAGTGCTGTGTTGACAGAGGTCTCCCCCTTTTCCTTCTCACCCTTTACCTTTGCTCGTTCAGCTGATACCCGTCATCAGTTCTTTGGGGTGGCATCTCTCAAAGCTTGCACAGTGTGAAAAAAACCCAGGAAGATCTTGGTATTTTGCTCCATAGTTTGCAAAGGCAATATTGCATACAATGAGGCAGACTGCTGCATTACTTTGCATTTTGATGGCTTTTTAAATCTTTTCTGGAGCTCTCATGTTCATAGGGTGTTGTGTTCATATGGTCACGCAGATTAATTGGGGAACCTGAGAACTATCAGGGGGATGTTGGCAGAGGTAGGAATGGGAGCCCGTATCAGTCATAAGGACTTGTTCACTAGCGATGCTTTTCAATGCATTTATCCAGAAGTGCACATATAGTTCTTATTTGTTTCATTTACATCTCTTCTCCAGTTACGGTGTATATCTACCGGTATTTATAACAGTATACCAATATATATATACCAGTATATATAACAGTATGCCAGTTCCCATTTTTGTTTTTTTTTTAGGAACACTAACACTTGACTATTTTTTCTTTCTTAAGAAGGTCTAGGATGGGTTTTGGTTTTGTTTTCTTTTTTGTTGTTGTTTGCTTGTTTGTTTTCATGGAAAGGTGTTTTTACTCACTTGCCATGTTTACAGAAGTATTTTTCCTCTTACTCACTTGCCAGGTTTACAGAAGTGCTTTTCCAGGGCTCAACGTTTAACAGTGCCTGTCATGTTTTGCACCTTGTTTTTTACACATCTTAACAAACACATGTGTCTCTTACATGCTTGAGTATAATGCTACCTCTCTTGCTGCTAAACGGAATTTTCAAATCAGTGTGCACCTTAGCTCCTGTCTGAATAGTGAAACTAAAGTGGACAACCATCAACAGAGAATTGATGCCAATTAACAAATCCAGTATGTTATAGAAAAAAGGGAGAGGCAAGAAAAGGTTTCTGGTAATTTTGCTCAAGTAATCTTAGGAATTTATTATAAAGCATAATAGATGTACAGTATTGAAGTTGAAATCTCATTTTCTGGGCAAGGGTGAGTACCTCTTAGAGCTGATTTTGAGGATTACCTTGTAACACTTGGAATTACTAGTAGTGACAAAGGGTGTTTTTAGAGCATAGCATCGGGCACAAAGAATAAAGAGAATTATTGCTTGTTTGGGGAAAAAAAAAAAAAAGGTGAAAAAACCCCTAATTCCAGGATTAGGTTTTAGGATTAGCAGTTAAAGCACAGGCACTCATTTTTTTCCTTGTAATCTGAGCAAGTAAGTGTCAGACACAATAATCATGGGGAAAAAAATACCCCTCTGTAGTATTTTTACAATGCCTTTCATTGTATCTGCATATTCAGCCAGAGTGAATTGGGAAGCTGTGTGTTAGCTGGGACAGTTACTGATTGTCCCTTCTGCAGGAGCCATGTTGCTAAGCTCCTGAAGACAGAAAGGTGATGGTAACTGCTGTATACTATATAAAAGCTGCAGCTTTCCTCTTAAGTGGTGGTACACACAAGTTACTGAAGGCCACATGAGGGGGACAGCCTGGCTGATTGCAGCCCTAGAACAGGATTGGATACAGAATTTAAAGAAAAAAGCTCTGCAGAGGCTAGATAATTTTGTATTGTCTTTCCTTAATTAGTGTTCAACAGTCTGAGCACCACAGAATCATAGAATCGTGGCATGATTAGGGTTGGAAGGGACCTTATAGATCATCTGGTTCCAACCCCCCTGCCTTGGGCAGGGACAACTTCCACTAGACCGGAATGCTCAAAGCTCCATTTAACCTGGCCTTGAACACTGCCAGGG
Source organism: Psittacula echo (assembly GCF_963264785.1). Taxonomy (NCBI): domain Eukaryota; kingdom Metazoa; phylum Chordata; class Aves; order Psittaciformes; family Psittacidae; genus Psittacula; species Psittacula echo. Next base: position 27,437,199 of record NC_137737.1, on the reverse strand, counting down.
ATAGGGCAGCCACAGCTTCTCTGGGCGCCCTGTGCCAGGGTCTCACCACCTTCATAGTGAAAAATTTTTTCATAATGTCTAATCTAAATCTAACAACTTTCAGCTTAAAGCCCTTCCCACACCCCCCCCACATGCCTGTGTAAAAAGTCTCATTCCAGGTTTCTGCTTAAACCACGACAACCCCCTTTACTGTTCCATGCTCAGGGACTATAAGCTGCTAGTTATATTTTGTCTTTCTCTTCTAAAAAAGCAAACCATACACCTTCCAAAATCAGCACAAATGTGTACCATCAGTGAAGTTGATATAAATCCGAACTCTTGGCTGTACTTGAACAAAGTGCTGTCTGTCTGAAAACCTGTTTAACATCCCCTCTCAAACATCAGTGTGCATTATTGCTATTCCATCTCTGAGATAAATAACCCTCTCGTGATAAAGTTATTGTCGTGGTTTAAACCCAGTCAGCCATAAATCAGCCAGGCAGTCTCTCTCTCACTCTCCCCCTTCTTTCCCTCCCTCTGCTCCCAGAGGGATGGGGAGGAGACTCGAAAAGAATGTAACTCCCACGGGTTGAGATAAGAACAGTTTAATTACTAAGGTATAACACAAACCACTACTGCTACCACCAATAATAATAATGATAAAGGAAATAACAAGGGAAGAGAATACAACACTTCACCACTCACCGCCCGATACTTCGCCCCACCCAGCAGTGAACTAGCCCTTCCAGGAAAACTGCAGTGAACTAGCCCTTCCGGGTAACTCTCAATTACATCCTGGGCATGATGTGCTGTGGTATGGAATACCTCTGGCTAGTTTGGATCAGGTGTCCTGTTTCTGCTTCTTCCCGGCTTCCCCTCCTCCCTGGCAGAGCATGAGGCTCACAAAGTCCTTGGTCAGACTAAACATTTGAACAGGAACTAAAAACATCGGTGTTATCAGTGCTGTTCTCACGCCAAAATTAAAAAAACACAGCGCTGCACCAGCTACTAAGAAGGAGAAAAAATTACTGCTACTGCTGAACCCAGGACAGTTATTTTCATAATAGTGAGGCAGGATATGACTATATAATGCATCATATTTGTCTTGCCTTGATACCTTTTGTTGCTGAGATTTTAGGCTTGCCACACCTGTGATCACTGTAAATAGCTGCAGTCATTGGAACACAGTTTATTTTGTGGATGAGGCTGGAAAAATGCTGTTTAACCTGCTGCACTCACTTTTTATTATATGCATATGCCTGTACGGTTCCCAGCACAAAATTTGGCCATCATTGAAAATACCTTTTGGCATACATCAGCTATAACTGAAGCCAGTAGAAACTTGTCCTTAGCTTTGGCTGAACAGTAACACAGTCTTGTCTGGACTCTGTTTTTGGTGAAGTGGCAGGAAAAATCTCTGTTCTTTTTTGAACCAACTCATAAAAAAAAATGTTTCTTCTTTTAGCATATGATTTTTAAAAGAAACTGAGAATTTATACTAAATCAGTTACTGTTTTAGAGTAGGCTTATAACTTTAGAGTAGGCTTATAACTAGATAATAAATATTTGGTGAATGAAAACAAACATATCCATAAACATTACTGCTATAAGGGACTATGTACTTGGGAACTACAGTAGCCATGTAGCCAGAATGTGTCTCGGGCATTAATAAACCTTTTTCAAGTTTCTCTTTATTCCACAAAAAATCATCTTTTTGAGTCAGTGGTACCAAGTTTGTCAATTGCCAATCCATGACTTCATGTTGTGAAAATGGAGCTCTTGAGACAAGAGATGTCAGCAAAGAGATTTGCATCCAGCAATACTGCATAACTCATTTGTTAAAGCATTTCATCTGTCATCATCACATTAAAAACCCAAACTGGATTTTAAGATCTTTTCTACTGCATTAGCAGTTTTGAAAGATATACCCACCCCCTACATTTTACCAGACAGGCTCTATTAACAAACTAAATCAAGCTGCAATAGATTCAATAAACTGACCATACACGCACACACAAAAAAAAAAAAGCTGGTACAGTTATTTTTCAGTCAGTTTTCCAATGCATCTGGAATTATGGTGCAGTTGTTCCAGCCATAGACACATACTATTTTTTGTAATTTTTTTTTTGTAGCACAGGCGCATTACAATAAGAGGGTAATGTTTTGTTACATGGTCAATGGCATTTAATTTTGTGAAACGTGTATTATGCAGATAGGATTATATGTTTTAAGAAAGGAGTCTCAAACATTACTGCAGGAGATTAATTAGGCTAAACTCATTATTTGGTTTACAGATTATGATGACTAGGAACTAACTTGACTTACTCCTTATCTGTATAGCTAGAAACACAGGTGTCTCATTTTTTCCTGTCAACTATTCCTTCTTATCAGAACAGGCCTGCCTCTTGGGTGGATGTTATCTTAATTGGTATCTTCAAAGTTCATGTCATCTCCTCCCTCTTCTGCCCCATGGTGGTCTTTAGCCACTATTATGCTGCAGATCAGCAGTTCATATCTTTTCTTGTCCTTACCAAATCCATCACTTTCTTTTCCTTGCAATACCTTTCATCTCTGCTGTCTTTGGTATGTAGTTGAAGATGGGAGTGATGTTTCTGTGCCAAGAACAATTACATGCCTTTTATTGTACTCCTTCAGCAACTTTTCATCCTGTGCCTTTGTGCTTTACCAATACTTTCCAGGAAGGAATCTGTGCAAGCTCTATAACCCTGTGCATGTCTGTACCTGCCTGGAATCTTCATCCTCATTTTCCTCTCCTGTAGTTTGTGGTAATTTTTTCTACGGCCTCCAGGTCTGATCTTTCAGACTGCAGAACAGAAAGTGCTGTTGCCATCTTCCTACAAATGCAAAGAAGTTTTATTTTGTTAGTACTGAATGAGCTTGCTGTCATTCCACATCCAAAGTGGAAGTCAAACTTGCCATGCTTGTTTTTATAACAAACAAACAAAAAACTTTTGTATTTTTGTCTTGTTCTTTTCTCTCTCCTTAGCAACTCCTCCTTTATTTATCCCTGCCAACCTCTCCCACCCTTTAGTCAATTTTCCCTCTGTTCCATAACCTTCCTGGGCTGGTTTTCAGCTTACTGTTTCTATCATGTCTGTGATTCTGTCCCTTTCTCATAATTTATTTTCTCCCATTGTCTGCATGGCAAAAATTATCAGCAGCAGTTTATATGAAATGGAAATACAGGTATGACTTTTGAAATTAATGAAATGGCCACTAACCTATATGTTATCAGTATAATGCTGCATTTGTGCTAATACTAGGCTTTTCTATCTTGTTAATACTGATAATGGTATATATGGCATTGATACTAATAACTTGCAAGCTCTGATTAGTTCCTTGGATCATCAGTTATTCAAAGTGACCTATTGAGGACTAGCTGTTGATGTGATATGGGTTCTCATCTTTGAATCCGTAGCTGAAATCAGTTAAATGAAGACAATAAAGATATTTTAGTATGTGTTTTCCTAATACAGGTTTTCATTGTGAGCAGTAGCTCTCATTACTCTAAAAAGAGAGATGGCTTGCATGATTGCAGGTTGGAAAGAAATAATCTGACAGTACATGTTGTAAAAACTTTGGATGAAAAACAAACCTTTCTTCAGACTGTTTTGATATGATGATATGCACATTATCACCATGGACCAGTTAACAGATGTAGCCTTTCCAGTATGCAGTGTTTCCATTTGTTTCCAGTATATTTTATAATACGCCATGTTGAATATGCCACAAAGCGATGTTGTTAAACAGTGCTACTACTGTGCTGTGTGCTGAAGAGTCATGTGCCTTCTGAATAACTCTGAGCAGGCAACTTTTCCCATGTGGAGGCACACTGGTCTATAAGAGCCTTGTGCTGAATGTGCTGAAAGGATACACTAATGCTGACATTCATAGAATTGTAGAACCATAGAATAGTTAGGGTTGGAAAAGACCTTAAGATCATCTAGTTCCAACCCGCCTGCCATGGGTAGGGACACCTCACACTAAACCATGCGATCCAAGGCCATGTCCAGCCTGGCCTTGGATGGAGCATTCACAACTTCCTTGGGCAGCCCATTCCAGTGCCTCACCACCCTCACAGTAAAGAACTTCTTCCTTATATCCAATCTAAACTTCCGCTGTTTAAGTTTGAACCCGTTACCCCTTGTCCTATCACTGCAGTCCCTAATGAAGAGTCCCTCCCCAGCATCCTTGTAGGCCCCCTTCAGATACTGGAAGGCTGCTATGAGGTCTCCATGCAGCCTTCTCTTCTCCAGGTTGAACAGCCCCAACTTTCTCAGCTTGTTTTCATACAGGAGGCGCTCCAGTCCCCTGATCATCCTCGTGGCCCTCCTCTGGACTTGTTCCAACAGTTCCATGTCCTTTTTATGTTGAGGACACCAGAACTGCACACAATTCTCCAAGTGAGGTCTCACGGGAGCAGAGTAGAGGGGCAGGATCACCTCCTTCGACCTGCTGGTCACGCTCCTTTTGATGCAGCCCAGGATACGGTTGGCTTTCTGGCCTGTGAGTGCACACTACCGGCTCATGTTAAGTTTGTCATCAACCAACACCCCCAAGTCCTTCTTTGCAGGGCTGCTCTGAATCTCTTCTCCACCGAGTTCGATTCTCCACCCAATTCAAGTTGAGCTGACTGAGTCCTTTGAAAAGGCTATCTCTTCTTCTCAATTTGACTGCCAAAGTTTCATTACAAAGAGTACTAACTTAAACAATGACCTATAAAACAAAGATGTGAAAAGCATATAAAGAATTTGCTGATGATACGAAACTGGGGCAAGCGGCTAACACACCTGGAGGTTGTGCTGCCATCCACCAGGACCTTGATAGGCTGGCGAATTGGGCAGAGAGAAACCTAATGAGATTCAACAAGGGCAACTGTAGGGTACTGCACTGGGGAGGGAGAACCCTAAGTACCAGTACAGGTTGGAGGCTGATCTACTAGTGAGGAGTTCAGCTGAGAAGGACCTTGCAGTATTGGTAGATGATAAGGTGACTATAAGCCAGCAGCGCAGGAGGCCAAGAGTATCCTGGGGTGCACTGGGAAGACTGTGGCCAGCAGGTCAAGGGAGATGATACTCCCAATCTACTCAATCCTCGTAAGACCACATCTAGAATACTGTGGCCACTTCTGGGCTCCTTGGTACAAGAAAGAAAATGAGCTACTGGAGAGGGTCCAGCGGAGGGCCACGAGGATGATCAGGGGTCTGGAGCATCTCTCTTATGAGTAAAGACTGCAGGAGCTGAGACTGTTTAGTCTAGAGGAGAGAAGATTGAGATAAAATCTCATTAATACATATAAAAATCTCAAGGACGGGTGCCAAGAGGATCATGCCAGACTCTTTTCAGTGGTGCCCAGTGACAGGACAAGTAGCAGCAGCCACAAACTAAAATACAAGAACTTTCACCTCACTGTGAGGAAGAACTTCCTTACATTGAGGTGAAACTTCTTGTATTTTAGTTTAAGAACTTCCTTACATTGAGGGTGGCAGAGCGCTGGAGTAGGCTGCCCAGGAGTCTCCCTCTCTGGAGAAATTCAAAACCCACCTGAACGTGTTCCTGTGTAACCTGCTCTAGGTGGCCCTGCCTTGGCAGGGGGGTTGGACTAGATGATCTCTAGAGCTCCCTTCCAACCCTAACAATTCCGTGATTTTGTTGATAAACCTGTTCGTAGGCACGTTCTTTTACAGTTGTTAGTACAGAATGATGTCTCTTCAATCTGTGACACATGTAATGTTGGATAAATTTGTATTTCCTTCTGGAAAAACAAAATAAAATCTGGCACTTCTAGGAAACCATTCATTCCAGAAAATGTAGAGGGGGAATATTTTTAGGAGGTGAGAAAATATTTTGGGTTCCACATGAAGTGAATAATGAGTAACTCAGTCAAGTGTAAATGACTTAAAAGAAAGTGTCTATGAAGAGATAAGCTACCTGGTAAATTTTTTCCTGTTAGGCAGTAAATCAGCAAGGTGCATGCCCAAGATAAAATTTCACTTCAAAATTACTCTGAATCAGGATCTTAAAAATTTGGCCTTGGGAATCTCTACATATAGTTCTGGACTGTGGATAAAAAAAAAATATGCTGCGAGTATTCTAGTCTACCTTTGTTCTGTTTTACTTCTGTTCGGATACGTTGTCATCACTCTTAATCTGGTGAAGTAATTTTTGAAATCTTGGTTTAAAATCAGGTATTTTACAATTCCCACATATCATCATAAATCATGAATGTTTGGTTTTATGTTTCATTGCAGCAGAAAACAGATGTGCCACTTCAAATGCAGCAACGTGCACAAGGTGCCTTGCTTTGGGTCCAGAGTGTGGGTGGTGTGCTCAAGAGGTATGGCATTTTGCTTATTTACATTTGACTTTATATTTTAGCTGTTTCTGATTTGTAAAGGTAGAAGACTTCTAAACTGTGAAAATCATAGTTAAGAAATAGCAAGAAAATCTTTAAATGACCCCTGGAGACAGAACCTGAGAAATCATGTGAAATATACTTTCCAAAGGAGAAAATACCATCTTTTATTTGGGAAATTGCAGTAAGTAATTAAGTGAGAAATTTTTAATAAATAAATAAATGAAGTGAGAACTTTTTAATGCATTCCATGTGCTTTGTAGACAGCTTTGGCAGACTTATAGTAGCTTTTAGAGTTCAGCATCTTTTGGCTTCAAAAGCAAAATTACTTATCAGTAATTTATGTTAAGTCCTCATATATCAGAGTAAGTCTATACATATGCCTGTTGGCATTCAGCAAAATATTTTACTAATAGTGGAGTTAACTTTGACATCACCATATATTATGACCCTGTCATAAATGGAAAAAAATGCTTTCCTTGTTTTGACATTAGAAACTATCAGTTCTGAGACTTACCACAGAAGATAGATCTTAAGTAGGAAGGATTACCTTGAAATTGTTATTGCTTTCTGAACTATAAGAATATGGGAATCTCAGGTTTTATCTGACAGAAAAAAAACAGTTGAGAACATAATTTTGAGTGAGGCTGATCCATTTTAAGCACTTCAGAGAGCAAGGTTTTGAAGACTACCACTGACAATTCCAGGCTTATATGCTCTTGAAGGTCACATGCAAATTATCTGTAGTAGCTATCAGGTTAGCAGAGAAGGTAAATAAGTTCATAGGGTGTGCCTAGAGGCAATAAGAAGTGTAAGGCACTAGCGTAACTTTATCTGAGATACAGTGTTTTGGAATTATTAACTTAGTCTGCAACAAGTCTAAGGATAAGTAATGCAAGGATGAATAGAGGACATGGAGGTCTTGTTTTCCAAGAGAAGCCTTAGGGCATCTGTAGGTGGCACGATGGATTATAATGTGGAGCAGTCCATTTAACCATGCCAAGTGCAAGGTCTTACAGCTGGGTCAGAGCAATCCCAGGCACAGCTACAGGTTGGGCAGAGAAGAGATTCAGAGCCGCTCTGTGGAGGACTTGGGGGTGTTGGTTGATGACAAACTTAACATGAGCTGGTAGTGTGTGCTCACAGGCCAGAAAGCCAACCATATCCTGGGCTGCATCAAAAGGAGCGTGACCAGCAGGTCGAAGGAGGTGATCCTGCCCCTCTACTCTGCTCCCGTGAGACCTCACTTGGAGTACTTGTATACAGTTGTATACTTGTACTTGTGTACAGTTCTGGTGTCCTCAACATAAAAAGGACATGAAACTGTTGGAACAAGTCCAGAGGAGGGCCACGAGGATGATCAGGGGACTGGAGCAACTCCCATATGAAAACAAGCCGAGAAAGTTGGGGCTGTTCAGCCTGGAGAAGAGAAGGCTGCATGGAGACCTCATAGCAGCCTTCCAGTATCTGAAGGGGGCCTACAAGGATGCTGGGGAGGGACTCTTCATTAGGGACTGCAGTGACAGAATAAGGGGTAACGGGTTCAAAATTAAACAGCGGAAGTTTAGATTGGATATAAGGAACTGTGAGGGTGGTGAGGCACTGGAATGGGCTGCCCAAGGGAGTTGTGAATGCTCCATCCCTGGTGGTGTTCAAGGCCTGGTTGGATGAGGCCTTGGGTGGCATGGTTTAGTGTGAGGTGTCCCTGCCCATGGCAGGGGGGTTAGAACCAGATGATCTGAAGGTCTTTTCCAATCCTAACTATTCTATGATTCTATGATTGTTGTAGACTGATATTCTGTCTTACAAAGGGCACAGTTTTATCCTACTACATCTGTATTTATCACAGAGCAGCCCTTGCTAGCTTTCAAGTACTATGGAGCTGCAGTACGTCTCCTTCTGACAAGGTGCTCAGATTCAACCAGTTTCACTTCTGGTCTGCTTCTCTTGCTTTACTTCTCATGTCAATCCTGAGATCTGTTCATGGAAGTCATGGATTTGTCAAACCCTCTTAGACCACACTTTTGATAGCCCATTCACCTACCAACATCTGTGGCTGTGGAATGCTAAAACCCATACTCATGCAGATCAAAACTTCCCAGAGTAAAGTTACAGGAGCAGATTTCAGCTTAGCATGCCTGCTTCATTTAAACAACATTTTTAATGAGAAAATCAGCCTTGAGGAGCACTTGAGATGCTTTGACTTCATACCCCACACAGTGAACTACAGAAAATGCGACATATCAGTCGTTAGTGATAGCAATGAGAGCAGCTAATGTCTTTATACATGTAAAAATCTACCTTTTTGAAGCATGCATACATTAAAAAGAGTATTTAAACAGCAGTTAGTTAAAAAGCTATTCTCTGTTACGTATGTTTAAGAAGGTTGTGGAAAAAAACGTATCAGAGGTCAACTACAAAAATAAGTTGGAACTTGGAAAACAAGATATATGACTGTTGAGTCTCATTCTTCAGGGGCTTTCTCTGGTCTTTTCAGGATCTGGATGACTATCTATTCTCATACACAGTTGGCTGTATACACTTTTTGATTGTTTATTTTGCCCATTTGCCTCTGAACTATCAGAGATTGTCCATTGTTTGCTCTCCAGCTGTGGCTGGTACAATTTTGGCAAATATGCCCTTTTCATTGCAAGAAAGGATATGCTGCTTCCAAGATCATCCTACTACTAATCACTCTAACCACTTTCCTGTTGTTTACAGGGGCTTTTTTATGTTGGTGACATCTTAAACTGTCCAGTCCTGTAGCATATAGCTTCCTGTTTCTGGGGATTGAAATTATGTAGTCAGCTGGTCCTTGACTTTGGGGTAGGGTATGGATTAAAACATCTGTGATAGACGAATTCAGGTTAGATAAATCTAAAGCTATCTTCTGCTGCTACTTTTAAATATTAGCCTGAGGCTACTGGATTCCTCTGAAAACTAACCTGTGTTGTCATGTGAATGACACTTTCTTGCTATAACTAACTCATAGCATAGCACAGAACATTTTTTAGTGATATGATAGTACAGTTTCATTTTCTCCAGTCAGCTTATTCTGATTGTGCAAGGTCCTCTTTCTCATACAAAAGTTTTGTCCTTTGTAAAAAAAAGTTATTGTGGCAATTATGTTTAACTTATAATTTAAATATTTTTTCGTTGCCCTTGTTAAAAACATACGGCTTCCATGAACTCGTTCTACAAATTATGTAATTATAGTAGCATTTTTTTATTGTTTCAAAGACTATTATTTTGTTCTCCTTTGAAGACATTGCAGTTGCTTTTTCCATTCAGACTGTTTTGTACTTTTTGTCTCTTATTAAACAGGATTTCATGGCTGACACGACACAGAAGGGACGCTGCGACACTGTTTTCAACTTAATGAAAAGAGGCTGCCAATCAGATTTTCTAGAAAATCCCACAGTTCATGTCACAGTGCCCAGTGACCATGAGACAAATACACAAGTGACGCCTGGAAAAGTTTCAGTCCAACTGCGTCCAGGTTGGGTTGTCTCTAACACATTGATGTTATAGTCAATTTAAAGTACAGTAATATTAAGTACAGATATTTTGTGAAGAAGTGGCTGGAATAATTATTTTGAAGAACAGTACTATCGTATTGTAGGACTGTGATGGTGTTGCTCTCATATTCAGGTACTGTCTTCAGTGAGAAGTGTTTCTGTCAAATAATGCTGAAGATCAGAATAATGCAAGCAATAAGTGGAAAAAATATTTTAGGTAGTCTTTTCTGTTTTCCGTTGTGGTTTCTTGATGTTTTTTCTTTAGCCACTTCACAAATAGTTTTCCCTTATGTACATATAATACAGTATCAACTGTATGCCTTACTGAAAACAAATTGAGTTAGAATTTCTGAATTCATCATTTGATAATTGTCATACATTCTCTATAATTATATCTACATGTATACACTATATGTCATACAAATATTTGGTTACTTTTAAGTGCATTGACTAGACAACCACGAAGACATCATAGCCAATGTATAAGAATGGACTAGATTCCTAAAAGAAACAGGTATTCACTTCCTAACATTTCACCTGGCTCTAATAGAATCTACAAGTCCCTTCATGGATCTGAGATTTTCTACTTGCCCTCAGCTGAGCTCAGTTTAAATCAGTGTATGTTCTCTGTCTCTAAAATAGCTGTAGACAACAGCAAAATGGAAGGTGGTATGAAAGGATGCAGGCTATGTTTCATATCGTAAAATTTATTTCCTTTGGCAAATGAGAGTTGGAGAAGAAAATGTCTTTTATAAGGGATCAGTCTTTGGTAGAAAAACATTAAGTGAGCAGGAAAAATATCTTACTGATCTTCACTGTATAAAAGATAATCTTTTGTCAGTTACAGGAAGACTCTTCATGAGTGGAAAGCACAAAGGAGCTCTGGTTTACCATCTTTATAAATAAAACTGAGAAAGTAACTTGAGCACTTCCTCTCCTTTCCCCACTCTCCTTCCAAAGAAATGACCAATACTCTACTTTGTACTGAGAAATGGTGCCAGAAACTGAGCTAGCTCTAGATGTGTCTGTAATCACATTTATTTTCAAAGGCATACTTGATTAATAGAAAAAAAATATTTTTATGAAATTTGGTTTAATGAACCTTTTTGCCAGATTAAGTTTGGGGTTCTATATGCTTTGCAGAAGTTCTTCCATCAGGGAGGCAGAAGACTAAAATTCCTAAGTATAACTTTTGATATATAGACATCTTGCCCATATTTTATAGCCCAGAGAAATACACAGATGTACAGCTATAGTCATGCCTCAAAATAGAAATTTGATACAGTATAATTATGCAGGCAAAGATGGTTTTGTTTTGATACTGGGGTTTTTTTTCCACTGTTTACATACAGCCAACTGTCAGGATTTACATGGGAAAAAAATAGAAGCTGCACTCAGAATCTCGCTATATGCAAACTAGAGACCTGCAAAGGTCATTTACATAAAGTATTTCCATTTACATTGGCAAAGAGGAAACACACAAGTTACAGCACACTGAAATTCTCTTTTTTTCTTATAAGACCTTATACAGGCAAATCCTGATATTTTCAAGTAGATTGTGTTCAGATCGCCAAAAGAAAGCACTTTGCGCATTTAACTTTTTTGGATCAGATCTTTGTTGAATGTACCTGAATTATGCTATCTAGCAATGTCATATGCACTAGTAAATGTCATAGAGAAGTCACATTTCAGAGAAGGCATGTTTAAGTGTTCAGATAGCTTCTACTGATGCCTATGTAATTCTTCTATAATGTCTCCCTTCCTCCTGTTTTTTGCTGTATCTTCGTTGCATAATATTCAGTTAGATTCTGCACACATCATGTGAAGATTGTACTTCCTCGTTTCTTCCGTGAGCTTGCAGTTTGGGTGACATAAAATAATGAACAACTTGAAGTCATCCATTACTGTACCTAGACTGCCTGTACTCTAGTCACTTCACTCTTTTTGCACTCATTACATAATATTAGGCAAGCAAAAATGTAGGGACTATTTTTAGTGACTTCCAAGGCATTAACATTTTTGTTTCATACAAGAATGTGATGTGCTTCTGCAGGAGATACAGACATTTGTCATCCTAGCTAAAAGAAGAGTTGTGTTTTGTATACATCAAAAGATGGATTTTCTGTTTTCGTTTTAAATTAAACCCTCTTTTTTTTAAAAAAAAAATGTTGATCCTACTGAGTTTTCTCATCAAATCTTTGGAAGTAGATTGGTATAAACTTGAAGCATAATTTACTGTGCTGTCTTTATGGTACACATGTAGTTTTAGACTTAGATGAGAGACAATTTGCAGGATACATGTACATACTTAAAAGTGTCAGCCTTGAAGTGACTGGCCTTGAAGTGACTGGCCACAGTTTCTATGCAGATCTGTGTCCTTTGTGAGTCGTAACTGCATTTTGGAGCAATGCCAAAGGGATTCCATGACCATGAATTAGAAGAAATTGGGGAGAAGTCAGATTTTTACAATAAATTGCTCCGGCAAGTGAAAAAAAAAAAGCAACATGTTCTACAAAGAGCCCCTTTATGGCTTATATTTGAATGATGTTTCAAGGTTTCATTTTCTCTTGGGAGGTTTTCTTGTTTGTTTGTTTTCTGTTTGCTGCCATAAAGAGCTTTGTGCTGAGGTTGCTGCAAAACTAAATGTGTTTCTTAAGAGTGTCCATTAAAAATAGTAAATAAACTTATTTGTTTCCTTTGAATTAGGAAGTGAAGCAAACTTTATGTTAAAAGTTCGTCCTCTAGAGAAATACCCTGTGGATCTTTATTATTTAGTTGACGTCTCAGCCTCTATGCACAACAATATAGAAAAACTAAATTCCATTGGATTTGCTTTATCTAAAAAGATGGAGAATATTTCTCTTGATTTTCGACTTGGATTTGGATCCTACGTGGATAAAACTGTGTCACCCTATATTAGCATTCATCCAGGTAGAATCCATAACCAATGCAGGTATGTAGTCTTTGTATATTTACTGTACCACTGAGAAATTACTTAAGTACACAAATATGCATTATGCATATTTATTTTTAAAACTCTTCAGAATCTGCCTGTGTTTCGTTATACCTTGGTTCTCCAGTGGAGTTCCTAAGAAAATGCTGAAAGTTATTATATAATGATTACTTCTGAAAAATCTGCTGAGTGATTTCAGAAAAACTCTTTCCGTATCAGATAAAATGTGCTGGGTTGTTTTGGGGGGTTTTGGGTTTTGTTTTTTTTGGGGGGGGGGTTCAGCAAAACAAGCCAAATGACACGCTGCTTTGGTATACTTGAGTATGTTTTGCACTTAATTCTATAATCTAATGTTTTGTTCTTAGTTACTTTGCATATATGTTGCATATGTTGCCTAGATTCATCACAAAGTTTTGTACTTCCTGAATTAGGACTTCTGGTGTATGGTTGTGTATTCATGAACTCTTAGAATGCTACTTCTGTCCTGTGATACAGTTTCTTTCAGCTAATTTAATGAATAAAAGCAATCCTCTGATCTAATTCCACAGTTGTAATATGAATGAACTCCCATTTTAAATAAGAAAGTTGTTTTGGCTTGCGGTTCTTTTTTCATCCCATGTCTTTTCTTTCTTGTGTTCAACGCTTACATAAAGTGAGGGATCACTTCCAAAACCCGTGGGAGAACAAGATTATTCATGAGAAATTCAAATCTGTATAAACCATAATACTTGGAAAAGTGAATATTAACTGTTCATACCTTCTTGATTGTTACTATCTTTCCCGGGAAGGCATGATTCAAAGTTCTGTGAAGTCCATAAGTATCTTTTTTTATTTCAGTGGTGTTTGAATTGGGCACTAGGAGTGGAATTCATTAGGTCGATATAAATGTCTGTGTATAAAGCAGTCATCTAGACTGTGTAGTGAGTGGAGATCAATTAACACTTCTAGGACACGATTCAATTTGCCTAGAAGCAGATGTCTGAGGAAGTATTAATCCTTACAGTGCCAGTTTCTCTTTCTTGACTGTAAACTGAGTTGGGGGTGGGCAGGCTATAGTCTGGAGGCCTACACTGCTTCTTCAGTGACATAAACTCCACTGCTATAAATGGATTGCAGAGCAATGACCCAAGTAAGCGCTGTGGCACTAGCTTACTTACGTCAAACTTCATACTTCTCCCTTATGCGTAATTTCAAAGAGTATAATTTTCAGCTGTTATTGAAAGTGGAGTTTACCATCGCTTTAATTGTCACTAATCTCAGCATTCATTTTATATACTTACTGCTAGTGGATGTAGGAATTTATATTATATTTTAGTTTTGATCCAGTCACCTGTGTATCGATATATTAAAGGATCTTAATGCTGCAGTGTGATAGCTCTTTTTCAAAATAATGAAAAGCAAAGCTGTATCACTTGATAGACATTCCAAAACAGATTGTATACTCTCTGAGATCATGCCATTGCTCACGTTGTGTTTCTTTTCATTCTGGACAGAAATACTACATATATACTGTTACTATATTAAATTATATTATATACATTTCCATAAATGCCAAAAAAATACATTTTTTTCATAGTAAATGAGAATTAATTCTTACTGAACTTAATTAATGTGGAGTTATTCTTCTTTAAGTATTTCTTCTACTGTGCATCTATGCACTATGTAAATTAGTAACAGGATTTTATAGGTTAATAGGGATTCAGTATTTACAATTCAAATGGAAAATACAGAATATGTTAGACTTTTGCTTTTTTGATTTTTTACAGTGATTATAATTTAGATTGTATGCCTCCTCACGGTTATATTCACGTGCTATCCCTGACTGACAATATAGCAGAATTCAGAAATGCAGTAAATAAACAAAAAATTTCTGGGAATATTGATACACCTGAAGGGGGTTTTGATGCGATGCTCCAAGCAGCTGTGTGCCAGGTAAGGAGCTTATTAACAGAAGACTAAATGATAGTTCAGATGTGTGTGTATATATACGTGTATATATATATAGTTCATCATCATCATATATATAGTTAAACAGTGCTCAATATTCCTGATTTCAAAATGTCATTTCTAGGCCTGATAATAAGATTTCTTCCTCCTTTTCCATTATTTCCCCCTTAGCTATACATTTCTGTTTCCCATTGAAACTGAAAAAGGAGGGCCTAAGGGAATATTTGTCAGTATCGGTTAATGATGTTCTTCAAACTCTGGCTTTAAAAAGCCTAACTAACATAGGATGGACAATGAAAGCAACTGCTTCTTACTTGAAGAGTATTAAGTTCAGTTCACTACAAAATTAGTTTCAAAAATCATTAAAGCCCTCCTTGTATTCCTAAGTGAAATGTCAAAATACCTTTTTCTGAAAAACGTTTGAAAACTGAAGGATTGGTTACATATCTGCTTGTATAGATGAGGAAAACAAATGCATTTCAATGTATCTCAGGTTTTAAATAATTTATATTTGAAAACAATACGAAACAAGTAAAAATTAACTGTTGTATCTCAATAAAATTTCATCACCATCTCTCCATGCTGAAAAGGGTGGAAAAGATCTGCATCAGTAATTCCCAGGCCATAAGCATATTAAATAATAAGAATTTGTTTCTTCTAAAGGGCTATTTTGCATGTTGTTTGTCTTCTTTGCATAGTACTGCAATAGGAATTTTGAAAGTTGGCTGATTCATGGATTTGCTAATTCTCTACTCTTTCTGTTCTCTTAAAGAAAGTAATTCAGCTCGTGTCCAAATCGCAGGCTTAGTGTGTTTCTCATGTCTTGGGATGATGTCAGGACAATTCTTTTATTTTGTCCATCCTCACTTTTTTTTTTTTTTGAGCAGTAAAATGAATCGAGGACAGAAAGTAACTCAAACTATGCTAAAAATTAACAGTTTGGCCCAATTTTATTTTCAAATTTTGATGAGCTGTAAAACAGGTAAGTAAAAACCACTCTTCATAGACACTGTTATCATAACTGTTATAAAAAATCATTCTGAAGCTTTCAAAAATATCCTTAAAATTCAGTGTTTGTCGTTGGACACATCCCACGCTTACGACATGTGAGCTCTAGAATATATGCTTCCAAAAACAATAGAATGGAAATATGAGAATAGGGAGGTTTTCTTGCTAACTGAATTGTGATCCAAAATAGATGAGAACAATGTGCAATTCATAACTACCATAGTGAACTATAATTTAGATTAATGAGGACTCATTTTGCCTAGAGTAGAACTTCGTAACTTGCTCCATCTTGCTTTAGCCAATACAGCCCTGTTACAAGAGGTAGCAGGTTAGGTCATAAAGCTCCTTTAAAGTTTTGGTTGCTGTGATGTAGGTAAGTAGGAGTCTTGAGGTGACAAGGTGAAATGATGGGAATCAGGAACAAGAAGTTTCTGTGGTGTTGAAGGAGGAATTGGGCTTATTTTAGATACAAACTGCTTATAAATAAAACTTATGTCTTCTTTAGGGGAAATGCTGTCTAGATTTATCTGAGGGAGGTTCATGCCTAATGTATTAGCTGGAAAAGACACCACACTCCTCTGTACTTATCCCTACTGTTATAATTAATCTCCATTCAGAGGTAGGAGGGAATGAGCCTGAGAAGGGAGCTAAATCCCTCTCTGCAAAGCAAAGAAAGGAAGACAGAGAATAAGACAAAGCCTGGCTGAGTACGTGGGCTGTATTGCTGATACATGTTTTACATGAGATGAAAGATACCTGGACATGTTAATGGTAGAGGTGAGACAGAGTCATAGGATGGAGTAGCAAAAAAAGAGGAAAAGAGAGGAAAGCGGAATTAGTGAATAAGATGGAATAATCAAGAAAGGGAATCATGAAAAATAATATGTGTGATTTGTGTGTGCCTCTAGAGTTTAATTTAAAGGAGCCATTTATTTCTTGCAGGGAAATAAATGTTATGGAAATACAGGTTGGCACCTAACCCAGTTTAGGTATAGGCTTGCCCTTCTACATTTTCACTTCACTGAATTCCCAAAACACATTAAATCCACCCTTATAGATAATGCTTTGTTATTAATCCCTTAAGATGGTGGATAGATTAGTATTTTGCTGCATGATAATGAATTTCTCAATTTGCAGGTGCATGAAGACACACTCATTAATTTGTTGTTCATATTCAATGTCCTTTCTGGAAAGCTGTGTAAGAAAACAAAATTATGGAATGCTAAGAAAATAAAGTAGATATGTATAAAGTAAAAATAAAAGAAGCACCAACTACCAGTACAAATGAATGCATATTAACTGTTTGTAATGCTTTTTGGAGCATGGGGTGTTTTACAAATGCAGTTCATTTGCATTTGTATGTAACAGTGACACACCTGATGTGGCAGCTGTTAACCAAGCCCACTGTGTAATGCATGACCTACGTATGTTTTGAGAGATCATTCTAAAGAAAGATTTCAAAGCAAAGTGGTAGTGGATCACTGAGTACAGTGGTAGTTTTCAGGTGTAGGACATGATACACATTTCCACAGAAAATGCTTTATATAGCCTGACTTAAACTCAGTGCTGCTAAGCAGTGTAATATCTGAAACTAGATTTCCACATTCATTTTTCATGTTGTTAGTTATTATTTTAGAAAATAAGTAGTTAGTTATGCTGGGTTTTTTGTTGGTTTTTTTTTTAGAGCCATATTGGGTGGCGGAAAGAAGCAAAGCGACTGCTTCTTGTGATGACAGATCAAACTTCTCATCTGGCCCTTGATAGCAAATTAGCAGGGATTGTAATTCCCCATGATGGAAACTGTCATTTGAAAGATAACGTGTACATCAAAGCTACGAGTATGGTAAGGTATATGTCATAGATTCTGCCTTCAGAGAAGCAGTGTAAAACTACATAAAGGAGGAGTTAGATTGCTGTCAAAGCATTGCTCTTATTTCAGTTATCAGAATAGTATTTTTCTAGGTAGACAAATTGTGAAATAAAGAATCAATCACTTGGAACTATTGTCATTCTTTCTGTCTGTGATAAAGTATTTTGGAGTCTGAGACAACAGCACCCAGCAGAGGAGGTTATGTTACTGGTTTTGGTGTGTTTTTTTAATTGCCATCTAATTAACATTACACACATTTTGGTAAAATACATGTAGGAAATGCACTGTGTGGTATTTTGCACAAGAAGAAGCTGGTAAAATGTAAGAATTGCACAGTTCTGCTAATACGACCAAGGTAGTGGTCATGGTTTATGGTCACAGAGGCACAGCTGCATTGAATTTAAAGACTTAGTAGGAGTAGACCAGAAGATATACAGCAGCAATGTGTTAATTCAAACATGATAGACTAGAAAATATTCTTGTGCCACAAAGCTTTGTGGTGGTAGTGCAGCACTAAATACATTTGAATCTCATAGTATAAAGACAATCTGTGGTAATACATACCTGTGCAAAAATACTGTAGAAAATAATGCCTCTTTAGCAAATATTTTTAGCTTACAAAATAATTTATTCAAGAATTTATAAAGTAGTCATAAGTGATTGAAGAAATGATTTTTTCCCCTGAAATTTTTAATATTTAATAGTTTTGGCTATTTCCTTAAAAAATTATGAGTCATTTATATGAGAAAAATGAATCACTACTTACTTGCCATGTAATCATCAGAAAGCAGAATTATGAACTGTGGTATCATTGGAGCACATTACAGTTTTATTCTAGCTGCACTTAGTTAAAGTATATGGCCTGTGTTCAGCCCAAGCCAGCAACGTGCTGGTGAAGGCAGTGAGGGCTGCATGTAAATTAGACTTGACCTGAACTTAATCCCAGCAACTGCTGCCTACAAGGATGATGAGGCAGCAGGAAGCAACTGCCATATGGTGTGTGATCACGACATTTTGGGAGGTTTCTGGGAATCAGTGGGTGTTCCAGGACCTTGCTGAGTGGAGGAGAGAGCTGAGCATGTGCTAACAGGAAAGTTTTTGGATTTCAAATTATCTGATGTTCTTGCATTCATATACTTCCCCTGTCACCTCCTGGATATTCCCTCTCAGATGTCAGGATTATTTATTTTCCTCTAGCCAATCTGTTCAGTTTCAGTATTTTCAGAACAAGTCAAATCAGAGCTACTTGATAATTAAATGAAATGTCATGGAAAGCTGACACTTTTTTAAAAAATAGGTCATATGACATTTTTTTTGCCATTTTTTCTTTATCAATGCAATTTTGTTGTTCTATGCAAAATTAAAGAGCCATCTGTAATCACATTTTCCTACCTTGGTTTTCAGCTTCTGAGTCTTGAGAACATTTCATTTTGGAATATTTTTATTTCCTCCTTGTGCCAGTTAAGAGGACTTTGCTTTCTTTATTTGCATAAGCCTTTACATCAGAAATGTTTCCAGTCACATTTCTGCCTGTTTCTTTCTAACTTTTGCTAAGCAGTCACACAGTGTCAGCAAAAAAAGCATAAGACAGGAAAGAAATCTAGTCCATTTTAATTAGATCTGTGCTTGGTCAACTCCCTTTCTGAAATACTTAGCATCTGTATTATTTATCTTCACAGCTTAACACAGTGGGTTAAAATATTAAAATGAAAGATGTAATTGGAACAAGAAAGATGATATAAAGTACATTTTCCTGAGCTGTAGTGGGAAGAGATAAGGTGAAAATACATAAAGTACAGCAAGCTTTTCACAGCAAGCAAAGTGAGGCTTCACAACCAACCAACAGTTTCTTATGTTATCTTTCCATATGCTTAAATGAAAAAGATAAGTGTGGGTCTGCTGATGTTTGTTTGGTTAGATTTTTTTTAGTATCCCTTCTAAAATTAAGAAAATTTTTCTTTCTAACTTGAAGTGAGACTTTAATGTACTGCTAACCAAGCTGGACACTGTAATGAGTTAGAGCTGACAAGTAGAATAAAGTTCAGCATTATTTGTAAGCAGACTAAGTACCTTGGAGATCCAGTCCCTGCAACCCTTGCACATCTATGCATATCATCTCTTGACTTCAGTAAGCTCCATCTGAGTAAGTTTCGGTTTCATGAGCACTTGGAAACCCATCTCTGATACTACTGATCCCAGAGTCCTGCTGTTAGTTGCCAAGATGTTGAGGGGCCTCTCTGCTGGAATTCGGGCATGTCAAATCTCAGTTGTTAAGGAGGAAGACTGATTTAATTGACCACCATCTCATGATACTTTGACACCACCTGTCCTTCACATGCTGACAGTGCAGGTAGTGTTTACAGAATGTCTGGATTCACTCTCCCTTGTCCTGGGACCACTTGGTGAGTCTAGGATTTGCTAGCCAGCTGCATGTGTCCTGTAGGATTGTGCAGCACAATGGAGGCCCTATCACTGTGCTCTGTGGTCATGGAGAAGGAAGGAGGGCTTAGTACTAAGTTGCAAGCTACTGAAGATGGCAGCAAAACTACTGCTGCTGCAGTTCACCCACAACTGCTGTGTAGTGGGAATGCATGCTCACTGGATCCTCATGTATGGCACACTCCCCAGTTGAAGCTAGAAGAAGGCCCATTTATTGCTGTGTTACCTTCCTTTCATCGCTTATCTTAAAGAATATAATCTCTTACCAAAGGGTGGAAAAGTAGACAGAGGTGTGGACCATGGCTAAGATCAAGCCTTTGTTCTTTCTATATGAGGCTCATTATAATGGTGTGATATGATGGAAAATTAATTTTGCCTCCTTGCTATCTCAGCTGTCTTGGCATTCAGATTACAGTTAGGAAAGCAGTTGACTTGCAGGGTGCCTTGAGTAACAAGTGGTACTCTGGGGAGAAATGAATTGTGCAGGGTAACTTGAGTATGGTTTTGTAAGAGAGAGACAATATGCAGCAGATGGTGAAAAATACCAGGAAGAGAAACACAGCAGAAGTATGTGGGGGGAAAGAGGCTGAAGGACCTGACATCAATAGAGGTGTCCAGATGAAATCTTTGTGAGGGGAAACACAGTTCAAGTCCCCAGTCACTTCTCTATGTTTAGTCATGAATTTTAGGTATTGAATTTGCTTCTTGAGAAGTATTCACAGATGTGTGATAAGTAAGCAGTGATTTTCAGATACAGTTTGTTTTAGTGAACTGGAACTGGAGAGATCTCACATAGCCCAGGTGTGAGGTGTGCAAAGCCCACTGGGACCACAAACATCCTTGTGCTTCCCCAGATCTTGGATGAAAGTATAGGCATCTCTTGTTCCCAAACCCATGTCAGATCTCTCAATGAGAAGTGTAGAAAGGCAGGTCACCTGCACAGGACACGCCATCATAGGTACCTCACCAAATAGAGCAATGTCATTATTGGGGAGAGACATGAAACTCATGCTATCGTCTTTAAGAATGAGTGTGGTTAAGAAAATGTAGCAGGTCATTGCAGTGAGGAGTGGAGGCATTATTCCTAGGGCAGGTCTTGGACATACAGAGGAGGAGAAAGTTGTCAGCTCTAAGTAAGATATGTGCAGAATACTGACATTGCTAGAACCTGACCCAGTGGCTGCATTTAGTTGATGTGTCTGATCCATGGTGCCAAAATACATTTCTGAGAAACAAGATTACTCATTAATTACTTGCCTTGCTGTTCCCAAAAGCGTACTTAATCTCAGTTTCCTTATGTTGTACTTTCTCCCTGAGTTTTTCACAAGAACCTACCTGTCATTCTGAGGAATCTTGTTCTAGATGGATCAGGGACAACATCATATTTCTTAAGCATCAAACTCAAAACAATAAAATAATACTATATGAGTTATTTCTCCCACTGTGCGACTTCTCTATATAGTTGGTAACAGTAAATGGCCTGTTACAGTCTGTGTGATTCCTTAGTAATGTTTTTTGTCATGATGTGTTTATTTGGTTCGTCCCACCATGTTTTGTAACTAGGCCTAGCATTTCTCTGTACTTTTAGAAATAAGGATTGGGGTGGGTTTGGAATCCTGCATTGTGTTCTATGCTAAATATAAGGCTTTTACCTACTAATCTGCAGTCTTCTCTTTTCTGGTATATTTTGCAGGAGCATCCATCTCTTGGCCAGCTCTCTGAAAAGTTGATTGACAATAACATCAATGTTATTTTTGCAGTTCAAGGAAGCCAGTTCCACTGGTATAAAGTAGGTTAGAAACTTGATTTCTTTTTCCAATTTTACAAGTACAATAGTCATATTAAAAATTAAAACTGTTCATAAATCATTGTATTTTTCATAGGATCTATTGCCTCTGTTGCCTGGTACTGTTGCAAGACAGATAGAATCACAAGCAGCAAATCTCAATGATTTGGTGGTAGACGCCTATCAGGTATGAAGAGAATGGTAGTGTTATATGCTGTATTTGTTCAGGGATTTTTACCTTTCATAGTCTAAAGCTGGAATTTCTAGGATTTTGGCATCTATCTGAAGTCCACAAGGGCAAGTTCCCTACTTTTCTGAATGTCTAGATTGGTGGATGACACTGTCCCACAATGGCTGTCAAATTCACAGGCTGTCAGGGTCTCAAAGCTAAGAGCTAGCACTTTTTCCTTTCTAAGGGTACTTCTAAATAAGCTGTTTGATTTTCTGCATCTGTTGCCATGTAACTTCAAAAGAAATATCTGATATATTTGAATTTTGGCATTCCTTAGTTCATAGACCAAACACCACTGTCTAGGCACCATATAAATTCAGTGCAAAAAGATAGTGCAGTATCAAGAGAGTTTTACAGCATAATTCTTAGAACATGGATAACAGGTAGGAAACTACAAGGAGGTAGTTTGAATTAACGGTGGATATTGTGGAAAGCACAAAGCAGGGTAATGACTTGGGGTTTTGAAGGATGGCAGTGTGGAAGACTTTTGATACGGCTTTGGGAGGGAACAGTGGAAATGGCTCTTACCTGGAGTTCTCAACTGCAAGTAATAGTATGGGAAAGAGAACGCAATAGTATGGGAAGAGCATGAAGTCATTTTCCACAAATGATAGACAGTGAATGGCAGCTTGAAACTGGAAATTGGTATTCTGATAGTGAGTGAAAGATAGTCTGGTAAGAGTGGGCATAAATAGCTTTGAAAGTGAAGCCAAGTATGAATGCTGTTAAGGTGTGCAAGGTACACAAACATGCGAGTTCCAACAATTGAAAAATCAGTTACAAAGCTATATGCAAGGTATCAACATGTATCACATTACTTTTAATTAGTTGGACATCAGATGCTGAAATTATCCATTTTACTAGGTTAACCATCTAAATCAGGCTATTTGCTTTCAGCAAATTGGCTATAATGAAAAGCCCAGTCCCATGTCTATTCCTAGTCAATAGAGTGGTTTTGTGCACAGTTTTCTCACTGTCATGTTGGCAACATCATGCAGAAGGTAAAGACACTCAAAAGCAGAGGAAAAAATTGTGATGTTCTCACTGCTACTGTACTTTCTCTTATAAAATCAAGAAATGTCTTTTTGAATATGGAGGTTTGCAGGAAATTGCTGGCAAAAAAAACTTCAAGATCATAGTCCTTTTATATGCCACTTTTACACACTATCTCAGTTTTTAGAGCACAACGAAGGGTGAACATACTAGGAGAGGAAACAAACATTTACAAAACAAGGACTTAATTCAGTGAAAGATTCAAGGGGACTTTCCTGCTCCAACCACCCCCAGTTTGCTCTTGCCTTATTTTCATTTTTTAGGCAGTGTCTTCCTTCCCATCCTAAACTTCACTGGATTTTATACTTTGAGATTTTTATCCTAGTTTAGGGGCTTTTAGTATACAAACACACAGTGAACAGGGCTTGCATGTTTTGCTTTCTTGAAAGCAAAAGTACTTAAATAAGAAAATAAATTGTTATGTTCAATGGCAGTGGGCCTCTTGCACTCTTGTTCTAGGCAGGCAAACCTTAGGCTTAGTTGTGGAAAACCCTAGCTGAAAATCCCTGGCTAAAAAGCCAAAGATGAGTCACTAATTTTCAGAAAGTTGCCAAGATAAACGTGTTCATATCCATGTAATTAAATTTCCAGTTGTAGCAGTAAAAGTGTCCTATTAAACTAATTTTTTTATACTAATATGCCAGGAATTTTAATAATCTTTGTGCAGTTTTCAGCTCATAGGTTTGTACAGAGTTTTAATGAATTTTTAAAAGATCAAGAAGCAATATTTCTTCTTGTAAGGAAGTAGGATTATAGAGCATGCAGTAAACACAAATTGCAAAGTAGCCAGCTTTTTCATTATTTTATATTTCAGAAAGCCCTAATGGGAATCAACCAGTTGTTGACATGTATAGATCTACCTGACCCAAATAAATCAGTAAGAATAATTGCAATAAGCCTCCAGATCACCCTAAGTTTTGTTCAGAGAAAACTTTTCAAGACAGATGCAAAATATCAGAAGTTTAGAAAAAATCAAGTCAATTAGGAACCTTTTCTGCTGGATAATAATAGTTGTATGTATGTTTACTGTTTTATTTTCAATGTGTGGTAAAAGGCAGTATAGCCTCTCAGACAATAAACAGGTTTTGTTGCACATGGTTGTTACAATAGATTTTCAAATTGCAAAAAATACAGTTTCAGAACCATTTTCGAAAAACTGAAAGCATTTTTTATCTGGAAAACGTAATCTTCTTCATCAGAATTACCAGTTCACTGTTTCTGTATATTTGGAATGTAATCGGGTCTTTATATGGGAAACAATGCTTTAATTCATGCCTTTATTCACACAGAAAAGCTTTCTTCATTTTTAGTCAGTCACAGTACTTGGTGTTAGTCACTGATGCACATTAGATGTTGAGATACAGTGCAACTAAAACTTGTTTTCTGGTTACAGAAACTGATCTCTGAAGTGAAAATTCAAGTGGATAACCAGATCCAAGGACTCAATTTTAATATCACTGCAATCTGTCCTGATGGAAGTAAAAAAACTGCCATGGAAGGATGTAAAAATGTGGGATATAATAAAGAAGTATGTCAATAGTTCTTGTTCAAGCAACTGACATGCTTATTTTTCTGTTTGGTTAGGTTTCAGTGGTTTGAAATCTTCTAGGGATTTATTTAAACTGAAAATGGATTTATGTGATTAATTATCACAGACTCTCTATTATTCTCTGGCTTTATTTTTCCTGAATCTTATTTTAATTCTCACTAATCTTGTGGAACTATGGCTCAAAGCTTTTCTTGAAAGCTAGCATCCATTAAAACTCTCCTCCTTTGTCCTCCATGGAGCACAATGGCCATGTTCATTGTGATGAAATCTGTATGTAAAGACATTGAAAGATAATCACCCAATGGAAAAGAATCACTGGAATTTGTGTTCCTTGGGTCTGTACTAGATGCCACCTTTTCCTCTCCTTGGTTTAGTAGTCTTCATGTACAGTCAGGGTTGTGGATAATTGGTTTATTTTATAAATCAACTTCATAAAATTACTTATCCCCATTTGGATCAGTGCCATCTATTGAATGAAATGGATTGTAAAACTGGAGCATCATGCACCATGAAAATGAGGGGGAAGATGTCTGGCTAATGTAAAGAACATGGTTTTCTTCCCAGAACAACTTCTCTGTGCCTTGATATATTTATTGAATTCCTTGGATGAGTAGAGTAATTCATTTAGCTTGCCAGGAAGAGGTTTGTGTTTCTGGAGAGTAGGGTCAAGGAGTTCTTTCCTTCTTCACATGTACATACATCTCGATGTGATTTCACTTGTGTCTGTGTGAGTAAAAATAGCAAAACAAATCAGTAGATTGAATGTGTGCATCTTAAATACGTTCATTTATATGGATTTTATTCTCTTGTGAATTTTGTCTGCATGACTTGCTACTGGTTAGCTTCTACAGTTTAAGGGAGATTTGGTGTGGTTTTCTTCTCAAGTCTTCTCTTCTCCAGTGTTGTTCCCTGTGCATGTCATAAGAAATAAGGCTGGAATTTGTTCTGTTTAATGAAAAAGAAAATATTTATATCTGTTTCTTTTTAACAAAAAGCCAGGCCAGTTGGTTGTAAAAGATTGCATGTGGTCCTAAACCTCAACTGCTGTTGAAAAGGAGCCACCCTCAAGAGATTAATTTATTTTAACTGTAAATCCTCCTTTCAGTATTTGTTTACAGGCTTTTCCTTCATTTTCACATTGCTTGCATTGTCTGATCCTTCTTCCTTCCTTTTCTTACCAAAACAAAGTGTTTTTTATTCTGGAAGAATCCTACGGTGCAAAACTAACCGGCTATTAGCAAGTGTTCATGGTGTTGCAATTAGTCACAATGTGCTTAATCTTTCTGCTGCTATGTTCAGACCCATCAGATTTCACAACTCATACTCAAGACGTGATTTGCCCTTCCCTCCCATCTGCCTGTCATTCCTCCAATATTGTGTTGTACATGAAGACAACGTTTTCTAGCAGGGCTCTGTGTTAAATTAAAAGCACATTCTCTAGCTGCAGCCTGTCCTCCTTGCATGATACGCACCTGCTGTATGAATTCATTACTGCATAGCCACACTTTTGTCCCAAAACCAAAGCCTACACCGAGAGTGTAGGCAACTGAGGGGTTGTGTGTGTAGTGCTGCATTTGAGAAACAAGAAGAAAAGCAAAGGGTGAGACAAAGCCCGAGTGCCCCCTTGTTACAACATTAAGCACAAGCTGCACAGCATTCTTCTCCTGTTGTCCGTGTAGGCAGCCACAGCCCAGCTCACCACAAAGCCACCATTGTCCCCAAGGCCTTGGCTGTTCTCATGTGGGAGCACAGCGGGAGTGGCAGACAGTGATGAGAAATGAATGGCCTTAGTCTTTGTGGGTAGTTTCAACCTTGTATGTAATCTGTTTCTTAGGTTTTCTCTTTTTTTACTTGGAAGTGTTTGTTCTTTGGTGGTGAGGAGTAGAGGTATTTGCTCCTCTTGAGTCTCCTTTCTCATCTTTCCTCTTGGTTATATTTTCTCTGTGAGAAGGCAAGGAAGAGTTGTTTTACATCAGCAGGATAAATAGCCTTAGTGAGAATACCCTGTCGTAAGCCCAGATAAATCCCAATTTTGAAATACAAGATTGCTATCCAGTCAGAACCATCAAAGAGTTTTGGTAGTGAGGCAAACTCTGTGGCAGTCATCTACTCACCAAAATTATTCAGGGTCCTGGAAAGCCACACAGGCTGCTGCTGCAGTGGGTACTACCAGGGTGAGGACCTGCAGCATGGTTGTGATGTCCATGACACAGCCACAGTGTCATGGCCACATGGCCAGGACACTGGGTCCACTCTGAAGCAGCACTTGGTCTGCCCAGGACCACAAAAGCATTAAGACTGTTTTGCATGATCCCCATTGCAAGAATTGGGAAAAATAAGCTCCTGCTAAGGCGTGAGCCATTTCTGGGTTTTAATAGGAGTAGATAGGGCCATGACAAAAAACTGTGGTTTCTATTTTCACAGACTATTTCTGCAGCAAGAACATTCATTATACATCCTTTTTATAAAGAGTATCTTTTTCTGTTTGTGTATTGTCTTACTGAATCCAGTCTCAGTTCTCATCTGAGTATTTCTAAAATATAGCGGAACATACACATTAAATAATAACAGGAGGATGATGATGGTAATTCTGTTGCTATTTAACATGTCTTAAACTTGTCTTCTGCAGCTGTGCTTTCTTAACATGAAAAGTAGACTGCTGTCAGTCTTACATTATTAGGATTTTAACTGTATTTGTGATTCCTATCATTACTAGTGTATCATATTTGACAAATGGCCACTGTGTATTTTGTCATTATTAGCTAGTGCACATTTGTATACAGTGTCAGATTCTGCTTTATTTATGTGTCAAAAATTTTATGCAATTTATAGGAAATAATAATGGTGTAAAATCTGTCTTTATTTCTTCTTAGGTACTTTTCAATGTATCAGTTACAATGAAAGGATGCGATACAACTGGAGGAAGACAATATGCAATACTTAAACCTATTGGTTTCAATGAAACCGCCATTGTTAATGTGCAGAAAAGCTGTGCTTGTCAGTATGGAGACAGTGCAAGGCACAAAAGAGTATGGACTGATGAAACTTTTCCTGATGGCAAACAGTCCCCTTGTAGTGACAGTAACTGTAGCTTTAATAGAGATACACTTCCTTCTGAGAGGTGCAGACAACACCAGGACCAGCCCATCTGCAGTGGTCAAGGAAATTGCATAGATGGAAAATGTTTCTGCTACAAAAACAAGCTAGGCAAGGTGTTTGGCAAGTACTGTGAAATGGATGACTTTTCCTGCCCATATCACCAGGGAAACTTATGTTCTGGTAAGATGCAGAGTTTATGTCTGTATTTTCTTTTTTTGGTTTTGTTTTGTTTTCTGAAGTTTATATATATGCTGCAGCTGAAAACAATGATGTAATGCTGTCAGGTGCTAGAACTCTGTGTGCAGGATTAGGGTGTGAAATGTTCTGAACAGCCTGGTAGGAATTCTGGAATCCTGGGCTTTGTTTGCCACAGAGTTATGCACTGTCTTCTAAACTTCAGCCCTGCTTTTTAGGGGATTTATTGAGTTATTTTTAAGTTTAACTATTTTAAGATTTAAATCTCAAACTTCCTCAGAAGTAACGATACTGATATCTTGGATAAAATGGTAACATTATTCCAGAATGTAAATTGATATATTTCAGAGTGGTGGGAATAGAGATGCTAAGAGATAGGAAGGAATCATAACTTCCAGATGAGGATCTGATTTTCTTACACCCTAAATCAGACTTGTGGAAGATACAGTGACACTTGATTCAAATAACTGATAAGTATGGTAAAACTGTTCAGAAAAGGAGAGTGTCAGTGAAACATAAACAGGGAGAGTTGTTAGAAATTCTTATTCTTTTTGTGGCCTACTTTATGTTTTTTAAAGAAAACATGCAAATGAAAATTGCCTATGAACAAAATACAAAATATGTACTTCTAAGTTAGTGTTAGAAAGGAAAAATGGGATTGAATCAGTATCATTAATGTATCACTACTGGATTTTTTTTTCCCCTCAGAAGTAATTAAACATTTTAAAATATGTACTGCTGTTCTGCATTCTTTTATTTCACTGTATATTAACCAGTGATGAATTAAGGGACTAATTTTTTCATCCACAGTTTCATAAACTGAGAGTAATACTGTGGACTTCAGTAAAGTTACTTTGGTTTTGCTCTGCTGGTGACTGTGAACTTTACATAAAATGAAGAGAAATAATGTTACCTAGTCCTTTAAATACTTCATTGCAACAAAAAGTCTTGCATTTCATCTTCTCACTCTTCTTCCTAACCCACTTTGCAAATTTATTATCTTTGTCATAAGCAAACCTCCTAAATTTACAAGTTCCTAAAGCCTAAAATACCGTGCCCTGGTTGGCAGAGGAGCCAGTGAGATCTTTGTATAAGAGTTGTTGGAGACTGTCACCTGTACGGAGTTCTGCTATAGGCTACCACAAGGGGAACCTGTTGCCCGGAGCCATGGCTGGGCAGCATGCCTCTTTGTGGGATGTTTTCCAGTGCAAAGCCTTGCTCTGGTATGTCCTGGGATGCCTTTCCTCTCTCCATTTTGCCCAGCCCAGGCAAAAAATGGGGCAGCCTATACCTTGGCCTGACTCCAGGACAGATCCTGTCTGTTAGGTGGCACTGTCTCCCTACAGCTGCTCTGTGGATTCCTGGAGCACAAGAAGGGCCATCACAGTCTGTGTGAAACTGAAGTACTGCTGAGGTGTAGTTAAGGAGACCTCATGAGATTTCCTAGGCCTGCCAGTGCTTTATGTGATCTCTGTTTCTGTATTTCCTAAGGGTGCTCTCACATGCTGTAAAAATGTGGCTAAACATTATCAGCAGGTTAGTTATGCGCCTGCCTAAATGTGCCACAATATGGAAAACGTGGATTTTACCCTAAAGTTCACACTGTTTTGCCTACAAAATTGTAAAGGCCACCAGAGATTCTTAGAGCCTTTGAGTCCTTCATGCTGTCTATTTTAAGTTCTTATTAAATAACCTACAGTTCATAAGCACAGCATATCTACCTGTCCAGCTCAGTCATCTGTCCTTTAGAAAGGCAGGAACCAGTGTTGTCAAACATGCTTCTGAAAAGTTAAAAAACCCAGCCTGGCATGTTCACATGAACTTGATACTCCTTCGTCTACTGAATCTTTCTGTTCATTTGATTTGAATGGTTTCTTGCTAAAGAAAAGTTTGTTTAGTTTGGCTGAAGACCATTTTCCTGATCATTATGTAATTTTTAATCCCCACTGCTTTGATCCAAGGCAACAGGGAAAAATTTTAGTAAGAGGTGTTAAGGATGACATCAAGGTAGAAGCTTTTGCTCAACTTAACAAACAGCAACCATAAATATGTATCATGCTGGTAATTTCAGTCAAATCATTACTTTAAAAATTAATTAGCAAGCCAAGGTCTAAATTAGCTCTGTTTAACGTAAAGCACCAACAATACAAATGTATGCACATGAAAATTGACTTCCTGTGTTTTCATGAAAGTGTATGACTCAGGGCTATCTGCTGTTGTAGGTAATGGTGAGTGTGAAGCTGGTAAATGCAAATGCTTCACTGGCTGGGAAGGTGACCGTTGCCATTGCTCGTTACAATCAGCAAAGTACTGCCTGAATTCAAATGGCCAAATTTGCAGTGGAAGAGGAAAATGTGTATGTGGAAAGTGTGAGTGCACAGATGTAAGAAGCTTTGGCCGTTTGTGTGAATATTGCCCTACTTGTAACAAAGCCTGTGAAGAAAACTGGTAAGTTTCTTGTGCTAGACTTGACTTTTTAACTCTGAAGGGTTGAAACTAGAATTATTTCTGCTTGGCTAGATATGTGCTACATGTGTTAGATATTTAGTTTAGGAAATGGAAATAATTTACGCTTGTGACTTTTCTCTATGTAACTGAAGGGTTCACGCTGGCAATTAAGAGAATTGCATGTCTGTATCTGTGTTCACCTGTCTGTGTCCTATTTTCAGCTTTCTGAAGTCAAAAGAAGTGTGTCCTATGAGTATTGTTTTTTCATACATTTATTAAACGATTGTTCTTCATATGAAATCTGGGCAAGAAATAAAGCTTGTGAATCTGGAGTTTTAAAATGGACAGTAGAGCCTACTCTTGAATGCCACCAAGTGCAGTAGTCTCCAAATTTGTTTTTTGCACATTTCTTGTGCTTCTTAGATGAAAGAAGGAGGTGTGAGTATTGAACAAGAGCAGTAAGTGTGCATTATCATTGCCACTGCTCAGCAGAGCAGGGCTGGTCTTACACAGAGATCAACATTCTCTGCTACTCAGTTTTATTCGTTGCTGTGCTAGTTTTAAAGTATGTCATTTTTTCTTGCCCTTGTAAAAAAAGGAACAGTGTGAAGGTTAAAATGAGCAGTCCAAGGAGAAGAGAAGCTAGACCAAGCCCTCAGTGGCTTTAAGCCAGCATCACTGAATGGTGGGCCATGTCTGAAAAGGTGACTGCTAAGACTTCACTGTATAAAATGTGTTTAGTGCAGCTGGCTTACACTTGTTCAAAGTCTGTGAAATGTGAACTGTGAAATGTGTGCCTTTAATAAATTCAGAACATGGCATAGTCAGGGCTTTTGCAGGATAACTGGTGGTGTCCATCCTCAGCAAGGCTATACAGTGAAGATGGTAGGTAAAACTGACAGTGCTGGCTCACACTGTGCTGCTGACCCCTTGAACTACCCAGCAGTGGGAACTTAGATGGCTTTGTCTTAACATAGCATCCAGAAAAATACTAACAAAGCTGTGTTTCCTACACCTATCCGCCTTTCAGTTCCAGCATGCATCTCAATGATATTTCCCCTGGAAAACTCACATCTCAAAATGCAGAGCAGAGGCCAGATGAAGGTGGCTGGAAGCATGTTTTACTTTACAACTTCTGACTAGTTTGTTCAGTGAAGCATCACAAGGATAAAATGCTAAGAAAGGCATCACATTTCAGAAAGGAATAAATAAATGTTGCAATGTTTTTAGTAACAGCAGGAAAGCATTATGTACAAGCAATACATCAGCCTGTTGATACCATCTCTGTAAGGGGAATGCAGAGAAAGACATAGGTTTTTAATTAAATCTTTATTTTACAGGAATTGTGTTCAGTGCCATCATTCTAACAATGCATCCCAAGCAAAACTTGACCAATGCACAGCCTCATGCTCTTACCTGCTGCATTATATTGACCAAACTTCAGGTATGTAACATTTTCTAGGTAATTTTAATGACATGATAATCTGTTGGGATTAATAATAGAATTTACCACTGTTACAGTGTCTTTCAAAAGTGTGTCGTATTATCACAATAACGAAAGAAGAAAGCAGGAAAAAGAGAAAAATCACTCATATTTTTAGGGAAAGTAGAAGATAAATAATAACAGGAAATGCGATTGGCAAGCATTGCTAGATCAGATTTCCCACCTCCTTGAGGAGTCACATTGAATAATAATGAATCCTGCTTGAGCAATGCTTAAAGAAATATTTATAAAAATATGCTATGGTATATAGTATATTTTATTGCTTTGAATATGCTTAAATTATTTGACATCACCAGAAATGAGGAAGAATGAAGTAGAATGCTTACCTCATGTTCAGTAATGTTTAAATATTCCTTTCAAGTATAAAATACTTTATAGTTATGAGGGCTCGGAAAGAATACATTTTCTTTCATAAAATCTCTTAGAGCTCAGTCAGTACATGCTGCAACAAAAATGCAGGTAAATGGTTACCTTTTGTCACTTCATATAGTTGTACCTCTTTTTATCTTGTGAGAAAATTAACTGTGAATACTTTTCTCATAACTTTAGAATTAATTAATAAAGCTTACTGTGTGAAAGAGGTCTACCAGTGGGGAGAGCACTGGACAAGGATTCAATAAACCACTTTTTCTGACATATTTCACCAATGATCTACACTCTAATCTTGTGAAGGTTAAACTGGCTTGGCCCTGTATGTCTCTAACACTTCATCCTATATTTCAGCTATAAACTGAGTGGTTTACAAAGAATTTATGGTTGTCAACACAATGAAGCCTAAGTCTCAGTTTCGTAGATTAAAGGAATAATAGTTCCACCATTTTTCTACAGCAGATCTTAATCAAAATTCCCTTTTTTGATATGCCCGCTTTAAAAGCTTGTATATGGCAACTTTTCCCCTTCACTTCCCTTAAGTTATTTTCCCTTAACTTTTATCAAGCTAGTGTTACATTTATGTGACATTACTAGGCAGCGGTCAATATACCTGTTGTTTGAGGGATGTGCCTATTCCATACATTAGACTTTACACTAGTGTTTTCCTTTCATTGCAGAATGTTTCCCTGGACGGAGCTACTTTAGAGTCTTTTCCATAATCTTTATAGTTACCTTTCTGATTGGGTTGCTTGTTGTCCTTATCATCAGGCAAATAATTCTGCAGGGGAGTAGCAATAAAATTAAATCTTCAGCTGATTACAGAGTATCTGCAACAAAGAAGGTAATTGATTTCAATAGCCATTATATTCAGTAATCTTTTTCTTGCATATACAAGTTAGCTAATCATTGACAAAATTGTATCTTCTCCTTCAAGGATAAGATGTTTTTGCCTACTGTTTGTACAAGAACAGTAACATACAGACGTGACAAACCAGAGGAAATAAATATCAACATCAGCAAGTTACGATTAAATGAAACTTTCAAGTGTGAATTCTGAAGACAGTGTGTTTTCTGCAAATGTCTGTTTCCATCACACTCAACTTTTTTAAAGTTATCTTCTGTACTCCGTCGGAGTTGTGACTGTTGCCACATGGTTTTGTGTCCTGCAATGCTGAATACTGTAACCAAGTCACATGTAAGCATATTCACATAATGTGACTATGTTTGAAACTATAGCTGCTGTATTTTTTTAATGATTTATTTTTTTGGAAAGAGAAATGTGCATTACTACTGTTCAGGAACATTAGTGTTGATGTAGCACTTTAGCATATTCTAATTTATTTAGTTTTGGCCTAGAATGTAGATATGAACCAGTCTGACAAAGCACTGATCTCACTCTACATGTAGCTAGTACTGATGTGCTCTGTGGGAACGGACAAAAGCTGTGACTGAAATATTAACACTGCTGTATAATATAGCAATAGATGAAATTATTCAAATGCTCTTAAATAGAGTAAATGGTACTTTTATAGTTCTCTCAGTTGACAGATTCCACTGATTTGTCTGCTTTAGCCTCTTAGCTTTTCCTCATTACTTAATAAAAATAATTGGATTGAATGAGTTACTGGTGTGGGTGTACAGTTGTGTGTGTACACACACACGCATACACACACAGAGGTAAATTATATATACAATTTTTTATACGTATGATGTCACTTAAACATAATTTATATCTGGTAAAGAGTAATTTTTAGCTTTTTTACTTGTTTCAACGTAAAAACTTTTATACAATTTTTAAGGTATTTGGAAACTGAGTGGCTACAGAAAGCGAGAGTTCTTCTGTCCAGCAACATAGTCTGCATAATGATCACTGCCAGCTGACTTCAGCTCTGGAGTCAGCAGCATTTCCATTGCAAATAGATAAATTACACCAGAGCTGTGCTTATTTGCTAGCTACATGTCAGTGTTTTGCTAAATGAAGTTTGTTCTTTTTTGTATAATGTCAGACATAAGTCTGATTTTACACACGTGCTCTTCTTTCTATGTAAATTAATGGACAGAATTAGTTTTTGTGAATTCTGACATAACCACTTCCATTTTTGTGACTATTCATTTGTGACATAAGAAATGCGTTCAGTGTGATGTGGAAAAAAGCCTGCAATCTGGAAGGAGGTGGAGAAAACAGGAGTCTTTTTTCTCAAGAGAACGCTTTAAATGACTTCATAAATGTGGGATCAGATTCTGCCTTCAGAAATGGGCAACTTTCTTCTAAACACAGTGGGACCAATATAAGCTTATCTGAGAGCAGAATTTGATCTACACAGTCCAGCAGAAGCGTTTTCTTACCCCTGAAACTGGCTACAGTGGTAGAAGACGAGTTATTGTTATAAGCTATTTGGAAGAGTCAGCCTGATTTACTAACTTTATGCTGCCAAACCCTATGAAAATATTCAAGTTCTAATGCACTAAAATCTTGCTGGCAAAAAGGAAAATCATCTCAGAAGACAGTATGCAGTGTATCATTTTAGCAACATTAATTACTCTTAGTAAATATTGATCTGTACTTGTCGTAGATAAGAATTACAGAAACAAAGCAGGACCACTTTATATGCAGTTTGTAGAGATTAGTATATATTCCTATTTCTTATTCTGTATTTCTTCTGCAAATTCACACTGAAATCTGAGGAGTATACATGTGAAAGGAAGGGAGGACACAGAACAAATGATAAGTGCTATGTGAGTGTTCACAGTTTCTTGGGTCATGCATGAAGTGGAATTGAGAAAAATAATATAGAGACAATGGGCCTGACATTAAATTGACATAAAATCTTAGATCTTAGGGGTTGGGTTTTTTAAAAATGTAAACTGGACTATTCAGTGTACTAAAGCAGTCTTGAAAGTAGTCTCTGAGCTTTCTACCAAACAGGTAAAAGTGTCTCTTATAAAGAAAAGGGTTTTTCTTACACTGACCCCGATTTTAGTGACAGTTTAATTGTAATATATTTATTATAGATTAATTCTGTAATCTATCATGTATATCTTAAACTTTCATTTTCTTTTAAAACCTGTAGAACCATTTTCCTCCTCTGTAAATTAACAGATTCCAAACAGTTGGTTTCAGTGGGACAAAGAGAGAATATTGATAAAGGTTTAGCTGCTATTGTCCTTGTCACAATTCATTAGTATTTTTGAGTAGGAAACACAATTTCTGGTTATCAGTTTCACTTAGTAAAACAAACAAAAAAAAAAAAACAACTGAAAGCTTAGTGGAGAATATCTGAGTATATAATGAAATATGTGATTGTGTTCTTTAAACAGTGTGCTAGTTTTCTTTGTAACAAAAAACAATTCCTCAGAATGTATTTCCTATAATGGCCCTTAAGGCATTTACCGAAGTGATAGCTAATGTTTTTTCTTTAGAAATTCCTTTTTGCTGTTAGAAGGTGTCAAGTTATATGGGTAGGGGACAATGAATGTTCTTTGTGAAAGAAAGATTTAAGTTATAACACTCATCTTATACATAGCATCAAACGGATACTACTTTTCTTGTGTAGCACTTAGTTGGCATTGCAGTGCTGCCTGTGAAAGGGCACGGCCAGTATTTCCTTGTCATACACCTGCCTGAATGTTTAAAATGCTCTGGTCAAACAGAGCAGGCTTACAGGATGAATTGCACTGTAAACTGCTTGCTGTCCTGAGATTAAAAAGAAAGTGTATTAACAAAAAAAAAAAAAAAAAAAAAAGGCAAAAAAAAAAGAAAAGGGTTTTTTTTGCATCTCCCTCATGGTTTTGCTGTATTGTGGAAGAGGCCAGTGAAAACGAATAAGCTGCTGCCAGTGTGACAGGTCAAGACTTTTAGAAGGCCCATGAGGAGTTTATATAGAGCAGGATCCTTTGGAGGAGGCTTTGTTTCTAGGGATGGAATCTATCCATGAGAAACTCTGGCTTTGCTTGGTGCTTGTTTCCCTCTGCCTTTGACCATGTTTTTCAGAAGAGCTGCTGCAGGAGATGAATAGCCCAACAAAAGCCTCACTATTTAGGGAGCTGTGTTCCCTCAGCACATGACCTTAAATGAGAAAGCAGCCTGTAATTCAGAAGGAATTTCCTCAGCGATTGCAGAAGGACTCTGCTTTCTATAGTGCTTAATATGGGAGATATTAAAGACTAATTAGTTCATATTCATTTTCAATGCATTGTGCATCAAAGATGCTTATAAACATGGGAGCGGGGGGAATATCTAGGCTCAGAATAGAATGTTCCAAACTTCTTAAATAAAACTTCTTCTACTGGGTTTCTTCTTCTTAAAAAAAAAAAAAAAAAAAAAGTCAAATAATTCGACTGGATGCCTATTCCCAAAAATACACCAGCAGATACTCTTGCATCTTATAATTGTTTCTGGGAGTTGTTTTTAGATTTGCTTCCACAAACGGACCATGTATGTGTATGATTCTTCAACAGCAGATTTGTTAATGCCAAAATCCATATGTATACTTTTCAAATTCTAATCCCATTTTTTTTACCTTTAACTGGTTATTTTTCTAACATTTCAGAATGACATGTTTATACAATTAAAAAGTATACATTTTACTTCTGAGTTTTTTAAAGACTTCACAATGAAGAAATACCGTGAACTGATTATTTCTAAGCATTATAAGTACATTAATAACATTGCTACAGAAGTGTGTGGGAAAAGAGCTGTTTCATCCAGAAAACGTGCACATGGTATGCAAGGAATTTTCATTGTGCCCAGCTGAAATTCCCTTACGTTCACAAGGAATGTTGAAAGAGAACCTTAAAAAGGAAGGACATTTGTATAGGCATAGTTTACATTTTATGCATTATTTTCAACTGGATTTATTTTTTCCTCTCTGCAGTGTCATGATAACCTGCTATGTAAGGTATTCTTCAGACAGCAGTGGAAAAAATTATTTTCCCAGTCTGACCATATATAATACTTGTTTCCTGCTTAGTGTGCTTACCTAAATGTACACGTGTTGCAAACCGTGGGAGTGAATGTGTGAAGCAGTTTCCAACAGCCCTTAGTCCTAAAGTGGCCATAAGACCTAGTGATGCCCAAGGCAGAGAGATGCAAGATCACTGCTACCTGCACAAGGCCTTGAAGAAGGACTGCATCCTCAGCAGGCGTGATGTGTCGTGCAGTTCCCACAGCATCCCTACAGAGGTGATGCTCTGAGAACACAGTTCTCTGTTTGCCAGGGCAGGAAGCCTCTTCAAAGTAGGTTGGCTCAGCAGAGGTGGTGCAGTTTGTGTCCAAGCTGCTTGGCCATGCTTTGAAACTGCATTTTGTGCAGCCTGAAACCCTCAGCACTGCAGGCTTTAGCATCTGTACTCATCAAAAAATGCTTGTATGTAATGTAGCAAGGGACTGCCTGTGCCAGTATGTACTGTAAACCTGAATGCTTATGACTGACATTAAAGCTTCTGGGAAGTCTTTGGGCATCTGCCCACTGATCCTGATCCACTCTCAGGATCTCCACCAGCCAACCTTAAGGAATGTAAGCTGTAGCTGGAAAAAGGCACTTCACATAGAGGCATTTGTGCTGAGTCAGTGCTGGGTGACACTTCCTCTGCTCTGACTGTGCGTGACGTGTACTGACAGTGCTCAGGTTGTTTGCAAGAGAGGGGAAAGATTTGTTTGCTAAGCAGATTAGAGGAGTAGTTGAGAAGAACACCACTTTTTAATGATGCTGCTCCAATGTACAGACATCTCATGGATCTTGCAGAGAATTGAAATTCATGGAGAGGGAAAAAAGGTTAAAATTAGCCAGCGTGAATGTATTTCCACAGCAAGCCAAACCAGTGGGTTTCACTGAGTGCAAGCCAGCTCAGGATGGTTAGCCTTTCTGGGGCGGGAGGTGGAGGGGAGAAAAAGAAAAAAACTTAAAATTGGTAGATTCTTAAGCTTTATAAATGCTGCTCTGGATTGCATGTTCTCTTTGTTTCCTTTTCTGCACACATTAAAAAAAAAAAAGTACCTACTTAATAAAATAAAAATAAATCAGACATTTGTTAAAATAATGGCTTCTACCCAAATCCCAGCACCCTGATACCTGTATTTGGGCTGTTTCAGATTATTTTGAAGGGACATGTTGAAAGAGGAAGGATTATTTTGGGAAGGGATTAGTGTTCGATGAATTCACTGTGCTAAAATCTTCACTTTTACCTACTACTGCTTAAAAAAATAAAGTATTTTTAAATGTCTTATTTAGCAATGGTGTGACAGCTATTAATAATGCTACAGTTTTTAAATTTCTGTTTAACATATATACTACCTTTTGTAAAAAAAGTATATACAGATAATGTTTCTCTAGAGTTTATGCATAGAGAATGTTAGTAAGGGAAGAGGTTTTTAATAAATTTATAACTTCCTACTGTTCATATTACATTTTAAATGATACTTTTAAATCACTGCTTTTGTCATCTGCAAATATACTGAACATTTTATTATTTAAAATAGTATACTTTTATAGCTGTTTATTAATTTCAGGTGACTACTAACTTCTATTTTGTTATTTATTAATGACTTGACACTGTAGTATATTGAGATGTTTATTTTTCTATCAGAGCTGTAACAACTATGACATTGCATTATTATAATGCAACATTATTGTACTTGCTCTCTAAAAAAATAAAATCAATATTTAATCCATATGGATTTTTCATATTTGTAATGCTTATTATGTCTGTAATAAGTTAAGGAACAGATGCTGCCCTCCTTTTAAAAATAGAAGGCACCTTCATTGAAGAGCAATGTCTGCAAAGGGAAGCAAATGATTACAACTCTTTTTGAAGGGAATAATACTGTGTTGGGAGAGATAAAACACAACACCATGTTTATCATATGTAGACAAACAGATGAATGCATGTTCA
The DNA here is from genome assembly GCF_963264785.1 of Psittacula echo. Taxonomy (NCBI): domain Eukaryota; kingdom Metazoa; phylum Chordata; class Aves; order Psittaciformes; family Psittacidae; genus Psittacula; species Psittacula echo. The sequence goes on along the minus strand of NC_137737.1, from coordinate 27,397,980 downwards.
GGATGAACTTTGAGAAGGTAGGAAGGGACACAGTAGCCATTAGCAGTTTGGAGGTGCAGCTTGTTTGCCATGCCCAATGCAGCAGAAGCATGAATGCACAAGGAGGCACTAGCACTTGGTAGAGGACAAGATAATTTTTGTAGAAATATAATCTATAGACTGACAGGTGGTTATGATAGCCTTTCTTTTGCTTTGCCCTGTTGGGTGGTAGAGGAGCTGGTTTCGTGCTCCAGTTTTTGCTCTAGGCATGAGAGAGCAAACTAAAGTAACAACTGATATTTGCTCAGTCATCACGTCACTTAGTGTACGGGACTTAACAATACAACAGAAACACCTTGGAAGAGCTGTACAGCAAAACTAGGAAAAAAAAAAAGAAGTCAATATCACAAGGACATTCATTCACCTTTGTTGCTTCTTCTGTCAAAGCAAGGAACATAATCCCAATAGATGCCTGATGAGGTTAAGGCTGAGAATTTCATTTCACAGAGGCAGGAGTCACCAGCCTTCACTGGCATACTGAGCAAGCACATGCAACCAGCCCTTGACATACACATTTACCTTGAAAGTCCCTGATTGAGGGAACATTAATGTTGTCACCAACTCAGAGTAAACGTAAACCTAGATCTGAATTCCACGCACACAATTTGAACTACAGACGTAGGTCTTTATTTTGCCATCTGATAGTAATCTCAAAACTAAGGTTACTGTTAACATTTAAGTTTCCTACAGACAGTGATCCTGGCACCAAGCTGTGTTGTATACCCTATGTGTTGTGGAATGACAGTAAGCGATCTAGATAAAGTTCGTTCTTTCTTCCTATGTCCTGAAATCCAGCTAATAAATCTTGCCTATATAACTTAAAATGTCCAGATAATTACAGAAAGAAGTTTTGGCATCAGTTTTTATTCACATCCACAAAGTTGTCGATGAGGGCACAACAATGACCTAATTTGATTCCAACATAACGCAACTGCTATTTTGTTGCAGGTACCATTGACAAGAAACAGGCTTGTTGCTCAGTCTCTCCCAAGAGGAAAGATACCTAAATTACAGCCTCTAAACCCAGCAGAGGGAAGAGATCCAGGTTTCAGACACTTTTTTGACACCAGTCATGTAGGTGCGCACTATTATAGAATTTCTCTACCTGCATGATTCCCTTTGTTGTACGTGAAGAATTTGATCCAGTACACAGAGAGGGTGGCATCAGGGACAGGTGGCTTAAATGAAGATCTGAATATGGCTGGTGATCACTAAAAGGCAACAAAAACTTTGTTAACAGACTGATTTCAACTAGTAAGGGGTTAATCTGAAAAGTGAGTGCTTTCTTCTGCTTTCAGGTCTACAATAAAGAGAAGAACCTTGGAAATGCATTCCTGCTACCCTTGGTTTAAAACTAAATGGCTTAAATCTGTTGTATGAATTAAATAAAAAATCTAGTTTTACAGAAAACTAAATGATCTGAAGCTGTATTTAGAGCACAGGTATTCTCAGTGTGGTGTAGCGGCTTCTGGCTGCTCATTTTTTCCTTGGGAGCCTTAGACTGATCCAAGTTGGGTTGGACTGTACAGAATTCATATTGCCTAGAAGTAGGCTGCCAGTCTGATTTATTAGAACTAAAGAGGCCCAAACATCACCATTTCCTGGCACCTTATCCCAGGAAAACTGTGGTGTGTGGCAGAAAGCAGTGTCTTCCTTTTTCCAAACCCTTCTATCATCTACTCAGCCCAGAGCATAATATGGCCTCTGATTATTTTCTTGGCCTTGAACTGCATGATTCATGAAGGACAGTTACTGTTTAATAAATATGATGTGTATGCAAGCTGATAAAACTAAATGATTAACCACAAAAGTATAATATTGCCAAGTTACATCACATATGCTTATTGAAATCAGTGCATGTGATGTATTTCTTTCAGCTTTCCAGGTTGCCAAGTCCCCCTCCCAGGGCCCTAAGCCTGTTGTTTATGCCTCAGCAATCTGGAGAGCTCAGGACCTGTTCCTGAGTAGGGTTCCTCTGCTCTCAAAATTGCTCACAGGAGCAGCCTTTCCCACAAACCCCCTTCCGACTCTGTGGCCTTTGACCATAGCCTTAACACATCCATTCTGAAAGCATCACCGGGGCTGTAAGATTTGTGGCTGAACTGCTGACAGGACACATGTCAGTGGATGTGTTCTCCACAGAATTTTTAGGCACACTTTCGCTTTACTCTGCTCTGGACAAAGCAGGAATTTCAAAGATTTCTACAGCTTAAATGTAGTGCTCTCTAGATTACCCTTCTCTTCAGAAGTGTTTAAGGTTGGCTTCTGTCCTTGAATCATTCTGCAGCTGTACCCAGGCCTCTGTGAAAAAGCAAAAAAAAAAGAGCTAAAATAAATACTTCCCATATTTCTCAGTTTCTGGTGCATCTCTCCATATCTAAATTGAGCTATCAAAGAAAATTATCTTCACTGTGCCTTTCTTGAAAATTGCAGGCACTGAATCAGAGGGCTTCATCTGGAAACAGCTGATGAGAAGAGCTTTTTTATTTTGGGGCAGACAAGAACAAGTCTGTAGTACAGAGCTAAACAGAGCATCTCTGAGACTGGTCAGATGCAGTCACACTCCTCTGCTCCTTTCCAAAGTTAAGAAGTCAGGGCTATTTCTTGGTGAACTAGTCAGTCCTCAACATACCCACTGGGATGCTCCTGCTATAAGCTTTGAATCTGATAACCTCACAGCTTCTGCAAGCTGTATGCAACATACAAACCCCAGAGACACATTTCCCTGTGGCATTTCACGACACAGACTCAAGTTGATGCAGACTCAAATCCTCATTTACTATCTCCAAGCCCTTTTTATCCCCTTGTTCGGTACTTTCCCAACCTGCACATACATACAACATTCAATCTCATTGGCCGCTGTGAAACTCTCCAGGTAAATAGACCAATCACAATGTTGCAGACCCTCTCACAACCCCCACATCCTCTGGCCTCCAACTGAGATTCCTGCCACAACTGCATCCTGGCCCATCCTCCCAAGGCTTGCTCTTCGACCTTCCCTGTCCTTCAATGCCCCAACTCATTACCCCAGGGCTTGTCAAGCACCAAGGCCTCAGAGCTCATTCCCAAACTCTTTTTCATGCAAATCTTATCACCTTCATTCCCCACATTTCCCATCCAGTACCACCATTCTGGTGGCAATTTTTATCGTTTGTAAATATTTCTTTATGTATACATTTACGTGTGTGTGTCTGCATGTTCCATCCAAATCAACCTTTCCTAAGCATTAAGAAGTCCATCTCTGACTGCTAAATAGCCTGTCAGAACAAATTTTAAAAATATATGTACTATATATACAGATAGAGTCTTACAATACTTTTTGTATATATTTAAAGTGGGATACCTCCCCTAATTTCTCAAGCATAAGAGGATTTTCCTTTAAAAATTTATATACATATCCTGTTTTCTGACAATGGCTAGGCTGCTATCACATTGAAACCACGACTTGAAGTGTTCCCTAATGGAAGACAGGCACATCACCTTACACAGGGGTTCTTTGTTCACAAATAGGTTCTAATCAAAAAAAGGAGCAGGCCGAAGGAGGTGATCCTGCCCCTCTACTCTGCTCTCGTGAGACCTCACTTAGAGCATAGTGTGCAGTTCTGGTGTCCTCAACATAAAAAGGACATGGAACTGTTGGAACAAGTCCAGAGGAGGGCCACGAGGATGATCAGGGGAGTGGAGCACCTCCTGTATGAAGAAAGGCTGAGAAAGTTGGGGCTGTTCAGCCTGGAGAAGAGAAGGCTGCGTGGAGACCTCATAGCAGCCTTCCAGTATCTAAAGGGGGGCCTACAAGGATGCTGGGGAGGGACACTTCGTTAGGGGTAACAGGTTCAAACTTAAACAGGGGAAGTTTAGATTAGATACAAGGAGGGTACTTCTTTACTGTGAGAGTGGTGAGGCACTGGAATGGGCTGCCCAAGGGAGTTGTGAATGCTCCATCCCTGGTGGTGTTCAAGGCCAGGTTGAACAGAGCCTGTGGTGACATGTGTAAGGCATCCCTGGCCATGGCAGGGAGGTTGGAACTGGGTGATCTTAAGGTACTTTACAACCCAAACTATTCTATGATTCTGTGATTCTGTGTCAAAAATAGTAAATAATTTGTTAGCCAATTTATTCTTCATGCTTTTGTAAGTGAAGTCTTGCTTTTTAAAAAGGAAAGAGTCCTTAGGTCAAAAGAAAAAAAAGACAATGCGTCAGACAGATCATTTTGCAAAGCAATAAAAGTGGCATTCCCAGAAGAACTATTTATCGTCATATGACAGAGTGAGACATTTCATGCTGCCTCAAATGAAATCTGAGTAAATTAATTTCCGGAGGAGAAGGGAAAAAAAAAAAAAAAAAAAGAAAAAGAAGAGAAAAAAAAGTGGGGGGAAGGAATAAATAAATAAATGAAGAAAAAAAAAAGAAGCCTTTGCTTTTGTCCAACGTTCAATTCTGTGAAATTGCTGGGCCCTTGCAGTTCAGCTGAAGGCTATGTTAGGAGAAAACATGCTGAGCATCTTTGAATATTAAGTTCATAAGATGCCCTTTGAGATCAGATAAATAACGGATTAAGAATATTAATATAATGTGTTATATTCCTTCTTTGAAAAAAAAAACAAAATCTTGCAGAACCTGATCATGCAGTCAAAACTTTAGAAGCTTTTTATTTGTTGTCTTAGCTGATGCTCCCCTTTGGACCACAAAGAATTTATGCTAGCAGCCATTGTGGAGTATTCTTACATTTTCCATTTCTCCCCTTTTCATTCATCCAAAACCTGTTTGGATTTGAACTACCTGAAAATAGTGCAGTGCATAATTGACTGTAAATTCCTGTGCTACCCAGGAATTTTGCTTGTCCGGATTTTTCTCAAGTGTGTTAATGCACTCAGTTATTTGGGGGGTGGGAAGGGAGGAGGAAGGAAAATTTAACCAATGATTGCCAACATCACTTGAAATGTCTTGAAGGAAAGTGTGTTATGAGGTTAATTGCTATCATTTAAGCTTTATGATACATTTGATTACCAAGTTCCTATGGAATTCAGTTGCTTTTATCTTGCCAAATTTTACTCCTTACTTTGCCAGTGCCTAGTTCCTCATGCTTCCCTAGGCCAGTGAAGGTGCTTGCTGTTATATATATCCCAATTTAGTCATAATTGGTTTTAATCTTTTTATTACAATTGATTAATATCAAGAGGCAATAAGCAAGCAGCTCTGGGTGCGCCGGGGAGTCTCCGCTCCGCCAACAACGCACACCGGGGTCTTTGGGGTTCAGTCTCTTATACTTTGTGGTCCTGGATCTCAGCCAATCCTGTCTTCTCTTTTATGTCGACGTGGCTTCTCTCTATTGTTCTTCCTTGGTTGCTGGGGTCTTCCTTTTGGTGAAGAAACTCCTTAGAGGTGGTTGCCAACCTTCTTGGTAATGTATTAACAAGGAGACGTTTGTTACAAGCTTAACCACAGTCTTAGCTTTATTTGTTCCACACCTTGTATGCCTATTTGCTCAGTACTTAAGTTTCACAACATCCTGTAACAGGATGTGTCTCTTGGTTGCCCAACCATGCTAGCACTTAAGCAGTTCAGTAAATGGATTATTCCTTTGTTTCTTCTTCCCTTTCATCATTGTAGTGACATAAACAAACATCAGGATCATTTCTATATATCTCACACAAAGTACAATGGTCACAAGGAGTTCCTGATTGTTGACACGAATCATTCCTACATTTTCCACATTGCCAACAAAGTTGAGTCTGCAATGTCCTTTGAACCAGTAAGATAAGGGAATTGTTATTCTTGGGCAAGCTTTGGTGAAGAAAACAGTAGTATAATTTTGCTCTGATTACAAACTTGGGTAATTGAAGTTTTATTGGATGTAAGATTTATAGTCAATTTATGCACAGCTACTCCTGAAGTCACCAGCATTGCAAACCTGAAATCTTGTTAATTCTAAGGGCTATTGATTGCATGAGAGACTTATTTAAGAATCTTTTTGAGATGTCCCTTGGAATGATTTTTTTTCAGATACTTCATTTCCCCGAGGACACCTTTCTACAGGATGATAAAATAGGATTTTATTTACAGTATCCACAAGGTGGCACTGAGCCTTCCCTCCCTTAGGGATGTGGAACTGACAAGTGCTCTCAATGTTCTGACAGGAGTATTGCCTTTTCATACCAGTCTTCCATGAGAATAGCCAGATTTTTTCAGACCTAGAGTCCATCTAGCTGTGTGTAGCTCTCTACTACAGTGGAGACGAGGTGCCATGGGAAGCATAAGCACACTCTAAGTGTATACTACTTCTCTGAGATTCCCTCAGCCTCCAATCATTTTTCAGTGGAGGGAATTTCCTACATCTGATTAGTTTGTTTAATCAGTAATTCTCACTTTCAGGTAAGTGCCATTGAACTTACTTAAAAGAAGAAAAACTTCACTGAGTTTGGAAATGCTGCATGAAGAACTGTTTCCTTTTGTTCTTAACACAGCACTTTGCTCAGTGGCCCTGCATTCAGAGCGGACTCTGAGCCCCAGCCACTCTCTTCTGTAGAAATTGTCACATCTCCCTAGGTCACCTTTCCCAGAGTGCAGAGTCTAGCATAGCCAGTCATTCTTTATACTGAAGACTTTCTCTGTCTTTGATCATCTTTTCTGCCCTTTTCTGATCCTCTCCTGCCTTCTTTCCTTCCTTAAGGATAAGAAAGTAGAGCTATTTTTAAGATTCAGAATATAGATGAACCACCTATTCGCATAGGGACATACTGATGTGAGTCTTTTCCTACTCCTTTTATAATACTTCCTAACATTCGTATAACTTGATTTGATACAGAATTTTCATATCTTTCTCCTTAACAGAGGTCTCACACTGAATTACTGTCCTACCATGTTTAGCTCTGAAACTGTTGAATGAAGGAAAGCTGATCACTCACAGCTCTCTTGAATCCAAGCTCTAGCAATTTGGTTCCCCTTTGGTTCAAGCAGAAGTTATCTTCTTCATAGCTTTTACTTAGTCTGCAAGTAGCTCCATTCCTAGTGAGGCAGAAATCTCCTTCAGATACCACCCTCCTAGCATTACCTCTGCCTTTCTACTTATCTTTCAAGCCCTGCACAGGGTACAGTGAATGTTTCAGAGAAAGTTCCCAACAATGTCCTGATTTCCAGTTTTTTTTCAGAGTAATTTTTTCCAGAAGTTCCTACCTTCCTTTTTCTTTATGTGGTTGATGCTCACCTAAATGCTACTTGCTGCAACCCACTGCCTCTGAGCTTTACCAGCTTTGCACTAAGTAAGCAAATAGTATGTCTGTCTATATGTCTGAACACCTGTTTGCTGGATGAGAGCTCCTCTTTTCCTTCCTGCTGGACATCCTAATTCCAGAAGAGCACTTTCATTAAGAGAGGGCACATATATATAAACCATCTAAGAGAAACCTGTTACTGCAGTCATGTTTCCTTCCCCTCTGTTAGCCTAGGTCTCAGCAGTAGCAAATTGCTTTTTTGAGGACTAAACTGTTCAGCAGCTGCAGTATGTCTTCAGTGAATATCTCCATTACCCAACTGTCCTCTGGGTCAGCTATCATACCCTGATATCCATACACACATATGCTGTCATCCCCAAAGGAGAAGCACTCATACGAGTTTCCCTCTCTCTTTGCGGAAAAAGTGCTTCCAGTGTTCTTCTTTCCTTCCACCTTTATGAATGGGTGCAAGAGCAATTCCTAACAGCCTCTTTTCCCAGCTGCCCCTTCTTCCACTAGCCTCCTACAGCACAAAAAAATAGGGAGACACCAACCTCTTCTGCTCCCGTCTCCCTAGCAGAGCAGAAATCTTGTCCAGCCACTTACTTCTAAATTCCTACTCACTTCATGCTAGACCTGGCCTTAACAGAGTAAGGCATGTAAAGCAGCCTGACCTTGCCTCTAGCTTTATACCTGTGGCTGGCTGGCTCCCACTCACCTCTCTCCAAACTCTTTCCAGAGTGGGTTGCTGTCCTGGAATGCCCTTGGTTGGCTACTTACTCAGCTAATTATCACCTTGGCTCTTTACAGAGGGTTCTTCAGAAAGGGAACATTTCTTAAATGAGATAATTGTATTGGTCCTATAACCTGCAGAGTTTCAAAAGGGATGTGGAAACAATTTTTATTTAAGGAGATTATAAGATTTACAACTGAAAGGACTGCAGTACTTCTAACTTTCCTGTGACAGAACTAAGTTCTTTAGCCACTAGCTCAGCCTATTACTTCTTTTTAACTTTTCTACCTACTAGCCAGCTCACAACAATGGGAAAGGTACCTATCACATCACAATTACCCAGAGAATCTGCTACCTCCTGGATAAATTTCCATGTCCATTTGCCATGGTTCATAGCACAGCTCTTTCAGTGTCTTAAGCCTGGTTTACAGTGCACTGATTCTGCATCCTTTGGGATCTATCCCTTTCCTATCTTTAGAATTTCTGCTGAAGTATTTCTGAGGGTAAGAGAGAAACAAAAAAACCCAACCTTAACCTGTGGTTGGGTAACTTAGACTCAAACTCAGTAAATCTTAGAGAAAGGGCCTAGAAATCTGAGGAAGCTTCAAGGTTTGGGGGCCAGAGTTGAGGGATTTTGCCTGAGTCACATAGAAGACAAAGTTTTTATATATGGGCCTTAAACTGCCCTGCTGTAAATGGCATCTTCAGATCATTTGACACATGAGGCTCCCTTTATTATAAACTGAATTGTTAATTAAATATAACTATGGCAATGAGATTGTTTCTAAAGATTGTTTCTAAGATAAAATGAGACATAAACAAGGGTACATCTGAAAACAGTTAAAACAAGGATCAATTATAAATGTCCTCTAGTATAGTGACTACAACCTTAAAAATGTTCTTTAGGGGGTGGGATTTCAGCATTTCACTCCTAGGCTTTGTTCAAAGTTTGAAGTTCTGAACTTAAAAATTTTGGCAGAGATTCCTCCAACTTTGACACAGCACAGGCCCAAATGAACTCCTACATTTGTTGAATACCAAGAAGTGGAAAGTTAAAAAACAAGAAAAGACTACTGGGATAACTCTGAAAGTAAGAGTCAGCACAGTGGAAATCTATTAAGATATTTTTCACAGTATGAATCTCTAAGGTTTTTCCACATGGGATGAGTATTTGGATTAAGGTAGATGTCTTGACATGCTAGAGAAATGGGCCAACAGGAGTCTCATGAAATTCAGCCAGAGCAAATGCCAAGTCCTGCACCTGGGGCAGACTAACCCTTTGCTCTGATCCAGGCTAGGGACTGCCAGGTTGGGTAGCAGCTCTCCTGTAAAGGGACCCTTGGTGGACACAAGCTGAACGGGCGACAGCAGGGAACCCTGTCACCAAAGCCAGCCAGCAGCATCCTGGGCTGTATTAATAGGTGCATAGCGGGTAAAATGATGGAAGTGATTGTCCACCTTTACTTAGCACTCATTAGATCACATTTAGATGTTACATCCACTTTTGGGACCTCAGTACAAGAAAGACATTGAGAACCTCAAGCAAGTCCAGTGGAGGGCCCCTGAGAATGTTGGATTTGCAGCACTTTTGTGAGAAGAGGGCTAAGCTTGTTCAACCTGGGAAGAGATGGCTTCAGGGGGCTAAAGAGCAGCCTGCCAGCACCTGTGGGGAGGTTATCAAAAAGATGGAGTCAGCCTCTTCACCAAGGTCCATGGTCAGATAACAGACATAAGCTGGAACAGGAGATTGGATACAAGGGAAAATATTCATTCTGAGGGTAATTAAGCATTGGAAGAGGTTGCTTAGAGAACTTGTGGGGTGTCTGTCCTACAGGTGTCTGTCTGCCAAACTGGGCAAAATCCTGAACAAACTAGTCTGATGCAGTGTTGACTCCCCTTTGAGCAGAAGGTTGGCCTAGAAACCTTGAAAGGTCCCTTCCAGCCTTTAATAAAGTCTTTAATAAATGTGGTTCCTGATTAACTTCCCAGAAGACACTGTTGTTCCCTTCTGTATTAACTGCACTTACTTCAAAAGGCTTGCTGTATGGAAGTGGTGCTACTGCTAGGAACAGTAAACTCCACTGGGAAGAAAAGTTGTGATTTTCAAACTCCTTTACAAAGCAGAAAGATCTTCTTCACTGCAGAAATAGCTATATAAGGAAATTCAATACAGTGAAATTCATAGCATATGTTGATTTTCGAATGTGAATTTCTCATCTGGCTATGGAAGATTTTGTCATCTAAAGCAAAGGATCATATTCTGCTCTAAGGCATATACAATTCCCCTTAGCTTCAATTGGAACAGCATATACATATCTGAGGGCATGGTTTGACCCATGGTCAACAGCTTCCTAAAAGCTTTTTCCTACATTTTTTTTCTCGCAGTATTCATATTTTTCCTTTCCAAAGGCTCTGATGTTATTCCTGTTGCTGCAGTTATGGAGTTCAATTTAGTGGGAACATCTTTGAAGTCTAATTAGATTTCTTGAGCAAGACCATGGGTAATCTGAAATACAAGTTTACAAGATTGCTTCAGGCCAAAAGTGTCACGCAGCAATATTAGACCAAATCACAGTATCACAGTATGTTAGAGATTGGAAGGGACCTCAAAAGATCATCTAGTCCAATCCCCCTGCCAGAGCAGGAACACCTAGATAAGGTTACATAGGAATGTGTCCAGGCGGGTTTTGAATGTCTCCAGAGAAGGAGACTCCACAACCTCCCTGGGCAGCCTGTTCCAGTGTTCTGTCACCCTCACTGAGAAGAAGTTTCTTCTCAAGTTTAAGTGGAACCTCTTGTGTTCCAGTTTGTACCAATTACCCCTTGTCCTATCATTGTTTGCCACTGAGAAGAGCCTGGCTCCATCCTCGTGACACTCCCCCTTTATATATTTATATACACTAATAAGGTCCCCCCGCAGTCTCCTCTTCTCCAAACTATAGAGACCCAGCTCCCTCAGTCTTTCCTCATAAGGGAGATGCTCCACTCCCTTAATCATCTTAGTTGCCCTGCGCTGGACTCTCTCCAGCAGGTCCCTGTCCTTCTTGAACTGAGGGGCCCAGAACTGGACACAATATTCCAGGTGCCGTCTCACCAGGGCAGAGTAGAGGGGAAGGAGGACCTCTCTCGACCTACTGACCACCCCCCTTCTAATACACCCCAGGATGCCATTGGCCTTCTTGGCCACAAGGGCACAGTGTTGGCTCATGGTCATCCTGCCGTCCATTAGGACCCCCAGGTCCCTCTCCCCTACACTACTCTCTAACAGGTCGTTCCCCAACCTATACTGGAACCTGGGGTTGTTTCTGCCCAGATGCAGGACTCTACACTTTCCCTTGTTATATTTCATCAAGCTACTCCCTGCCCAACTCTCCAGCCTGTCCAGGTCCCGCTGGATGGCAGCACAGCCTTCTGGCGTGTCAGCCACTCCTCCCAGCTTAGTGTCATCAGCAAACTTGCTGACAGTACACTCAATTCCCTCATCTAAATCGTTGATGAATATATTAAATAATACTGGTCCCAATACTGACCCTTGAGGCACTCCACTAGATACAGGCCTCCAACTAGACTCCGCCCCATAGACTACAACTCTCTGGCTTCTCTCCTTCAGCCAGTTTGCGGTCCACCTCACTACCTGATCATCCAGGCCACACTTCCTCAATTTAGCTATGAGGATGCTGTGGGAGACTGTGTCAAATGCTTTGCTGAAGTCAAGGTAGACCACATCCACTGCGCTGCCATCATCCATCCACCGTGTTATTTCCTCATAAAAGGCTATGAGGTTGGTCAAGCATGACTTCCCCTTGGTAAAGCCATGTTGACTGCCCCTCATAACCCTCTTATCCTTGACATGCCTTAAGATGGCATGAAGGATAAGGTGCTCCATCACTTTCCCAGGGATGGAGGTGAGGCTGACCGGTCTATAGTTACCCGGGTCCTCCTTCTTGCCCTTTCTGAAGACTGGAGTGACATTTGCTTTCCTCCAGTCCTCAGGCACCTCTCCCATTTCCCAAGACTTGGTAAAGATGATGGAGAGTGGTCTAGCAATGACTTTCGCCAGTTCCCTCAGCACCCGCGGGTGCATCCCATCTGGACCCATGGATTTATGGATGTCCAGATTACTCAACTGGTCTCTAACCCATTCCTCATCGACTAAGGCAAACTGCTCCAGTGACCTGGCTTCATCTGAGGTCTCAGGAGTACAGGGCTCTTCAGAACTGCCTCCAGCAGAGTAGACAGAGACAAAGAAGGCATTCAATACCTCTGCCATCTCGGTATCTTCTGTCACCAGGGCACCCACCCCATTCACCAGTGGGCCTACCTTGTCTCTGGTGTTAGTTTTATCAGCTATGTATTTGAAAAAGCTCTTTCTGCTGTCCTTGACCCCTCTCGCCAGATTTAATTCTAAGGAGGCCTTAGCCATCCTAGCTGCCTTCCTACATCCTCTAGCAGCAGCCTTATATTCCTCCCAAGTGGCCAGCCCCTCCTTCCATGACCTGTAAACTCTCTTCTTCCACTTGAGCATACCCAGCAGTTCCTTATTTAGCCACGCAGGTCTCTTGGCCCTCTTCCTTGACTTCCTACATGTCAGGATGCTGTGCTTTTGAGCTCGGAATAAGCAGTTCTTGAATGCCAACCAAGTGTCATGGGCCCCTTTACCTTCAAGCAGCCTTGCCCATGGGATTTCCCCTAGCAATTGCTTGAAAAGGCCAAAGTTTGCCCTGCTAAAGTCCAGGGTTGCAATTCTACTTGCTATTGTACTGGCCCTACCACACAAGATCCTGAATTCCGCCATCTCGTGGTCGCTGCAACCAAGGCAGCCCTCAACCTTTACTGCTTCGACCAGACCCTCCTTGTTAGTGAGGATGAGATCCAGCAGCGCTCCTCTCCTGGTTGGCTCATCCACCATTTGCATGAGCAAGTTATCATCCGTACACTGGAGGAATGTTTATTTTTATTATGCAATTGTTCTCTTCCCATTCATTAGTTTGGTTTAAAAAGCTTGTGGAATGTATATGATATTTCAGAGAAGTGCCAATGTTCATCATATAGTCCATTCTTGCATTTTCTATGGAAAATGTCCCTTCTTCCAATCTTCTCCTTCCCACATTAAGCTTAAGTTTGTCCATCACACCAGGGTAACATCATCCACATCCCCAGAGTTGCAAAGCATCACTGCAATTCATTAATACTGCAAAGCATAATTAATTTATAGGGAATTTATAAGGATACATTGCACATGTATGAGAAATACCACAAGAGACTGACATCCACCATGTGTCAGCAAAGCATGGGGTGCCAGTGTAGAAAACTTTCTATACAGTGTCAGCGTTGGCCAGAAGTGGAAACTGTCACAAAGCATAAGGAAATAACAACACAGGACAAAATGTGCTTAGGCGTTCTCTCACTGGGCTGGCTCCATGGGCAGGATAGCTCCTGTGACTTTCCCAAGGAAAGCCTCATATGTGCACAAGATCTGTTCCAACTGCAGTGTGCAAGGCCAGGTATAGATTGCATCCACAAAGCTGGCAAGATAAAATATTTTAAAATAAACACAGCTGGCATCTATGCCCTCTTTCTAGATATACATAACTGATTATGCTGAATTATTCACATATGACTATAAAAACTTGAAAATTGAACCTTACAGCCATTCTGAGCAAGTCCTGGCCTTGTCCATCTGCTATGGTGTTTGCAGTGGGTGTGAAATCAGGTCTGATTTGCTTTTGGAAGCAGAAGCAGAAGTTAGGAAGAGCAGGGTATGAGATTACACACATGCACGCCCTTTACTCAGGTGTCCCCTCACAAGGTGCACTGGAAAGTGCTGGGAAGTGAGGAGAGACTCTGTATCTCATCTTCTAGCATCCCATTGCTTCCCTCATGCCCAAGAAGGAAGTGCTTCTGCTTTGCAGCACAGAAGGTAACACAGCATGGACTGCTCTTACCCTACAGCAATATCTTGTTTACAATCACAGCATTTTCAGCCAAGAAGATCCTGAAGTGCATTTACAAACTCTAAGTTTAAATTTACTCTTAGTAACTTACTGTTAAGCCCCATTCTGTCTTCAGTGAGGTAACGACAGCAAAACTTGTGTCAGGCTTGTCCTGAGATGTGACTGTCTCCATGGGCTGAGCTCAGCCCTTCTCATCTTGAAACACCACAGCTGCCTAAAGCAGCCAGCACTGCTGTGCGTGAGGAAAGCATTCTATAAGGAACGACTTTCCTGGATGGATTTCTGTAGGAATTTAACTGGAGAGATTGTAATGCCACAAGATGAAATATCAGTGACACAGTGGCTTTAACAGTCTGAGCAAGAGCAAGTCACCTTGGTGCTGATGGCAAGTGCTTGGTTCATGTCTCCTCAGCACTGTTCCTTCTGCTAGGCCAGGGACAGGGACCTCCCAAACCCTTGCTTTCCTTGGAGGTTTCTCACTGAGGCATCAAGCAGGCACAACCCTATTAAGATATTAGGAGATTGTAGCCCAGGCTTGTATGGCTACAAGTCATTACTAACAAGCACTATACAGACAGTGATAAAACAGCTGAATTTTCCATGTAAAAACCTTGAACTGATACAATGGAAACCATAAAATGGGTATGCATACTGCTCAGAGTCATACAGAAATATTTTTTCCTTTTTCGTTTATTTATTTGTTTTTCCCCCTCTGGACATCTACAATATTGCCTGAACTATTGGGATGCAGCAGTAACATTTTTCTTATTCAACTGGGATGCTAAAGGGAAAACTCTTTTCATAAATTTTTGAGGTGAAAACAACTGCAGGGATGGCTATAACTGAAGGAGAGACTTAAGCCCTTAACTGCTGACTGATAGTTTATTTAAAAAAACAGAGTTCAGCAGAAAAAAGTCTGATTATGAGAAAGCTGAGCCCACTGTCACATATTTTATTGCATCTCAGAACCAAATTGCAGGCTCCAAGCTATTTTAAATATTAAAGAGAAATATAGAAGAGAGATTCTATAAACAAAGCAAAAGGTACTGCCACTCACGATAATTTCAGGAAGGCACTCTGACACTACAGGAAAAAAAAGGAAAGGGCACTAGAGATACGTATATTCTTGCTAATGTTTTATTTTCTGATCAAAAATGGACTTATTGACAGTTAAAAGTGTCAATAATGTTTTAAAGTGCAGTAATGTTAATATTTCAAAGAAAGAAAAGTGAAGACTCCTCAATCTGGTGTTAATTTCCCTTTTTGTAATAAAAATGTCAAGAACGAAACAAAAGAAAAATAATACTAACTTAATTTTTGGTATCTGTGCCTTCCCTGATGATTTGATATTTCTTTTTTAACTTGTTTAACAAATAAGGAGAAAGGAAGAAGTCCTAGATTAAGACACAAACTGAATATTTTCCAATAAAAGGCATTTTTAGCTTGATTTGTAGAGGATGCATTTCTATAGCTCTAATAAAACACTCTTCAAAATAAATGCTGAACCAATGCATACTCATTTAATCTCCCTTAAAATTCAAGATATGCTACCTATAGGAACTGGAACTAACAAAAAAACGGAGCTGTAATTAACTTTGTAATGTTTAATGTTAAAAGAAACCATACTTCCTTTCAGTTACTTTATGGTCATGTATTTACAGAAACACGTCATCAACTTATTGTCCTCTGTTATCTCACATTTTCAAGCATGACTGCAACAGCTACATCTGACAAAACCTGGTCTCTTTGCAAGGACTCCTGTCTAATTCTGCAAGGGAGAGACTTAGAGAGGTGACCAATAGTCCACACCTTGATTTCTTAGAAAAAAACAACAAAACAACAAAAAAGCAACAGGAAACCAAAACCAAACAAAACCAACAAACAAAAAAAACCCACCACCACTTTTAACTTTTTTTTTGTTGTTGTTTTACAACTTAATCCTGCAATAAGTGCTGGTTCTGATGATTGCGTTGTTCACTTTTCATCAGGGTAGTAAAAGTGAAGGGCAAAGCTTGGCAGGACTTTAGTAGTAGATCTCTTATGTCAGTAATACTGCTTTCTTCTTGTTTAGAGGTAATTCAGTGTTGCAACCCCGAAAGGTAGCCACCTTAAGCCAGCTCATACTGGCTTCCTTCACACTATTTTGTCACTGGTGTCAGAAAAGCCCTTTGCACCTCCAGCCACGACATATGGGTTGTTCACGTGTAAACTGTGAAACACAGTTATATCCAACAAAGATATCACGCATTTAAGTTTCCACATGACAGATTAGCACACCACAAAAAATACTAACTAACCCAAATATATTGCCCAACACTTCAGTTCTATAACATGTTCCAATTCTTAGTCCATAGCCACAGTCCTAAGAAAAGGCAGTGTTAGGAGACCTGCCGTACATTTCTTCTATGATTCTACGATTTTATGATTCTATTCTATGATTCTTCTAGGGGACTCGTGGCCATGAAAGTTACATTCAACTGTTACTTTTTCAACACGTAATGACTCGGATGGGTAAGAAAAACCTAACTATTAAAACACTAAAAGCCAGATTCATCCAAGCATCATTCTAATGTTGCTGTAAATGCCATTTATAGAACTGGCCTTATGACAGAATGAATCAGGCCTCAAAGCTATGCACTGTAAACCGTGGTTGTAACCAAATATAAGTTTTTATTCACGCATTGCTGTTCGTGGGTTGCGGCATCAGTAAAGCTCTGAGAATAAATTAGGGGCCCACAGTATATTTATACTATAGGCTCTGTTACAATTGCTTTAAATTCTTTATGAGAAATAAGCACTGAATGTACAGAATGGAAGGCTTTTATCCATAAAGCTTTAATATCAAAGACATCCCCTGGGTTGGACCTCTATACCCTATCACTTTCCTCCCCACTTTCTATAGCAGCTGGTTTATAAATCAGGATGGGAATGAAAGTAGCAGAGCAGTGCCAGGGAGCCAGAGCCAATAAGGGCTATCTCAGGAAAAGCCACATAGGGAATCCCAGCCCAGGCTGAGGATTTGGGCACTGTGACTAGTGTCCCATTGTCACAGCTCCTCTGCTCAGCAGCCTCAGCACCCACACAAGTCAGCCTCTGCCCTCTTTATTAGTATATCATACTCCTCTTTGCTTCTTTTTCTGCATTTTAAATGCTCTGAGCGGAAAGAATTAGGATCCGTAAGTCATATGCCTTCTATAGGGCAGCCAATTTGTGTGCTAGACACTGGTGGTGTGCCAGGACTTCTCGTTACAGAAAAGCAAGCTTTTCCTTTATGCTCATGCCTCAGGTTTGTGTAGGAGTCTTTGGTAATACCAAGTACAGTCTTTTTTTCAGTTCTATCCAGCGGGTTTAGGTCTCAGGGGTACTGCTCTATTTCCCTGTAAAGGGGATCCCTCCTCCACACATGAACCAGTCAGCTATTCATAAAAATACTGTTTATCCTTCTGTTTTTGAATTATGCCTATTAAAGAATTTGCTTTGCTGCAAGAACGGCATCCCTGGGATTTGGAATTGGCAACATGCCACCATTTCCACATGCAAACCCTTGGAGCTACTCTCAGCCTTTCCATCGTGGCTTTGTGCTTCTACAGCCTTCACGGGTATCGTTATTCATTTAATTCCTCTTTTTTTTTTTATGTACATCTGAAAATAGGCATCTGATTGTGCCTTTCAACCTTTAAAACAAGTAAGAAAACATGAGTCATGGCTCTGATGATGTCTGGTTGTTCTCCATACACCAGAAAGAAGCCTCCCCATCTTTCTCCAGTAACCCCAGCACCCTTTCCAATGCATCCATTTATTTGGTTGTCAAATCAAAGGTTGAAGCAATGCATGTACCACTCAGCAGGTTGGTGTGCCAACAGGCCAGCAACAACCAGCTTTCAGAAAGAGTAAGGAAACACTGCTGTTTCCATGTCTTGAGTGCCCAGGTACCATTTTATTCAACCACAAACTGGGAGAAATTTCTACATTTAAGAAATGTAGGCTGCTGTCATCTTTCAGAAGTTATTACAGGAAAGTGGCCAACTGAAAAAACATGCGACTATGAACATATGACTCTCTCTTCTGCTTTTTTTTTTACTTGTTTTGGGTTGGGTTTTTTTTTAAAAAAAAACAAAACCACAATAAAAGTTAAATCAGTAGTTCTTAAGCTGTCTTTTTTCTGTGGTTGATTTGGGCAAATAATGGTGCCCACCCACTTTGCAGTTGTCATTGGGTTTATATCTCCCCACGAAAAACAGTCAAAATCACAGCTGAAAATGGAGTTGGAGAGGAGAGGTTCCATATAAGCAATAGGCTGCAAGTAAAGCTTATCAATAAGATGCTGTTGCTGTGTATTATTATTGTACTACCGAGGTTATCAGCCTTATATGACCGCTTGTTTCTTGAAGTACTACACGGGTAACTAGTAACATATCTCACTGGAGGCAGACATCATGTCACAACCTTCCATGCTATGACTTACAGAAATCTTCACACCACTTTTCCTCAAGGGAGGAAAAAGGTGAGATCCAATGAATGTCAGCAAGAAAAAAAATCAAGTAATAACAGTACACTCAACACCATGAAACAAATTCCTTGAAACAATATAGGCAATGAGCTTCCAAAAAACTCAACTGGGAAATGAGGCACATTTTTGTAATTTCAATGTTTAGACCTATTAATTGTAATTTATTTTTATTACAATCAGAATTTGATCAGGAAGCCTAATTTCACTTTGTAAGATCTTTATACTTCTACATTTTCAGCATTTTACGTTTCTTTTCTTTTTTAAATGAATCTGAAGATAGTGGAAATGCATAAACAAGAAGGAAAGTAAAGTTCAGGGTTTTGACAACTGCTCAAATAGTTTTGATTGATTAATCTATTAAAGTAATGTTTGTGGGACATCATAAATTGCGCAATGACAAATTGTACTTCCTACTCAGTGTATGACTTTGGTTTTCTAGTTTGATTTATTACACTGTAAATAACTACTTTGCATCTGAGTTGATTTGTTTATTCACTTGCATCTGAAGAAAACAGCAACCCAGTTTTGCAATAGTTAAATAGAGCAATTCTGCCATCCAGTGGCTAGCTAGGTTAAGTCATTTCTTCTCCTTCCACATGATCATTTGCTATTTCTTATTCAAAAATATGTAATTACTCTAATGTACAATGTCCATTCCATTGCAGCATTCCATTAACTTATGTAATAAAAAATTTAATTCTATTCGCACTTTTTCTTCTATATCCTACTCAAACTGAAGGCCCAAAAGAGAAGAAAGATGTGCCTATATATCCATATATCCTTCTGGATCAATTTGAGATAAGTGCAAGTTACTGCATATCCTCTCATCAAATGTCATGGACTACTGAAAATAGTGAGGCAAGAAAAACATAGCTCGTCTACAGTGTTCATGACAGAACCTTTGATGAAGTGTTGCCAAAATAATAACCACAATTGAGTTTAAATTAGTTCATGAAACATCTCTGTGACTGAAAGAAAGATCAGATGGGCAGACAATATGACAATCCTATAGTGTGATTATATTCTTACATGATCAGTCTCTTTCATTTCACCTCCATAATTTCTAAAGCAATTCTCTGGAGCACAACGTGAGATGAGGTCTTTGTTGCCTAAGCCTGTACTGAGCAGAATGGTAAATGTGGCCATGAGTCACAACTTGAAAAGGTCTCCTCATTTCCAAACCAAAGTCTACTGTGGTCACTTCTGAAGAAGAAAGGCTTTCCTGATCGCAAAGTTTTGTTGGTGAGCCACAAGCCTGGTTTTGGGGAAGGCCTCATTGCACAAATTAAGTGTCTGGCATTCACGGGAAGCTTCCAATTTGGACAAAAGCAACATGTGGGAAGAAAAACCCAAGGAAGCAAGAAGATGCCCAGTGAAGGGGAAATGCAAGGGAAGAGGCTCACACACATACAATACTACACAGTTGCGACTGTGTTGAAAAAGGGAAACAGATTCTGATAGGCTCTTCTGGCTCCTTTTTCTACTCCTGTGTTTTTAGACCTGCCACTGCCCTGAAACAATAACCTTGTGCAGATGAAGTTACACATCCCAGGGACTGTCACCTGGAGAAAAGGCACAGTGCTAAAGTAGAGTGGGGGCCTCATGCTGTGGGTACAGCTCTGGCATGGAAAATTCACAGTCTTAGTGTACAGTTATGGCTTGGTTCTAGCACAAGAACCCTGTGCTCTCGTGACCCTGGCAGAAAAGGGGAGGGGAACGCCCAACCACCTTTCTTAACGTATAGACTGACTGCTTGTTTTCACTTGGGTTTAATTGCAGCTTTTCTGCTTCCCAGACTTTGCACATAGTCCAGCTGTGGAGTCCTTCCAGGAGCAGCATAAACACATGTTGTGACCCCACACAAAGAACACTACTCCAGGTACAGCAGCCAATCCAGCTCCCATTCTGGCATGTCCTCCCCATATCTCTTCTCCACTACATTCCCAACACAGGTGTGACTCACTATAACCCAGTGTGATTCCTCTAGGATTAAGTATTTCCCAACATATTTTTTTGAACACAAGCAGCAACTTCCCCCATGCCAAGCAGGGCATCTAGGGAAATCCATTTTTTAAAGTAGTCCTGCATTTTGGGGGCATAAATCACTGCACATCACTGACTTGCATACTCTTCCACACTATGATATGAGAGACTAGTTAACACACTGATAATCCTTTTGTTACAGAGACACAGAAAGATTCTCCCACATAAAAACTCTTTGATCTAAACAGAATTGTACCTTAGCCTGAAGTTTAAAAGGTAGCTACAGATTTAGAGAGCGTCTTAACTTCCAGAGGGCCAACCTTATGTATAATATACAATAATATATAGTATATACTAATACACTATAATATACTATATTATATGTAGATTCTTTATATTATATTATGCTATGTTATGTTGCATAATGTACATATATATTTATTGTATTTTTTATAATTTATACAAATCTGTTCTCAGAAAAGAGACTAATAATAGCTAAATGCAGTTATCTGCTTCTTCTTTTTTCTTTTATAAATTAAAAAAAAAAAAAGCATTAAAAAAAATGCAGAACCCAGCATAGAGAGATCAAGAAAGATGGAGAAGCAAGAGCTTCCCAAGCTGTACTTTTCTCACCTCGTCAGCTGCAAAACTCTAAGGAGACCAAATGACAATTTTGAGTATTGGGGGGTGGGATGAAGAAATCCTCCCCAGGCATATCCCAAGGCAGATGAAGAATTCGCTGCTCTGGAGCCCTTTGAAGAGGGAAAGTGCTGACAGTCATCACTATCTCACTCCCACCGAGCATGTGTCCACTTGGCAGAGCTCTGCTACCCCTTCTGCATGGGTCTTATTGATCTGAAGTTGGGGCCAGGTGTGGATACAGATTTGTGGCTGAGATGAACATTGCTGTGATGACCACGGTTCAGATCAAAGGAGAAACAACTTCAGTTTGAGCCCTTTTGAAGAAATATTATAGAATTTTTAATGAATACTTTTTACTGGACAGATGACCTAAGGTGAGCTGGAAAAGCTTAACTCTTTCTTACAGCCTAAATGAGCTTTTTATGGGTTGATAGCAAACTGCTGTCCTCATGTTTAGCACCAAGAGAAGAAAGCAGTATTATTGCTTTAACATGGCTAATACCCTGGCCATGTTTTTAATAATAAGCCAAATGAAGAGAAGTGCTGGTAGGGATATGTTTCTATTCTCACCATACTGGTAGAATCATCGGCACAGCTTTTTTAATCAAATCTGAGTAGGGAGGAGAAAAGCCCATGATGAGTATCTGGAGCAAGTCTCCCTCACAGAAGCTGTTACAGCAGCTTTCCAATTTGCATGAACTCCTGAGCATTAGACTTGGTGGAGGAGATTTTTTCAAGGGCATATAAGGGGGTTCGGAAACTTACTCATGGTATCATCTATCAACAAGAAGAAACTGAAAGCTGGTCCCTCAGTGATACTGAGTGGTTTGGAGCTGCTAATTCATCTAAGTTTCTTAAATGTAGTGATTCCAAAAGCATCTTTTGGAATCCTCAGTGATTCCAAAGCATCTTTTGAGATGAGACTTTTGCAATATTTCAGAGGAGTATGCCAACCACACCCCAGAAACCCAGTGTTTCTGGGGTATGTATGGCTTCAGTTATCTCACTGTTTTCAGATTCCTGTGTGGTGGATTTTCATGGTTTCCTAATGAAGTCCCTCCACTCCTTTCCCATTCATTTTTACCTTCCTAAGCCCCACTGCCCATGTCCCTTCTCCTGAGGGAGCTCTTGGCTCTGCAGGCATGAACTCCTGTTGAAGTTAGAGTTAAGCTCTGATAGTCTTGATATGCCTGGGCTATGTTCCAGGGTTTGTTCCATAAAAGAAGAAATACACGATGAGTCAGGCTTATACTTTTTAGGACTGTATATTTGTCCCCTCTGTGGCTTATCTATAGCAGAAGATAACAGCCAAGCATGACCTCTTCTTAGGACACATTTATTAGCATAGTGTAAAATGGTCATTTTCATTGTAAAAAGCCATTACCACAACATCAAGTTTGTAAGGAAACTTTGTCAAAGGCAATCATCAGAGATGATTCTCTGTCTTCTTCCAGCTATGAATTCTTCTGCAGCAGTAGTATTTGAGAGCTACTCTGACACAAATTGCTGTCAATAATTTATTTCTTTCACAGTGGTCACTACCCAGGGGAGGATGCCAAACCTCTTTTTGTTCTGTCCCATTAGTCACAAGTAATGAGGATGAGTATAAATTGCAACTCTGATTCCTGAAACTTCAGACAAGAAGGCAGCATCAGAAATAAACTACCAGAACTCAGCATCAGAAATAAACTACCAGAACTCAGCAAACAAAGTTTGCTTTTGGCTGCGTTGTTTCGTGTTCACATCCAGATCTACAGCTACTTGATAACCTGTGTTCACTCATCTTGTCTCACCATCTAAGGTTATGGTAAACAGACATTTTCCTCATTGATAGTACTGTGGTCCTATATATAATTTTCCTGGGGTGTTTTCTGGTGGACTTTTCATGTCTAAGATTCTTTTGTCTTGGGAACTCATGTTCACTTTTAGAGAAATGATGGTTTTACTTTAAGCATCTTCAGTAATATGTTGCATCAAAAGCTCAGGACCCAGTCAGCAAATGCTGCCCACTTTTGGTACTGCTACAGAGTCTCAGAGACGCAACAGTTCTCCGAATTCTTTCTAACATTCTTGTTCTGTTAGAAGTATTTCTGTTGCTGTGATTGCTGATTCATATAATATAACTGTGAAGAGAAGCAGACTACCTGCAGATAGTTCTAATTTGTTAGGCTACCTGACCTTAATCTTTAATGAAGCAGCTTCCAGAACTTCACAGTCACTTACTGCCTTCTTTCACATCTGGAGCATCACTAACCTTTTGGAGAGAAAGCAGAATGATTAAGTAGACAAGCTATGGCCTATTAAAATATTGATAGTGTTGACAGGCCATCTGGCATTGGCCTTCTTATGACAATTGTTCCTCACCCCTGACAACCTCTGGCATGCAAGTGTTAGTTCAAGGTCTGTTTTTCACACATACCTAACCACGATAAGTTATAAACGCACATTGTCTGGTTACAGGTGGAATAACTAATAAGGTAAATCATTAAAAATGGCAACAAAAGCCATAAACTCTAACTGAAAGAGATGATCCTCAGTCAATGTTAGTAACAACCACAGATGATGTCATTTACAGATCAAAGATGACGTAACTTACAGATCAAATTCATGGCTTCTAGAATAATTTCTCCTGTTGAAAGTTCCCAGGCTTCATTTCTGCCTGATTTTCATTGATTTGATGAATAGCTAACTGATTCTAATGTGTTCAATTTTTGGGAGGGATGATTTTTCCTCAGCAAAAAAAAAAAAAAATAAAAAGTTGAGTGTTATATTTGAGAAGAACAAGGAAAACAGAAATCTATTTATAAAAAGTAAAGGGAAAAAATGCAAGAAGTTGTAATTCACAACTGAACAAAATCAAAATATCCTACTTTTGAAATCCCAGTTTTGATATTTTTCTCTGGCCAGAAGTACATGCTGGATTTGGTAAAAGCTTACGAACTGTTTTGGCCAGCAGGAAGCTGCATTTTTCCATGGAAGAGAAGGGTTGTTTTCAATTTGGATCCACTCACTGTTGTAGGAGCTGTGCTAGCCAGCTCTGCTGGTAAGGGGAACATGTGAACTAAACCTCCTCCTTGCTGGTGGTATCACCAGCTGTACCCTGGAGCTGTTAATAGAAGAAGACAGAGTCTTAGAGGCCATTCTTCGCTTCTAGCTTCTTCATTTGTATTTTAAGGTCAATCAGCAGATGAAGAGTCCGGAGAAGAGATTGTGCTCTAGGACCTCAGTGCCACCCAGCAAGGGTTCAAACCTCAAAGTGCAAAACTTGGTCCTCATGCTGCTTGGCAGTGCAATTTGCTTTCTAACCAGCATTATCAAAGAGAACAAGTCCTTTCATGGTTTGGGGGTACTGGAAGGCTTTGGGAAAAGTCCAGGCTTCAAACGCCATTGATATTTGTTCAATACAAAAGTACAAATCACCAGAATGGATGAAAAGTTTAACGTCATTTTTCATGTTCCTATTCAAAGGTAACACCATTCATATTTTCAACTCATGGTTTCTGTTTATTGCAGTGGGTTTATTCGTACAGCACTAGAAATTCTAACTGAAGATGTGTTTGTTTTCCAAACTTTCCCCAATATGTGGGCTGGGCAATTATCTCCTCTTAGAGCTTCCTTTTTTTTTTTTCCATTCTGCTCATCCAACAAAAGCTAGGCTACTTCTGTATATACTGTATATGATATTTCAGTGAATTACTTGATCAATTTTTACAGCCAAAAATCCAGTCAGTGTGAAAAAGCAGTTAACTCTCATTTTTACATTACCTAATCTGCACATCTGGAGTTTTAACCCAGCATGAAAACATAAGCCTTCTATTATGGTAAACCTTCTGTTTCCTGCTTTACTTCTGGGGATGCCTCAGAAGCCTTCCAGTTGGTGCCAGACAACTGATTTGACTAATGATCTCTTCTTTCTTTAAATTTGTCCATACTTTAATGTCTAATTCAAAACAGCCCGTACTTTTGTTTCCTCATTAAGTTCTGTATTAGATCAGATAACATTCAGTAACTACTAACTCAAGGTGAGCAAGGTCATAGTATAGTGAAAAGCCATCATATCATAGTATTTTCTAATACTTTTTGGTCAATTTAATAAGCTTTCAAAAATGTAATGAAAAATTTATTTTGTCTAGCTCAAGCTAGACAAGCTGACGTAAAGCATCTGAAGCATCCTCTGCCTGCAATGAGAAATGCATGAACTGACAAGACTACTCATAATAAAAAGCTCATATTAAAATCCTGCCACACTGATCAGCTGCCACTGCCCTTGAAGCTACACAGCTCTCCCCTCTGCACACCAATAGTGCTCCTGCCCTCTTTCCTTCAGCTGTAATGCCCACCTCTTCCCAGTATTAGCTCCCTATATGCTTGTTTGATTATGTGGTCTCTCTTTAAAATAAAAAAAGCCTCAAAAAATCATTTATAGAAGCATCAGTAAGGATATGACAAAGTACGTAAGAAATGTTTGTATATGCTCATTACCTAACAGAATATCTTCCACAATATTAATAACCTCAGCCTCTCTCATTAATGACATAGGGGGCAGTATCCTTTAATACCTCTAGTGCCATCAACTGGACCACTCTGAGGGTGCAAGTCAATTAGACAACTTTTTTTCCCAGTAATATAGGAGACATTGGTATTTGGCTGAAATGCACTATGTCGTGGAATTCGTTACGTTGATACAATTTAAAAAGGCTGTGTGGTGATTTGGAGGCAGTGGTCTCTTAAGATGCAACTTCAGTGGCAGGATTGCAAGACTGAGCTACCCAAGCTTTCAGTGAGGTGATTCCCAGACCAGCCTTAGCAGAGCTGGCTTTCTGTTCTCTGAGAAATACATTAGCAGAAGGCCAACTGTGACTACATAGGCTTGGATCATTTAAATTATGAAGGAAGACCCTTGTTTGTTTGGTTGGTTGGTTTTAAAGAATATTCTGTATTTTTCTATTCCACTTCAACTAATGTCAGCATAACGAAAAATCCTTCCTAAATAATATAATTATGGAATTATACCGTGAACTGTTGCAAAAAACTGGAAAGCACTTCTAGCTGGATATCTTTGGGTTGCAAATGGAGGCTATACATTTCCAAAGCAATCTTCCTTTAGAGATTTAACTGAGCTCTGCAATCTAAAAATACTACAAGCATAATTTTTTCTGACAGCATTTTGGCTTTTCTACTTGCACTCCCGACTGGGTCCTTCAATTTTGAGATAAGCATATATGAAAAATAAACTTGGCTAACAAGAGAGCCAACTTGAGCAAACCTCCAAAAATGCTGGATACTGAGATTGGTATAAACGCAAATACATTTTGTGTGATCCAATTCCATTATCTAGCACTTGAATTGACATCAGAAATAAATCAGCATTTCAGTGAAGGTAACAGAGTAAATAGTTAACTTCCAGGAAAAGCACTAACTGCTTTAACATTTTTGGGCCACTGGTTTTGATTTGTTTGGAGTTTGTTGGTGGGTTTTCCTCTCTTGGCTATGAAGGTTTTTTATTAGTTTCCTGAGAGCAGTGTTCTCTGAATTGACCACCTCACCTTCACATAACTTACACAGTAGAGTTTGTTTTCCATGTTTTTTATCTTATTTCAAGTATCAAACATATAATAAATACAAAGTCAGAAAGCCCTATGATTTTTGCAGGGCTAGTGAGGTCTCAAGTAATTAACCTGCAGAGTACGGCATGAAATGCTAAAAAACAAATGTTCCACATGACAGGAACTGCACACAGTAAAGGAGCAAACTATATTTTAATGCTTTATATGAATGGTTATGCTTTGTTTTCCCAATGGTAAATGAATATTTTGTTATTTTTGTCTGAGTTCTTTACTGTGAGGCTGGTTAGGTACTGGCACAGGTTGCCCAGAGAAGTTGTGGATGCCACATCCCTGGCAGTGTTCAAGGCCAGGTTGGACAGAGCTTGGAGCAACCTAGTCTAGTGGAAAGTGTCCCTGCCTCTTAAATACATGAGTTTAAAGCTTAGCTAAAAAGCCAAACTGTTCTGTTTCATTTACATGTCACGGCCACCTTCATTAATCCAGTAAGCTGGATCAGGAGGTGATTTAATTTTAAAGTAGCACTTATTTCAAAGTAGCAGTAGTGTTTAGATCTGTCACAGCGCTTCCAATAACTACAATTATAAGTTATAGCTAAATCCACAGTCATCCATAAGTATTTTGTTCTGGACCCTAAAAATCCATCCGGAAAGGATCTTCAAGCATAAGAAAATTCCTAACCAGCAAGGAAACATTCACTCAAACTTTGCATGACTTTAAGTCAACTTTACATGAAGTCAATTTACAATCCAGCCATGTTTAGGGCAGGATTATAGTTCTGGGGAAGAGCTGCCTCCACAAAGAAAAACAGATCCAGGGGAAAATTTTGACTTTATATTGAACTTTTTTTCTTTGGACAAAGATCCATTCTGATTCCCTTTGCTTACCCAGTTGTTGCTTCACAATATGTGTTGAAATCCTGCCTGACCAATTTGGTGGCCTTCTATGATGGGGCTACAGAACTGATGGACAGGGTTAGAGCAGTTGACGTCATCTACCTGGACTTGTGCAAAGCATTAGACACTGTCCCACACAACATCCTTCTCTCTAAATTGGAGAGACATCAATTTGATGGGTGGACCACTCAGTGGATAAAGAACTGGCTGGATGGCCGCATGCAAAGGGTTGTGGTCAATGGCTCGATGTCCAGCTGAAGACCAGTAAAGAAAGGTGTCCCTCAGGGATCGGTGTTGGGATTGGTCTTGTTCAACATCTTTGTTGGTGACACGGACAGTGGGGTTGAGGTCACCCTCAGCAAGTTTGCCGATGACACCAAGCTATGTGGTTCAGTTGATACACTGGAGGGAAGGGATGCCATCCAGAGGGGCCTCGACACGCTTGTAAGGTGGGCTTATGCCAAGTTTAACCATGCCAAGTGCAAGGTCCTACACCTGGGTCGGAGCAATCCCAGGCACAGCTACAGGTTGGGCAGAGAAGAGATTCAGAGCAGCCCTGCAGAGAAGGACTTGGGGGTGTTGGTCGATATAAAAATGAATATGAGCTGGCGGTGTGTGCTCGGAGCCCAGAAAGCCAACCGCATCCTGGGCTGCATCACAAGTATGACCAGCAGGTCGAAGGAGGTGATCCTGCCTCTCTACTCTGCTCTTGTGAGACCTCACTTGGAGTATTGTGTGCAGTTCTGGTGTCCTCAACATAAGAAGGACATGGAACTGTTGGAACAAGTCCAGAGGAGGGCCACGAGGATGATCAGGGAACTGGAGCACCTCCCATATGAAGACAGGCTGAGAAAGTTGGGGCTGTTCAACCTGGAGAAGAGAAGGCTGTATGGAGACCTCATAGCAGCCTTCCAGTCTCTGAAGGGGGCCTACAAGGATGCTGGGGAGGGACTATTTATCAGGGACTGTAGTGACAGGACAAGGGGTAACAGGTTCAAACTTAAACAGGGTTGGATATAAGGAAGAAATTCTTTACTGTGAGGGTGGTGAGGCACTGGAATGGGTTGCCCAGGGAGGTTGTGAATGCTCCATCCCTGGTAGTGTTCAAGGCCAGGCTGGATGAGGCCTTGGGTGGCATGGTTTAGTATGAGGTGTCTCTGCCCATGGCAGGGGGGCTGGAACTAGATGATCTTAAGGTCCTTTCCAACCCTAACTATTCTATGATTCTATGATTCTAAATCTGCACCTGCTCCGGTTTGACTTGCCTTTCTCCATGTAGTGTCCAAATGCATTAGGGAATGGCAGGTACTCTAGAATTAACACATCTTCCTCACATAAGAAATCAGTGGTCTAATCAAGAAAAGTTACAAATTTTAGAAAGATCTCACTGTTTTTTCCTGTTCTCCCTTTGCCAAAGAATTTGCTGTATTCAAAGTTTATGTAATCCTGGAGTAAAAACTGGTTCTAAAATATGTCTGGCTCAAGACATTCAAACCCTGTCACAGCCTCCAGCTGTATTCCTCTTCTTTAGGCCTTTCATCATTACATGTTCTATGAAAAGCAAACGTTAAAGGACTGGCTCTTGCACGCCTCTGAGGAGAGAAATTAAATATATTTATATATATAATGGAACTAAAAAGTAGAAAAAGGAGATCTTGGTGGCTCACAAAGGTTTTTTGAAAACATCTAATGCCTATTAGGTAAAAATAATAAATCTACCTCCGATGATATTTGATTTTTCATTATTTCATGCATTTTCATTATTTTCATGCATTTTCATTATTTTCATGCATTTCAGAAATCCTCTGCCTAAAAACCCTGTCACTTTAAAGTTGTTTTGACACTAATGTGAACCTTACTGTCTTACAGGTAAGATCCTGCTAATTGGAAATAACAAGGAAATTAGCCACTGGGATGATTTGAAAAAGAAATGAAAAAAATGTTAATGTATTCTGGAAAACTCCAGCTGAAATGGAACACTGATAGGAAAAATGTTTCAAGTGTTATACAGATGTCAAATTTGGCTGGAATTTGGTTCCGTGGAGATAGGTCAGAAGGACAACTGAGAACAGGTACTTTTTTTAAGGAGGGGATGATGCCATTTTTGGATGCCTTCTAGGGAAACATGAAACAATTCCAACTTTCCTGGGCGTGGTTTTCCCAGGTGCTCATGAAAATGACAGAAAAATTCATCTTTGCTGTACATTTAAGACTCTCATTTCTTAAGCACAGAGACATCGGAATATGTAGAAATTTGACACAGACTTAACTTTTGTGGCAGGTCATCTTATCAGCATTTCATTTATAATTTTCATGCCATTTCTACCCAACAAACATTCACACAATATCCCTAAGGCTGGAAATGCTCTGTATTGTATGGAAAATGCACTTTTTGGTATTAAATGAGTGGCAGCTTACCAATATTAGGTATAACCTCCTGGAAAACAATATGATTTGTGTAAGAAGAAATACATCATTTTTCACTGCTAGCTCTGGAGGCTTTGTTCTGTTTTTGAGAAATTATGCTAATTTCCAAAATATAAAACTGAAAGGTTGATCTCTCCACCTTCCAAAGCACATCACTGTGCTTCCTCCTGGACAAGGTCATTGTGGCCTATGACAGACAGTGATTCAGAAAGTGTCTAAAATTTCTTTTTAGAAAGGAAATATCCGAGACAATAGACAAACTTACACCTCTGAAGTTTTTACATTCTTTTGTCACCTTTTACGCCCTTGCATCACCAAGTTGTAATAATATAGACCCTGTTCTGCTTACAGTTGTCTAAGTGTGTTTCGCCTGGGCTGACTTACAATGCAGCAAAATTCAATGCAACGTGAGGATTATTCCTTGAGTTCTCTGCCTGCTGGTATACATTGACCTGGTAAAATACAAGATCTGATGAGCAACTCTTCTATCTTCTACACAGCTAAGAAGCCGTGCAGCTTGCCCAGCCCCCTTGCTAGTGACGATTGTTTGGATTAGTTAACACTAGAAAGGAATGTGTGCTATTCATTGCAAAGTCTTGCTATGACTTCATTGCCTTATGGTGAAAGCAAAAGGTAACGTAAAATTAACCCCACTCCCTGTTTCCTGGTTCCTAACCTTTTATCTCTTGAAAATTTTAAACATAAACCACCCTCTGATAGGCAGTGATAGTGCATTTTGCAATGGAGTTGTAAAACAGAGAAGTTTTACAGATAAGAAACCTGACTTAAAGTTTTCTCTCTGGCTGAAGAGAAGTTCATGCTCCGTTCATACAAAATCAGTCTACAGGGGAGAGATCAGCAGTAACCAAATGAAGGTGTGAGGGTACCTCTTTCATGAGGATTGCAAATTCTAAGTGATAGGAACAAACAGGAACTGTGTTTTTATTTTTAGCTGACTCCTCCAACAGATCAGTAGTACTCCCCATGTCTATTTCTGGCCCCTTTGGTGGAAGAAGGGATTTTATCCCTCTCTCTGTTAGTGGTTATATCAAGTTACCTGCCTGCTACTACATAAACTTCCAGTCTGTTTCCTAGTAATTTATTACCAGAAGTTTAAAGCATAATTTTATTCCTTCCACATTAAATGCAGATGATCTTTAGTAGCAAAGTTCAACTAAACACTTGTCAAACTGGTCATTACATGTATCTCATCTGCATATCCCACACCAGCCTGTAACACTCAAGAGCCTTGCAGTGAGAAGGACATCATATCCCAGAAATTCACTTGTCTATTTCAAATTATATTTTTACCACAACTTACTAGATTTTAATGCCAGATTGTATAGCTGGAGCTCAATGCTAGCACTCAGCATGGCTTGGCTAGGTTTACTTTACTATGATTGACTTAACTGATTGTCTATTCAGATACTGTTTCCTAGTTTCTTGATAAATAATGGAGATAAATAACACATTTTGCTGCTTCACTAGGCAGTTGAAGCCCAGTCAATAATGTAAGCAATGCTTACAAAAACATCTTTAGTCCCAGATGACAGTCATTATCAAAACTCAAGATAATACTAACTTAAGGGTGTTAATAATGGTTCCAAGAATAAAATTGTTCCCCCTGTGAGAGGACAATGGATGAATACCAAGCATGATCAGAGAGGGAAGGGAAACATCTGGATTTTCGTTTGATGCCCAGGGATTTTTTGGTTTGCTCTGCAAGTTCTTACAGATCCAAGTTTGGGCCTCAGATTACCTTTTCGCATTAGTGGCACACAGAGCAGCACCAACGGCACCTGTCCACCAAGGGCACCTGTCCTTGTGACCTTTGGGAGGCACAAGGCAGGGACAAGGATTACTGAGCCTTGCCAGTAGCTGCCCAAAAAGGCTGGTGAGGCCAGTAGCAACAGAAAATAGTTATTTTTGGGTGAGGATGGTGGGGATAAAAAATGGCCCCAGGAATTGGAGTAGGAGGTAAGCTGGTTGCCACAGCACCTTTCTACGCCTCTGCTTATTACTACACAGCATGCAAGACAGGGCACGTTTTTATAGTGGGTGGTAACCTAGAATTACCTCAGTGCAGCATTTTAAGTATTTTAATTAGACTGCCCTTCACATTTTTATCACTTTTTACATAGAGCCCAGACTGCAAATGCTAGCTGCAGCACATTCAGGCTGAGCGTGTTCACACAAGTGTGTGTTCCCTGCATACTGATGATTCACCAACTCCTTCAGCTTTTTCTTAGAGTGCTTCCACTGTGTACAGTCACTGCTTTACTATTATGCCAGGGTTGTTACTGAGCTAAGAAACAGTGCCAGCTTCAGCTACTGAGATCCTTATCTTCTTCCTTAAACAAATCGTTCAACATACGGGAGAGGAAATGAGGGATGGAAGGTGACTTTGCATAAAATGCAATGGTAGCTTTTCCACAGTCTTCAGCACACACAATGCTTTACAAAATGTCTAAGCTTTAAACAGAAGATATATCCTGTTGGAGCCTTCCAGATTTGCCAAGGCTTTTCTGACCTGCCCAGTATGGTTCTGTGCTTTCTTTAGAAAGGTCAGCAGCTTCTCCTATACACCATAACATTCAGCAAAATCTGATCTGAAAAAGTGAGACTCATTAAATAAGTTCTTCTGCTCAATGGGAAAGTTAACCTTGGCTTTAACATGTCTGCCAATACCACAGAAATGCTAGATCATCTCTTGCGGGCAAGTGCCATTCCCAATTAAAAATGCATACCTCAGTGCTCTAACCCACACATTTCACCCTCTCAGAAGAAAATTTTATTGGATTTTTTTTCATTTAATGCCTGATGTTTAGCATCAGGTACACATAAGATTTTTCTGTCTATAGAACCTTAGCATTTCACCCTTTCTTTGTATCTTTGTATTTTCACGGCACTTCTGTGGATCAGGAATGATGTACTTCATTCTGTTCCATAAATAGATAAATATTTAACAACTTCAATAAAATCTTCTCTAGGTGTTTTGTTTGGGTTTGGTTTTTTTTATTCTGTAAATGGGAGGAGAAAATTACCTGCTTAAGATCACACAAGTTAGTCATAGAAGAGATAAAAAAGCAAATAAATCCTAAGTTGCTAGAACATCTCACTTCTAACAATTGTTTTCTAAAAATTTTTAGATTTAGACCAAAGTTCCTATTATTATAAGCCCAGAGGAGTGATATAGTGTCCTGGTTTTGCTGGGACAAATTTTCTTTCTAGTAGCTGGTGAAGTGCTGTGTTTTGGCTTTAGTATGAAACTAATGCTGGTAATACACTGATGGTTTAGCTGTTGCTCAGTAGTGCTTACCATAACCAAGAACCATCCAGTCTCTCACGCTCTGCCAGTGAGGATGGGCTTGTGAAGCCGGGAAGAAGCAGATACAGAACACCTGACCCAAACTAGCCAAAGAGGTATGCCATACCACAGCATGTCATGCCCAGTATATAAACTGGGAGGAATCACCTGAAAGGCCCAGATTGCTGCTTGGGTTGGGCTGGGTATCAGTCAGCAGGTGGTGAGCAATTGTATTGTGCATCACTTGGGGTTTTTTTGGGAGGTGGGGTTTATTCCTTCCTCTCTCTATTTCAGAGAGGTTATGCTACACTGGTGTAGATAAGGTCTTGCCTATGATACAGCAGTCTTTCTTTTTCAATAAAAATTTTAATGAAATCACCAAATTTTATCCAATATAGTAACATTCCTGGCTTTATATAAAATAGACCATCAAAGCAGGAGAAATTAATATACATGGTTTAAAACCTGTGGATTTCAGCCTTTTTTCATATTTGTAACCATCGACACAACAAGCCACATAACTTTTCTGCATGTAAAATATCACTGAACGCAAGTCCTTAATATTTACCAAAGTCACACTTGGTGACTCTTTTTTTGTGTTGCTTTAAATTCATAATGTTTTCAAAACACATGGTGACATGTGAAATTAAAACAATGAGAAGGAAACAACCACAAGCACAGCTTTTTATAATGCAAGGTTTAACCAAGTCAGATGTTCTTTTCTGAAAGAGTGAGCCTTATGTACTGTCTCAGACAGCAAGAAACACAGTTATCCTAAACCCAAAGTTTTGGTTTTCATGATAATGTCAACTACAGTGATTCGTCCAGTGCAACATTTCAAGAGGATTCTAGAGCTGAATGAATTTTGGATTTGGTTTATTTAAACAAATAGTGTGCTTACTGAAAATTCTGGCAACCTGAACCATGTTCTTTACAGGCTTTCACCTAGGAAAAACTGAGTTGACATTTGCAAAAAAGACATGATGTACCTACCCTTGCATTCAAAGTAGGGTACAGGTCCCACTTTCACAGACATCATTTTACATGTCAGCTTGTAGCGAAGTTGTCCAGCTCCCATTATTGTCAACAAAGATCTAGTCTACAAAGTGAGATATCCACTCATGGTCAGCTCATCTTTAAGTGGATATCTATGTTATTGACTGCTGATTATAGTGGAAATTTGGACATAAAGCTCATACGCAGGCATTGACATGTAGTGTCTGATTCTCTCAGCTGAATCCCATTCTCGGTGTAAGTTGTAAGAGACAAGCACAGACCCGTAAATTTCCCAAGAGAATTTTAATCCACATTCACTAGCAAGCAGAATTTGCTAATCACCAGGTGTCTAATCTTGCCTGTAAAATCATGTCACACTGTGTACATAACTTGGTATTAACTGAACCAAAAGCAGGACTCAAAATGCCCTACCAGCTATTGGACATTCAACTAGCACAACTGCATCTCCTCTCTCCCAGTGCAGCAGGGTTTGTGTCCTGGTACTGGGGCACCCTTTTCCTCCAGGAGACACAAAGCCAGACCCACGGCCAACATTCAGAAGAGCAGGAATTTAAATATATGTTCCACACTGTTCTGAGCTGCTGGTGGATGAGGGCTTCTCACTTTCCCTCTTGAGCATTTTTAGCACTTCAGTAAATTTTGGCTGTGTTCTGTTCCATGGCTGGACTTTCATGTGTTCGTGGTAAGAGAGAGATTTTTCCCTGTTGGACTCATTGGTTAAAGCCATCATAATATCACACTGAGGTCTGGGGCTGGAAAAGAGGGAGTAATAGCTTTCTTGATTAAAATATAAATAAATCTCCAAGCTCTCAGGAGAAACAAATGGATTCTGAGCCTAGATTCATTTTTACCAGGTTAATAGATAGGGGAATGTTGCAGAATGTTGAATTCCAAAGCATTACAGTACAAGTGGCTTGGAGGTGTAAAAGTGAATTAGAAATGTTCAGATAGTGTCTTCTTGTTGCTTATTGATAGCATCCAATATAAACAGAAAGAAAATATAATAACAGTAATATAAACAGTAAGAAAAAAATCCAATATAAACAGTAAGAAAAGAAAAAAATTCAATGCCTTCACATTGATACTGCCTGAAAGCTCCTCCTGACTGCTGTCTTGGACATATGGTATGAATTTACTTGTAATTCATTAAAAAGTTTTTTTGAATGACATCAAAAATGGAAACACACAGTGCATATTGACTTCAAGGATATTTAGTAATGAGTAGTGCAGCTGGGATATTCTAACTATTTCCATAAGTTCCATGTCAGTTCATCAGAATAGTACAGCTGGGTCGTGGTGAATGACACAGACTGTTACAAGGAGGAACAGGAGGAAAAAATCTTCTTTCTTTTTTCATTGACCTAAACGATTTTGTATTCATTAATAAATCAAACAGTTGAGTAGCAACCGCTTTAAAGATGATTTTTTTCTTTTTCTTTGACTTTCACTTGATGAAACTGATCCAAAATAGACTCACTTTTTGGAATGTCTATTTTACTATCATTCTGCAAGACAGCTAAAGATCCTTTAAAATGAAATACTGCTTCTCTGAACATGAATTATTTTATGGATCAGTTAATTAACTGATGCGCTACCTGAATTTATTCCTGTACAAAGTCATTCATTAGACAATTATAAGACAATTTGAGATCTTCAAATAGAATTTGGTGGTATAGCAGAGATAATTTGACATCATTTTGAAAAGAAAAAAGAAGAATTAAAAAACACATGACAACAGTTACAATGATCTTTCAATGTTCCTACCCTTTCTGTCATAATCACAGGCACATAAACGAAGATTAATGCATTTCAAAAACTAGTCTCTGATAGTCTAATCTTTTTTGGCATGGTGTTGCTCAATAGAAAAGCCTAATTGTTTTCTGAATGTATAAGAGCTACTCAGGTATGTTCTTGTGCATACCTTGGAAGCACCAACTCCTCCTTAAAAGGAAATATCCTTCATCAGATGTTTTCAATTCCCATGTTAAGTAAGGTCCAGCCAGAAGTTCATTAGTTCTTGTAATCTATTTAGAAATTAGTACAACAGAAGGAAAGTTTGACAGAAGTCTAAGAATGACTGGCAGTGATGCATGCAGAAATGTAAACTCACATAGCAGACCCCACTTGGAAGTACTGTTCTGGTGTCCTCAACATAAGAAGGACACGGAACTGTTGGAACAAGTCCAGAGGAGGGCCACGAGGATGATCAGGGGACTGGAGCACCTCCCATATGAAGACAGGCTGAGAAAGTTGGGGCTGTTCAGCCTGGAGAAGAGAAGGCTGCATGGAGACCTCATAGCAGCCTTCCAGTATCTGAAGGGGCCTACAGGGATGCTGGGGAAGGACTATTCATTAGGGACTGTAGTGACAGGACAAGGGGTAACAGGTTCAAGCTTAAACAGGGGAAGTTGAGATTGGATATAAGGAAGATGTTCTGTACTGGGAGGGTGGTGAGGCACTGGAACAGGTTGCCCAAAGAAGTGGTAAATGCTCCATCCCTGGCAGTGTTCAAGGTCAAGTTGGAGAGAGCCTTGAGCAACTTGTCTAGTATGAGGTGTCCCTGCCCAAGGCAGGGGGGCTGGAACTAGATGATCTTAAGGTCCTTTCTGACCCTAACCGTTCTATGATGCTATGATTCTATAGTAACTAGTTTAATACTGCAAACACAGAGCTAAAAAAGTTCAGCACTGCATTAAACCAGTCCTGATTTAGAGTTCATATCAACAGGAGAAAACCTAGGATGATCTGTATCTCACTAGCCTACTCAGCTGCCTGAGCACTCCCTGGTCCATGTGAAGGGCTTCCTCACTCTCATGAGCATAGATTGTTAAAGATGACACTGGACAAAACATGCTTCTAAACTCTGCTCCTGTCAGCTGAAGGCCTGTATTGGGAACTGATGGGAAAAGGAGGTATTTTTAGATCCCAGTCTGTAGTATATGCAAATGACTAAGGTCAGTGAATACTGTTTCTTCTCAAGTGGAAGGAGGAAGAAGTAGAAAAAGGAGGTTGTAGTGATAACTGAGAGTCTACCATACAGTGCTTACCAGGGTATTTAGAAGATACCAGCATCTTCCTTTTAAACACTGTGATTTGATTAAGCCAGCTTTGGGACATAGAGGTCTTGCTCTGACTCTCATCACAAGCTATCTACATGACAGACAGGTGTAATACTTTGTTATTCCTCCCAGCTCTGTCAGTTTTGTTCCTTCTGAACTAGAACTTGGTGCCATGGTAGCCAGCATCAGGACTAGCTATCAGGGACACAGAAGTCTGAAATGCAGGAACCACTGTTGGCAGAAATCCCACTGCTTTTGTCTAAAGTGCCAAAATATTTTTCTTCAGAAGAGAACACGACCAAGACCATGTGAATGGGCTGTCGTGTCAAAAAAAATAACTACCTGTCATGGTTTAATCCCAGGCAGCAGCTAAGTGTCACACAGCCGCTCACTCGGTGTCCCTAGTGGGATGGGGGAGAGATCAGAAAAGTGAGAAAACTCAGCAGTTTAATAGGTAAAGCAAAAGCCATGTACAAAAGCAAAGTAAAACAAGGAATTAATTCACCACTTCCCATCAGCAAGCAGGTGTTCAGCTATCTCCAGGAAAGCCGGGCCCCATCACGCATAGTGGTTACTTAGGAGGACAAACACCATCACTCTGAATGTCCACTTTTTCTTCTTCTTCTCCCAGCTTTATATATACTGAGCATGACACCATACGTGATGGAATATCCCTTGGGCTAGTTGAGTTCAGTTGTCCTGGCTGTGTCCCCTCCCCACTTCTTCTGCTCCCCCACCCCACTCTCTGGTGGGGAGGTGTGAGGACCAGAAAAGGCCTTGACTGTGTGAGCACTAATCAGCAATAATGAAAATGTCCCTGTGTTATCAACACTGTTTTCAGCAAAAATCCAAAACATAGCCCCATACCAATTACTGTGAAGAAAATTAAACTCAACCCTGCTGAAACCAGTACACTCTCCACCCTTTATTCCATAACATTTATGTCATGCTCAGGTCCTACTCTATCCAATACATTCTCATTACCCACCAAGGGAAACAAATTTATGACTATGCAATGGAACTTTATTAGCAGGAGTAACATCTTCTTTAACCCAAGAGGTTTAAGCCAGGTTTATAATTAGAGTAATTTATTCTGGTGATCAGCTATAGCTTGCACACAGGTAGTACAAGGCAGCTGCCTTCAGAAATTTGCTTCATATCCTCTGATCCAAGTTAATTCCTCATTAATCCTAGCCTTTTCCCATTCGTGCCCTCAGGGACCATATAACTTGGATGTGACTATGTATTTTAAACTTTACTTTTTCTAGATTAAATAGTACAGATTAAAAGCTACTCTGTACACATCTTTGCAAAAAACAATCAAATCCATTTTAACCGTGGGTTGTCCTGGTGCGGGCTTGTAAGAGTCATGAAGTGCATGAAGTGTATACTCAGTGTGTATGGGCGTTTGCACAGTCTCCTTTAGATGCAAAGGATGACATTCACTGACCCTCAGAATCATAGAATCATAGAACAGTTAGGGTTGGAAAGGACTTTAACATCATCTAGTTGCAACCCCCCTGCCATGGACAGGGACACCTCACACTAATCCATGTCACCCAAGGCTCTGTCTAAGCTGGCCTTGAACACCACCAGGGATGGAGCATTCGCAACTTCCTTGGACAACCCATTCCAGTGCCTTCACCACCCTCACAGTAAAACACTTCTTCCCCAGCATCCTTATAGGCCCCCTTCAGATACTGGAAGGCTGCTATGAGGTCTTCACACAGCTTTCTCTTCTCCAGGCTGAACAGCCCCAACTTTCTCAGCCTGTTTTCATATGGGAGGTGCTCCAGTCCCCTGATCATCCTCGTGGCCCTCCTCTGGACTTGTTCCAACAGTTCCATGTCCTTCTTATGTTGAGGACACCAGAACTGCACACAATACTCCAAGTGAGGTCTCACAAGAGCAGAGTAGAGAGGCAGGATCACCTCCTTCGACCTGCTGGTCATACTCGTTTTGATGCAGCCCAGGATACGGTTGCCTTTCTGGGCTGTGAGCACACACTGCCAGCTCATGTTCATTTTTTCATCGACCAACACCTCCAAGTCCTTCTCTGCAGGGCTGCCCTAAATCTTTTCTCTGCCCAACCTGTAGCTGTGCCTGGGATTGCTCCGACCCAGGTGTAGGACTTTGCACTTGGCACGGTTAAACTTCATAAGGTTGGCATCAGCCCACCTCACAAGTGTGTCGAGGCCCCTCTGGATGGCATCCCTTCCCTCCGGCGTATCAACCGAACCACATAGCTTGGTGTCATCAGCAAACTTGCTGAGGGTGACCTCAATCCCACTGTCCATATCACCGACAAAGATGTTGAACAAGACCAGTCCCAACACCGATCCCTGAGGGACACCATTCTTTACCGGTCTCCAGCTGGACATCGAGCCATTGACCACAACTCAATTCCACTGTCCATGTCACAGAAAAAGATGTTGAACAACCCTTAGATACTAGGAAAATAGTATATATAAATAACCCTTTATACCCTTAGGAGTATATAAATATTTAATCAGAACATCTTTCAGTAATAAACACATGCTTCCTGTGTGAATGACACCTCTTTGATTCTTTCATGTTATTTAAATTATATATATGTACAAAATGCCAGATTACTGGAGTGGAAGAGGCTAGAGCAAAAGACAGAGAGGTCTTTGTCATAAGGATTTGGCACTGTTGAGATATACAAATATTTGAAGAAGGTGTCCCTTGGTAACTCCCTCTGAGAGTCTGAGACTAAAGGACAAAATAACTGAAATTCTCTGTGCTGTCCACACACTGCACAGCACATTCAAAATGTTGTTCAGGTCAAAGAAGGATGTTTGGCAGGTGCTACCCCTGTAGTAAAGACATCTGATATTTTCTTCACATTTTTGTATGTGAGCCCTTGATAATTCACCATCATCTAACTTTTTGGTGTGTGTCCTGGGTTCAGCAGTGGCAGTCAGTTTTTCTCCTTCTTAGTAGCTGGTGCAGCGCTGTGTTTTTGACTTTCAGCCTGGGAACAGGGCTGATAACACCGATGTTTAGACTGACCAAGGACTTTGTGAGTCTCATGCTCTGCCAGGGAGGAGGAGAAGGTGGGAGGAAGCAGGGACAGGACACTTGACCCAAACTAGCCAAAGAGGTATTCCATACCACAGCACGTCATGCCCAGGATGTAGAACGGAGAGTTCCCGGAAGGGCTGGATCACTGCAGGGTGGGGGGTGAGGTACCGGTTGGTGAGCGGTTGTATTCTCTTCCTTGTTATTTCCTTTATCATTATTACTATTAGTGGTAGCAGTAGTGATTTGTGTTATACCTTAGTTATTAAACTGTTCTTATCTCAACCCATAGGAGTTGCATTCTTTTGATTCTCCTCCCCGTCCCTCCAGGAGCGGAGGGAAGAAGGGTGGGGGGGGAAGTAGACTGCGTGGTTCTGATTTACGGCCTGGGCTTAAACCACGACAGTGTGACATATGACTGAGACTTTGAATAAGGCCTTTCAGAAGCAGAAAATGTGGTTTCTACCTACACAACTTCATTCATCCCAGGGTTATGTTAGTAAAACACTATGAAACCCTAACAGTGAACAAACCGTATCAGTAGTTATGTCTACACTATGTAATACGTAACTTCTGGCCCTTATGGTTTCAACAGCTTTTATCCACTTTTCTCAGAAATAGCCCCTTTGGAGTGGAGCTGCCATATTTTATGGCCTACCACTTAATCTGAGTTTCATTTGCATCTCATATGGTAAAAAAGGGAAAGAAAAGGAAGGGAAAATATCAACAATCTAGACACCATCAGCTCCATTAGTAACCTGGCCCAGTACTTTACTATACATAGAGTTAATGCCATTTTCCTAGTATCTATTTGTTGTCTTCCTTACTGTAATTCAGTGTCACAGTAGATACGGATAGGATTATATTGGTTTTGCAATAATCTCTCATAATTTTTTTAAATGAATTGCATGTTTTCCACTGCATCAAACCCAGTTCCATCTGTCTTTCCTCAGAGGTCATGTCCTTTATACTACTTCAATTTTGCTTTCTTCTGTAATTCCTTCATGTCCTTTATACTACTTCAATTTTGCTTTCTTCTGTAATTCCTATCACCCACATCTTTCTTGAAATACAGCCAAAATTGGACACAGCACTCCAGATGACAACTTAACAGTGCTACGCAGAGAAAACACTACTCCATGTGGTTTGCATATGACTTTTCTGTGCTTTTGTGAATTGTGCTTTTTTCATAGAAGTGTGACACTGTTGGCTTCTGCTCAGTTTTTCCACCCAGTATATCTGCTAGATGCTATTCTTCAGAAAAGCTGCCTACAAAGTCATTCCCAACCTCTACTTATTAATAAATTATTCTTACACAAGGATCTCGTACTTCTGCATGAAAGAGTGACCACTTGTTTTTGTGTTTTAAGGCCATAACAAGTTTTCATTAGTTCAAACTCTTCTTATCCCCTTTTCCCTTAAACTGCCCTTCCATGAATAACAATAATCCTATATTCAAATTTATTGTCCTTATTCTGTTGTCATTCCACTCTTTTTTCTAAAGAATCATGAATTTCATCATTTCACCATCACTTTCATGCAAATTTTCTTCGTTGATCACATTCTACTCCTCAGGATAAAATATAGAAAAGCCCATCTCCAGTTACTTCTCTCACCTCTTGAAAGAAAATATTATAAGAACAATAAGTAAGAACTTCAGAGGCATTTTTTTCCTCTTGCTTGTGTTGCCCAACAGATGTTCAGGCACGTAATGGTCTCTTTAGTCCTTTTCTTTAGTTAGACTAATGAAACATCATCTTCCTAATACTTCTGGTCTGATGGACT
Organism: Psittacula echo; assembly: GCF_963264785.1. Taxonomy (NCBI): domain Eukaryota; kingdom Metazoa; phylum Chordata; class Aves; order Psittaciformes; family Psittacidae; genus Psittacula; species Psittacula echo. The sequence goes on along the minus strand of NC_137737.1, from coordinate 27,355,811 downwards.
AAGACCTCTTGGTATGTCTTTCTCCTGATACAGAGAAGGCCCTACAATAAGTTATTAGCTTACATAAGACAGCTCCTCCTCCCTTTCCCTTTCTTTCCTCCCCATCTTTCTGAAATAGGTGCGTAAGTTGACATTTAGTCTTGTGAATTATCTCTACAGGTCTTTATCAGCTTGAGTCACCATTTTGATAAAGTATGAAGTTTTGATAATGTATGAAGTTTTCCTGTTAAAGGTTTACAAAGTGTTCAGCAGAATTACTGCCTTCTGTGCTTCCTACTATCTTACTATTTATATCACTGTATTACTTAGAAGGAAAAAAAAAAGATATTTTCTCTTATTTCACAAAAAGCAATGAACCACATTGACATGAGCTGTGTTTAAAGGCAAGAAGAATTACAGTAATTACTTGAGAAATCTGCAAACTTTTCACATTTGTCAGTTAAGTCTCTCATAAAACAGATTCACAAACTTTGTAAGAAAGAATAAAATGCATATCTCTGGTTTTGTTCCTTGGGAAAATGTGTTTAATATCCCCAAACATTTGACTAGCTTCACCAATGGTATAATTAAGCTTATCTAGTCAACAGAACTTAGCCCATTCTCATTGCCCCAGCTGATATTCTGAAATTGTGGGCTTTCTATTTTCTACTACCCCAGCTAGGTCTAGCATAGATTGCTATTACAGAGAATTGGGAAAAAAATGTCTCTTCTGAAAGACACAGAAGCCTACAGCTGCTCCACGAGACAGTCCTTTTCATCCCCTGTGGGTGCTTGGTACTGTCAGTTTGTAGAGCTCAACTTGGATCAGTCAGGCAGTGATGAAGGAAATCCTAGATCTCTTCCACTCTCTGGACATTAATTAAGCTTAGGCAGAGTCCTTCTATTCATTTTTATATTGACAAAAGTTAACATCTAGGATGTATTCGTAAGTCCCATATCGATGACCCAAAGAGACAACATCCATAAATCAGTTAATTCAGTGAAGAATTTTAGATACTAATAAGCCACTCTGTTTATGCCCAACAAAATATGACCCTATCCCAGAGTAAGACTGCAAACACTGTGCCATGACTACAGCTACTACCAGTGGTTATTAATAATACTACTGTTGAACTTGAGTACAATACATATGACCCTGTACTGCTGTAGATATGTGGGAGCTGATTACAAGTAGTGGTGACTAGCCCACAAAGCCTGCAAGACCTCAATGCTCTATTATTTTGGTCTGATTTCTGACAAATCAACAAGAAAACAGCACTTCTCTATTTTCTAAGTGATTCTGGCAAATCTTTTCTGACTGAGTCACAGGTAGAACATGGATGCACAAGTCACAAAGCAAATAACACCAAAGAGCAATAAGTAAAGATAAAGGTCTTTTATAGCTCCATCCTGTTAATTAAAACCCAGCTATGTAGAAAAGGTAAGTGAACACCTGCACTTAAGGTAACTGGTCAAATACTAGCCCTGACTACCCACATATGGCTTGCGAATGGGGGCTAGGTGTCTTGCTGCTGCTCTTATCTGTTGTTGAAGTCAAAAAGCAGTAAGGAGCTACCACACTTGTAAAATACAATACACCTTCTTTATACTTGATTGCTACTTTGAGGAAATGTTCTAGTAAAGATAGGTGTCTACTACCTTTGCATATATACATTGTATTCTTCTCAGGGTTAATGCTTTGCTGGGTAAATGGGTTCTTATTTCCAGCTTATGTTTTGTTTTGGGGTCTTTTTTGTTTTGGTTTGCTGGGGTTTTTTTTATTGTAGATTTGTTTATTTTTAATAACCTTGTGATTGTGGTTAATAGTTCTTTGAAGCTGATATATTTTCTAGTTCAGTCAATTATAGCTGGTATTAATGATATTTACTCCATGTAGTTTTGCTTTTCCTGTCACTGACCACTTTTGGACAGATGGACTAAACACAAGGAGGCATGGGTTTATATTGTCTCTTTGGAATTAGAATACTTTTCAGATGCATCAAGTATTTTCCAAATCTGTACAAATATTTTTGGACAAAAGAAATAGTATTTCTCCTCTAAATTGCATGATATTTTATCACAATTTCTCTCCCCATGCCACAGATTCCAAGGGCATTATTGTAAACTCTTTTTCTGTGTTTCTTCTCTGCCTTCTTTTATTGAGGAGAGTCTTCTCTGCTTGAATCTGTGTTTCAGAGGTACCAAACACTCCCTAGACTGTCAAGTGATCCCAAGCCAAGGTATGTGGGTATTCAGCAGATCTGAAAACTGCTGAAAGGGAGGGGGCTTTTTTTGTTTCACACTACATCCATTCTTCTACTTTGGTATCTGTGTGCTCTGTCAGTCCCACATCAAGCATCAAATCTTGGCATTTGCTTTTGAGGTGGGATGTCCTTACACTTAAAATTTTTGTCTTTGGAGAAGGAAATACTGCATGCAGCTGTGAACTCTGCAGCTGGGACAGTGAGGTGCTCCAGCTTGCTGTTTTGTCTCTTCTCCTGAAAATCTGTAAATTCAGATTTTTTCGTGGCAGCAGAAGCCGAAGCTTTTCATTAACTTTTTGGAACAGAGAGCACAGATGTGGATGTGCATTACGTGAGCTTAACACCGAGTCAGTAATATAAACCCTGAGTAATACTATTGAGATAAGAAAGTACTAAAAAAGTAACAGGTCCAACATGCAGGAGTTTGAACCTAACTGAACACAGTAAGCAGGAGTGATGCCTGATAATGCCTGTTCTTCTGAGTTTCTTTCAGAACACCATAACCAACACGTAAAATATAACCTGGATCCTGTGGGGCAGGCAGAAAAGAGAAGCCTAACTTGGAATGAGTCCTGAACTTGTTACTTGAGAATAACTGCATCTGAGTAACTGCAGTTAATTATCTGGCACTCAGCTTTGGGATAATGGAATTTGAGTGGACGGGAAAATAGCTGAAGTTTATTTTTTTGCAGATACTAAAAGCATTACTGTAAGTAAATGATAGATTCCAATATGTGCGGGTGGGAGAAGCTGAACAACTGTTATTTTTGGAGTTGCGCAGAAAATCTGTTTACCTTATTTCTTCAGAGGAATTAAAAAACCAATCCTCTGAGCTAAGCCAAAGCAAGAAACAGCCTTAACTTTTCCTGAAACAAAGCCCCACACACATTGTGGTGAAGAGGTGGGGAATAAATGAACAAAATGTGATCTTTAGCTTCCCTAAAAACAGTAAAGAATTTAGCTAGCTTTGATCTCTGTGTCGTTTAGAAGTGGGAAATCAAAACACTTCTTTCATTACATGTCTCAGTTCAAATTCACCAGTGTTTTTTACTCCTAAATTGAAACCCACCAAACACAGGAAGCAATTACCCAGCTTTCATGTGACCTTACAGATAGCTTTCACAAGCCTGGACTTTTTCACTGGACAGGCCCTTCATGTTCAAACGCCTCCTCAGTTCTGCTTATAAGCAGAGCTTTCCAAGCCATCATTGTTCCGGCTTTGGTAGGGGTTTGCTGTGGGCAAAAGGCATTTCCCTCTGCGCCTCCTGCCCGGCTGCGGCACCGACCTTCACCTGAAACCATGAGCCGCGGGCAGGTGGGAGGGAAGGTCAGCGGAACGGTAAGGCGGCGCTGCTGCTAGAAAGGCTGCTCTAGGCGGCTGGGGCCGCTGCGCAGGATGCGGGTTGCGTGGGGCCTGGCAGACAGTTGCAGCCGTCGTCGCCGTGGTGCTTGGGGACATCGAGAGGGGCTGTGGTCACCAGCGGGTGTGGATTGTCAAAGTAAGCTGGAATAACAGTCAGGAATCTGCCCTAAAAGATGTTTTGAAATATATTTTATTATGGGTTTTGTTATTATTTTAGCCTTCACCAAATTCATGTGTAGGGTTTTTTGCCCCCTTTTATTTTTATATTATTTTTTAAACCTGTATATACAATGCATCAAGAAGAAAAGACCTGGGAAACTCAGAACACCAGTCATTTACCGATTTTAAGTTTTGCATAGTTGGTGTGTGGCATAATGCGGACATGGCAAGGGATTGGGACTATGTGGTGTTTAAGGTCCCTTCCAACTCAAACCACTCTATCATCCCAAATAACCTTAGTCTCTAGGATTATAGCCATGATTGTGTTGACTCTTCAATAAGTTCTAATCAAATGTAAGCTAATGAGAGAAATTCCCCATTCTGTAATAGATCATCCACCATAATTTGTATATGAATGATTTAGCATAAAAGACTACTAAAACTGGCTAAAAAGGCCACTGAGTTTGGTTCCATTGTAATAGCTTGCACTGTTCTTAATTCTCATTAAAAGTAGTTCTTTGTCACGCTGTTACCTTTGGGGGTGGGGTTTTTTTGAGTCACATTCAAGCAGGACCATGTTGAGATCAGGATGTACTGAGTCATTGAAAACCCCACAAATGTTTTAACGTGAACTCTTTAAATATTTGTTATTTCTAAATGTTTTCTTGCTTTTTTGATGCAGGTTTTGATTAAAGTGACTTCATCTCGTAAACATAAAACAAAGAAGAACAATGAAGAAATATGTTGTAAATTCCACAGAAAAGGACCTCTCTGATGCTGGTAAGCCACAGGCATGAAAGCCATGTGTGTGTTTGAGGGCTATATTCCACAGCTCCAAATCTAAAGGTGTGTTATAAATCTTTCCTGATTGCTGTGGTGATTTCATAGGAAATTACACAAAGAGTTAACTAAAGCCAACACCTAGAAAACATTAATGTATAAAGTATTCCACCAAGTTCAACAAAGTTCATTTCCATTGTTATTCAGCTGGGTTTTAGCCTGGGCATGAAAATGCTCCTACAATAATCTCAGTAAGGTAAAAGCACATTATTACCTTCAAATGGTTGTCTAAGCAGGTCTTTAAACAAATCTCTAAACAAGCCTGATGTGAAAAACAGTATGTAGAAAATTCTGTTCATGGTGAGTCATTACGTAAAGTTAAGGTAAATGTAAGTTGGGTGTGACTGGTGCGTGGAGCCCTTTTTCTCCCCATGTGATTCGCAGCTAGCTCCCTACTGTGATTGCTCATCAGTTTATTTATCCATTTATTACATCTCATCTTATGCATTTAGAATCATAATCTTTCAGGGGTAGGATTCCTTTTTTGTGTAGATTGCTAAAGCCCCTAGCTTTATGTGGTAATTATTGCAATACAAAGGAATAATGAAGACTGCTATTACAGGCGAAGACATGATTCTTCTGTTAACTCCTATCTATTCTGTGTTACCTTCAGCAATTATAATCTTCTCCATAAGCAAGTCCACTTATTTCAGCAGTGCTTCTCCTCGTTTGCATTCAGTTGTGTAGGTGTTTGCAGGATGAATTAATTCTTGCTTTTAGATAGCTTTTCTGTATAAATATGTTTTAATTGTAAAAACAAAGTTTGTTTCAGTCTCATAAATGGAGCTGGGACCTTTTTTTTCTGGAGTAGAAGAGATGAACTGAAGAAAAATGAAGTTTCAAGAAAAATGCATGAGGCTTTTCCAAGAACATGAGAAAAACTAATCCTTAAGATTTAAATAAAAAAGAATCAGCAGGGAAAGCTGCAAGAAACTGGTACAAAAGATGTTTTATTAAGCAAAAAAAAAAAAAACTAAACCAAAAAAAACCCCAACAACCTAAACAAAAACTTTGCTTTTTATTTGACAGAATCTTCAACCAAGAGATACAACTCCTATTTCCAACACAATGAAAATCTTGAACCAAGTGACCAGTTAAAGCCCAAGAACAAAAAGTAGGTACTCTCAAAAGTAGGTACTCTTAAGAGCAGGTATTCTTTGAACTTAACACATTGGTCACTGGTGTACTGGGTAAGGTGCCCTGTGTGAGGGCAGGGCGGAGGAGGTGGCTAAAGAGTTTAATATAGCTTCACTAGAAAAAGCACATGTTCATTAGTCTTTTTTATTTTCTTCTAGGAAGGAAAATGAGAAGCCAGAGAAACAGGTGGTTGACATATTTGAATTGGTTAGTGTCCAAGTTGATGGTCTGCTTTATATTTTCTTTTTGTTACTTCTCGTTGTGAACTGTTTATGAATTGCAATTAATAGGCAATCAAATCTTGGAGAAAAAGCCTGAGACCTATTGATGCTAGACCTCTCTAAAATTTGTCCAGTTAGGTCATATTCCCCCCTCAGTGTATTGGTAGCACTGACAGCAGTTCAGCTGTAGTGGCATTGGAAGATGAAGCTCATCCCGGCTGAGGCTGACCTAGGACATATATACTGCACAGGCCCTTGCCTTTGCTTTGTAAAGGATGTATCCTATGTTTGACATCCGAGGCGTCTGTTTTCTGAGAGAGCTAGTGGTATGGTTTTGTATCAGTTTGCCATACAGCAGCTATTCACAAATAACATACACGTGGACTTGCTTATTCTGGAACAAGAGAAGTTTTATTCTTCTCAGTGTTATTCATATGTCACTTACACTTTGGAAGAGGGTTAGGACAGTCAGAAATAAAATGCTCTGATTTCAGATTAATCACATCCAGGAATAGCTATGGTATTTAAATTCATATCCTTCTTTAAACCAAACAACTGTTCAAGGGTAGACAAGCCTTAAGATACAATCCCTGCTGCAAACATTTTCTGCTAGTAGATATAACACAGGTGCTGGTCAACAACTCACTCTCATTTACATTTCAAAGGCATTATCTTAGTAAATATGTAACTAAAGGAACACAAAATAAAATGTATTGTACAGAGAATATTATCACTTAGAAACATGTAGGACATACACTTAGGGTTTTTTGCTGCCAAGCTGGGGAAGAATCATGTGTCCCGCCAGTATTCCGTTAGTAGCCATACTGAGTACTGATTTAAAGATGTATGGGACTTACTATAAAATTCTTATGTTCTGAGTTTACCTTCAGTTGGAGTGCTGTTGCTACTTGGAATATGTAGGTAGAAGTAAAGCGTAATCTGAAAGTCCACTGTAGTATAACAAATACTGAACTGTCAGGCATAACTTCACTTTCTGGTTTTGGGTTTTTTTAATGATCACATAGTTTCGCTATGCTGATCATGTGGATGTCCTTTTGTTACTAGTTGGTTTGATCACAGCTGTTGCAAATGGTACTGGAATGCCACTTATGGTCATTGTCTATGGAGATATGACAAACAGCTTTATGAAAAGCAGAGTGCAAGAAAATGTGTCAAGGTAAAAAGTTAAAATTAGATTTTCTATATGCCGGTTATGTTTCACTACAGGGGCTAAGACCCACCCTCATCCACCCTCTTTCCCTTCCCCAGGCTATGCACTGCTACACATCTAAAAAAGTATATAATAAGTAAAATTCATCCTGCTGGAAATTGCCCAGTCATTTTAATCAATCTTTAATGGCTAGACCAGGGCAGGAGGAGTGCATTGGATGTGCTCTTTATGAGTGACTTCAACTTTGGCAAGACAGTAAGAAGCATGACCACCTTTTGTATCATCAGTTATCAGGCTCTAATTACAGGACATTCCTTAAAAATAAATGTATTTACCAAATGATTTTGTATTTTGCAAAACCCCACTTGTAAAATACAAAATGTTCCAAATCTGATGACCCTAAATTACCCTGATTTATTTTCTACGTTACACTTTCACAAATATTACTACCTTTTTTTTTCCCACAGATACGTCAGTAAATAGTTCCAGCTGTCAGACAATTCCAGGCATAGATATAGAAAGTGAAATGACAAAGTAAGAGTCTTTGTAGTTGTTCTGTTTACAGGGCATTGGGGGATTTCCTTTTATTATGTTATTCCTTTCAGCAGAAGCCAAAGGTTTGCCTTCTCAAAAAGGCTTCTCAAGAATGTATCACAGGCTTCAGTATTTACATTGGTGGGGTAAACGAAGACTAATTGTTGCTTTATGTGTCTAACTTCTCTCACAACACACAGTGGGGCTTTTTGTTCCCTTATCACAGGTATGCTTACTACTGTGTGGGAATTGGTTTTGCTGTGTTGGTCCTGAGCACCATCCAAGCATGGATATTTTTGGTTGCTGCCACGAGGCAGACCACAAGAATCCGGCAGAAGTTCTTCTTTGCAGTGCCTCATGAGAAGATGGCTTGGTTTGATTCTGCCCAAATAGGAATGCTGAACACCAGGCTGACAGAGTAAGGATTCTGTTCATTTTTTACCTCTAAGTATGATGTTTTAAAGAAAACTGCTGTTTGTCTTTTGTGGTATAGCCTACAGAGAGTTAAAAAAAAACAAAAAACAACCCAACAAAAAACATAGAATGTGAAATGTTACTGCTCTGAGGGAGAAATTCATTATCCTTTTCAGCTTCATTTGTTCAGTTTCTGTGATACATGCATTGGAAGGGGTTTTGCTGTGAAATGCTTGGCATTGGCTTTCTAATGTCCATGAAGTACATAGCAGACAGTCTATATAAACAGCTCTGCTGTTTCCAGCTAGTTTACAAACACCGAAAGCTCTGAAACTTTGTTTAATGCAAATGAGCTTGCATTTGCATCAAGCCAGATCTCAGGATGGACTCTGTCCAGTTAAAGTCTTTGAGTTTTTCCATTGATTTAGATGTAGGGATGAGGGCTGTGTGCCCCAAGATGCAATGGGGCTGTATGCATGAACACAAATTAATTATTTTTTTCCTGGGTTTTATAGTAGCTTTGGACAGAGCTGTGTCTTGAAAGGTGTAAGAGAAGCTTAAGTGAAACCACTTTCAACTCTAATATCTATCTGTACGTTCTGAGAAGAGAAAGTGGGGAAGGAAATTTATGTGAAAGCCAGAGATTCTTCCAAATAATGGTTGTTTTGGTAAAATGGAGATGACCCTTGATCTCAGTCTGTAGCCAAAATTAAGAACATAAAACGCATCAGAGAGCTGAGTGGAAAGAACCATTTGGAGATGGTCACAGGATATGAGGAGGCTGTTTGGCTGTTTACTTGTATTACTCCATTTGGATGCTGGTTAAGGAAACTAGTCCATTTGTGACATAGTGACAGGGCGCAGAAACAGCAGAGAATGATGGAAAATAGAGAAAACGAGTCCTGAAAAATAGGAGGTTTCTGCTGTATTGTGGCCACACAAAAGACTGGAGGTACCGTTCAGTAGCTGTGGTTAGAAATTTCACTGTGCCAGTTAGGAAATGGCAAAGCTTCTGACAGTAGGCCACACAGCATGAAGCAGAGTGGGAGGAAGTTAGAATGAAAGGCATTCAAAGCTAATAAATCTTTCTCTTTTTTTTTTTCCCCCATGAAGGCATTGGAGACAAGATCTGTATATTTGTACGTTTTTTTGCCACATTTCTGGATTTCTGGCAGGGATTATTACAGGATTCATCTATGGGTGGAAGCTGATATTGGTGATTTTGTCTGTTAGCCTTCTGCTTGCTGCATCAGCAGCAGTTTGGTCATCTGTGTGTGTGAATTAAAAACCAAAGCAAACCAGAAAAACAGTACAACTCTTATGCACAGGAAAGAGAGAATGGGAGCAACCTAGTGTGGTTTCTAAGTTGGTACTGTTGGCCCTATGCTTACTTTGTGATTTCTGCTCCTCGTGTAGCTTTTCTCTGAGTTCCCAAGCATGTACTTGTGAATCATGTTCCTTCTGTCCATGTACTCTGTCCTTATGGCTTGTCACAGGAGGGTAATCTGCATCGCAGCATCTTTGCACAGTGATTTCTTCATGCAGAGAACTGGGGAAGTCCAGGCACACACATGTGGCCCTCGCTCTTAACATAGATACTTTTCAAGCTCTTTCCATCTGCTCAAGTACAATACCATATCTCTTGCAAATAGTTTACCAAGCTTCATGCTGTGTACAGGGTAGACTCTAGGACATATATACAGCTGCTACTGGAGTGATATAAATTAGTAAAAACACCTGGAGAGGTTTCCCTTTCAGATAAGAAAACATTTCCGCTTTGTGAACTGTTGTAGCCACATTCATGGGTACCACTTGTACTCCTGAGTGTTATATGTACTTGTATATAGTACTAGGAAGTTTTTCCTACTAGAAGCATTTCAGATAAGCTAGGAAGAAGAACATTAGAAGCTGTAATGTGACTACCTTCAATGTCTACTGGTGCTCTGAGTTTCTGAACACCCGAAAACCCTGCAGAGCAGCAACAGCACACCTTCCTGACCCACACGCACATCATAGTGTAGTTCAGAGGCTGTCCTCAGGCTGGGAGGAAAGTGATCAGTCATGAAGCTCATCTGATGCTCATGGTAGTCTTTCACTGTAATGAGGATACAATCAGAGAATGAGCTGGAACTGGAGGAAATTCAGGGCAAAGAGAAGAGTTGACAGACTCCTTCCTAAAATCTCAACTTGTGCCTTGAGCAGTGTTCGTTCTTATTCAGTGATATAGTGTGTATATCCTTTCAGCAGAATGCAGTAACACTGTTTCTCAACTTTCCAGTTACTGGCATCCCTTACTGCTAAACAGCTGTTTGCTTATGCCAAAGCAGGAGCTGTGGCGAAATAAATTTTGACAGCAGTCAGGACTGTTGTGGCTTTCAATGAGCAGCAGAAGGCATTCGCAAAAAGTAAGTTTTTGAAATTCTATTTTAAATATGGAGCAGGAGATTGGCTGGGGGTTTGGTCTGGGGGCCAGGGAAGGGAGGCAGGGGAGTCTCCTTAGTGTCATTTTATCTTTCTATAAGTGGACAGCTTACCTGAAATAAAAATGCGTAAATAGACCTAGTCAGTGCATACAAGGTACTTTTTGTTATTACTGCAGCCCAGACTCAAATTTCTCCTCTGATAGAGATCTGGAGTGGAATAGAAAGTGAAAGTGGTAGGAAGGTTATCTTTACCTAGTAGTCAAATGCAGAGAAGCATGTGATTAATTGCTTAACTTTTAGAACATGCACTGCTGTTCTGATCTCTGATTGATGAGCTTATGTTCAAACTTCACTGGATAACAGCCTTCAGCAAAATCACATTACTGGCTTTTATTATTTTTACAATTTGCAAATAACACTTGCAGTTGACCTAACCCAGTGTTGGCCCTAGTCATTTGTAAAAGGGTAAGGTGGATATGACTGACCACAAATTTATTCACATATATATCAGATAACTCAACAAGCATAAACAATATGCAAGTACAGGGCATCACCAGTACCATGCAGCTGGGAAAGGCAAACTGGAAGACCTGATTCATATGATCCATGAATCTCTTCTATCTTTTTTTAACTCTCATGTTTACCCTGCCCTTGTGAAATTTCTAAGGCAATGTTAGCCCTAGCTCAGTTGTCCTAGAGCCTGTTGCTGCGTTCACCTGCTTCCAAGGGCTGAGCTCTGACTATCTTACAGCACTGTGTTCTGCTTACTGGGATTTGTCCTTAAGTTGCAACAATATTAAGACTCTTTCTGCTTATGCAGTAAAGGCAGAAAAGCCCTAAGATGACCTAGGTAAGTTGTCCCTCTCCTTCCCTTCTTCTCGGTCCCTGCAAATACCAGGGTCTGAAAATCCAGTGACAGGAGCTGCTTCAAACTATTGTTCCTGCTTAGGTTTTTTTGTTGTTTGGGTTTTTTTTTATGAGGTCTAGAAAAAAAACAGCTAATACCTGAGTAACTCCATGACAGCAAGGCCTTTCCTCCATAGTTGTCCCATCAGCCTCTCCCACAACTCTACCTCCAGTTAATGTAAAAACCCTTGGAACTAGTGGCTCTCCTAGGAACATTATCTGCTAGGGACAAACACTCCTACCAGGGGCTGACTAGGGCATTTTTCAAGCTCCTACACAACTCTTGAACGAAGGCCTCATGGTTTGGAAAACCTTTCACTGCACAGTGCCTCCACTGAGTGCAAATGTTTATGCTTGCAAGAGATCTTCAGTCATTTTATGTTTCTGGCAGTGGTTTGGCTCCTCCTTTGTAGCTGAGTGATCACATGTACTCATTACACTCCTTAAATCTAGTTCTCATTTCCCTGGAGGACCTGTGATGCTGTTGACTCAAAGGTAGGGCTAGGTTTTAAGAACACAACCAAGCCAAAACTTTTAAATATATTTGAGTAATGATACAGCATTAGTAGCCTGTGGGTAATTTACATGAGCAAAATTAATACACGTTGTTTTAAGATTCCTTCCCAGCTGACTCGATTTCATTTCTTCTTTTTATGGGGTTGTTTTTCATAGAAAACATATATTAGGAAAAAACTGCCAGCTGCTGAGCATGTCAATGGCAAGTAAAAAGATACGCTATCCGTAGGCTATGTTTTCCATAATGAGCTTGAGTAAGTGAAAGCTGTTAGCTGGAAACTATAGATGAATGAATACAAACTGTTCTTAGAGGAAATAATTCTCCAGTTGAACTTGTCAGTCTTCATACTAGTCTTCCATGTCCACTTGTTTGCTATATTGCCATATTAATCAGTAAATTAACCTAAAGGAAGGAGTCCTGGCTTCCCAGAATAGCCAGTATGAGAACAACTCAAATGCCAGAGGCAGCTCTATTCATTTACCTACCTTAATCTGTAGTGCCTGGGCTTGCTTTTTGTTTTACCTGTTTTGAATGTGGAAGACTAAAGTTTACCTTGGGTAGGTAATGTTGATAAAACTTTTTCAAGGTTTTCTTTTAGGACAAATGGCTCAAGAGTGATACTGCGTCTTCGAGAATAACCATGTTATTCAATTGTTTTCTAAATGTCTTCTATAATGGTATGACAGTGTTGCCAATATATGCCAGAGCAGATTTATTAAAGTGAATTCTATCTTTATTAGTCTTCTGTCAAAAAAATAAGTCTGTATTCTTTCTGTGAGACTTTAATTGCTTTTATGGCAGAAATCCATTTAATTGAAAAAAGGGCAGTGGGAAATATCAGTCAGAGTGGCATGTGGTACCAATCAGATTAATGATTTCCTTATCCACTTTCAGATATGATGCTAACTTAGAGGTGGCTAAAAGTGTTGAACTGAAAAAATCCATTACCACCAGCACATCTCTAGGTGTTTCACAGTTTCTCATTTTTGGACCCTATGCACTTGCATTTTGGTATGGAACCAAGCTCACTGCTGAGGATGAAAATTATGACATCAGCCGTGTGTTAATTGTAAGTGCAGCAATGCCAGCTTTGAAAAATGCTCTGTAGCCTCAAGAAAATAGTTATGTCAGTACTGTATATAATTATCTCTCTTTTTCTGCCAAGTGCTTGCTAAATTAACTGTTAGCAGCTCGTTTGAAATAAAAGAACTGAAAGGAAGGCATTCATCTTCCCTAGCTTCTGATACAACAAATTTGAACAGGACACCTTGAATTCCCACTCTAATCAATGTAGAGGCAAAAGTGTCTGTGCTTCGTCACTTGTCTTGCACCCTGTTGTAGGGCAGGATGAACAAACTAGAGCTGATGGTTAGGGAGCAAAAACAAGTAATCTGGACTGCCAACAAAATTCTAGCTAGACACTAGGATTAAATGAATACCACTGGTGTGCTAAAAGTGTACTGATAAGTCCTCAATATCTCATTTAGCCATAATGTCTTTTTGCATATTTGTTGTGGTTTACTTGAAGGTGTTTACCGTACCTTACCAATATGTCCAAGTTGGTAATGGTTTGAGGATATTTAGCTATCTTCTTGTTCTCAAAAGTTTGGTTATATGCTTAACTTACACACTAAAGCGATGTCTGATGAGTTCTCCTGAGTATGGTTCCTCAAAGCACATGAAGTTAATCCTGTGTTGGTCACATAGGTGGGATTTTAGTTAAGAAAATATGGAATAAATTTTGTAAGCCTCTTAGCTTTGAGAACATCTGGAAAGCAACACAGAAAGATATTTGTTCTATTCCTACATGATAGAAAATGCAAGAATATCAAAAAGAAAATTTATTCATGGCACAAAAGCATGTTTCAGTAGTTACCATTCACCCCAGGAAAATGAGGAGTGAGCAGGAGTGACTGAAATGCTCTTTTCACTTTTGTATTTATTTTCCTGGAAAGTGTGCAGTCGAAAGACGTGGACATTTAACAGCTGAGCACTGGTGGCTCTGTAATCACTGTTAATTGCGATGCTACCCTCTGTCTCCTGGAAGTGTTCTTCTCTGTGTTCATCATAGCCTTGACCCTGGGCTAGGCAGCTCCCAACTTGGAGAAGGTGGCTAATGCACATGGAGCTGCCTATAAAGTGTATCAGATTATCAATAAAGTAATTATGTAAGTGGAAGCCTTTCAATCACACTTAATTCCACCCCCCTCTTTTTTGTTCCTCAAGAGACATAACCAAAAGCATTCATAACTATATACGTATATTCAAACTATAAATGCTGACCACTGAAACCTGTAATATTTCAATTCATATCAAGAAAACTGCTTCTTTATTTGTTACAATGAATGTTGGGAAATCAGACATGTGTATCTGAGATTGATGGATGAGGTCTTTCTCTAATATTAGAGTGGCAGCTCCAGAGGGAAAATAGTAAGGCATGAAATTCTATGCACAATTTCAGTTGAGCTGTTGGTTTTTTTGGTTTGTTTTTTTGGGGGGAGTTGATAAGGAGGGGATTAATAGTGCCATTGAAAGCTTTAAATCATAAAGCTGCAGTGCTGATGTTGCTATGAGAAAAGGTTTCCACATTGTTATTATCGAGGTCTTGCTGTGTTATGCAGCAATGGGATATCTGTATATATAAAATATTTTAAATAAGTAGGACTAGAAAGCTCTTGGAGAAGTGGCTACATCATTCTTCTTGATGTGAGTGTAAACTCCTCCTACAGAGACAACTGAGGGCGATGTTTAGCTGCAAGATAGTACAGCCAAGTTCTGCAATTACAGGTTTTCTGGTGTGGATTTTGTTGCGTTTGAAAATGTAACATATATAATGTTGAAAATGTAATATATTTGTCATAGTAGAATTAACAGTGAGATGTTCCCCTGCATTCAGCATCCTGTGAGTAAAACACAGCAGCTCTGCCAGTACACTTCTGTACTGAAGTGTAAACCAGCAGCTGAGAAAATAAAGAAGAGAATGATGTGTCAAGCTGAAATAACAGTTCCAAAAATGTAATAAGCAGCAATGTATTTTAAATATATATTTTAAATATATTTTAAACCTCTTTCCAGAAACGGCTTATAGACAGCAGTTCTAAGGAAGGCTACAAACCAGACAGACTCACAGGAGAAATTGAATTCAGAAATGTCCATTTTGGTTACCCATCCAGACCTGATGTTAAAGTAAGTGTTCATTTTAGATTAATCTACTGTACTGAAATTATGCAGCCTATGTCCATATTATTTGCCTAATGTTGGTTTTGTTCTTGAATGCAAAATACATTCCTGTCTTGAGAGGCAGGACATTTCTTTGTGCATTATTGGGGGAAAAAATAAAGCCCTAGATCTACTGCCTCTGGACAAGGCTAAGAATGTGTTACTCGTAGTCTGAATTTCTGTGAACAAGAACTCTGATAGACCAAACAAGATTTTTCAAGATCTGCCATTAAAGCTTCTAGACTCTACACAGTTAAATCAGGAAGTAGCTCTTTTCAGTCTTTTGTTCAGAGTAGCTGTGCTATCCCATGTGAAATATGACCTCTGAGATAGGCTTTACAGCAATATGCCATCACATGGATTGAAGCATATCATCCTAAATACACATTTGAAGCCAAATGTTATTTTGGGCAGATGTTAAAATTGCTGTTCAATAAACTGATGTTCCTATTCTTTGCCAGTTGAACTTCCCTTAATACCCTTATCATGCAGTGCTATGTATGTTACGCCATGGTGGTTACTTTTGTGGTGATCTAGCTGATTTGACCTCTCTACCATATTCAACAGTTTGTAATCTTTTGAAGACCCTGATAAAGGTGAAAGGAAAAGAGGTTTGCTGCTGCTGTTACTTGGTGAAGAAAAAGGTAGAAATAGAGATTTCAAATGTCAGCAATTAAAAGCTGGGCATGCCAGTTAAATGCTGAGAATGGGAATGTTCATATCACTGTGTCTGTTTCTTCAGATGGCTCTTCCCACCTCAGTCATCTGAGGTCTGGCCCATTGTGCATCAAATCTGTTTCCAGGACACTAAGGCTGCTGAAGGGCAGAGTCAGAGTTAGGCTTTCTTCCAAACTGTAGCCAGTGTAATGCATCTTCTTTCACTCTTGGCTCAGAAATTAGAAGTGAAAAGCAGACTCTTCATCCTTCTTCCTAAAAATGCTATTCAGTCCCATGAGCTAGCTGTGCAATGGGTCTACACACCAAAGGGAGGGAAATAAGAAATATTTTGTCATCCTTCCCCAGTCTGAGTCAGCAACTCTCCCTGCCTAGAGTATCAACATTATTTAATAGGGCCAGAGGGAATCAGCAAAGATGTGTGAATGTTACCCACAAGTTATCCATGATCTCTCAAGCAACTGATGCAACACAGTGTAATCTCCCCTGTCCAGGCTAAACCAAATCAACCTCAGGAGTCTAGTTATTGTAAGTTTTAATCTTGACAACACCTTGCCTGATAAAAGAGGTTTAGAAATAATCTTTAAGGTGGTTGCGACTATTTGCATCTGGAGAAATTATGGTATCCAAAATATAGGTCTTACTTGATAATGCAGGCACCAGGATATGAGCTTCCTGGAGAGGCAAACCTTGCTGGATGTAACATGGGAAGAGGAGAGCAATACTGCAACTATTTTAATCTCTCACTACAAAAACATGTGTAGGCAAAATTATAAATCAACCTAGTATAAACAAGAAGAGTTTCCATAGCAGCCAAATATCTTGGAAACTACACAGCATTACTAGTATATGACATGGATGTCTTTTGAGGTAAAATGTTCCTAAATATGAAAATGACAACAGAGATATCTGTAACTGCTCCCAGGTTGCTGAGGCTGTTAACAATAAGTATTGGGATTTATTAAGGGCTTTCCAGAAGTTACCTTTCCAGAAGATATCAAAACAGTCATTTATATTCTAAAAATAGAACAAAGCAGAGTTGTTTCTCAGCAATAATGTTTAGCACCTTAGAAGTATTCTGTGAGACTCATAACTGTTATGCCATTATCTAAGCATTGGAAAATGGAGGGCAGCAGGAGAATGTAAGACCCCAAGCCTGCTACCCAATCACACAAATTGGATAAAGTGAACGATCAAGTTTAGAGTACTGTGGCTGTGCCTATATTAGTTGATTTGAGTGTGCTGGGGAATTTTCCCAGGCACTGGAATGCAGTGATCTATGCAAGAGAACTCTTAAAATGTTTCTTGGCATGAACTTGGCTTTGTTCTAGTTATCAGTCTTCTCAAGTAATTCCCGGGCTTGGTTTCGTAGACTGAAGGATCCAGGGACCATTCCCAAAAGGCAGGTTGCATGTAGCCATCCTGTTTCAAAGGCTAATACACTTCACAAGCATAGATGCAGTCTCTTTCATATCAGTGCCCCAGAATATTCCCAGGTACAATTAACTTACTAATATTGCTATCTGTCCAGACTGTGCCCCTTTCTACTGACTTGACTATTGCTACAGTTACCTTGACAGACTGTTCTCTAATCAAATTTGTCAAACTAAAATATAAATGTTTAATTTATTCTTCTTTCTCCCCAGGTCCTCAAAGGTCTAAACTTGAAAGTTTTAACTGAAAAGACCATTGCTTTAGTTGGTGCCAGTGGCTGTGGGAAAAGCAGTACTATTAAAATGCTGCAGAGGTTCTATGATCCTGTTGAGGGAGAAGTGAGTGCTTGCAAGTAAACTGTAAAAAGCTGAGAGCCATTAGGGTAAGCATTAGTTTCCCATATTGGCTGAATCTTTATTTTTTTTTTTATTATTTTTTTTTTTTTTTTAGTATTTTTATTAAATTTGTGCATATCTCTGCATAGTTTAGTATTTCCACAATTTAAATTTCAAATGAACTGTCTTCTGTGGCCAGCAGAAACAGGGAGGTTATTCTTCCCCTGTACTCAGCACTGGTGAGGCCGCACCTTGAGTACTGTGTCCAGTTCTGGGCTCCTCAGTTTAAGAAGGACGTGGAAACGATTGAGCGCGTCCAAAGGAGGGCAACGAGGCTGGTGAGGGGCTTGGACCACAAGCCCTACAAGGAGTGATTGAGAGAGTTGGAGTTGTTTAGCCTGGAGAAAAGGAGACTCAGAGGTGACCTTATCACTCTCTACAACTTCCTGAAAGGAGGTTGTAGACAGATGGGGGTTGGTCTCTTTCACCAGGCAGCAACTGATGGAACGAGAGGACACAGTCTCAAACTGCGCCAAGGAAGGTACAGGTTGGATATTAGGAAGAAATTTTTCACAGAAAGAATAATAAAATATTGGAACGGTCTGCCCAGGGTGGTGGTGGAGTCACCATCCCTGGATGTGTTTAAAAAGAGATTGGATGTGGCACTTGGTGACATGGTTTAGTCGAGGTGTAGGGCATGGGTTGGACTCGATGATCTTGAAGGTCCCTTCCAACCTGGTAATTCTGATTCTGTTAGTTTGACTTCATTATTCTCCTCCTTCTTCTTGCAGTACTATGCCAGAAATAATAAATACCACAAGTCTTTGAATAGATGCAAGATCTGGATTCAAAATTATTTTCATCAACAATTGGCTTTTCTGTAAACGTTTTTAGGCAAAGCATAATCCAACAGTGTTCTGCTGTATTCTGCTTTTAATTGAACGTAAGCTAAAACCTAGAGAGAGTTTTCCTATTTTAAATGGTTGTTTTCTTGCCTCATTTTTCTCCACCTGCTAGCCCACAGCCAAAGTTTCCATTGTTACACACTATATGTTTCCTCTACCACTAAACAGTAGGTCCAGTCAGTAAATGGTAAATACTTTCCAGAAGAAATTTCCAAAGGCAAAAAGGAGGAAAGTAAACAATATATTTTTAAGGAAAATATTTGGTTTATACTTAATATTTGAAGAATGCTACTTAGTGGCTGTCACTGCTAGTCAGAACTAAGTAAGCATTTCAAATATTAAACACTGAACTATCACTATATAATGCATCAAGGTGTTTATCCATTATCAACACAGTTGTTTCTTTGACTTACTGTTTCTGCCACTGTTCATTCCTGCCCCCATGCCTCAGTTTGCTGTTCCTCCCCTGTGCTGATGTCAGTGTTCCTAGGACCACATTGCAAATGTTTTAAGTTAAAAATAACTTTCCCTTCCTTTTTAGTTGACATGGACTGTTTCTTCGATCTGGTGTATAGCACAGCCACAGAGACAATTGCGTTGCCACAACTGCAAGGGCAGCAAACTGGTACAGGGGCATGAGAACTGGGTAGAAAACATGCACAGAAGCTCAAAGACTCTTAAGCCAACTTTGACAGGATGGTTATTGGTGGGGAGAGAACAACAAGAAAAAACACGATATGTTTTCTGTTTATTCTGCTCCACACCATTTTCTAGCTTGCATAGTGGATGGAAAAACTACAGTTATAATTTCTCCCCCAGCATAGTTTTCTATTATGACTACAATTCTTTTCTTTTTGGTTCTTGTAGCTGATACTTAAGTAATAGTAAATAATTGTTTTATTATTAATAGACTGCATTTCCTCAACTTCATTGACATGCTTTTCCTCTCAGATCACCTTAGATGGTTGTGATATTTGGACTCTTAATGTAAAGTGGCTACAAGAAGATATTGGTATTGTGAGCCAGGAGCCTGCTTTGTTTGCAGCAGTAGCTGATAACATTCGCTATGGCCAAGAAGATATTTCTGATGCTGAAATTGAGCAAGCAGCCAAGGAAGCCAATGCTTTTGACTTTATATCTAGACTGCCTGATGTGAGTTCATGAACTTCTTTTGAGTATAAGAATGAAATGTCCATTTAGGCTGGTGTCTTGTTTCTGAGAGGGAGAGAATGGGAACTCAGTTGTAGTATAACTTCTCAAAATACTCTCCTAGCCTCCAGTAGCTTTCAGTTCAGGGACTTTTTGAATTAAATATTGTGCCTTTGGTTGGTTGTCCTCAACAGATTTGTGCTTAAGTCTGGAAAAAATGTCAATGGCTTAACTCGAGAGAAGGGAAGCTTCACAGCTGTACTGTCATGAGAACTGTGCATGAGGCACGGGAAGTTGGGAAGATCTAGAAATACAAAAACCTTTTGTCAGCAACTGTTTGCACATTCAGTAGAAAATGTCTATGAATAAGCATGTCCAGAACCAAGGCTGGTTTTAGCAGCTGGAAGCTTGAGCTCTCCTAGTGCTTGAGATTCATAGCTTTGGACCCTTTCCTAGCAGCAGGTCTCTTACTCCTTTCAGGGTGGTGGTGGGAAGTGAGGTCAGTCATTCAAAACATCCTCAGGAATGTATGGTGATATGTTCTTCCTTTTGATCCTGCGGTTAAAAAGTGGAAAAAATGCCTACCTGGGACTTGATTTCAAATTCTTCTACAACAGAGAGCTTGGCTCTCTCAAGAATGTGCCATTTCTAGTACGTCAATCTATTCCAAGGTTCCTTCTTCTCAGGAAGAATTATTTGATCGTATTTATTATATAGTAAAAGAATACAGTGAACTTTGAGAATTGCCACTTTAGAGGGAGTGACAATCAACAGGAACCACTGGATGTAGTTGCACTTTTCTTCTGTCCTTGCTCAAGTCAGCCAGATAAAGATACCTCTAGTCTAGAAACTAGGTACTTATGATCGCACAGAGCAGTGAGGATTTCAGAGACCCTATAACTTCTGGTTTGTTTTCTCCTTTCTCAGAAGTTTAACACTATGGTAGGAGAAAGAGGTGCTCAGCTGAGTGGAGGACAGGAGCAGCGAATAGCTATTGCCCATGCCCTAACAAGAAATCCCAACATTCTTCTTCTGAATGGAGCTACATCCACACTAGATACTCAGAGTGAATCCATAGTGCAAGCAGCTCTTGATAAGGTATGAGTCATGTTATTGAAGCTACCAGTCACCATGAAAAGGTGCAATAACACTTAAGAAAAATTACCATACAATATTAAGTATAGGTTTTCATTTATCTAATAGTTATTTTAATGTATTAAAAGCTAAGTGAAAAATTCTGCCTTTCACTTCAGTAGTTATGCACAGTGAGCTATGAGTTTCAAGTATGCCTCAAGGGAAATACAGAATTTGCCACCTTCATTAATGGTCAGTTTAAATGCAAAATAAAATGTAGCTGTTGATCTATACTGAAATTAGTATTGAGGTAACTATATCTTATACCAGTGCATTCTGAGAAGCAAAACACTAATCAGAGCTTACGAAAACACAGTGGAGTGCCAGGGTTAATCCTGAGATACGTGGAGTTTATACATGTGTTTACATAAAGACGTATGTCTGTATTTGCTGTTGGTTTAAATAAGCCACTGAAGGCAATGTGGATTCAGCATTGTTGAAATAAAAGTTTCAGGGTCTGGCCTTAAAAGCCAAAGTTAAGACTGGCATTTCTCACTGATAACCTATAGGCTCTTGCCAAAGTAAGTACAAAACAGACTCTACATAGCAGAGAGGGTTTTGCATACCATCAAGTGAACTCCATTGTCTGCTGTCCTCCTATAGCTGCTTCGCAGGTTGCTGGAAACAGTTACTGCACACTGATATCCATATCATAGAATTCATTGGTATGACTGAGTGAATGTCTCTGGTAGCAGTCAGAGTAGGGAGGCCAATGACTAGACAGGCTGATTTATCTTCTAATGCTGCTGTGGCATATGAATAAGGCATTGCAACAAAACTTATGCTCCCTTTGCCATGTTGCTTCCTTTCTGTGGGAAAAGAAAGTTTCGAGTTCCAGTAACATGAATGGCACTTTTCCCAAGACTAACCTATGCAAAGGGAGTTGTAGGAGACTTTTTGGTGTCATTGATTTTGTTGTAGTGCGTTATAAACAGAGTTAAAGCATCAGATGAGAAAATCTGACTCTCTTTTCTCCACCAGGGATTCATATTTGGGAAGTCTGGGGAAATACTAACAATGAGACTGCACTCTTTGTCTTTCAAAGCATTACTTCAGCAGGTATGAATTATGCAAGGGTATCATGAGAACCAGACGACTTTTGCAGACTCTTACAAGGTACATATAGGGTTTTAATTGTGTGGTCTGGAGAAAAGAAAACTAAATCATATCTCTTTTACCACTAGAATAGGAAAAAGTATAACTTTTCTGAAGTTCTTTTAATCCATGTACAATTTGACTCAGTGCTGCTGCTGCTGCAAATAGTTTGATTTTGAAGGCGTGTTGTTGCAAATATTTATATTTCTGGCATGCTAATATGCACACAGTCTGTGTGTGCAAGAATGACCAAAAAATATTTAATCTCCCATTTCTTGGGTGGTCATGATGCAAGTATGTAATACATACATTTAAGTCTGATCTGTTTAGTTATTTATATTTCAATCTGCATACTACAATCCATAGTAAATAGACAATGTGGTAATTTGTCTACTGGAAAAAAAAAAAAATCACATTGCCCTATTGCATTAAGAATTACCCATGAAAAGAATAAAGTTAATATATTAAACCTTTCCTGTTAATTTGTGCAAATTCATGTCACTTGCATAGAAGCTTTGAGAATGCATAACTCGGCACCGCACAGACCCACTGGGGACAAGAACCTGTATGTTCACGGAAACATCTGAGAGGATAAAGTCATGATTAAAAAACCCTTGCCATAGCCTTTGGAGGTAAAAGAGCTTCACTTTATGTATGTATGTACAAATATAGATGAGCAATTGCTCTTCTATAGTTAATGGAATAGGTAACATGTAAGAAGAGAATAGTTAACTTCTTCAGGCCCAAGAAAGGATTGAGTAAAAGGGGTTTGTAATAAAAGTTTCTAAATAGGCACATACATAAAAACATCACAACTCATAACACTTTGATTGTAAACAATTAGGTGTTCACAATAGAATAATGTTTTTTAAGCTTTCTCTTTTAGTTTACTTGGAAGATGCTAACTACAAAGGAAAAATAATGCAGTTAGCCACATGACTTGTACTTCCTTTTCCCCATATCCTACCTGAGCTGGAAATGTTCATTTTATTATTCATCCTGATAAATCTGAAATCTGGTAAGAACATGTAATTTTTTGAAACAAAAATTCATGTCTTTTTTTGCAAGAGATTGGAGGGTATGATGATCAGAAAAACACTGTTGCAGTTCTGTTAACTTGGCTTGCTACAGATGCTTCCCAAGTCAAAGGGGTATGCTGACTCTCTTTTGTATATTTTTTAAATGTTTTTTTTTTCTTAGAAATATTAATTGCAATTGGCAAGGGTTACTGAGATTACACAAGGTAGTGAATCTGCCTCACAAACTGGAAGGTACATTAGATAACATGCTGTTGACACCTTGGAAATGGTCTTCCAGCTGATAGTTTATGAAAGCTATCAAAAATCCAGCAGATGTTCGCATACTTTTCATTTCTCTCTATGCAAGTCTTTAAGCTAAGTATATAATAAGCATAGACCACTTCACCATGCAAAATGGAATCTGCATATGTGCTGGAGACTAGAATCAGTGGACCCCAGGTTCTTACACCCTATGATGGGTGCCACTTGAGCACCACAAAGAGGTGGCTTCTGCAGATGATGCAAACCCTTACCAATCTTAATGAAGAGAATGCTTCTTCCTATCCCCACCAGTTATGTTTCTCACACGTGCAGACCAAACAGTAAGAAATTGCCCAACATTAAGAAGAATCATCAGGGAAGACGATGGCCAAGGGAGGGAATTGCTCAGGGACTGGTACGGGAGAGGTGGACACTGGACATTCTCAGGAAAGTATGGCAAATTTTACACAATTCTTCCTACTGCTCACCTCATCAGCAGTCCCCACAGTCTGCCAAATGTCTCTGTTTCTTCCCTTCTCCTGGGGGGCAAGAGGGAAATCACTGCAGGACTTCTGGGGGAGAAGTTCACTAGTTTGTGTTAAGATGTCTTTGTTTCCTTCAAATCTGTACAACAAAACCCTTTAAATCTCTACATTTTTCAGTCTCCATAGACTTTTGTTTCTCTCTCCTGTCCTCCTTCCTTGTGGATGTGTAGTGAGAAAATAATCTTTGACAAAACTTAGTAATTTTCATCTTTTAAAGTTCTGGTTTGCTTCAGTGACATTGAACTGTATCACCTTATCAGGGCAGTAGAAAGAATGGGTGCACAGGGTTCCCTCACTACAAAAGCCAACTAAGGGCGCAAATTGGTCTCCAAAGCTATTGTGTTGTCTGGAGCACTACAGAGTGTCAACAAGTAAATACCATACCTCATGCTGCACTGGCTGAAGTTTCCAAATCCATATTTATGTGCAGCCCCTAAAACATTCAACAACAATTCACCTTGGCATTGGTTTAATTATTACTATTTTTCACGGCAGGAAAGTCTTTGGCAAAATAGAGAATTTTTTGCTTCCCACCCAAGGATTTTTGTCAAGCCAAATTTTGGAAGATGAACTATTTCCACAGGGCTGTTTTCAGACCTTTTTTTCTGCAGATCCGAGCCCACCCTTGTGCTGGATGCTAATCATCTCTCATTTTAAAATTTTTTGATGAAAAGGTTACACAGGCTGGGAGGAGACAGTTATTTCTTCAGTTTGAGTTCATCTTTCCCACTCATTATCACACAGAGATAAAGCATTTCTGCAGGGTGGTCAAATGCAGGTTTTTATTCAGAGAGCCAAATCCCAGGTGCAGCAATGTGAGAACCTGAGAATGAATAGTTTCCAGCAACATTAACGAACAAGTCAACGAATGAGGCATTGGCACAGGTTGCCCATAGAAGCTGTGGCTGCCCCATCCGTGGCAGTGTTCAAGGCCAGGTTCGACAGGGCTTGGAGTGACCTGGTCTAGTGGAAGGTGTCCCTGCCCATGGCATGAGGGTTGGAACTAAGTCATCTTCAAGGTCCCTTCCAACCCAGACCATTCTATGGCTGTTGTTAGGGCAAAGCCTCTCTTACCTAATGCTGGGCACCCAATTGCCAACCTGCTCTACTGTGACAGTCTTCTATGCCTCTGATAGTGTGAGAAGTCCCAGGTACATATTTCATTAAGCAGCTGTCGTGACCAACTGTTTAGACTGCTTTAAGCTGGCTTGAAGGCCTGAATGCTGGCAGGTATGAGGAATGTCTAGAACAGCTACTTCTAGGTGCATGATGTCCATGCACATGACCACTCATGGTTTCATTTTCCAGCTGTACTGCTGGCCCTGACTATATAGTAATTTGAAGTGGTGATATAAGTAACAAAATCTAATGACTAATATTTGAGGGGCTCTGGGGTTTTCTTAGGCAACTGGGAGCTGACTTGGACTGATGGCTGTGACTGTCCTTACCCTTCTGATTGCCATCATTATTGCTTTTGTCTACAGCTGGCAGTTAACTTTGCTTGTCCTGGCATGCATTCCATTCCTTGTTGCTACAAGTGTGGTGAGCCTTAGCTCTATGTCTGGTCATGCTGCAAAAAGATCAAAAAGCTTTGGAAGAGGCTGGAAGAGTAAGTTCTCCAATTTTAACTACAGGGTTATGGTGTGAGATCACTTTTAAGGATAACATTGTAGCTATATTACAGCTGACTCAATTATCCAAGATAGATGAAAGGGAGAGATGTCAGGAAAGAGTGGGAGATGAAGGGAATGTTTACATATCCCCAAGAAAAGCAAAACATAGATAATGCAAACCATCTGTAAATTAAGCTATAAAAGTGCATTTGAAAGTCCACATAGAGATTTCTGGGCAGGGATAGCTGTAACAGTGGTAGCCCCAACACTGGTGTGCTTCATGCCTAGGGTGAGCAGCATGGCTCTGCACTGATCTGTGCTGTGGCCTGAAGTGTTCCAGGGCTGAGCCACCAAACCATGACACTGGATTTTATGATGGAATGGCAAACCACTATGTGCCGAAGATTTTGAGGGTACTGCCTTTGTTTACCTCATAGCACTCTTCCAGGAGACAGAAGTAGTCCATGTAAAAGTGCAAACTGTCCAAATGACTGGTGTTTGATCCTGTTTCATTAAATGAGGTTTAATTCATTGAGATCACAGCCCACAGGTTAGGGCAGGGTCTTCTGACGCTGCATGCTAGCACAAGGTTCTGAACTCAACTGTATTGTTCGCTTCAGCCCAGCCTTGTCTTGTGACCATGGGGTGAATAATTTCATTATTCTGAGGTTTCCTTAACTGGTGGTAGACCTCCGTCTCCTCTTTAAAGCAAGCACATTCTGAGCTAAAATAATAAATGCTAGAAAAGAGGCTGAGGGTTTAGGAGTTCTGTTGTAGCTTGCAGTTGTAAGGGATTACCTCTTATTTGTTTTATCTGCCAATTTACATTTCAACAAAAACAGTTGAAAACATAAGAACTGTAGCTTCACTGACCAAAGAAGTATTTTATGAAAGATATGTTGCCAGTTTGAATGGTCCATATAGGTGGGATGTTTTTTCTTTAATAGTTCTTTTTTTTTTTACATTTTGGCCTTTCAGATTTATTGTAAACACATTTCTTGCAAACTATCCAACATCCAAAAGATTGGGAAGGGTATAAATAGTTGTTTACATAGTTGACAAATTTGTTCACTTGGTATATTTCAATATACGTTCTTAAATACAGAGTGAAAAAACACAAGATTTGCCTTTTCATTATGCAAGTACCTTATAAACTGCATTCTCTGCATATGTGTAAAGACAATATTTGGGTTTGTGTGCCTAGGGTATAGTACATATATTCACTCTACTTCAGTGGAGCTGGATTGATACTAGCTAACTCCCATACCACGGCCTTTATAACATAAATCCGTTTATTCCCCTCATGACTTTGAAACCTTGAAATGAAGTTCATGTGTTTCCCGTGTTTGACCTCCTACATTCCACTGACTTGTCTTCACTGAAACACATTCAAATCATCAGGGGTGCTGGATTTTTGTAACTCCATTTTATTTGGACAGAACAGCCCCAAATGTAATTTGTTTGTTTCCTGCTTCAAGGTAACTAATGTAAAAGAAGGAATTGAAAATGGTGTATTGTATAATCTGTCCTTGGCCAGAACAGTGTTAAAATTCAGTGTCTGGTGAACTGGTAATACCCCAGATATAGGCAGGACTGTCAAAGGTCTCTGATTTACAGCTTGGACTAGAAAGGCATTCCTATTTCCTCAGAGTGCATCCTAAACCATGAGGGCAGAGAGTCTTCCAGACTCTGATTCAGTGTGCACAAAATGAAACATCTCCACGAGCACAGATTTAGAAATAGAGGCTTAGTCTGAATCCCTGCAGGGGTACCCAGCAATATGTCCCTGCTCTGAACTGGGACAAGAGGTCTCTGCTTGGATGGGAAGAATTGGCAGATGCTCACAGGCAGCTCTTAGGCTGGGCTGGAGCCTGTTGTTTTCTTAATAAAATGGGTCATGTGTGGTAAGTAAAAAAAAAAAAAAAAAAAAAAAAAAACAAACCTGCTCTAGTGACCTGCCCTTCTATGGAAAAGCAAAGGAAGGGATTCAGGCAAGCATGAATGAGAATGAAGAATCCCATTGCTTTCTGTCCTCGGGGCAGTTCCATGTCACAATGTAGTGTGCTTTTATGGGCTGGCTGGAGTTTTTTGTGGGTTTGCCTGTGTTCTGGGTTGATCTGTTTGATTTTTGGGGGGTGAGTTGTGTTGCATGAGAACGTCAATCTAGAAATTTGGCCACCCCCCAGCCAGTGCCTCTTGTTTCTGTTTTACAAGTTATTTATGAGAATTATCTTCCTTTATCAGAGATGCTCTGAAAAAAACTCCTTTATATGGATTTACCTATGGAGTGGCTCAGTCTGCAAACCAGTAGCAGTCTTCAGATTTGGGGCATGGCTCATTGCCCCTTGTCTGAGCAACTTTGAAGATGTATTTGTGTGAGTATACTTTATAAAATTAAAAATATATATATATATAAATGCTGCGTAGGATAGTGAGTTCAATGCATGCAGTTTCCTCAGTTTACAGAGGTAATGGGGCATATAGATCCAGGAATTCTGTCTGGTTGGGAGTGTGGTTTGGGCTGAAGGGTTGTTTTGCAGAAAGGTGCTTATTTGGGCAGTAAAGCAGCAAATACATGGGCAGTGGAGCAGCTGGAGTGAGCAGCAAGCTCAGCACACCTACTCTGGAGAAGTACTTGCTATTTAATATTTCTTCCAGGCAGAGGGTGTTACATAGAGAAGTGATGTGACACCACTACTCATCTATAAAGTAGTTCTAGGAACAACTAGAACTTACTAATACTGGATGATATTTTGGGGGGTGGGGAGCTCTAGAAATGTCATAATCTAAAAATGCTAGAAACCTTCACTCTGAAGGTTTGTTTTGCACAAGAGGAAAACAGTGCATTGTTCTATATGAAACTAATGATGCTTTGTCTTTTGTTTTTTAGAGGCTACTTTTCCATCATGTTTGCAGCTATAAACATTGGTCAGTCTACTTCCTTAGCACCAGATTATGGCAAAGCTAAACCGTCAACCCAAAGAATTTTTAAACATTTGGACAGAAAACCTCTAATGGACAGTTACAGTGAAGAAGGTGAAAAACTGGTAAGGATGGGCGTTTTGGCTTGAGGGGGTTGAGGTTTTTTTTTGGGGGGAATGTGTTTGGTGGGGGGGCTTGAGTGTTTGGTTTTGTTTGTTTTGGGGTAGTTTTGCTTTGTGGTTTGGTTTTTGGTTGATTTTTGGTGGGATTTTTTTTGGTTTGGGGTTTTTTCCCCAAGAAAAATGTTGAAAAAAATTGCTTTAGTAATATTTATTGTCTGCAATTGTATTCATAGCTTCATATTAGGGTGTCACAAAAGACAGACATCATATAAAGTAGAAGTATTGACTCATGAATGTTTTTTGTTTTGGTTTGGTTTTTTTAATGGACCATATTATTAACAAGTAAAAATGTGCTCTTGTGAAGTCAAAACTAACTTTTAATGAATAATCTGTTTTGCTCTAAAGTTGGAGAGAGGGGGGGCAACAACAATATGAAAACCAAGAACAAGGAAAAAAAAACCACACTCAAAAAAAATGACAAAAAACACATTTTCATTAAGAAAACTCGCCTCAGTATTTGTCAAATTTCTTCATGAAATGCTTTCAGTTTACCTGGTGTGGAAGGATTACCTTTGCACATCCATCTAACTTTAAAATTAACTTTCTGTGTAGGTTTTTGATGGTAGTGCCTACTCAGGAAACCATAATCCAGTTCAATAGAATCATAGAATACTTTAAGCTTACACACAGGATTTTCAGCCTTTAAAGTTATGAATACACTTACATATCTTCTTGAACCAGGGTCCTCTAGCACAGAAGTTGAAAAACTTAGCACAAGGTCCCCAGTACATTAGGACTTAAATTAAAATGTTTCTAGTATAGATTGCACTTTAATACCACTGATGCCTGAGACTTCAGCAAAGCAAAGCTTTGAGCCCCTTAAAACAGATCATCAGCTACTGTGAGAGCACTGTACTAGCAGTGTTGCTAGTATGTACATAGGGCCAGCTCCTACCCCAAACAACAGGGGAGAGACAATAGCCTTAATATGTGCCCCCTTTCTTCCACTTTTGCTTAGAAGTCAGCCTGGCTAGAATGGCTAATTAACAACTGTCACTGCTTTTTAAAACACAGCTTGTCTTTTTAAAACACATGCCTGCAAATTACTTGCCAAAGAATTTATTTAGCTCTATCTTAATAGCTGGTCTTGACCTCGTATTACATTCATTCTAATTGTGCTACCTGCAATGTGAGATCAGGAAGGCAAATGTTAGATTGTTATTGATCTATATCAATATAGATTGAGAGTAGAAATGCCTCAATTACATGTCAGAAATTAAGAATATTAACATTTTTTATTTGCCTAAAGATATTCTTTTCAAAGGTGAAGTGAAAAATAGATACAAGAGATGCAGAAAACTTCTTCTCCAGAAGGACCTAGCAACTTGCATCTGAAGATCATCCCATAAATAATACTACACTCAATACAATATGTAATTTAAAAAAACTTAAAAAGTAGTTTTGAAAACACCCTCCCAAACTTTCTTGTCAGTTCTCTCACCTTAATAACCAAGTCTTATTATAGTTAAAGCTAATAAGTGCTAATACAAATTCGTGAAGTGTCCATTACTTTTCAGAGGAATTTTGAAGGCAACATTGAATTCAGAAACGTTCATTTTGTATATCCAGCAAGGCCAGAAGTTCAAGTTTTGCAAGGACTCAGTGTGAAGGATAACAAAGGACAGACTCTGGCATTAGTAGGAAGCAGCAGCTGTGGCAAAAGCACATCCATTCAGGTCTTGGAGAGATTTTATAACCCTGTGGAAGGACAAGTGGTAAAAGTAGACATATGTGGCTATTAACACAATTATATCTACAGAACTCTATCTTCCAAGGTTTCAGAGGCTTCGAGCAGTCCTGGTAATATCTCTGTCAAGATACCTTTTTTAGATGTGTGTGTTACTGAGGTGGAGGTTCTAGTGGAGCTGTAGACAACCTCAAGACCCCTGTCATTGCTTGCCCTGTGAACTCACCACATGTACCAGCATTGGCACCTGTGTTGGCACAGCATGCTGGCTCAAGGCACAGGTCTCACTGGAGAAGAGAATGACTGTGTCAGACTGTGTTGTCTCCCCAGAGCTGCTCACAGCCTGGTCACATAGGGGCATAACGTTCAAGTAACTTGCTTGTCAATGTGTAACTCTTCATGTCCTTATGAACTCACATGTTAGTGACATAGCTACATGTTTCACATAGTACAAATATAACCCTACAAGGATGCTACTGCATCACTGTCAGAAGTTCGCAATGGGCTTTTGATTCAATCCCTGCTAATGGGTATCAAAAGTCCAAAGAAGCCTCCTAGACAGCTTCAAGATTGAGTTAAAGGCCTACAGCTGAAAATATTTATGGTTGTGTTAAAGCTTCTTAAGGACAGGCTTTCACATGAGGTTCACAGTGCTTTTTGTGGTGAGTAGGGCTGGAAGGTCTGCAGGAATAGCCCGTGATCTGCCCTCTGTTTCTGTCTGCTGGAAAATGGAAGCAAACACACACACAAAATTAAAAACTAATGAAAGGAAATATTTCATCTATACTGTTGGTTCTTTTCCATTTTGCATGCAAAATTTACTTGGTTTCAGCTGTGAATCTAACAAATAATAGGCTTCCTCTTACAATTCATGTTTCCTGTTTACCGCGTGTGTCTGTGGATGAAATTTCTAGTCAACTTTGGATCATTTTTTCTGTTGATTTTTCTACTTGTGTCGTGATTTAAGCCCAGGCCATAAATTAGAACCACGCAGTCTACTTCCCTCCCCACCTTTTTTCCCCCCACTCCTGGAGGGATGGGGAGGAGAATCGAAAGAATGCAACTCCCATGGGTTGAGATAAGAACAGTCCAGTAACTAAGGTATAACACAAATCACTGCTGCTACCACCAATAATAATAATGATAAAGGAAATAACAAGGAAGAGAATACAACTGCTCACCGACCGGTACCTTGCCTCCCACCCCGCAGCATTCTAGCCCTTCCGGGTACTTTCAGTTACATCCTGGGCATGACGTGCTGTGGTATGGAATACCTCTTTGGCTAGTTTGGGTCAGGTGTCCTGTCCCTGCTTCCTCCTGGCTTCCCCTCCTCCCTGGCAGAGCATGAGACTCACAAAGTCCTTTGTCAGGGTAAACATTCTGACCAGCAACTGAAAACATCAGCTTTATCGGTATTATTCCCAGGCCGAAAGTCAAAACCACAGCACTACACCAGCTACTAAGAAGGAGAAAAACTGACTACTACTGCTGAACCCAGGACAACTTGGCAGATAGATTCAATACCAGATCTTTGCATATACAGTGGCTGAGGTCCAGATCGGGCCTGGTGTCACAGGAGCGCATTTTGTTTGAATGCAGCGTTGCTGAAAGCATTCGATATGGAGACAACAGTAGGGTGGTTAGTCAGGACGAGGTTGAAGAAGCAGCTAAAACAGCA
The DNA here is from genome assembly GCF_963264785.1 of Psittacula echo. Classification (NCBI taxonomy): domain Eukaryota; kingdom Metazoa; phylum Chordata; class Aves; order Psittaciformes; family Psittacidae; genus Psittacula; species Psittacula echo. The sequence continues at coordinate 27,324,030 of NC_137737.1, read as the reverse complement.
AATATTCATAGCTTCATTGAAGGAATGAGATGGTGATCTTCTCTTCACAGTGATGTTAGATGTTTGGAATAATGTGGAGAAATCCAAGTAATGCTAACTTCAGTAGATGAAATTTGACATCTTTGTTTCCCTTCATAGGAGGAAGTATAGAGTGTTTAAAAATATGTGTTTAAAGCTTATAAACCTTCTTAGTGTGTTCAAAAAAAAAAGCCACTGTTCCAATTAATATAGTGGTGACAGCAGAATATCAGGGGAGGAAGTAAGAGGACACTTGATGTACAAGTAAGTCCTCTTATTTTATTTTTTTTTTCCTTTGAGAACAGAAACTTCCAAAGTTACTCCAAAAAAGACAATTTATTTGTTGTTTTTTTTTTTTTCTAAAATAATTCAGTAAAACTAAATGCTCTATTTCTAATTGGATGGGCAGGAACAGAAAGTTTTTCTCAACAACTATGAAGGGGCAATAAATCAAAAGCGAATGATGTGGCATTTGACCTTCATGCCTGCCAAGATTTTGGTTCTAACAAGGAAAAAGCTATGATAGTTTGTTTTTGCTGTAGTTCTGTGTAACTTGAAAATGATGTAATGATGCTGAAAAATATTTAATCTTCATTGATGACTTTTGGAATTCTTTATTCACAAGTACTGCAGGATCAATTTCTTCCTGTGCATGTCAGTAAGCATTAAATCTCTAGTTACTCTTATGATTATATGCTTATGAGCAGATGTGTGTGGACACCTCAGTGCTGTATTGCTGGTGGTACTTATTCAAGACCTAATCCAGTCTTTGGAGAAGTAAATTTTCAGACCAGGTATAAATATTTGTGGCTGTATATATAACTGTTTATGCTAGAGTTGTTTATAAAACCTTGGCTTTATTAAAACTTGCGCTATTCTCCTCTTTCAAGATGGAAATAACTAATCATTCTTATAACCACACATAAAAATTTACTTTTCTTGGCTTCCTTCTCAAAGATTATTCACAGGCCTTCTTTTTTTAATTTTTAACGTTCAGAAATATAATACCCATGTGGGTGAGAAAGGAACACAACTTTCTGAGGGACAAAAAAGCAAAGAATAGCAATTGCCCATTCTCTGTTTTGTAATCCTGCCATTCTGCTGCTGGATGAAGCTACCTCTGCTCTTGACACAAAGTGAAATGTGAGTAATGATTATGAATGGAAATATATATCTGTATCTATGTACATGGTTAGTTGCTTTCTGTAGAATAAAATCAATGCAAAAATATTCAGCTGTGAAACAACATCACTGTAGCTTTTCAAGCTGCAAGCTGTGAATTGAACAACACTAGGAAAACTGATCTACAACACTAGGAAAATATCTACTAAACAAGTAGAACCCCTCAAAACTTGAAGTAGAAAACACTATGTGGAGCTGATACTCTTCAGCATTCTTCCTATTGGCTGTATTTGGTGGTAAACACTGAATTTGTGTTCTGACCTAGACTGGATGCCCAAGAACCCACTTCTGAATATCTCATGCTTATTTGGTCAGTCTCAGTGATAAATCTGTTGAGTAAGGGTCTCATGTATGCACTGACTTGTAGATCTGTGGAGATACATTCAGGTGCTAACAAAGAGAAAGAAATAAAATGTGGCTCCTATGACAAGTGAAGGCTTTTCATTCGCTAACAGGATTTTCACAGCCTCTGCGTGTAAGTTGTTCAGAAAGTTCTGGATAACGCCTGGCAAGGTTGAACCTGCATCGTCATTGCTCACTGCCTTATGACCATACAGACTGCAGACATCATTGCAGTGATCCAGAATGGCAGGGTGGTTGAGCAGAGCACCCACAGCCAGTTAGTGGGAAAAGAAGGACACTACTATGCCCTTGTAAATGCACAAGAGTCTAATTAATGATGTTTGAAGATTTTTTTAAATTTTTTTCCTGGGAAGACATTAAGAGCTTACAGAGAATTAATGTTGGCTGTGTCTGTGCTGATGGAGCAGGCACCATGTGTTGCAGCCTGGTTATTGTACCCAGCATAGCCGTTGACCCAAGCCCCCATGGGGATGTGCAGTGCATGCCCTTGGGTGGGTCATGGAAGACACATGGGGAGTCCTAGGGGCTGAACCTACTGGTGGGATTGTGTGATCTGGAGGGAGCCAGACCTGGAGTAGCCTTATCCATACCATGGCTTGGGTGGGGCACCCTGCTCTCTGGTCCATGTCAAGTACCCTATTGCAAAACAGTACCAGAGTTATGACAGTGGTTAAGCATCATGGATGAGCAGTGAGCTGGTGCTTGTGCTTGCCAGCTGGGTTTCTTCACCAGCCAGATGCAGCTGTAAAGCCTTAATTAAAAGTGACTGACAATTCTTGATGACTGCTGAGATTCCAAATAAAGACACTTGTATAAAATGCAGAAAGAAGGTGCTGGATGTGTTTGTTATGTGGTTTTTTGCTTGGTTTTGGTTTCCCCCACTTTATGATATATTTCTAATACTAATGGGTTAGGGTTGAAAATTCATCTAGTTCAAATCTCTCTGTGATGGGCAAGGATACCTTACACTAGACCAGGTTGCTCAAGGCTCTGTCCAGCCTGGGCTTTAGCACTGCCAGGGATGCACTATTCACAACTTCCTTGGGCAGCCTGTTCCAGTACCTCACTACTTGTGCTTCATGTATTTCCTGGAAGTCAATATTTCAGACAATAATTGTAATAGTTACAATCTTTTCATATAAACTGACACATAAGCTACCATTGGTTGAGGGACTTCTTTATCAACTGCTGATCTAACAGTTTAATTGTTCTTTGCATCCATCAGGGTAATTTCCAAAGTCTTGCAGTGGAACTAGGATGGCTTCTTTTGAAATGGACTCAAGTAAGCAACATAAATAGCTTTTCAGTTAAAAAAAAAAAATGTGGTTTTCAGTATTGAGATATTTTATTTTGAATAGACATGGCATTTAGTGGTGAACTTGGTAGTGTTAGGTTAACAGTTGGATTTGATGATCTTAAAGGTCTTTTCCATTAAATGATTCTATGAATAATTCTAAAGCTTGTTTGAAGTGTTGGCAAAACTCATTTACATATGTGCTTTAATAATTGGCTGTTCCTCTGATACATTCTTCAGGATGCTGCAGTATATTCTTCAGCAGTATGTGCTGTGTAGTCAGGGTGACTCAGCAGCTGGGGTGGGGTTTTTTTGACTGCTTAGACCAAATTGCAGCATTTTAATTTTCCAAGGCTTTGCACGTGACTTTGGGTTAGGATTCATGGCCTGGAGCAACCTGCAGTACTTTATAATTTCCAGATAATTCTTCTCAGTTGTAGCAGACAGAACTTACAGTAATGAGTATCTCCTTTGCTCATTTCAGTTGTCTTCTGGCATCTGGATCCATGAGGGGAATAAAACACACAAAAGGAAACAAATTCTGGTCTCAGATTTGCCAAAATAAATACAGTCACTCTCTCTCATATGGTTTTTCTCAGGGACTGTTACAGGCGGAGTTGCTGCTCATTCAGAAACCCTTCTTGTGTGATCTCTTCACTTTCTCCTGATAGGCACATACTGCAGGAGCTGCTGCCCTTAATACATTCCCAATTATCCAGCGTGGACTCCAAATAATTCTCTTTTCCCTATTTTGTTTCTGCACTGGAGTTAAAATTACAAGCAGTACAGTCTGATTCTCAGTTTTGAAAGTAGAAGACATTCCTTCTAAACTCAGAAGTCTTTTGGGAAAAGAGTTAATTTGTACTTTTGGGTTAGATGTATGTGTGTTTTTCATTACAATAATGATGAATAATATATCTTTGTAACATTACAACTCATTATGGTCTGCTACAGAAACAAGATTAAGTAAAAATGGGATAAAATACATAGAGGATATAACAGTCACTAAGCTAAAGCTCTGTAACATAATGAATCATCTAACATCTGGGGCTAGTTAATGGAGCATCTCTGGAAAATACTGTGTTCACATCCATACAGATAATGGAGAAGAATCCAAAACATGCTTCCTTCCCACTAAATTGGAATTATTTACTAGCACAAGGGCAAGAGTCATGAGGAAATATGCAGTATTTGACCTGGAAGATGTGGAAAGAGCTGCAGCATAGTCAGCCTAGAAAAATAAGTTCTGTGACTTGTGTTTCCACTTATTTGCACTTTTGAGATCAACATTACCTACCATGGAAGGAAAAGTGACTATACTTGCATCCCTTTTGGCAGGTTCCTCACCCTTGCTTACATAGTGAGTTCAGCACCAGCTATGGATGTTAAGCCCTTATGGGATGGTAGGTGTGAGTTTCAGTTGCCAAAAGGAGCAGGTGGTGATGTGGTGATGGAGGAAGTGTGGATGTACTGCTCTGGGCTGTGGGAGCCAAGTGGGGAAAGAGCAGTGCTTGACAGCTGTGCCTCGGGACCTGCCTCTGCTCATGCATGAGTGAAAAGGGGAAATTGAAGTGAATAGTACTGATGTACTGAAGTTCTCAGTAAGCATATGAATGTATCTTACTGATTTCTTTCAATACAAACATACTAAAAGCCACTCATGTCACAGCCCTGTTTAAAATATCAGCTGCAGACCCAAGGAAAACACTAGACAAAAGCACATCCTACCCACCATAAAAGAGAGGGTGAGCAAGAAACCAGAGCACAAATAATGTCTGTAAGAGTGACAGAAAAGCGCACTACTGCATGCCTGCTTGAAGGCTCAGCTGAATGACTTTACTGACTCTATGAGATACGCATAGATCAGCATGCTCAGCTTGTAGGTGCTAATAACAAATGCTGTGCTCTGATGGTTTATTTCAGACCATGCAAGTCACCTTCCCAGCTGGCTATGCCCATAGAGCTTACAGACTGGCTATGCTCTGCTTAGAAACAGACCTAAATTCAGACACAAGTGTGTGTCAAAAGCACCTTTTCAGCACCAAACTCTAGATTGATAATGAGATCAAAAGAATCATCCTTTACCAAAAAAGAAAAGCCTATGAGGACACATCTTCAGAGCCAAGGATTTGTTGGCCCCATCAAGTAAGCACTCAATTCCTTCTCCAGATTGCCTTATGAATGCATTCTCTGAAGTCTTTATTTTCTCTTTTTGGGATGTCATATCTTAAAAATTCCATAGGAGGCTTAGATCAGTGCTGGCATAAAGCAAGTGTCTGGGCTAAGTGCTTCTTATCTAGTCATGAACGATGCCTTTGCTGTTCCTTGACAAGCCTGGGCTGCTGTGTTTCCTTCATCACTACCCCTGTGGCAGTCATTTTAAGGATGAGGTCCCCAGTGACACCAGCGGTGACTCACCATATTGTAGGCATGTTTGGAGTACACTAGCCCCTGCCCAAGCAGGCATAGTTAAATCTTTTTAACACTGGGGTAGATGATAGCACTGGACAGACATCTGGGAAAAAAATGTAATGATAAATATTATATTAATTTGCAGTTTTGCGAACAGCATTATTCCTAAATTGCTGGCAGGTATTTTAAGTTAGAGAAGAGCCATTTACTTTGAATTTAAATTTGCATTGTATTGATAACAAAGCATTTTAAAATCTTTGATTAAAAAAAAAGTCTTCTGGATTAAGAAAGTATCTAACTTTATTACAGACCAAATCTAGTCTCTCCCAACAGCTGAAGAATTCCAATGATTCTCCCACTAAAAATACTACCTTACAATTATATGAAGGAAACACATCAGCCCGGGCTTGTCAAGGAACACCAAAGACCTGTTCATGACTAGACAAGAAGCACTTTACCCAGATACTTGCTTTGAATTTGCCAAAATGAATATTGTTGCTCTACCTCACACAGTTTTTCTCAGTTTCTTAACCACTGAAGTTAACCACTTGATTCTATTGTGGTATCATACACAGCTGTTAAATTTGATTAAAACATTGCAATTTTTAGTCTAGTTACAATGTAATTACTAATGCAGACTGACAGCCCAAAAATGGGATATGTAGCTAACAGAAGCATGTGCACTAGAAGGCACAGGACCCAAGTATCTTCATGGCCTCGGAAAATTAATAGTCTGCTTGTTAGAGTGAACATTGGAGTGCACTCCCAGTGGGTGTGGTTGTTTCCCACTCCTGGATGTGCTGTTTCAGTTTGAAAAACCTGTCGCAATTCAGGAATAATGCTGTTTGCAAAACAAAGAATTAACATAATGTTTATCATCGCATGGCTTTTTTTCCCAAATTTTTACTTTTCTCTGCAGCCTATAAAATTTCAATTTATATTCATCTAAAACCTGCAAAATATGTATCCTCATAAAGAAGTTATTTAATAATGTTGGGTTTATGGCAAGAAGGATAGTCCTTATTAAAACTGCAATCCAAAACCCTTGTGCTTTTCTTCTTCTTTTGACAAGCTGGGAGAAAAGAGCAACTGGACTTTTTCAGTTGAAATACACATACATCAGTGTGTACCTGGATTATGAGTCTAATCAAAAATCAAATTGTGTTTTATGAAGATTCAAAGAGTTTGCAAAATTCCCCTAAATCATTTGTGGCAGGCAATACCCAACCTGTCCTTTCTTGGCTACCATCAACATACATTGTACCGCTGACATATCACTTCTCTGTTTGCAAGTGGGAATGTGTCTGGCCCAGGGAGAGCTGGAATGGCTCTTGTCATACTGAGCTGTAGGAAAGTTCCTGTCATGCTTTGGCAAGGGCCTGTTTAAATGTTAATGGTTTGTAATTTCACCTAATTAGTAAGGGTAAGAAACTATGTGGGATCCTTAAGGTCTGCTCACCTGACATTGCTGGAGAGTTTGAAGTGAAACTGTGCTCTAGGAAAACAGCTGCCCTTGTAACAGAAAAGTAAAATAAAAAAGTAAACAGAAAAGCCAGTTCTCGATCTGCTGGATCCTACCATACAGGTATTACTAGGACAGTGGATAACCTAGAGCCTATGGAGATTTCAAGGGTTAAATATCTTCCCTGGATGAGGCTTGTGCCTCCCCTTCTATGAATAAGCATTTTGTCAGAGCAATGCTTCAGCTCTGCCTGCATTTAGAGCTCACCTGCTGGCACAGGCACTCTACTTGGGTCACTCATGTTTTGTTTGTTAATAGAGAAACAACCCAAAGCATCAGAGTTCATACAGTTTACCTGGAGCTGTGGTTGAGCCTTGCTGAAGAAGAAAATACAGTGACAGCTTTCCCAAGGTATTTCCAGCTCTTCTGTTTGCAAATAGACTGGATTATACTGAAGAAATGTGGCTTGGCAGTCACTACAGCTATATCCAAACTGTACATGAACTGTTAAGACAGTGGATAAAGTACATTACTTGACCTTTTTCTGTGTATCCATACTGCTGTATGTAGAACAAACATGACTTCTGTAAAATACATCTTCTCTATGTCTGAGACATTCAGGTATTTCTAAAATCTGCCAACATAGTTAGGGAAGAAGAAAATCAGCTTGGCAACAAGGCCACAAACAGCATATATGTAGTTGGGACTTGGGGGGACTTCTTTGCTAAGTCCTTATCCTTAGGTGCTTGTAAAGGACTGATAGTTTTCCATGCAAAGGTAGAAGAATCCACTTGCCTCACTATGCTTTATCAACTTCCATCTGCCCTATATACAAGCCTTATCACAGTTTGCCCACTGCCCTGACATTTTCCAGGGTTATAGCTCTCCCTGACTGTTATCCTTCAGTTACCTGGGCTGCTTTTCCTCCTCCAGCACCTTCACTAGCACACATACCATATGCTGCACCACATGATCCAATGCTGAAGGACAGACGAAGATGAGAGGGGAAGTGCCAAAAGCAATAGCGATGCAAAAGGTTTACTTTCTGAAATTAACAAAGATTTCTCAGCAGAAGACTGATCATTGCTCTCAGTAAGTGAATCATTTACACTGGATTGCTTCCATTGGCCCCTGTGCTGTTCTTTGTCATCTAAGACTGCAGGCAGCTCTTACCTACCTGAGACCCTACTAGTCATCTTCCCATTTTAGCATTTATTGCCTACCTGGCTCATCAGCAGTTATGTCCAGAAACTATTTTCTGAAGTATGTCTTTCCATCTGGAAATAATGATTTGCTGTGCCCTTAGGGAAGCTCACATATCCACTCAAGTTATCCCCATCCTGTCCAATGACATCAGGGTTGCATGCTCCAAAGCAAACTTGATGAGCCTTCCTGTAACTCTCCTGAAGATGCCAATCTTTATTTTGCTGAATGTTTTCACAGGAAGATAGTTAAAGTCATGTTAGCTGAACAAATAGACTTTGTGGATTTATTTGAATCGACCATATATATTTTCATATTATGCTGTTTTCATAGGAGTAACATCTTCATCTCTTTCTAGTCACTATGAACTTCTGTGACTACTGCTCTCTCCTGTTGTCCAAAGCAAAACCACATTGCAGTTAATCACCACTAAAATAGTTCCTTTTGTTATAGTTCTTGAGGTTTGAAAGAATGACCTGAATATGCCTATTTTGGTGGAAATAATTGTTTGAGTTCAGCTCTGGTTGCAGAAGGATATCCTCAGTGGGGTATGTCCACCATGGGCAACATTCCCAGAGAACACACACAATATTCTGCCAAAAGGGAAACAAAGGAGAAAGAGGCACTGCCATGGAACACTTACCCCACAGCTGCAGACATTTAGCGCTGAAGTAATCCATCAGGTTGCCTGTAAAGCATGCTAGGATATGACTCATCTATTTCCAAATGTCTGCCCAAGCATACAGTGAACTACACCAGGGAAGTGCATATTTCTTACTGTAAATCTAAATAAGGAGTCTCAGTTTCCGTTCAGATTATGCATTTGCATTAGGTGGACTTCCACTCTGAGCATTTGACCTTTCTTAAGGAGATTGGTAGGTTAGCTTATCAGTCCTGCAGATAATTTTGAAGGTCCTGACCAGAAAGGCACTGAGGAGCGCAAGGAGCAGGAAAGGCCTCTGCAAGGTAGGTATGAGCAGCGCAAGAAGATTGAAGTACAAATGGTCAGGAAACAGGAATTATTTATGCTGAATGTGTAAGATGAAAAAGAAATGTACAGATTGCAGAAGCATCCAAAATGGCTTATAATATTGAGTGAATTTGCAGAATCCAGTGGGGTTTTTTCCCTTCTTGGATGGCATGAGGGGAATTTTAAACAAGGAGTTAACATTTTCAGGGATCAAAATAAATGATGTCTCTGACAATCCCATACGTTGCCTGTTTTTTTATGAAACCACACTAGAAACGATAAGTAGAGTTCCCGCTTTCACATCTGCTATTCATTTGAACATACACCTGGCAATGAGTATGTGTGTGTTGCTTCAGAGGAAACTCAACCAAACAACTATCACTTTATACAGCACTAACAGTCTTGGTTATAAACCCACTACATGTGTTTTATTTACTGTAAATTAAGTGTATATCAGCAACACTGAATATGAAAATTAAATGTTAATGGGTGATGCTATAGCAATGTGAAGAGACATCTGTAATGTGATTTACTTTTTAATATTCAGTAACGTAGTTTTAGTTGGAATAAATATGTTTCCCAATAAAGACTCACGTGGCTATTTTCTTCAATTTCTTATACCACACATACTTTAAGACCTGGAGCAAATTTTTCCATGAATTTATGCCAGTCCTTTTGGGACTCTTCCAGTGTTATGTCTTAATGTTTTCTTTCTCTCTCTTTTTTTTAATATCATCATACCTTGATATAATTATTTTCCACTTATTCATTTAATTGCACAATGTGATAAGCTATATTGATTCTGATAAATTTGTCTGCATCTACCACTATTAAATAAGTTTTGCATCTTAATTGTTTCTCACAAATAAACAGAGCTATGGATGCGCTTTTTCTGAGAGAAAAATGTTTCATCTGCCCCATTTATGGAAGAGACAAATGCATACACTTTGCAATATACGTGAGTATACTTAAATGGATATATAGTTTTAGATTTATAAAATATATATTTGTATATATTTAGATGCATTAGAGATTGCTTCATGATGAGGAGTTTTGAAAGAATCCAAGCAAAAGTTGAGTGAATCATGGGAAAATTCTATTTGCTTTCAGCATTTTAGTTCCATCTTTTTCTTCTGACAGGCATCAAGCTTTGATGATGCAATTTCTTTTTTCAGCTTAGTCAGAGACTCAAGCCATCACTTTTGACTGAACATGCTTCACTTACTCACATGATGTTAGTTACGCATATTTATTCCATTTATCAGTAGATAAACCATGTTAGCTTTTATGTCTAGGTCTTTTAACCATACCTTCTGGGAAAGCAATTAATTCTTGCACTTGAAATGCCCAGACAGCTCACACTATAAAAGCAGAAGCAGGTCTGTCCAGGCCTCAGAAATGGCTCCCTGGCTTCCATGAGAGATGGTATTATAAAAAGCTGCACAATCCGAACCAACTTCTCTGAAAACTTCACTTGTGTGATTTGTAAATAACAGGATATTTTTAAAAACTACAGCACAATATTTTTTTACATCAGTAGTTCTATTTGTTTTCCCCAAAATGGAAAACACCATTCTTCACATACACACACACACACACAGTTCCTTCACAGTTTGCCCTACATTTTAGTCAGTATCTCAGCTGCAAACACTGCCACAGAGAAAGAAACTAAGCTACCCTGGTAGCTCCATTCTTCACCAAGACTAGCAAAGGGCCACATAGTGAGACCATGTTACTTGAGATAGTATTTCCCTGGAAACAGAGGTACACAAAAAGTGGCTTGCTGTGTTTCGTTTACTGGAAGGGAGATAAAGATGGCCAGATTGGTTGTTAGAACTGGAAATGTCTGGGAATTTCCAATATCGAGATGCAGTTACTGCATGTAAGCACAGTTTGATGGTAAGTCAAAGTCAGAAGGGGCTTTACTATAATTGTTATCATATCTATTATTTAGACAATTGCCTCTAAAATGTGCCAGCTTCTTTCTGATGAGGCAGGGAGAATCCTGTACCCAAATGAGAACAGTCTAGGAAAAATAAATCAGGAAAAACCCCACTTCAAATGTTTCTGCTTGTGCGTATTCATCTACCTGTGTTCTTCAAGTGTACACAAGCAGAAACATCTCCAAATCTTTCTTCAGGACTCTGCACTATTTTAACTTTCAAAAACACTTGTCATCCATTAAAGTTTGAATTGAACGATAGTCAGATGTGTGTGTTTTCTGGAAATATTTCATGAGGCTCGAGGTGTAAACGATGTTCTACAAGGACATTAGCCATACATCTTTCATGTGGCCTTCCATCTTTCAGTTCATCACATTCACTTGTTCTATCTTGCTTCAGATTAAATGGTAAAGCTGTCGAGAGAGGGACATATTTCCCTGAGCTGTTTATGAGCTGACTAGCACCATTCAGCTTCAGTCCTGCCTGAATACTTTCAAGCACATGAAACAAAATAATAAAGTGTCTTGAATAAAGAAGTCCTACAGATGAAAAGGGTAAGCAAACTCCAGAATGGTGAGTAATGATGCTACAGGAAACTAACAAAAGGCAGAGGATTTCTGTCGATATGGTTGCTCTCTGGGTGATTAGTAGTAGGGATTTCAAAAGGTCATATTGTTCTAAGAAGCCTCATTATGCACAGATCACAAGATGGGGGATTTCTCTATCCAGCAGCAGCTGAGGTAAGCAAACTGTCCACCCAGTTCCAGGTTTCAAAACATGAGGGTCTGTCATACTCCAGCTACGTCTGCCAGACCAGTTACTTTGTCAGATACAACAGAATCAGTGACAGGATATATATCAGAAGGTTTCCAAAACTGTGTCAGGGTCTTACCTGACACTGTTAATTCTGCCATGGCAAATTCTTCCCTAGCAAATTGCAAATGAAAAGCCATTGCAAAGACATTCTCCCTTAAATTTGAATGAAAATGCATTATTTCAGCTAAGCCAAATAATTTGAACATTTTGTTCAAGCAGAAACTAAAAGTTTTGTCTTTGTTTTTAAAAAATCTTGATTAGAAACAATTTCTGCAGGTAAAAATATCTTTTCATTGTTGTTCTAGAAATGTTTAGCTGAAGAGCTTCAACCTTCTCAGCAATTTCTCACAGCTAAAAACATTTTCCATATTCAGCTGTGAATAGTTTTATTTAACCTCTGCTGCCCTTTTTTACTGAATAAAGTATGCATCCAAAGCCAATCACCCATTCCTGTTTCTAAGAAACTAGAGATGCAACTCTGGCAAGTGACTCCTGTGAGAAAGGGAATCTGTTGGGGAAGGGAGGCTAAGGAGAGGAAAGCAAGATTAATTAAAAGAAAATCAAATTTTTTGTGTTTTGGTTATGCTCTTTAGTGCATCAAATGGTGTCATCTCACACATGGAATGAGACTGCTGTTACCTAGCTGTGCCTGCCTCATCCAGGGAAAACGGTTTGGCTTAAGAAGTGCTTGAAAAGCCCCCCTTGCACTGGGGAGGCTGGGCTGGGGCCACAGGACCTGAAGTTCGCAATGGGAAGAGCTTGTGCACCTTGCCGAGCCCTTTTCATCCTACTGAGCAGCTGGAACCTTAATGGTCACTCCATTGATGCTCACCCAGTTGCTCAGGCAGGATGGGAAAGAGTTTTATGACAAATGGATGGAGGTAGATTTGTGGGAGAGGAAAGGGAGGACAATGACAGGAAGCCACAGCTTCTGGTCCCCCCTGGTTTGTCCAGCACTACCCCGACCACTGGCCGTGGCACCTAACAGCCACTGCCCATCCTTACTGTGCCTCTCCCAGCACTTGCCACACAAACACTGGTTGCAGTATGATGAGGATGGCTGTGCTGCTCTGCACCTGCCCAGCCACCACCTGCACCACCCAGGGGACACCCCTTCCACTTCCCTTCTTCCATGGGAAACAGCTGGGGTCCAGGGCTGCTGACCATGCCCCCTCTGGGCCTTCTAAGCAAGCCTTGTCCCTGTGACATTCTCACTCATGGGACAAACTGTGCCTGGAAAGGAAAGGAGAGGTGTCACCTATGTTTTTCATCCATATTCGGTTTGATGACCTGATTTGGGCATTTTTACTATTTAAAAAAAATCCAACACCCAACTTGCTAGATTAAATAAAAATCCACTCTGTCTCCTTCCTTCATATGTGCCCACAAAACTCTCAGTGCTTTCTAATGCTTCAAAAGACAGTCAGATATTTTTAAGTTGCCATAAATCAAGATGTTTTTAGCCAAAACTGGTCTTGAGCAATGCTTTCATTAGAAATTCTCTGGATCCCCAATGCAGGAAATTTCTGAGATTCCTGAGGAAGAGCAGTATTAGCAGGGCAAGGTGATGATACTGAGTCTGTACATCCAGTTTTTGTTACTAGGATGACAAAGGTTTTGAGGCTGCTTAAGTTTGAGATATTCTGGCTTCTAATGTAAGTTTAGTAGCTCACATGCTCCAAGCATTAAATTCTAATAATTCACCAGAAATTTTTTTTTTTTTTATTAGGAAGAGTGAAGGGGAATTGGAAACAATAGCCCTAACTTAAATGTGCATTCATTTCCTTCAGCCCCTTTTTGTTTAAGTATATATTGTGCAAGTTGCATGTGAGATTATATGGTTGGGGAAGGAGAGGACATGAAAAAAATAATTCAGGAGGACAAAAGAGTGTCTTCTCAACCTTTGGACCTTTCTGTGTAATCTACAAGGCAAATTCTTCAAGTCAGAGTCTCATCCATGGGGATTTTCCACTTCCCCACTCTTGAGGAACCCATGGAGACACTGACATCTATCACCGACACTCATGGAGAACTGAACTGTCTGATAAAAGATTGCTTGTTTCCCTCAAGCTTTCACGAAGGTACTCAGTGCACAGACCAGTATTTGTATTATGCTGTGAAGAGAAGGGTTTAGGCCAAAAGAAGCTGGCAGCCATGGCTTTTTAATGAACCATGTGCTGACCAAGCCTGGTTGTGAGCTGTTACAGATGTGCGCTGGACATTCTAATGAGATGCAGGAAATTCAGGAGGCCAAAAAACCTCTTTGGGTTTTCTAGTTACACTGGTAGGATCAAAGCCACTTGTGTTCTACCTGGCATCACTGAGCAAGGGATATGCTCGATGTCCTTAATGAAAACATTACCATTTGTGGTAAAGGCACTGATGCATGTGGATTGCCATAAGGGGGAATAAAAGAGGGGCTGAGTCATTAGCTAAGAATGAGAGCACAGGCAGGACGGGATCCTGCAGTGGCACGTTAATTATAGTAACATTTTCTTTGATTCGCCTGTTATGCATAGAGATGCTGAACCATGAGCAGGACCTCAGTGTGAAAGGAGATGGCCAGGATGAATGATCTGGTAAGTAAGGGAAAGCAAACCCCTATCAAGAGAATAAAACCCTCCTCCTTGCAGAGCAGAGTCTCTAGCCAACGTGTCCAGTGTGGAAGAGGTGCCTTTTCCCAGTGCTTTAACAAAGGAGTGTTCTGATATTTCTCTTAGAGCATGAGTCAGACACAGGGCTTGCCAAAAAGCCATGCCAAGTCCTGCTCTCAGTTATATATGCCCACAACAACACTGCACATGAGCAGATGTTATCTCAGCAGCAGCTAAGACATTGGAGCAGCTGTGGGCTGCTATTTGCAGCTCTGCAGCTCCTTGCTTCCGTCTCTGTTATCACTGTACAATCTGATTATCAACTGTATTGCACATGGTATTGCTTTCTGCCAGGCCTGCAAATTCAAACAGATCAATGGTAAAAGTCTGCTTTTACTGATATGTGACAGTTAAAACTTATTTTTAACTAACTGATGAAGCACTTGCCAGCAGATATCCCAGTTGACTTGCTTTTTGTCATACAAACAGGCTTATATACAAAAAAGCATAGTCTATGGAATGAAATAGGACGCATATACAGACCTTTCCCTGCACAGCTGGGTGGAGTAGCAGTTGCCAGCATTATAAGACTACATAAAATATGCAACAGTGACACCTATTGGCACACAAACTTTGTACAGTTCCCTGCTTTATTCTGCCTCAGTATTTTTAGCTGCATTATTGATTACACGAGTGTCCATCCCATGCTGCTATGATATCATGCTGCCACTCTGGGGCACAGGCCCTGACAGCTGGCAGAGCTGCTGGGGAAAAGAGCTTCTTGGATAACTTGCCGTTAGGACTCAAAGGAATTTAGTCTCTATGAGTGGCCTATTCTCTTTGAACAGTGTAAACTGCAGATCATGCTTCTGCAATCCCTACTCACTGTGGACTCTTTGGTGGTGTTTGGTTTTGTTTGTTTTGGTCTTTTTAGGACATTTCCACCTGTGTAAAACTTCATTTGTAGCAAAACACATTGTTTTGTGACATGCTGTGTTGGGAGACTAGAGAATGTCACTGCACTGCAAGAATTTTTTCTGTCTTGGGAACCCAGTGGTTCTCCAAGGCACAGACTGCTAGCAAAAACATTTCTTCTTTTTGGCCACAAAGTTCTTGAGGCTGTGTATTAAGTCCAGCCCAGGGAACTACAGCAATCTTCAATCTCCAGATTTCCCAGCTCACGAGGAAATCGTAGAATTGCAAGTTCTGGAAGTCCCTGGGTTTGTGGTTTCAGATCACTTGACTTGCCAGATCCATCTCTTTCAACATGACAGAATTTACACCCCAGGAGTAATTTTCCTGAGAAAAATAACTAATTCTGATCAGGGCTCCAGAAAATATTGACATCAATTCCTTTGATGCATCTATTTGTCAATATGCCTGTGCATTGATAGGGTGAGATACTGTCAAGGAAACAGTTAACATGTATTAAACACTTTACCTTCTTTTCCTTGCCTGGCTGTGAACAATAAACAAGTGGATTTACTACCTTTCTTATTCACCATAACAATGATCTTTCATCTTTTCTGATTTAGGATGTCATGTTTCAAGTGTTTTGAGGTTTGCTTCTAGGTAAAACTGTCTGCTTACTGCACGGGCAAAACAATGATTCTAGCTGAGTATATGCTTCAATAACTATTATTAACTCCCTGTGATCTTTTCCAATTTCCACAATTACACCTGAAACTGTGTGGCTCAATGCAAGTGGATAAACTGCTACAGTGTTCTGAAGTATTTCAGGAGCATTATTATATCAAGTTAAATCTCCAATTTTGTTAGGTTTGTTAGATTTTTTTTAACTCTTTTTTCAGTGAAAATATTTCTGACTATTCTGATTAGTTGCAAACAATTTACCTAGCACCATGTGGATCTGAAAAGATGTAGGGGAAAGGTTAAAGGATGATGTATTTTAACCTAGTGACATTTGTTTGCTTTCCTTGTCCCATCAGAGAAGCCTCAGGAAAAAAAGAGAAGAAATCCTATAAAATTTATTTGAAAGTGAATTTTAATTTCTATTTTACCTGTTCCTTGTGATAAAGTGGTGTCTAGTCAAGTTTAATTGTATGAATAAGTTTTAACTTTCTCACATCTAAGTCAGCTGTCTGTAAAGAAGCCAAAGCTGAGTAAGATCACACATCATGAACGTTACGAAATCTTGTGTAAAAAAAGCAGAGGAGGAAGGGACTGTGAGGAGACTGGATTTCCGCTGTGGTCACAGTCTTTGCTGTTGCCCAGGAAGACATGGTAGCTGATGCATTCACTGCTAATGACTAAGAGAATGAGACAAATGCTGCCTCTGGAAGAAGTAGCTTTCCTGCACAGCAATGCAATTAAAACCCCAGTGAGCAGGACAAGAAACCTGTGGCATCAGAGCTCTCCTGGGTGAACAGTTTTATGCATGCGGTACATGATGATACTCCTTGTATTACAAGGTTTTCCCTCTTTGCACAAGTAATCACTGTGCTAGGTGTCACTAACGAGCCCCTGGACCTAGAGCTGAAAACAAAGGGAAGCAAATTCACAGGTGTATTCACACAGCTTCGCTCCTTTCTTCTTTTTCTTTTTATCACTTTTATCTAAATGTTTTCTACAGCTCTCTTAATTGGTTGAATTTGTGAATCTAGATGTGTGGGTTTAGAAGACATCTCCAAGCTCGAGGCACTTGATCCTAATTATTAACTGAGTCAGTTTGAGGAGCTAAAATAATACATGCAGCTCGGATGATGATCAACCAGCATAAAGCAAAGTGAAGAAGCCACAGACAAAAGGTCATATTGCAAATTAGCTGTATTTCTGTATAAAATGTCCATCGTATTGCAATACTTTCTTCATCAGTTCTGCAGATCAGCTTGGCTTTTAAAAGTCTCTGCAACTGTCTGGCTGCAGAGACAATTTGCTGGGGTTCAGAAAAAAGCTTCCTGTCTCCTCCTTGGCTTCTTTCTTCTACATATCCCTTCTTGATAAAACTGGCCAGCACAGTATTGCTTGGAAATCCATCAACAAAAGCATCCAGTCACCAGCATGAAGATTAGGGGGAACAGCCAGTGTAAGAATTGTTAAGGTAATATTAACATGGAGACAAATGTGAGGAAAAAAACTCAAATACAATTAAAGGGTAGTCCAACAGATTTTCTACTTCACTCCAAACTTAGCTTGGTGTCTTTTCCTAGGGTGTCAAAACTAGTCTGAGCTTGCACTTGGAAAGAAGCCTTTATCTGTGCTTTTGTCACTAAAATAGAGTCCTGACAGATACTGACACTTGTGATGAATCTTGAAAGCTGGCATGCACATTCATCACTTGAAGATGGACATTAATACAAGGAGAGATGCACATGCAGTTGTTTGGGTTTTTATAATTCCTTATCTTTTTCCAGTATGTTCTGCAAGAAATGCTCTTTGATAGGAACATTCTATCTATCAGTGCTCAGCCATGTATTTTGCTGAGATCAAAGCAAATTGCAGAAGAAATGTCCTAAATAAAAAGCCTATTCCAAAATGCATCATGTCTTTCCATAATCCAAGTACAACAGCTAAGACTTGCCATTTAAAAATAAATGGCATATTATTTCAGAAAAATATCTTTATGCTCCCAGCCCCATGCTGTCCTCAGGCACATTTTTTCCTACAATCTAGAATTTTCTATTAAAGTAGGAAGCTGATTTTTATGATGCGTGGCCATTTTATATTTACTTTTGGCAGGAGGGAATGTTTATTTCAATCAAAATTTTCTTGTAAATTCACTAAGCTGTAGGAGAAAAAATAAGGTGTGAATTCAGAAAGGCTTCTTTATAAAATTGAGAAGCTGTCCCACTCAACTTCTGTTTTGGCAAGCTATTGATTATATGCTCATGGTCAAATATGTTAACACCGATAAGATACTAATATGAAAATCCTTTGAACATATCGATTGGATATTTGCCAGAATTCTCAAACGTTGTATCAGTCAAGAGTATTAATCTTAGGGAAAGCAAAGGTCTGAGTGGAATTTGTTCAGAAAAAGAATATCCTTTGTTTTCTTTTTAAAGGAAAAATAGAAAAAGACAATAATGTTCGTAAGCCTAAAGTCAGTTTGTAAACATGCAATTATACAACATCAAAAAACTGATCACAGCTATTTTTTATTTTTTTAAACAAATTATACTCTAAAAGCAAAGATTTAATTAATTAATGAAGAAAATACCATATGCTGACCCAAATTTCTACACTTTTTCTGCAGAAACATATATATATTCAGCCAGAAGAAAATATTAATTTTATAACACATACACAGTGTAAGTATATATCATGTCCAATGATGCATTTAATGCATTTAAAGTATCACATGTAATATATATAATATATAAATATATTATAAACATATAGCACTATTTATTTTATGGCAAATATTTAAAAGTATGTAAGTAGGTCCACCACTTCAATTGGAAAAAAAAAAAAAACAAAACAAAAAAACCTTTTCAAAGTAATTTACAGAAATTTTGCTCCCTATGGCAGAATTTGCTCTGTATAAAGCATCATTAATCCCTTTATAGAGATTTATAGGTCCGTTTTATAACTTAACACTTATCAGTTTTGAGTGGAGTGTAGTTAATATATTTTGTGGAAAAAAGACTTTTTTCTTTCAGTTTTCTTGTTTCTCATTTATGTTTTTAACTGTCAGATCCTCCCTCAGCAGTTTTTTACTACTTTGAATGGATCAAAAGTTACAGGTTCATAGCCATTGGCACTTTTCTCTGCTTCTTGGGCACCTATATCCTTCCTCTGAATATAGAGAGCAGCATTTTATGCAAAGCCAGCTTGCATCACTGCTGGAAGAACCTAAAGAAAGTAGTACAAAAGATGCTAACCTTAGGGAAGTATTTATAAAATCTATACATTATGTCACACCTGCTGAGTGTAACTACAGAGGAAAGTGAAGAGAAAGATATCTGTCAAATAGAAGCATTTTTCAAGAAAAGTATATTTCTAATCATAGTTCAATCTTTGCAAATCAATTTGTACACTCTACAACTCGTGTTTCATGTCACTTTTTTTTAATATTTTTTAATATTTTAATATTTAATATTTTAATTTTTTATATATTTTTAATATTTATATTAATATATTAATTTAATAGTATACTAATAGTATATTATTTATTTATTCATGTGTACTTTATAAATAAATTTTTAGGGGTTTTGGGGTTTTTTTCAGGGTGTGTAGGTCATATTCATCCGTGGGTGAACATAGAAAATTTGCACCAGAAACTTTAAACAGGTCCTCACTTATGTATGGAAAGGCTCTCTTTATTCAAGCTCATGATTTAAAATTTGATTTTTGCTGATGTGGGAAGAATTCATTAAATTAAATTACTGATTATGAAATTGAATGCAAATTACACTTCCTTCTGATTCATTTTACAAATACCATTGATCCAGTAAAATAAAGGTAGGAATATTCACACAAGTCTGGAAGATGATGGAGTAATTTCTAATCAGTTTCTTCATATCCAAATATATTCATAATATCTATTTTCTGCCAAGTAAAGGATACAACGTGCCTCTGATGCATCCAGAATGTTTCAGACTGGCTGCCTGGGGGCAGAATTGCAGATGCCATTTCCTTTCTGGAACAGAGATTATCCGAGCTGAGCCCACAAGCTCCCTGATCATGGTCATTTCTATTTCTGTGCTCTCTGCCCCATTTGCAGTTCTGCCTTTCCCACATACATGACATCATCAGCTTCATGGCCAGCTGAGACAAGGTTATGACTTAGCAGTTTAAGTCATGCCTACATTACGCATGATGGAGGCAATTATACACAATGGCCTTACTGCTTCTTTCATTTTCTATCCATTGTCTTGAGAACTACCTGGTATTACTCTTAAATTTTTGCAGAATCCAAACCTTCTTGATTTGAGGCTATTCTCACTTCATCCTTACAAACATGACATCTAAAATGCAACTAAATTTAGTCATAAATATATTTTTTTCTTTCTTTCAGGTTCTTCGCTCACTTACAGTATCTTTTTTGAGATATTTGCCTTAAGGCTGTTCAATTCCTGATAGCTTTTGCTCCTTCTCAATAGAAGAACCTTTCAGGTTTATATCTACAGCCCAATTGACTTCACTTTTAATCCAGCTGAATGAAATTCATACTTAACTTTTCCCTTTAACATACTCATGATCCTGTTGAGTAGTGAAAAGTGGAAGAATGGACTGTAATGGCTGTTACAGAGTTCTATTTGTCTTTCAGTTTTAAACATATACCCCACCTATTGCTAACCTTGTGTTGTCAATCATCCCAGTATTGGTTCAAGTGAGTTTTTCCAGACTAAAATCTTTGCTCTGTTGTTATGGATCTGCAGTACTTGGACAGTCAAATTCATGGATTATTTCTGCTCATGCATTTTTTAAAGCATCTTAATCCACTTTTTAATCGTTGCCTTAGAGATTTAATTCCATTCCCATTTCCCTGCAGTATAGAATTGTGGAATCATAGAATCAACTAGGTTGGAAAAGACCTTTAAGATCATCAAGTCTAATCATTGTCCCAGGACTGCTAAGTCCACTACTAAACGATGTCACTAAGGGCCTTATCTACATGGTTTCTGAACACTTCCAGGGACGGTGATTCCACCACATCCCTGGGAAGCCTGTTCTAATGCCTAACTACCTAATTGAAAGCAAATAGGTGTGCCAGTTTTTCTTACTCTGCAGTGCTTGATACTTTTTACACTGCTATCCTTTTCTTCTCCCATACCTCTGACTTTTTGTCAGCACACTGGGAAGATCTTTGTGAAAGCCATGATTGCTGCTGTCATTCATACGGATTTACCAGCTTGGGCATCACCTGGCCTTCTAGCATGGTTTAGATAAATATACTCCATAAAACAATGGTACAGATTTGTCTTGTGGTTTTATTTGCTTCTAGAGGCAAAACACAGAGGAAGGAAACTGATCTGAAGGTGTGAGAGATCTTGAGATATTGGTTTCAGAGGATTCTTCAACTCTCAAACTTACAGCGTCACAGGACAGCCTCAGCAGTGCTGAGAGGATAATACAGCAGGCTACATCTTTCACTGAAACTGGCAGGTAGATGGTCTTTCTTTATGTTTTTCTTATCAGTCCCTGATACTTTCATTTCATAATGCTTTGTACAAGTGTTTTCAATATATCTTTTGCTATGATTTTTGCTTCTAAAATAAAGGGTAGTAGTAGTATTTCTGCCTTTACATACAGTCTAAGTTCATTTCTCCAAGTTAACGTTTGCTTCGATCAGCTGGAAGCAGTTCTCCTATACCTATCACAACATAGTAAAGAAATAATAACATGAGTTAAATATAGGCTCATGCAGAATAGTCTCCTATGGCAAAGAGCAGGAAGTTGGTTGCAGTTGAACTAAAATTTCTCTTTAAATGATCAGTAGCTGCTATTTGCTATGCAGCTTCTGCACAGCCCTAGGCAATTCCGAATGCCTTTGTAAAACTCTCTGAAGCTGCATGCCTGTGTATGGAGAGGTAATGTGATTTCTCATGCTTGTAGCTTTTTGGTACAGTAGAAATGCTTGTCTATATAAGAGTGCTGTAGAAAACGTATAGTGTATCAGACAACCCATGTATAGTATTTCCTCTTTTTGAGTAGAAAATAAAAGAAGTGCATCTCAAAATAGGGAACTTCCATCCAGGCTTGTAAATTCCTCTGTCTTGGATATTTTAAACAGCTAAAGAGGCAAAACTACACAAAAGGACACATACAGTTCAGTACAGTGTAGGTTAATATATTAGACATAAGGATCAAAAAATTTTTTGAAATAGATATAATGTTCTTGTTGCATTCTGGATATTTTGTTCCTAGATATTGAAATTGCACTATTGTTTTTGCACAGAGAGGTAAGAAGACATTTACAATCACTTTTCTGTGCACCCTATATACAAATCATGCCCTATCCAGTCTCTCCCCAGTGAAATACTCACAATCTTTCTATCTCTTTTTCTTTAAATCTATTTCTGTGACACATTTCCGCATTCCCTGGTTTTCAACAATTGTTCCTTCCACTCCAAGTGTAGCTGGGTGAAGGGACACTACAAGCAACGGTGATGTCAGAACTGATATAACACAGGAGCTGGTGGGAAATTACATGCGAAGCTATATTTTGTAATGATTACTTATAACCACCATAGCAATAAAAAATATGTTCTTTACCAATCAAAAGAATTTCCAGTAAATAATAATCTTAACATAACAATATTTTTCAGGATAAATAGTCTATAGATATGATGGGAGGGAAACACTAATACATACACAAAAATATTCAGGCATAACATGAAAGCTTGTGGTAAGTAGATTTATTATTATCTTGTTCTGAATGGCTTTCTTTCTTCTATAGATCAGCTGTCTGAAAAACAGCCCTAACCTTTTCACAGTAAGTCTTCAGAGCTGATACTGAGATCATCGAATGGCACTAGTGTTCTCACAAAATCTTTACTGCTGCAGTGGCCACATTTGTTCCACTGCAATTACTCACTCCCCAGTTTAAATGAAGGGAAGGACCCCAATGGCACCACTGACACTGTACCTGGTACTGTCCTTACCTCAGTCAGCTACGAAACAGAACTGTAGTATGACAGGAAAGAAAAGAAATCTTAGCCACATTGAAACATATATTTTCCTGTCTGGTGTAAATATGGCAGTAAAATTGAAATGGCTTGAACTGTGTGTGAGAGATGACAGTAAAATTCACTTTCTAGACCCCTTAAAGATAAAAATATGACTTGTGAGATATTTATTTAACTGAGGAACATACACAATGTTATATGACTTCATGGAAAATTGGATTTTTAGTTTCACATACCTATATGCAGAACATCATAAGCTATATAGGGACATCCCAATAGCAACTCCAATATTCTTGGAGTTTCTGTCACAATATATTGACTCATCTAAACATAACATAGTTACCAAAGCCTAACCAAAGTTCAGGTTGCTTTTCCTCTGAACAGTATTCTGCTGGGTAAAGCTGAGCATTTTGAATACACAGAAGTAACTGAAGCTTCATTTGCTACTTGATGCAAGATTGTAGATGAAATAGTGATGTTTACAATGCAGCTAGGTAAAAAGTTCTCCCTGTGCAGATGGCAGGAGGCTGCAAGTTTTTTGTCATATTTAGTATAATAATAACTACTTATGTTAAAAAAAATGAGTATTTGAGAATTATCTTCTTCTTGTCTCCAGGGCAATCAGTTTTTCTCCACAGGAGATGAGAAAACAACCTATTCATTGGTTTCTAACATTTCATAGAATCACAGAATGTTTTGGGTTGGAAGGGACCTTAAAGCTCATCTAATTCCAACCTCCCTTCCACAGGCAGGGACACCTCTAACTAGACCAGGTTGCTCAAACCCCTGTCCAACCTGGCCTTGAACACTGCCAGGGATTGGGGAAGCCACAACTTCCCTGGGAAATCTGTGCCACTGTCTTATCACCTCATAGTGAAGAATTTCTTCCTAATATCTAATCTTAAACTACCTTCTTTCAGTCTAAAGCCATTCCACCTTGCCCTATCCCTACATGCCCATGTAATAAGTCCCTTTCCAGAGTACTGAAGACTGTTATAAGGTCTCCCCAGAGCCTTCTCTTCTCCAAGATGAACAAGCCCAAGTGTTCCAGCCTGTCTTCATAAAAGGGGTACTCCAGTCCAATTTCAGCCTATAAAGCATTCTAAGTTTAAATGTAATAATTTTTACATCTGATGTGGGCAGGTTTTGCCTGGTTTTAACCATCTAGATGTTTTCTCTCTAGCCTAAGCTAACCATTTAGTCTCCCTTTATAATCAATAGAGGGAAGCCAAATATGCCTCTAGAAAGGCTAAATGAAAGAATGGAAAATGCTGGGATAGCATTTATTTAGTGGGATTGAGTATAGAAAACTTAGCAGAATTGAAGCCATTAAGGCAAGCATATTGTCTTCCGATCAATCTGTAACATGGCAAAATACACTCAAGCCCAAACTCCAGTGCCAGGCACTCTTCCGTTAAAAATCATGAGGCACTGATTCACTCTGTGACCACTTGACATAGAGATATATGCCTAAAGTGGACAAAACATTACCTAATGACTCGTTAATCTGGTATCAGACTGCCCTGTATGTCAGTCTGATTAGAGATGAAAGGCACTATTGTGAAATTGCACAATACAATTGCGCACTGTGACAGAGTGCGATGTTTTCTACAGCTCACCCTGGAGGAACATGATGTAAAAATCTTTTAATATAAGAGGTTTCTGAAAATTCATAGGCATGGTCAAGCAGGCAGCCAATGCTCCATCCCTGGCAGTGTTCAAGGCCAGGTTGGACAGAGCCTCAGGCAACATGGTCTAGTGTAAGGGTGTCCCTGCCCATGACAGGAGGTTGGAACTAGATGATCTTAAGGTCCTTTCCAGCCCTAGCTATTTTATGATTCTATGGTTAGAACAAGTGTAAAACATGGCAGAGAAAATGTAACTGATTAAGAAGTTGTAACTTCAACAAAGTTGAAGGAAGGAAATACAGATGTTTACCTAGTGGATTTCCTGTTATGATATTCAAATATCCTTCTTCCTTGGAAATTAATAGACACCAAGTTCAGTATTGAATAGAATATTCATGTATGTGGTGGAGTTTTGTGTGTTTATCTATAAAACAGTTTACATCTAAAATTTAACTTATCTTTCAGCTCACTGAAATAAAAAGCAAGGCAGGCAGAAGCACACTGAGAATAGAGAAACAGAGATCAACACGTTAAGAAGTACAAAGAACAAAACCACAGCGTGAGTAAATGAATGTAAATGCAGCTGAAATTTAGACTAACGTCGGCATCGGGGGGTCTGGGAGGGGCGATCATATGCCAGTCCCAAGTGGGTCACATCTGGCGCCCTGGACAAACACTGAAACACATGGATGAGGGGGAAGGGGGTGTAATTACAGCCAAACACTAATTTTCTGCAGCCACCTTGTGTCGAAAAACGGAAAATGCAGCTTTCAAAATACGGTTTTGTAAACACAGCGCCCGTCTTCAGCAAGATGCTGGACGCAAGGATAACTTGAGGTTCGTAAATGTCACTGCTGTTGTCAGAGGACATGCTCCCATGTGTCATGTCAGTGGGAAAACACTCTGAATTAGGGTGGATTTGCACTGATACACAGTTTGTAGGAGGAAATGTGACATAGCATAAATCATTACTTTTAGATCCCATGTCTATGCAGCTTGAGCTCTACCGAAATCAAAGGAGATCTTTCCATTTATCTATACACTCAGTCAGGTCCAGTTAAAAATTATTTGTTCACAGGGCAAAAAATGATAGAGTTCATACTCTTTGAAAAGTGCTATAATTGTGTTTGGAAGAGGAAATCCACAGAAATGAGGGGTCAGAAACCAGAAACGGCTATTGATTAAGCTTTAGTGTGCAGTCCTAAAATTTTATTACATGACACTGCATCTGCTCTAGACACAGAAAGCAAGATGCTAGTTCACATTGGACTTGGAAAAGTAAGTGCTTTGTCACTGGTATAACCCTCATTTCTTTTATCTCAAATTATGTATTTAATTTAAATTCAGAGAGAAGACACAAGTGACAGCTATCATTTCCCATGACATGTTTGTAACAAGGACAAGGATTGTTTCCCTATTCATGGCAAAAAGCTGCTCACTGTGCTTCTGTGACAATATTCTCCTATCTTCCATCTCACTGTCACTGAACCAATGATTTCTATTTGACTCCTCTAGCTACGGGCTGGCACCAAGCAGTAGCCGTCTGAGCAGACAAGCCCTCCCTGTAACACTCTATCTTAACTGTTCTGAGTGTTTAACTCAGAAGGAAGCTGAGTCAGAGGACTTTTGGGAGAAGTCTGTCTCTCTTCTTTGATTGTATAGGCAGGTTGCAGGTACTCACCTGCACATTTTTTTATTCCTGGATAGTAGGCATCTGCACTTAGGTGATGTGAACAGCTTTCTTCCATAAATTACCAGATTATAAACCTTATGGGTTTTGTGTGGCTTTACGAACCCAAGCTACCTTTTTGAGGCAAACACATTGCCTTCAGCCAGATGATGCTGAGCAATGTTTACCAGTGGCAGACAAATGGTGTCATGCTGTTAGAACTGGTGAGACCCCAGCAAAACAGATCTGTACCCTCTGCCAGTCTCTATGAAAATGCTCCCAACCTTGTACCTCATGGCCAGGCTTTTCAACAGCATTAATATATATATATATATATATATATATATATATATATATATACACATATACTCCAAGAGAAGCAGAAGCAGCAAAATAAACCGAAAGAGAAAGCCAGCTATGACTTCAACCTGCCAGGGAGAGGAGCAATTTGTAGATTTCAGTCAGTTGTGAGAGAATCATGGATTGCACGTGTGTTCAGAAAATGAGATCAATGGGATGTAACAGCAGTATCAATATGACAAATTAGAGGAATTACTCTAAACCACCAAGCACCAGGGGACACAAATTACAGTTTGATATTTTGTTTACAGGCCAGGCAAGGTCAAACTACTATTACTATTGCTCATCGGCTTTCCGCCGCTCAGACTGCAGATGTAATAGTGGGCATTGTGGATGGCGCAGTGTTTGAAATGAGAACACACACAGAGAAAAAGGAGCCATAATATTCACTTGCAACCTCACAGGTACATTTATTACTATTGCTATTTTTATTTGTATAATCATTGTATGCAGGACGATACATCATGGAGGAAGACCCCAACGATCACAGTTTTAGATGTGACAGCTGAAAATGCATTTGCTACTCAGCAGTTTTACAACTGGTGTTTCTTTTAGGCAGCATGGTGCGTTTTTTATTTGTGAACATCTCAGATGATCATTAAAAGTCATCTCAGTTCGTAAGTCATGCATAATCACGCATAAAGTAATATTTAAGCACAGATGCAGAAGCACCAAGTGACCAAACAGCTGTAAAAGGAGGCTTTCTCATGGGAGTAAGAGATGTAGATTGTCTCTGGATAATTTGAACACCTGAACACATTTGCAAAAAACATGTGTCAAATGGTCTTTGAAACTCTTCAGTGTCCATCCAACTTATTTGAGTTTCCACAGGATATAAAAAGACCACATCTTTGGCATCAGTGATACTCAGCCTCAGCTAAGTATCATGCAAGGGTACTGTTCAGAGTACCTTCAGAGTGCCCAGAGTACTGGGCAGAGGTTTAGAGATTGGCAACAAATCCCCCCAGCACATTTGATCAAATACTTGAAATGCAGAATGACTGCTGGTCTCTCTCCCATAGGCTTATTTCTTGAGTGGTTTGTCACTCAAGGGGGTGGGGAAAAGGGAAAGTCATAGAATTTGTTATTGGAGATGCTGGTGTAGGCTGCAGAAGACAGCCCCAGCTGGTTCCAATCTGAAATGAGGAAATTTTTGTGCCTGCTTGAACAAACTGCTCTTTTAGGCAAAACACCAGCATTTTTCACATGCACTAGTAGAAAATGGTATTGCCTCTGCCCAGCTCTGGTAGAAAGTGAGCATAATCACCTCTTGGAAACAACAAGGAAAAACAATATACACAGAGACACACCCTTCTCTATCTAGCTATAGCTATAGAGCTATCATTTATATCTCTATCTATAGCTGTGTCTATATCTATATCTGTACATCTATATCTACATTTCTATCACTCTCTATTGATCTCCTTGGTTTGTGCAAATAACTCCTCACATTAGAGCAGTTCTGGCAAGTGAAATGGAGGATTTCTGCTGAAGACACCAGTGTGAAACCACAGAGCTGCAGCCAAGGCTGAGAGAGACAAGCTGGAGGGAACTGCAGCAGCGATGCTGTTGCAAAAGCTTTCATAAGTGAAGGCAAGAAACAGGAGAAGCAGTGAAGGGACAGCTTGATGCCAATTCGCACAGTGTCCTGAGTTGGTACCAATAGGGAAGGGTGTGCTGCAGGAGGAAAGGATTAAGAGATAGTGATGTCCCTAGATGGGAGAAGAGCATGGGGAAAAGGAGGCAATGGATTGAAATCTCTTCTCGGTATTGGAGAAACACATTGCATGCTCCACAAAGGGAAGTACTGATGAGTTATGCTCTGCCGAGCAAAGGGCTGGTGTCCTTCTGCACAGGATGGCACATCCATTCATGGGCCCCAGTGTCAGCCCTATACCCATGGTTCTCTACAGAAAAATTTCTCCTTTCTAGTTTCACACATATGTGTCTGTTTATGTCAATAAACCAAATAAATGGAACCCAACTGAAAACCCAAACTGCAACTCTGCTCACATAACCCAAACAAATAACTTCATAAAAGTACTATATCTTAGTTATGTAACAAGGTTTCCTTTATATAACTATGATTTCACCAATAGACACTTTTCTGAAATATGAAGTCTGAAAGCTTGCCTATAGCTTTTTGGTTTCAGGTCAATTGTATGAAACGATAGTAAACAATTGTCCTGGGTTCAGCAGCAGCAGTCAGTTTTTCTTCTTCTTAGTAGCTGGTGCAGCGCTGTGGTTTTGACTTTCGGCCTGGGAAAAATATTGATAAAGCCGATGTTTTCAGTTACTGCTCAGAATGTTTACCCTGACCAAGGACTTTGTGAGTCTCATGCTCTGCCAGGGAGGAGGAGAAGGTGGGAGGAAGCAGAGACAGGACACTTGACCCAAACTAGCCAAAGAGGTATTCCATACCACAGCACATCATGCCCAGGAGGGAGAACGCGGAGTTCCCGGAAGGGCTGGATCATGGCAGGGTGGGGGTGAGGTACCGGTTGGTGAGCGGTTGTATTCTCTTCCTTGTTATTTCCTTTATCATTATTATTAGTGGTAGCAGTAGTGATTTGTGTTATACCTTAGTTATTAAACTGTTCTTATCTCAACCCGTGGGAGTTGCATTCTTTTGATTCTCCTCCCCATCCCTCCAAAAGCGAAGGGAAGAAAGGCTGGGGGGGAAGTAGACTGCGTGGTTCTGATTTACGGCCTGGGCTTAAACCACGACAACAATCCACTCAACACAACACCCTGAGTTACAGAGCAGTGATATGTGGGCTCTGATACAATTGTCAGTCCTCGCTTTATTCATTATAACATCTCCTTTACTGTGGAAAAGTAAAACCGGCATGCAACTCAATGAGATTATCAGGCACAGCAAGCATGGGTTCACAAGGGGAAAGTCCTGTTTAGCAAATTTGAGATCCTTCTGTGATCAGGTCACCTGCCTAGTGAGTGAAGGGATGGTGGTGGATAGAGTTTCTGCAGGTCTCAGTGACTGCCCCTCACGACATCCTGATGGACACATTGTCCAGCTGTGAGATGAACAGATATATGGTGCACTGAGTGAAAAACTGGCTGAGTGGCAGGACTCAGAGGGTCCTAGCAAATGGGCTACATGTGGCTAGCAACTGGTCACCACTGGTGTTCCTCAGGGATCAATTCGAGGTCTAGTTCTGTTCAATCGTCTTATCAATGATCTGGATGCAGTAGTTGAATGCATCATTGGTGAGTTCACTGATGATGCTAAGCTGAGAGGTGCTGTTGACTCTCTTGAGATACAAGAGGTCTTGCAGAATGATCTCGATAGACTGGAGAATTGGGCAATCAGCAGTGGCATGAAACTGAACAAGAGCAGATGCTGAATACTGCATCTGGGATGGAGGAATGCCAGCCGCAAGCATAAATGGGAGAGGGGTGCTGGAGAGCAGCCCTGCAGAAAGGGATCTGGAAGTGCTGGTTGGCAGCAGGCTCAGTGAGAGTCAGTAATGTGCCCAATGGCAGCCAAGAGGGCAAATTGCATCACACACAGTATGACCTGCCACTTAGAAGAACTGATCATCCTGCTATAATCAGTTCTGGTGCAGGCTCACCTTGAGCACTGGGTGCAGTTCTAGGCCCCACCATTTAAGAACATTAAGTCCTTGAATGCATCCAAGAAAGCAACAAAGCTGGTGACAGGGCTGGAAGGCCAACACTGGAGCAGGCTTCCTAGAGAGGTGACCCTGTGCCCATCAGTGTTTCAGAGGCATATGGACAATACCCTTACTAACATGCTTGAACTTTTGGCCAGCCCCAAAGTGGTTGAGCAGTTGGTCTTGACGATCTTCCAACATCCAGGTTTTTTCTCCATACTTCCTTCTTTCCCTAGGCACACATGCTAATGAAATACTGGCTGATATTTCATCCCAGCCCTGCACTAGTGAAAGGGATTGAATGGGTAATCATATCTCATCACAGGCATTGGCTCTGTCACTTTGTGAGAAGGAGCATGTGCGTTCTGAAGGGGGTGAGAGATGTAGATTGTCTCTGGATAATTTGAGCACCTGAATACCTTTGCAAAAAACATGTGTCAACTGGTTTTTGAAACTCTTCTTTCTTCTTCCAGTTTATTTGGGTTTCCACAGGATAGCAAGAGACCACATCTCTGGCATCAGTGAGGCTCAAAGATAGAGCCCTCAGCCTGAACCAGGAAGTGCACCTGAACTCAATGGTTGCAAATCTTTTGTACGTGGGCAATAGGTGCTCATTCCCTTGTGATTTCCCCCCACTCGCAAACCCACCTCTCTTGTAAATACTAGTTTTTAAAAATGCCTGACTTGTTGATTTTGGAGAAACAGAACCAAGCACAAGAGCCTGAGTACAACAACACTCCATCAGGAGTCCATCTGGCCCAATACTCTCTCTCCAGTGACACCCCATACATGTCTGAAGGATGGTATATGAGAAGTGCAGGTCTTCTTCTGACAGAGGGCCCAGAGGGTGTTGGTAGGCCTCAATGCCAGGGACCGGCCTCCCTTGGGACCTGCACTGCATGTAGCCCCTCAGACCTAGTCAGAGCTTGTCATGCAGAACTATATGCGTTATATATCATAGCTCTTCTCTTCTGTTCCATTCCATCCCATCCCATTCCATTCCGTTCCATTGCATTCCATTCCATCCTTTTCCATCCCATCTGATTCCATTCCATCCCATTCCATTCTGTTGCATCCTGTTCCATTCAGACACAAATCAGACACAAGTCAGGTTACAGGTGGAAGAAGTATTTTATTTATTTATAAATAAAGTTATTTTATCTTTGTTTTGGTTAGGTGAGGTTAGTGTAGGTGAGGCTTGTTTAGGCTAGTTTAGCTTAGATTGGTTTAGGTTAGTTTCGGTTAGTTAATTTTAGTCTAGTCTAGTTTAGATTCTATTTTCTTTTTCTAAACCCTGCAGAGTTGAAGCCCTCAAGCATTAACACGAGGCACTTGTGTAGCCAGCAGCAGGCTGACACATCCTTCAGTTTATCTTGAAACAACCTCCCTTGCAGCCTGACAAAGGAAAGCCAGAGCAGGAGCAGTGTCAGGGTGAGGCGAGAGCAATGCAACAACCCAGCCAGAGTGTGCCAGGGAAGACCTGACAAGGGGGGTGCTCAGTGCTACAGAGAGAAGCAGCAAGGCCCTGGGGCCATGCTGGGGCCACCCTGGGAGTGCAGAAGGCTTCCTCCCCCAGGATGTGGGGCACGAGGGCCGCCTGCGTGGAGCACAAGCAGCTGCCTTTGGGCTACAATAGCCCAAAGGAGCCCCATGAAGGGGCTCTGCTCAGCTGCAGAGGAGGCAAAAAACCCTGGGGACAATTGCTAGTCCAGCCTGGGGGCAAAAAGGCCTTCTCCCTCCAGCAGCAGGACATGAGGGGCCGCCTTCATGGTGCATGAGCACCAGGCGACAACGCAGAGCATCAGGACCAGAGGAGCCCTGACAAGTGGTCATGCTCAGTGCTCAGAGGAAGGCAAAAAAGCCCTGGGGACTGGTGCCAATTTGCCCCGGGGGAAAATTCCTTCCTGACCCCAGTGCTGGCAATCATCTACTTCCTGAGCATGTGAGCAAGACCTGCTCCTGGTCCATGGGCTGGTTATGCCTCTAAGGGGACAAGGGGACACTGACACTGCCTTTTCTGTCTCCACCTGAAGTCGCCTCCAGGGCTTCCAGCAACAGCAAAGTGCCACTGCTCCTACCTGAAATGAGGGAATTTTGTGTCTGCTTGAGCAAACTGTTCTTTTAGGCAAAATGCCTATGTTTTTCACATGCACTTGTAAAAAATGCTACTGCCTCTGCCCAATTCTTGTAGAAAGTGAGCATAATCACCTCTTGGAAAAAACAAAAAGGAAAAAACAATATACACAAACAGAAACACACCCTTCTCTGTCTTGCTATAGCTACAGCTCTATCATTTATATCTCTATATCTATAGCTGTGTCTACATCTATATCTGTCCATCTATATCTACATCCATATTGCTCTCTACCTATCCCCTGGGTTAGTGCAAATAACTCCTCACATCACAGCAGAACTCATGACATCATGAGATGGTCAAGTTCAAGTTCCTCAGGGCAGTGAGAAGAGCACACAGCAAGCCCACTGGCCTTGACTTCAAGAGAGGAGACTTGGGCCTCTTCAGGAGTTTTTTTAGTGAGGTCCCATGGGATAGAGCTCTAGAGGGTAGGGTGGCTGATAGTCAAGGATCACCTGCTCCAATCTCCATAGTGTTGCATCCTGACTAGAAGGAAATGCTGTAGAAGGGCCAGGAGACCTCTGCTGATGGATGAGGAGCTGCTGAGAAAGTTTAGAGGTGACAAAAGAAGCTTATAAAAGGTGGAAGCAAGGACAGGCAGTCTGGGAGGAATACAGGGATATTGTCCAGGAAGCTAGGGACCAGGTTAGGAAAGCTAAGGCCCAGTTAGAATTAAATCTGGCAAGGGATTTGAAAGATAACAGGAAGGGCTTCTACAGGTAAGTAGCAAACAAAAGACAGACTAGGAATAATATAGGCCTTGTCTAGAAGCTAACGGGAGAACTGGTTACCCTGGATCTGGAGAAGGCTGAGGTTCTTAATGACTTCTTTGTCTCAGTCTTCACTGGCAAAGTCTCTGACCACACCATCCAAGTCTTGGAAGGCGAACGCAGGGACTGTGAGAATGATGACCCTAGGCCCACTGTAGGAGAGGATCTGGTTCGAGACCATCTTAAGAACCTGAATGTACACAAGTCCATGGGACCTGATGAAATCCATCCCATGGGTCCTGAAGGAATAATGAAGTTATTGAAATATTGAAAAATGAAGTGGCTAAGCCACTGTCCATCATATTTGAAAAATCATGGCAGTCAGGTGAAGTTCCCGACAACCGAAAAAAGAGTAATATAACCCCCATTTTCAAGAAGGGGAAAATGGGTGACCCAGGGAACTACAGACCAGTCAGTCTCACCTTTGTGCCTGGCAAAACCTTGGAGCAGATTCTCCTGGAAAGCATGTTGAGGCACATGAAAAACAACGAGGTAGTTGGTGACAGTCTGCATTGCTTCACTAAGGGGAAATCCTGCCTGACCAATTTGGTGGCCTTCTATGATGAGGCTACAGAACTGATGGACTTGTGCAAAGCGTTTGACACTGTCTCACATGACGTCCTTGTCTATAAACTGAACAGACAACAATTTGATGGATGGATCACTTGGTGGATAAAGAATTGGCTAGATGGTCACACACAAAAAGTTGCGGTCAATGTCCAATTGGAGACCGTTAAGGAGTGGTGTCCCTCAGGGATCTTGTTCCAACATCTTTGTCAGTGACATGGACAGTGGGATTGAGTGCGCCCTCAGCAAGTTTGCCAATAACACCAAGCTGTGTGGTCCGGTTGATAACGCTGGAGGAAAGAATGCCATCCAGAGGGACCTCGACACGCTTGTGAGGTGGGCAGATGCCAACCTTATGAAGTTTAACCATGCCGAGTGCAAGGTCCTACACCTGGGTCGGAGCAATCCCAGGCACAGCTACAGGTTGGGCAGAGATGAGATTCAGAGCAGCCCTGCAGAGAAGGACTTCCGGGTGTTGGTTGATGACAAACTTAACATGAGCTGGCTTCAGTGTGCGCTCGCAGCCCAGAAGGCCAACCGTATCCTGGGCTGCATCAAAAGAAGCGTGACAAGCAGGTCGAAGGAGGTGATCCTGCCCCTCGACTCTGCTCTCGTGAAACCTCACTTGGAGTATTGTGTGCAGTTCTGGTGTCCTCAACATAAAAAGGACATGGAACTGTTGGAACAAGTCCAGAGGAGGGCCACAAGGATGATCAGGGAACTGGAGCACCTCCTGTATGAAGATAGGCTGAGAGAGTTGGGGCTGCTCAGCCTGGAGAAGAGAAGGCTGCATGGAGACCTCCTAGCAGCCTTCCAGTATCTGAAGGGGGCCTACAAGGATGCTGGGGATGGACTTTTCATCAGGGACTGTAGTGACAAGACAAAGGGTAATGGGTTCAAACTTAAACAGGAGAAGTTTAGATTGGATAAAAGGAAGAAGTTCTTTACTCTGAGGGTGGTGAGGCACTAGAACAAGTTGCCCAAAGAAATTGCAAATGCTCTATCCCTGGCAGTGTTCAAGGCCATGTTGGACAGAGCCTTGGGTGACATGGTCTAGTGTGTGGTGTCCATGGCAGGGGGGTTGGAACTAGATGATCTTAAGGTCCTTTCCAACCCTAACTCTTCTATGATGCTGTGATTCTAAAATCCTCAGCATACCAGACAGCACTTTTTTTTGTGCATATACATTAGTAGTTTGGACCATTTTTCCCATTCTGGTCTACAGCAAAACGAAAAGTACAAAAGAAAGCATAGGGAAGGCAGAGAGAGTCTAGGTATGGACAGGCTCTCCACTGTGTCGTCTAACCAGGTTTATGCAATTGTCAACACTGACAGTCAGAAAAGTGCTGGCAGCTTGATAGGAGACAGTGTGTTGACCAAGAGTGTTGTCAGTAAATGCACCATTTGTAGAAGCATAACTTCAGACTTTTCTGTTTAATACAAACAAGTTATAATTGACAGTAAAAGTAGTGGGACTGGATTTCAAGCAGTTACTAAAGAGCTGTTTAAAAGCTATGTTCTAGAAGATGCTTTAAAACATAGAATCATAGAATCATAGAATAGTTAGGGTTGGAAAGGACTTTAAGATCATCTAGTTCCAACTCTTCTGCCATGGGCAGGGGCATATACTTACCTAACCCTTCCCAGGAATGCCATTTTTAGGTGTGGTTCTTCCATGGCTGACAGTGTTCTGTGGCCAGGGTTTTTTTCAGGCATGCCATCTAGAATTAGCTAACTTAGCTCCTTGTTTGGGGAAAAGGTGGCTGGAACTAGAAGGACTAAAAGGAAATTACTGCAAAATTTTAAGGGTGAAATCCTACTCTACCTGACCTTAATTGTAGCTTTGTTAAACTGTAGACACTGACAAAGGTGCACCTGTGAATTGCAGCACATTTCTTCCAGAGTTTGCCAAAGCATTCAAAAAAATGAAATTAGAAGTTGTTAATGCATGTAGGAATCTATTGTTTGCTTGTAAACTTTGCCATTTGAAGAAAAGCTGAGTAATTACATCTGTCATTGCAGTGAATGAATGCTTGCAGGAACCTTTCAAAATTGCACAGAATTAACTTCTTTGAGGGAAAAAAAAGTGTAGTTTTCCTAGGGCTTGAAACAATTTTTGCCCTTTTTTTTGCACTGTAGGCTTGTATGTAAATTTCCTAATGAGTAAAGGAAAGGTTTATAAACTTACACAATCAATAGTTTTGAGAAATATAGCTGATTTGCTCAGATGAATAAATCTAAAAGAGAATAGCAGAGTACTTATGTGAAACTACAAACAGAAACTAGTCTGCTTTTCACAGCCACAGTGCCCAACACAGCACATTTCTGATTAATTTCTTTTTTTCTTGTCTTATGCTCTTTTTATAGTTTGAATGCGTAATACTAGAGGAAACGATGACCACAGCAGATCCTAAGCATGCATTCAGCATTGACAGCTTGAAAACCAATAGAACAAATGAGAAATCAAGCTCCATAATATGAAGATGAAGAAGAATCAATCCCTCAAAAGGTAATTGGCTAAATAGGCCCAGGAGTCTCACTGAACCCTACAATACCTAGCATGAAGAGGATAAACTTTGTCAAACAGCATAGCTGTGGAATCTCCGTCCTTGGAGTCAGTGAAGACCATCTTTGGAGTCTGACTGAAGAATGAAGTGGTGAGGCTCAAAGCAGCCAATTGTTTGATTATCCACACCACAGGGAAATATCAGCTGGAATTGTTTCATAAATTGATCCTTTATTAAACATTATTGTCATCACTTCTGTGATCTTTATTGTACCAACTTAAAAAGTTTATGACTCTGGTTTCTCAAAAGGTCCTGAATGTGGTCATGCTTGGTCAGGAAAAAAATTGATAAGTCCTACCACTCAAAATAGTTGTTCTTGACATAGTTTCTCAATGGTATAGTGAGCCCTAGTACATATGTGGTACATTTTCCATCTATAAAGCATGTAGAATTAATGACTAGGCATTTACAGTATATTTGTGAAGAAATTTTCCCAGGAGTACACTTCTTTATGTCTCAGGAAAATATGAGGCTTTCATTCATTTTATTTACTGCTACAAATGAATCCTTAGCATCTGACTATTAGATTTGTGCAGTAAAAAACATCCTGTGATGTGTAAGCAAAACTATAATGACTGTGTATTTTAGACGAAGCTACATGTATACTTTTTTTTCCTATATAAATGCTCTATGTAAACATACTCTGTTTCCAAAATCAGTATCCTAACTTCGCTAGAGCATCCTACCTTTATACTCTTTTTAGCAAGACTGAATTTATTTTATAGAATCACAGAACCACAGAATAGTTAGGGTTGGAAAGGACCTTAAGGTCATCTAGTTCCAACCCCCCTGCCACGGGCAGAGACACCTCACACTAAACCATGTCACTCAAGGCTCTGTCCAACATGGCCTTGAACACTACCAAGGATGGAGCATTCGCAGCTTCCCTGGGCAACCCATTCCAGTGCCTCACCACCCTCTCAATAAAGAATTTCTTCCTTATATCCAATCTAAACTTCTCCTGTTTAAGTTTGAACCTGTTACCCCTTGTCCTGTCACTACAGTCCCTGATGAAAAGTCCATCCCCAGCATCCCTATAACCCCCTTTCAGATACTGGAAGGCTGCTATGAAGTAGGTCTCCATGCAGTCTTCGTTTCTCCAGGCTAAACAGCCCCAACTTTCTCAGCCTGTCTTCATATGGGAGGTGCTCCAGTCCCCTGATCATCCTCGTGGCCCTCCTCTGGACTTGTTCCAACAGTTCCATGTCCTTTATATGTTGAGGACACCAGAACTGTACACAATACTCCAAGTGAGGTCTCACGAGAGCAGAGTAGAGGGGCAGGATCACCTCCTTCGACCTGCTGGTCACACTTCTTTTGATGCTGCCCAGAATACAGTTGGCTTTCTGGGCTGTGAGCGCACACTGAAGCCGGCTCATGTTCATTTTCTCATCGACCAACACCCCGAAGTCCTTCTCTGCAGGGCTGCTCTGAATCTCATCTCTGCCCAACCTGTAGCTGTGCCTGGGATTGCTCCGACCCAGGTGTAGGACCTTGCACTTGGCATGGTTAAACTTCATAAGGTTGGCATCTGCCCACCTCACAAGCGTGTCGAGGTCCCTCTGGATGGCATTCCTTCCCTCCAGCGTTATCAACCGGACCACACAGCTTGGTGTCATCGGCAAACTTGCTGAGGGCGCACTCAATCCCACTGTCCATGTCACCGACAAAGATGTTGAACAAGACCGGTCCCTGAGGGGCACCACTCATTATTGGTCTCCAGCCGGACGTTGAGCCATTGACCACAATCCTTTGCCTGAGGCTATCCATTTATTTATTGACCATTTATTTATTGATCCATTAGAAAACAAAGTCAAGTTAATATAAACCTAATTTTTTTTCTCCGGTAACTGTTGAACATGCTCTGTAGGAGTCTTTCTAATTTCCATTCTCGTTTAATTTGTGCTTTCTGTTATGATTTCATCTAAATATTGATCTGTGGAAAACAATTTCCATCAAAGTGCTATATATAAATGCTTAACTCAAAGTGCAAGTTTCTCCATTTTTCTAATGTAGCAGACAGCCAAACCCTATTACAATGAACAGTTTGATATCATAAATATTTATCCTAGCCTATTGGTGATTTGTTATAGTGAGTTTAGACTGTGTCTTCAACGCAATTTATTTCCACAGTTGCAGTTGGAACTAACAAAGTTCGTCCTGTCACACTGAGGGTGTTCTTTCAAAATGCACATTCCAAATGACATTTACAGAGTTCACAACCCAACTACTTTGGAAAATCTTACACTGAGTCTTCATTCTCAGTCTGGAAATAATCATTCGTATAGTATTTTCCTCCCTTCTCTATTTCACTGTCAAGATTGTGACTAAGAACTGTATAAAAATCATCAACTACAGCACTCTTCAGTGAGTTCCTAAATCCATATTATTTTATTCAAAAGGAAATATCTTTATTCACAGTTTACTCTTGTCCAGATCAATTTTATTGTATCAACTTCCATAGGGAAAAAAAAAATATTAAGAAAAAATAACTAATACTTGAAGCATTTACTAATTTCCTATCTTTTGGTGCAACTATCAGCTTCAGAGGAGAGCTTTGCTAAGTACATCCACAGCTAAACATTGACTTCTCACGCAATTTCTGTGATTGGTAATGGCAC
This sequence comes from Psittacula echo, assembly GCF_963264785.1. Lineage (NCBI taxonomy): Eukaryota > Metazoa > Chordata > Aves > Psittaciformes > Psittacidae > Psittacula > Psittacula echo. The sequence continues at coordinate 27,285,228 of NC_137737.1, read as the reverse complement.
TAAAGTACAGTGGTAATGGAGTTCAGCTTCCTTTTAATAACTAGCTCAAGTAATGTGTAGCCAGGCATGTTTCAGTAAGTGTTTGTCTGTTTATCTCCATCACACATCATACACATATGTGCACAGCAAGTTTACAAGAACTGCTTGGCCACCATTCCCATTTCACTGATTAAGACACAAGACATTGTTTCTTATTTTTAGCAGTCATAACTCTGCCTGCCAAGAGCAAATGATTAATCAGGTCCTTAAAATGACTTAACAGCTGTAAATCAAGTAGCAATTTTAAGAAGCAGAGCTCATGGACAAAATAGCTGTTTCTTTTGCCAGGGAGCAGAAAGATATATTTAGTCACCTCTCGATGCCATAATTGCCTCCCCATCAAATCTTTTAGAAGGTCAAGTTGATTATTCTGTAGGCCTTGTCTGCATGTTACTCCTGAAAAATCTCACTGCAACATGCATAGATTCCTATTTTTTCCCCCCAGGATTTTCAAGTATCACAGCCACAAGTCTTTTTGAACCTTAGTCTTGCTTGAAAAAAAAGGAGATGGTCAGGTTTTTATGCTGCTGCTTGCATCTTTACATCTGCCAGGTCTATCAGCTAAGGTCAGTGAAGCGAGCCTGGCTATAAGCAATTATTTTTCCCAGAATCACCTATGTGTTTCTTCATCTTATATCACAGCACTCATGATTATTCTGGGAGGTCATTTCTGGACATTCTCAATGCCAGGTTCCGGATGTTATTTCAAGAACACTTTACTGAAAGGCATTTACAACGTATTCATGGTACACTTTGACATGCATTTCCCTGGGTGCGAATGACCATGCTTAAAAATGTGGCCAAGGCAACAATGTGGGCTGGAGACTCAGAACTACAATTGGTGAACGTTGGGGAAGTATTCCTGTGTATCAACTGCCAGCAGTATTTGCCATAAACAAATTACCTGCTACAGATGGTTCTGGAAGAGCTTTAATCCTGAATAGCTGGTAGAGCTTACATCACCCTCTGGTTACTTTGCAGTAAATTTCTCTTTAAAAGGCCTGTTCTTCCACCCAGTGCAGGCAATGGAGCAGCTCTATAGTCTTTAGGGTCAGACCAATCTTTTCTGATGTCAAGAAAATAGAGATTCTATTCCATGAGCTCTGCAATACATCCACTGAAAAGTTTTTAGTAATGATTTTGAGATTCTTTCTTTAACCTCGAGAAGGCATTATAGTTTTAGAGAAAACATTTGGGGTTTTTTTCAGACCATGTTGAAGCCATTTCAACCACAGCGTTCAGCAAGTGTAATATGGACTGTAACAACACAATGAAAACACCCTCAATTGGAATCAAAACACCTGCATCAAAACAGCCTGCTCACTGTTAGAGTGAAGCTTAAGTTGGAGAAATATTTGAATAATTAAGCCATTTCCAGATCTTCATTTTGCAGTTACATTCACTTCACTCCAGCCTTGGAATCAGCCTCATCGAGATACTAACAGACCAGCAGGGAATCTAGTTTCTCATTGTATCCCATAACCGATCTTCAATTGATCAATAACTAAGTCAATCTGATATACAGGACCACCCAAAGCCCTTACACTAACATGCCATTATTTTGAAAAGACTAATTGCTGATTGCCTTTCCTTTCAGGCTGCAGGTTGTAGGGTATAGTAAGATTTATAGGGGGAGCAGAACTTATAGGGAGAAAGAGAAGTTTCAGCATACAGAACTCACAGAAAATGCAAAATCTGGACCATCAGAGTCAGATATTGCCTTTATTAAGAATGCAAAAGATCAACTTTTTAAAGCAAGTCTGCAACTGCATCTATAATACCACCAAGAACAAAAATTGGCTGCAAAAATAAAATGGAATAATCCTGTAGCAAATATAAATCAGCATAGTTTGATTGAAGTCAGTGGAGCTATGCCAGCTTACAGTGGGTTAAGATCTGGCCTCAATGTATGTTTGCATGCATATATCAAGTAACTGTATGCACAAACCGATAGCTAATGTGATTTGCATGCGTAAGTGTTCACATTAATTAGCAAGAGCACTATGGAACTAATGCATGTGGTGTTTTTTTCATGTGCAAACAGATGCACTTATAGATACTGAAGATTTTGTTAATAATAATGTGGGAAGGAGAGAAAAGGCCTCTTACACACTGAAAAACCCCTTTTCTTCTCCCTTTCCCTTCACCCTCTGCCCCAGTCTCTTCTTAGAGGAAAGCCCTGATAAAGTATTAATAATACTGGAACTCTGGTGAGGAGGTTTGCCAGAGAAAGAGAAAAATATCTAATGCTGTGCCTGTTTCCAGCATTTCTATTCAGTTTAACATTGACGTTAAATATGAGTCAGTCTTACAGAATATAAATCATATCAAACTTACTACAGAGTGCGTATTTCTGTAGTGAAGCATTGCAAAGCAAGCAATGAGTCACACTTGGGAGAAAAAAGGCAGGTTCTCAACAAGAGGGAAAGCAATCAAATAAACCCAAACTGTAGTTGCAAGAAACCAATGTAGAGTATATGTATTTGAGCCAAAACAAATTCTAATTAAGCTCAAAGCATGAAGAGGCAATAGGCATTGAGCTGTGAAGTTTGAAGTTTGCACCACCATTTTCCAAAAGTTGAGTCTTCTCAGATCTTGGATTAAGAGGTCAGCCAACTACAGTGAGTGATGTCAAACTTCAGGGTTCCCCAAAGTTTAAGTATACTTGGGGGTAAGATTTCAGACTACCCCAGTTCCAAAAAGAGCAAGGAATCAGTGAGAACGAAGGAGACAGAATACATGAATGAGTGTATTTCAACTGAACTGTTACAAAGACCTATACCAGACAGATAACAGATTAAACAAACAAATGCAAATAATAAATCTGCCCTTACAATTTCATTATTCAAGACTCAAACCAATTTCTGAAATTCAGCAAATAATAAGGAATAGAAAAGGGAAGAGATAAATTTGGAAAAGTCAGAACATTTTGTTTTGATACATTAAAGCTGAAAGTTTCTGTTTCAAAACTGGCTTTAGTTCAAAATTAACTTCAACTTTATAATATTACTCAAGGACGATTGAGTAACTCAAAAAAGGAAAAGAAAGAACTTTGGGTAGTATTAAACTTTTTTAAAAACAATTATTTTTTTTAATCACTGAAAAATACAATAATTTTCTGATTTGAGCCTACTTTGAGCTGTATTTAGTTTTCAGCTGCCAGATTAAAACTTGCTATTATTTTCAATGTCTTTACTTCTGTTTTCCAGTCTGAACTGAAACCAGATAATATAAAATCCTGTGACAGGCTAATTTTCAAAGAATGGTGTTAAAATGCAAACTAGAATGGGAGAAGAAAGACTGTGAAATCTCAAGGTGTCCTAACAAAGGTAGTTTGATTCTGCCCTCCAAACTTATCACTTCCAGCAATTCTGTGCACAGACTGCAGATGCGCATAGCCTGGAAGAGTATTTAAAAAAACCCTGGTCACTGGGTGGTTGACAGATTGCAATACACATTTTTGTCAAGGGAGATGAGGCCATGGAGAATGACTTCTCTGACGTGTTCATGGCCTCTTATTTTTCTCCTCTCCGTTTCACCACTTTCTTGTAGTTCTTGCTGTGAAACAGAGGATGAGATTTAAAATTAATATCTAACACCCAATGGTAAGCAGTAATTTTTTAAAAATTACCTGAATATAGCTTACTGGCACAAGACTTGGAGCTGATACATAAAACACCTCTATCTTTAGGGTTTCTGACATTATCTCTTATATATGGTTAACTGCTGATCTTTTTCTATAGCATCTGTGCTCGTTGTCACAGGAATACTAGAGGTGTCATGGCCAACCAGGATAAAAAGGGATTTGCGGGTATTAGGAAAGGAAAGCCAGTACCACTCCAAATCTTCATGATTTAAAGGTACTGCAATCTATGCTGTGCCCTTGTTAAGATGCATTTTCTTCTCAGCACCCTTCCTCTCCATCTTTACCAGGCTTGTGGCAGACAAGTACCAGACAGTGGAACTGTGGAGCTCTTGGAGCTACCAAAATGATGCATGTTCATTACAAACACAGTAATACAAATTACTGTCATATTTTAGATATACACCTTATGCAAACTGGATAATATATTGTCACCCATTCAAGGGAGAGACACGCACATTAAAACTCTCAAAAATCACTAGGATTTATTGCAGAGAATTAAAGGAGACAAGCTAAAGAGAGTCAGCAAACATAGAGATAACTCACATAAGTCTTGACGACTGACCACAACCTTGTGCAGTTGGTTTTCTCCTGACACACATCACAGCTAGAACTAGAGCTTCTGCCTTATGGAGAGGGAAAAGCCACAGTGCACTGCTGGAGCACCCTGCAAAGAGGCACATTCCCTTCCTTTCCATTTATATAACCTCAAAACATTTCTTTTCCTCTGTCTAGTACAGCAGCTACCAAAGTACTCCAAACCTCTTCTACGAAAACATCAATGCAAGATGTTATTGAAAAAAGTGACTGACAATTTTTCCACCTTGTTTTGGGTGATTGTTTTTCCTGTTTCACTAAAGGTAGTAACTTAACTATGAAGAAAATACATTTCATTAACAAAAGAGTACTTCTGAAAAAAGGAATAAAGAAAACCTATAGAGGCTATATGTGTCAGAATTGATTCAGGCAATCAGGTCTTATAAACCTGTGTGATCTCAGTCATTGGAATCATTGAAGTCTGTTGTGGTTTAAACTCTGCAGGTAATTCAGCACCGTGCAGCATTTCACTCATCCCTCCCTCTCAACCCCCCCCCCCCACCTCCAGGGGGGGAAAACCCCACAGGCTGAGATAAGAACAGTCCAATAACTAAAGTATAATATAAAATTACTACTATTACTACTAATAATGATAATAACAATAAAGGCAATAACAAGGGGAGACAATATAAAACTAAAATGGGAAAGGAAAAAAAAAAAACAATAAACACACATGATGCACAACATAATTGCTCACTATCTGCTGCTCCATAACCAGAGCGACTTGAGCAGCAGTCTGCCTTTCCAGGTGACTCCCCCAAGTTTATATATTGGGCATGACCTGCTGTGGTATGGAATACCCCTTTGGTTAGTTTGGGTCAGGTGTGCTGTCTCTGCTTCCTCCTGGCTTCCCATGTCCCTCTTCACTGGCAGATCATGAGAGACTGAAAAGTCCTTGATCAGGGTAAGTGCTACTGAGCAACAATTAAAACACTGGTGTGTTATCAGAATTGTTCTCAGGCTGAAGCCAAAACACTGCACTGCACCAGCTACTAGGAAGTAGAAAAAAAGTAACTGTTACAGCTGAAACCAGGACAAAGTTGTATGCATGGTTTTCTCATCCTTTTTGAAATCATCTCTTTAATTTTTTCAATTTTGTTGACAAAATTAAAGAATAAATCAATATAATAAACTCCAGAAAAGCAAAATGGAAGAGGAAAAAGCTAGCAGAAAGCTGTATTAGTATAGATGAACACAGAGCTTTCTTACAGAGTAAACAGCCTTCAATACAAACTTGAGGGTGAAAATAAAAGAATGTAGAAGAAGCACAGAAAGTGTGGCATCATACATAGTTCTTTGCTAATCCTTTTCAGCTCATTATATTATTTTCTGTGACCATTATTTTTCATAATGAGGTATTTCTTATGTGGAAAGACACTACACATTACACGTGGCTGACTAGAGGTTAAATTCTGTGCTATTACAAACAATTAAAACCAGAATTTATATGTGTAGTTTTGTGACCTCACCCTGCAAATACTTTTGCTCTAGTATATGAAAGAGAAGTATCTCTTACTTTTGGTGACCCAAAAAGAGTAAAACCAAACCCCTGTTGTTCTTAGACAGAAGCAGAAAGAGAACTTTTCAGATTAACTGACCTCCCACTAAAACTGCCAGGTATATACTGATACATACAGGCCTCCATGGAGTACTAATAGAGCAATATATTGTTAGCAACCACTGCACAGATGCCTCTCTTGAAGGATGCTAGTCTTACTGGTTTCAGAAAGCTTCCCTCCCCCTTTTCTAGTGTTGAGTGGCTTTGGTGATACAAAGTTTGGGCAGAATCAATGCACTAGAAAATCATAAACTTGTAGAATGGTTTGGGTTGGAAGGCACTTTAATGCTTTTATACAGTCGAACCCCCCTGCAATAAGCAGGGACATCTTCAACTAGATCAGGTTGCTCAAAGCCCCATCCAGGCCTTCCATCAGCAACTTGTTCCAGTGTTCCACCACCTTCATCATTAAAAATTTTCTTCCTTACATGCAATCTGAATCCATCCTGGTTTAGTTTAAAAACATTAACCTTTGTCGTACCACTACAGGCTATACTAAAAAGTCTGTCCCTACCTTTCTTGTAAGCTCTCTTTAGGTACTGGAAGCTGCTCTAAGGTCTCCCTGGAGCTTTCTCTTCTTCAGGCTGCACCATGCCAACTCTCGCAGCCTGTTTTCCTAGGAGAGGTGTTTCAGCCCTCTGATCATTCTTATGGCCCTTCTCTGGACTTGCTCCATAAGGTCCATGTGTTTCCTGTGCTGAGGACTCCAGAGCTGGATGCCATACTTGAGGTGGGGTCTCATCAGAACATATCTGTAGTGGTGAATGCTCTGTATTAAAAAACATATTTACAAGTATTCACAAAACAGTTATTTGCCTTTAACTGCACCTGGGTCACAATTAAGCACTTCTTATACAGGTGCCCTTGTGGGACCAGAGGGAAAGATGTAGCATTAGACAATATTATGTGTATTTTCACTTAAATATGCAGTCTGTGTGTGGTGCATCAAACCATGTCCAGGATCTTTTTACATATGCAACCACATCTACAAGTGAAGCTGTCTCATTTACAGAACCCCCTGCCTCTCCAAACAGAGAGGATAGCAAGTTTTTATAATTGATTTATGTTTATAAATAGAGGGTATTTCAGAACTACTTAGAATAGAGCTGAGATAGTTAGGTTCTGTTAAGAATTCAGTTTGTTATTTTCTGTATTTCCCCTGTATTAAGCGATTCCAGTTGAGTGTTTATCTAATTGTTCATGTGAGACTGTGAAGGGTGTTTTCACACAGGTTTTATAAATTAATAAACATAAATGTGTTTATTAAGACTGTGCAGATTTACACCTCCCTTCATATCCTGGAGAATATTTCATTGTCACAAAGATAAATTGCCTTCTGAGTAGAGGGAAATAAACTCTGGTTTACATCTATGTTCTTTAAAACACCAAAGACTCTCTCCAAGCTCTTCAGCACCTATTTCAACAGCAGCCTTTTGCAATAGATGCCAAGACTTGCAATGGAGAACTTGCACAATGGGGAGCTGTTCATAGGAAGTTTCTTCCCATTTTTAATTGGACCCAGGGGCCTGTTTGTGCCGAATCTGTGAGGCTTTGCCCAGGACCTAGCACAGAATTGCAGTATAGGTTTGAGACTCTGGAAAAATGACAGCCACTGATACTCAATTGCTGCCTCCAAGGATATGCGTACCCTAATACTTGTGGCAGAGATTGCAGACAGAGAAGCAGCGTTCCAAGGCCTGATAGACCTTTGCAGTGTGAAGACTGGCTGTAACACTTAAAGTCACCACAGCCACATACCCAGTGTATTTGCACACCCAAATGCAGGATATGCCTGGAAATGTTCTGACAGCACATAGTGAGTCAAGCACATGTGTAAACTGGAGCCTGGAGGAAAGGATTTGAACCTTTTTCAGGAGAATATGAAGTGTGCCTTGCTAAGAATTTCACAGTTAAGTTGAAACATGAAAGAAGTTTATCAGCTTGTCAGTGTTTGTTTATTCCCTTTTCATGCATCCCATCTGTCCCCTTCCCACTTCTAATTTTGTGGTAATTAGTAAAATATGTAGAAAGATTTCTTTTTTTTTTTTTTTTTTTTTACAAAGTCTAGACACAGTCTGCACTGATCCAAAGCTTTTCTGTGGATGACACATTTTTGAATCCTGCCTGATTTTGGTGTCACACTGCTGGCAACAAACTGTATCTATTCTTGTTGTGCTAGTAATATCTGGGAAGATATTGGCAATGTAGGTGAGACAGATCTGAAGGGCAGATGATCGAACATTTTAAATAGCTCCCCAAGAGGGGGAGTGCCTGGCAGAGAAGTTTGCCATGTTAAAAATATTTACGTGCTAAACATAAATACATCTTGTTCCAGACAGAGGTGTATATTGGTGTAATATGGCCACCCAGAGCCAGGGAAGAGAATTACATACATGGACAGATCACAGCAAACCAGCACAAGACAAAAGAGGCCACTGGTGAAGAAGGATGCATTTTTAGTAGCTGACTATTAAAATGAAGGCTTATAAAATTCACTTTTTGTTCTCATTTGCCCAGGGTGTCAGTCCACTGTTGTTGGCAAGGTTGTTTTAAAAGGAGAATCTGGCTAAGAAATAACTTTGTTCCTCCTGTTTTTCCACAAAAGAATGAGGCAGCCTTGCCGAGTCACATGCTGGCACCAGCATAACCACAACCCTTGAGCACTGCAGCCATCTGCCAAGCTGGGCCTTTGTCACTGAGGACCTCTCACTACTACTGACCAAATCAATCCCATGGCTTCCTGCTCCTTTTGCCTTGCTCCCCACAGATTCACCAGCTTTCCACGTGTCACCACCCTGACCTCTTCCGCTGCCAGCCTGCCTCCCAGCAGTGCTGGTACAGGAACAGCCAGAGCATCACCAAGGTAAAATTTGAGTTTCAGCAGCTCTCTGGCTGGCATGGCCACAGACTGTAGCACCTCCTGAGGACCCTCAGGCACTATGTCCTCTCCAGCCCAGGAAGGAAGGCTGTAGTCAGCATCCTGGGGCAATAACTAGCCCATTAGGGCTCATTTTTTTATAGCCCTATATGCTCTGCTATATTTTTTGTAAAAGGGCTTGACTTTCTGATGCACACAGTCTCAAAATTAAATTTGTTCTGAAACTTCATTCACTATCCCAAAACAGTTTTTTTCTGCATGACTGCTTTAGAGCTCAGTGTCTCAGAGCCTGGACTTGATGCCTTCTTGCTTAGCACCAGGTTAGTGCAAGAGCAGGTTGTCACTGTCATTTGAGTTGCTGACAAGAGGCAGAATCTGCAGAGAAGTTGTCTGAGAGAAAAAAATACTTGATTGTCGTGGTTTAAACTCAGTCGGCCATGCAGTCTCTCTCTCATTCCCCCCTCCTTCTTCCCTCCAGCTCCCAGAGGGATGGGGAGGAGAATTGAAAGAATGTAACTCCCATGGATTGAGATAAGAACAGCCCAGTAACTAAGTTATAACACAAAACCACTATTGCTACCACCAATAATAATAATGATAAGGGAAATAAGAAGGGAAGAGAATACAACTGCTCACCACCCGTCGATAGATACCCAGCCCAACCCAAGCAGCGATCTGGCCCTTCCGGGTAAATGCCCCCAGTTTATATAGTGGGCATGACGTGCTGTGTTATGGAATACCTCTTTGGTTAGTTTGGGTCAGGTGTCCTGTCTCTGCTTCCTCACGACTTCCCCTCCTCCCTGGCAGAGCATGAGACTCAGAAAGTCCTTGGTCAGACTAAACGTTACTGAGCAGCAACTAAAAACATCGGTGTCATCAGTGCTGTTCCCAGGCCAAAAGTCAAAACCACAGCACTGCACCAGCTACTAAGAAGGAGAAAAATGACTGCTTGACTGCTACTGCTGAACCCAGGACTTTGATACACAGTGAGAAACAATGCAAGAGAGCTCCTTTTATCTATTTTTCTGTGGGATGCCCTGTTTATCTCTCCATCTCCCTTTTTAATTCCCAAAAGTAGTTCCATTACAGAAATCAGCAACATAAAGCTAGAAAAACCTAGTAAGAAAAGACTGTATCCCATTTTAGCCCTTGATAGTGAGAAAATGTGATCTTGTTCTCAGCAAGTTCATAACCTGCAAAAATAGAGTTCAGAACAAACTGAAGTGGGTGTTTTAATTATACTGAGGGTATAACGCCCTCCTTCATACTGTGCTTTTATTGGTGACTAGAAGACCTGACAATGCTACTTTATATAGTCATAGCAGAGTCACCGTGTCTTAGTATGATTTTGAAGTAATCATAGAGAACAGGCACTCAGACCACAAAGAGTACTATGGTGTTTCAATCAGAAGAGTTTCAGAGCCCAGACGGTGGCATAGTTGCATAATTGCTTTGTATGTGAGTGTTTTTAAATTGTTTAACTTCAGAAGGCCATCACATATTCCCATGCATGGAGACAGTCAATTTTACCATTATTTTCCATGTAAATAATGAGGAAATTATTTTCCTGGGAGTATTGAGAATGCAGCTTCAGACCTAAAATTAAAGACTGATTGTAGTAGAGTAAAACTGAAGAACATCTAATGAGGGGTATTTAGAACAGTTAGTCACCATTACACCCACACTGGCATTTCAAGGAGATTGCAGAAATCTTTTGGTAAACATAATACTTTGGGCCAACCAAGTATGGCAGAGCTATCTAAAAACATATGTCTGCAATAGATTCGTAATTTGACATGAGCATTTTAAGGCAAAGGTCTAAAAAGATTTATTAGTTTTCAGAACATATGCATGTAAGCATTGTCAATCACATCCCAAAGGACACATTTGATGGATGTTTAGAACTCACTGACATTTCTTTTGTGTGCCCATCTCACTCAGATCTTCCCATTATAGAAGGTTTGTCCCTTAAAATTGAAATTGGACTTATTAGTATTTGTTGACACATGTGGATGAGGGGAAAGCACTTCTCTTCTGTTGCCCTATGGAACACCAAATGCTAGATCTACAATTTGCAGTAGTGATGACTTCATTATGATTTACGTAACTAGTCCCACGGCTGTAGAAAGAAAACTGTCATTCAATCTTGAAGGGTTTATAGAGAAGATGATTACTACTGTTACTTATTATGAACCTAGTGAAGTTTAATATTGCATATCTGTAAGAAAACAGAATGCAGTTTTCCTATCCATCTTAAAAATTAGTAAGTTACAGACTACAAGAAGGAAAGATGTTATTCTGCTGTGGTTCAGTATGACTTCATTAAGGCCAATGGAGCTATACCAGATTGCATCAGATAAGACAGATAAACTGTCATCATTTCACATCATGACACTCCAATTTTTCTGAGAAATAATTACAGTTGATATAAGTGGAAATTAAATGCTACTTTCAGCCTCTGTATCAGGAAGAATGATAAAGACCTAGTAAAGGGTGGTTCACCTTCATCAACTACCAGACCTTTGGGTTTTAGAAACCTCTTTTCAACCTCTTGGGTTGGTCACATCCTCTCATCCAGTGTTCCCTCCTGTTCTTGTCACTATTCCCCTTAACTGGAAGGTGTAACAGGACTGTGCTGGTATTTCCTATTGCTGTTACCTGACAAGGAAAATCAGTTATCACACCAGGTCTGCTTGGCAGCCACTGAGAACCCCTATGGCAGGCAACAAAGACAGCTGTTGTTCAACATCCACTATTCCCTGGCTTCTTCAAGGAAAAAAAAAAATCTGTGAATTTTCAATGCAAACCCTTCAGAAAAGATAAATCCTATGGTCTTGAATAAAAATGTAGAGTTCCTTTGCAATATGGAATAAAAGGGGAAAGATTAAGAACAACATGGGTGATTTGATCCAGTGTGGATACTCCAGATGAAAACTCTAACTTGTGGCCCTGTCACAGTGGAAGTACAAAATGGATAACAACTGGTCCTCGAGTTTCTTATGTTACCCCACTGTACACAGTTATGTTGGGTTATTACTGTGGCTGCTTGCTCAGAAACTTGTTCAGCTAACACTTTGCAGGGCAAATGGAGGGTCTTGGTGCAAATTCTATGCTTACTTCAGTTCGAAAATAGTTTTCTGAGTTTGTGCTTCCCTTTTGGCTTTTAAATGATTAGGTTTCAAAATTCTGATCTTTCTTTTAATCCTCAGTTTCCACTTCATTACAATTTTGTGTGCTTAACTTTGCCAGATGTCTAATTTGTCTTACACAACCAGGAAATATTTACCAGACTGGTAATTCTTTACTGTCTTTACATCCCTCTACCAATTTCCTTGAATGCAGAGAAATTACAGCCATCCTCATAAAAGCAAACCTAAGCCGAAGATGTTGTTATGAACTGATGAAACTAAGTGCTCAAGAATTTTTCAAAACCACTGTAGACCCTGCTGAAGCCTGTTAACTGACATTTTAATACAAATAGCTTTTTAACTACCTTGTTTTACAGTAGTATTTTTTGATGTCTTAGAATTTATCTGGACGCATCCACTACCCAGTGACATTACAATCTTTCAAGTAAGTCTTGGGTACAAACCTTAATGTACAAGCTTTGATGGTTATTTTGTTTTGTTTCGTTTTGTTTTGTGTTGTGTTTGGAGTTATTTTTCAGAATACAGGAGGGAGACTGTTGGGATTTGATTTTTCTCTGAGTATTTTGGCTTTGTCTGTTTGAAGACAGAAGTATGGTTAAACCGGTGCATGCCAAAAGCCTTTAAAATCCAGCAAAAGCTTATAAAACCATCACAGAGGGATAGGCAGTCATGAGTTTGCTTAGCATTGAGAAGATCTAGAAGGTGATTTCAGTAGTTAACACCTGGAGAGCCAGATGAAGCCTGCAATTGCAGGCATCTGGCCCAAGGATTTTTGATCTGCATATGAGCAGGTGACAGAGAGCAAAGCGTGCATTATTGCGTGGCCAAAGCATGATATTTGAAGGCTGTTCCTGGATGTATGAGCCTGTTCAAGCCAAGATACTTACGCCCTAAATTCACATTGAGTAGCACTTTATTATGGTTCCTGATGACACGTGGTCCTATGTGTACTTCATAAACATTCTTAGATTTTACAGGACAGTCTAAGCAAAAAATTCTTGAGGCTTTCAGTGAGATCAGTTGTCACCCTTAAGAATATATTTAGAAGTAAGCACGGTATTAAAAATCCTTTCAATGTATGTTCTGCTGCTGGTCTAATGTTATTCTCTCAGTACTTATGTAGTGTAAAAAATACACAACTGGTTTTCCAACACCCATCTAAGCTACAAAACCAGCAGCATGGGATTACCACCAGACACTTGTCCTACTTCTGAGGAAGAGGTAAAGTAACTTTCAATACGTAACTACCCACATTTTATCCTGCACTTCTGACAACTTTACTGCACTATTTCCAGTATATACTTTGGTTTTCTGGGAGCAAAAAATCTGTAGATGTTCCTCTAAGGGGGTTTTGCTTCATAAAATTAGGCCCAGGGCCACAGACAGCCATGCTGTGCAATACTGGGCTGAGGTTTACAGAATGAATGAGTCCTGACAGAATATGGCAGGAAAAATCCTCCTTGTAACACAACTGCAGGTAGCTGTCTCTTAAATTTTTTTGGTGTGTGTGTAGGTATGACCCAAAACCTGATGAAAGTATGTATGTATACTACTCCCCCAGAGGAAATATTTAATTTAGCAGTGTTTCTTAAGATGTCTGGGCTTGCCTAAATACGAAAATTTACCAGCTTAACAATACTACTGTAATTCCCCATGGGGATGGAAAGAATATGTGTACCCCTGAAAGCAGCTATAGTTCTGGCAGTAAATTTTTTCAGATAGACAAACCCTTCAGGTTTTGCTCATGACAAGAAAATTCAGACCTGATATTCATAAGACATAATTAATGAAGTTGCAGCACAGAGATAACTAAGCTGCTTAACCTTAGGGGAAAGAGTAAAGGGGCTTTTTTGTTACTTTACGATATACCCTAACATATAAAGGACTATCATCATACCTAGTCTGATACCACTTTGTGCCCTCTCAGTGCAGACATGGAGAACTCAGTTTTATTTAGATTAAACATTGACCATTTCAACCAAACTCAACTGATCTGAATCATTAGACTTCATGAAGAAGCCTGGGCTTTCCCCATCCCTGCAGTGGAAACGTATTGCCAACAAAGTGCCAAATGTGGCCAGCAAAGATCCTGAATGGATGCAATCTATATAATGGAGCAGACTTACAAAAGCACACTGTTTTCTTATCTCATCAGTGACAGAGATGTTCCATAGAGATGCTTTGCAGACTTGCAGAAACAGATCTCATTGATCCTAATTTGCCTAAATTTTCTTATCTGGAGCTGCCATTTAGAGGGTTTCAAATGCATTTCACTTCTTACCTGACCAAGTAGACATGTTACAGCTTTTCTTATTTTTCTTCAGGTGACGGAACAAGCCCTTGTCTGTGCCCAGAATGGAAGGACCTGTCATATGATCACTTACCAACCAATCACCAGCGCTGAGCACAGTTACTCTTGTTGTTGTTGTTACCAATGAAAAAATAATAAAAATTTACCAGCAGTGATGGCAAGACATGGAACATATTTTAACTTAGTAAATGCATAAACGCTGCTATAAAACATCAATAGCTTGAGGACTTCTTTAGAAATGAGCTGTTAGAAGGATTAAAAAAAGAGAGAAAGAGCATTTAGCTGGGTTGGACAGAGCCTTGGGTGGCATGGTTTAGTGTGAGGTGTCCCTGCCTATGGCAGGGGGGTTAGAACTAGATGATCTTAAGGTCCTTTCTAACCCTAACTATTCTATGATTCTATGATTTAGTATCAAAAGGGTGTTCCCTGACCTGGTGGTTTTATAGCCTTTTATTTTTTTTCCTAGTACATAAGTCCTATTTAAGATTTGGAGTCTTTTAACCTGATCAGCATTCTTGCCTTCAGAGAATAAATACACACTTTTTATATTAAGCTGAATATGAATGTGGGCTGCAGATAATTTTTCAGCGTTTCACTCAAGTGCTTACCCCTTCTTTTCCTACTCCATAAAATATGAAATTGAGCAGGCTCCCTTGGAGCTAACAATGAAAGATATAATTAATTAGCTTTATAATCTTAAATTGTCTTAGTTTTTATGTTAATTTGTAATTATGTAATTACATATTAATTAATTTGTAATTTTGTAAGAGAGTCTAAATCATTAGACTGAACTCTTGGTGCTAAGAATTGTAGAGATGGACCTGATCTGGAAGCTCAAATTAAAGAAATTAAAATTTGTAAAATAGTTTGTTCTGGTTTAAATCCTCTCAGCTCTGCTCAAATTTAAGCTAATATTTAGTCCTTTAACCATTTACAGCCCCAATTTAAACAGCTACAGATCTGCTTTAGAGATCTGTATTCTGCTCTTTAATTGTGTCTCTGAACACCTCAAATGTTTGCTTCTTATCTTCAACTTCTCTCTGTGCAAACCTGTATCACTGCTAGCTGCCTCTACATGCAAAGTACCTTGAGACTGATAGTGAAATTTTAATAATGAGCAAATATGATTAAAAAATATTAGCCATGAGGGTCACATTTTGCAGAGAAGCTTGAGGTTTGTGATGAATGAAATTGTATTTTCTTTTTCATATTTATAAATAAAATTTTAATTTAATTGGCAATGTGGTTGGCACATATTGTAGTAACATAAAGTAATTGTAGGTGTACAACCTCAAGACTAAATTGGACTTCTCTGAAGGAGAAATGGAAAGGAAAGTAGTTTTCTATAATTTTTAGCAGTCAGTTTTCAACATATAGCAACATCAAAGTTTCATGGTTTTCTTAAGTGTTTCCTTCTGCTCATTTTCTGGAAAGAATCTCAGTTAACTTGTTATGGTGAGGTATTCTGCAAAGTTGGATGTCAAGAATAGGAAATCATAATCTGTAATAGAAGACTACTAACTCCCTCAGAGATGCACATAATCCCTCAGCTGCCAAACATATACCAAAAGTTCAAGAAGTGTAAATAAAGCATGTATTCTTGACAAGCTGGATAAATTTTCCGTATAATATGGTGTAGAAGTGCTTAATTTTCAAGATCTTGTGTTAAATCCTGCACTAAGGGATCCACCACCAGTTCAAAAAAGACCACAACTTTACCAATGGTTTGGAAAATGTTAGGGGGGTTGGTTTTCATTTGTTGTGCGATCCATAGTATTATTAAGTTACAGGGAGGAGGGGGTTGGGTGGTAAATGCTTTATTATTAATCGTTCCAATTATGACTTAGTCATGGATTTAAGAAATTAGAAATGAGTTTTCAAATTGGCAAAGCACTAAAGATCTTTAAAACTTTTATAGCTAAATAATCTGTGCATCTTTTTAAATGAACAATAAGCTTGACTGAAATACATAAGTAATGATACCTGAAGTGATTCTAAACAGCATATTCCAGACATGGCCTACTTCTGAGTTTAGGGCAAATATATTTTCTAAAAGAATTTATTGAACCGTAATTAATTCACACTATGATATGCAAAGCCTAGAATAAACACAGGCCAATCTCACTGAAAGGATTTATTAGACTTGCAGGTGCAGTGCCTGAAGCAGACCTTCAACATTCTCAAATAAGGATAGATATACAGGATATCAAACTATAATACATAAAATAGAATGAAGTGTTCTTGTTTCATATTGCTTTAAAATAGAAAAGTGAAGATATTCACATGATACTAGCATTTGAAATTAATAAATAATACAGAAACTTTATCAAGATTATTTTTCATAAGCCAAAAATTATTCAAGGAGACTGAGTCAAACACATTAAATCTGGATCTTATATGTTCTAGCTTAGGTACAAAAAGAAAAAAGCTGCTGAATAACATTTCCCTGAATTTAGACTGAAAATATGTAAGAATATGAGACAGTCTCTCACAGCATACCTCAAGGCTAGTATTCATGTTTATCATCAAGAATAAGCTGAAAAAGAATGGCTGAATATAATGAGCTTGATTTTTTTCCATTTCAGTCATGAAAATGCTTTATTCAAGATAATGTGAAAGTAGGCAAATAAGCCAATGCCATTTTGTGCAAAGAGGATGCTCAGTGCAATTTTAACTTACATTTACCCCTCATATACTGCGAATAGATCAACAGAAATCAACTCTGGAGCTAAAAATAGAGCACCTGCTCAAGGCATGGACTGAGTCAAACCTGCGAATAAGCCAAAAGGTTGATTCTCTCTGCCAGTGGAGCTACAGTGCTCTTTGCAAAAAAACTGCAACAGTCACGGAGAAGTGTGAAGCCTTTCAAAAAGTGCATGGACAAATCTAAAACCATTCACTGACTCGCAGGTGTGAGCAAGGTGGCTCTTTTGACTTCTGCCAGAGCCAGTCATCTGCATAAGCCTTCCTGAACCAGAAGGCTGGAACAGACACAAGAATGTCACCCTGTATATCCTCAAGGCAGGATCAGCTGCACGAGTTTAATTCATGAAAAATGCTTGTTCAATGATTCTTTAAGATTTCCAACATTGGCAACATCTAACCATCAGCAATCTCTGCTTCACTTACCTTAAAGTTGAAAGGACTGTTTTGCCCTGATATCTAGCTTAAAATCATGTTTGCCAGTCATCATCACTGTTTTCTACTGGGTATTTTCCAGCTGGCACATGCCCTTCATCAAGTCTTTTGCCCAAAGCCAGGGATCATACTCTAGCTGAGGCATTCCCAGGGCTGAGCAGAGCAGAAGGATTATTTGCCATGTCTTGTAATCTATATTCCTGTCTAAAGTATCTCAGGAGGGTGTTTTGCAACAGCATAACATTGTTGAATTGTGTCAAGATTTCATGCAGCTGTAAACTTCTATCTTCCTTTCCAGAAAAATGCCACTTAGTTATCATGGTTAGCCCCCAGCCTGTACTTTTGCATCTAGTCCCTTGTATTGGTTCCCACTGAGTTTAGTTCCCAGAGCATGTCCCTGTTGAATATCACCCTATTTTTTCAGAAAATTCAGTCAGGATAATTTTGAAATCTAATCCTGTCTTTGAGCATCCTGTCTTTCTCAACTTGACATTTTCTGGAAATTTAGTAATCATATTCTTTTTTCACCTGTAGGTCATTAATGAAAATACTGAATATAATACAACCAGAGCAAACTCTTGCAGAATTCCATTTATGCATCTGTTAGCAGGCAGGATTCATAGAGAAGCAATCAATAAAAGTTAGTAGGCAGATGCATTTAACTGTTACAATTACCTCTTCTTCTCAGTCAGCATACTTTGATGTGAATGCAAACAATTCAAGTTCAACTTGTACAGTTTAAAAATCCAAAGATGATTGCATCTGTTCTCATCTGAGCAGTCCATTTCACAAGGGACCCATTTCAAAGCTAATTATTGTTAATGAATGGCCCTTATAAATTTCAGTGGGCCATGAATCAGGGTCAGAAAGAAGGCTAAAAGTGATCCTTCACCAACACTAAAATAAAGTTCTGCAGAAGTCAACATTTGATTAAAAAAAATTTTTTTTATTAATTAAATGAATGAATTAGAAAAAAAATAGACAAAAAAAAGATTTTTCTCAAACTTTGGATTTTCACCAAAAAATCAAAGAATAAATAAAACAAATTTGAATTTTATTATGCAAATATCTAAGGGTAAATAGACAATCAAGTCAGTTCTAGTTACTCAAATAATATCTCAGCATGAGCTGATGGTCGGTCTCACCAGAACAGAATGGTGAGTCCAGGGTCAGCCTCTTCCAGCTCTTGCAGAGTTTGAAATGCTAAATATGGATTAGTGTCCTACAGCCTCCAGCAGTCAAATACTTTCCTAGTTTTGTAGCTAATCACTTGATGGCTAATCTCCATAGATTCAGAGATAGTAAACTCATTGTAGAGGACTGCTGTGATTACCTCCCCAGAGAGTTCCTTAAACTAACACCTACTTAGATTATTTCCTTTAGAAATAAAAGGGGTTAAGGAGTTACCATTAGCAAAAGTTTTAGTGTAATCTTTGCTGATGATTCCAGTAACTAGTTATTTTAACTCCTTTGACTAGTTAACATCAACAGTTAAAGTTTTGCAACCTGGAGTCTAAACTGGGCTCATTTCAGCTAAGCTTGCAAATAATGATACTTCAAGGATCACAGGAAACTTTCCCTTTTAGATTTCTATTTTCGATACAAATACTTCAGGTGTAACCACTTATTTACCTTGCACAAGCTAGAAGCAAGTGTTCTTACACTCCTTTTTATCCATCATTCAGTTGTCCAGTCATTTCTGTGGATCTTCCCTAAATTCTTTTTTACTTTTGCATCTTCCTTAAAATCTAGTTCCTTCAGAGTCCTCCTTTCATGCTATCACTAAACAAAAAACCGAGTAAAATACATTGTCTGTGTACCTTGACAAGACAGTTTGGGTTTTTTTTTTTTTAAATAGGGTCATTCCTATTAGATGTCCACAACATCCAAACAAAAGTCCTCTGCTCTTGCAAACTGGAAGCAGACTTCACCAGAATTTCCAATTATGACTTATCTTCTACTGTTTGGACCATCTTTATGTATTCTTCCAAATCATCTGCCCCTTTTCTTTCTTGCTGCATTCCATAATCTAATTCAGCAGCTAACTTTCCTCAGTGTATTTTGTGTGTCTGCTGCTTTCTGAGTTTAATGACAAAGATCTCTTGCTTTCTTTTTGTGTGAGCTTGTTCACACCAGCATATCAGCAAGACAACAGTCACTGCTGAGAGTAGGGCAGCCCAGCAGAGATACTGGGCAAGAGACTGTCCCATAAAAATTTCAGGTGGCAATATACACAAATGCAAAACAGACTGCTCTTTCGGGAGAGAAATAGGAATGGAGATGAAAGAGAGGAAAAAGAAGACTATTGAGAGACAGGCTAGAGTCCCATCTCTGAATAAACGATCATATTTCTTAAGATAAACTTATAATGTTTCACCTTTGTATTTCTTAAATCCAAGCTTATATTTTATCTTTCTGTATTTTGTTTGACAGTAAGATTTGTCTTTTTCTGAATTCCAGTTACCTTGATTGTCTTCTTTACTATGCCTTACACATCAGGTCTTGTGTTTATTCGCCCCTTTGCTCTGTGAATTTTTCATTCTCCCTGGGTGCAAGCTGAGACTGTCAGAAGCTTTTGGCTGCCTCTTTACGTAGTGTTATACTTTTTCTTGTGTAAGACAGTTGGTGGTCTAGCTGGAAATGTCTGATTTGTGTTCTGAAATCCACAAAAGAAAAGCCGAAACCATGTAACAGTTGGGAAGCTTCAGCTGGGACAGTCACCCTGCAAGTAAATACAACTGCTCACCCAGGCCCTCCACCCTCTTCTGCTCACTTGTTTTGACTTATTTCAAATGCTTTAAGGAACCAACTGTGAATATGCCTATAAGAAAGGTGCTTGGGTTATTTACAGATCCTGAAGCAGACATTTGTTGCAATAGTGTTGCTTCCACCTGGGCTTTGCCAGAGAGAGATAGTCTAGCCTATTACCCCATAAAAATATACTCTTTATCTTTCAGTAGACGGGACAACTATTGACCAGCACAAGACCTTCAATGTTGTCTGAAGTCTTCATGCACCCTTCTTGTGCCAATAATAGACTTAATTAGTGTATACCTTGCTGCTAAAAAGAACCTTTTTTGTGTCAAAAAAAAAAATAGAAAATATAAATGTATTATATATTATAGACCTCACTTGTGATTTTCACATACTTGCCTCAACATCTGTGTTTCAGGTTTACTTTCACAAAATGAATTTTGACACTTCATCTGGAAATCGTTGTGAAAATGTGAAAACAGAATAATTTTGCAAAAAAAAAAAAAGCAAAACAAGGCTTCTCTTCTCATAGAAATTACAAGGTTATCTAAGTAAGTTCAGAGCTTGGTGAAGACAGAGGCCAGCTAATTTATATTTTGTTTTAATTACAGCAGAGTGAGAAACAATCTTTTTCGGTTTAAAGACATCACTGCCATGATCCTTTTCCTGCAAACCCAGTGAGATTTAATAGTTGCAATTTGGTCTAAGAATTTCTTCAGAGAGGAAGGCTTCCCAAGGCAACTGTGTTACAGCCATAAATGCCTCTGATTGATAGAATTGCATTACAGGCATATTTGACAATTATGCAATAAGCATGTGTGGCTGAGACTTCTCTCCCGCCCTCAGATATAGATACTTACACAAAAGCTTAGATATACAGCTTTTGTGTTAAATTTTGAAAGTACCCCAGGTACTCTTGTAGTTTATTTGAACTGCAGTATAACTTGGGCAAATTTCCACTTCTTTTCTACTCAAATGTGTACTTAACCGTTACGCCTGCTGCATTTTGACTCCATGACTCCCAGAAGAAGGATTAGAGCTGCTCCGTAATCAGTGGGAAAGAGTATCTTTTAAAGAGTGTCTTTTAAACATCCCTAAATACATACTAAATATACTGCTTTCCACATTGCTATAGTTCTGTGATAGAGAATATCATTACAGAAGTGGTTGTATATTCCCAGCTTCTGACACTGAAGAATCAAACTGGTGCTGGCAGCAGAATTTGCAGTATGTGATGTCTCCCCATCAGTTACAAGTGAAATCAAAGGTTCTGGCTGCTCAGGGGAAACTGCTGACTTAACTTTATCAAACCAAAAGTATTCCAGAAGGATTCCATGTGCAGAAACTCTAGGTTGTAAGGCAATACTTTCAAGACAAGTAATGTGCAGTTCAATGACTTCAGTTTGCAAGCGTTTTTGTACCGGGTTCTGCATTGAACAGTCTTTTGTTAATGAATTAGTTTATGAGTCTAGGATAAGTGTGCTGCAATTCCCTTCTGAATTTTACTTATTAGAATAATCCATCCTACTACCTCAGTTACACAGATCAGCTTTGTGTAGCAGGAAAGGTAGTTGTCAAATGTAAATGTAACCTCAAGAAGGCAGTCTTTAGTCATACTGGAAATATATTCTTGTACTAATAAAAAAAATTGAAAGCTTACTCTGAGTTCATGAAGTTCTGATTTCCAGTGTTGCACGTGTGAAGTTAATTTTTTCTTTATTTTAAAGTGATTTTTTGTGGAAACAAATCTCATATGATTGAACTGCCAGTCTGCCTCTGTATCTCTCCTCACAGGACCTCTTGTATCTGTTGTCTGGTTTGAGGGGCACTTAGCTCCCCAAAAATTAAGAAAGTAGACAGCTAGGTAGTAGGGATTATTACTGGATCCTAATTAAAGAGAAGGCCAAGCTCATATCATGTTACACTTTAGAGTATCTATCTAGTACAGCAGTTTTTGTAAACATTCCCATTGCAGAAGAAGCTTTTATTGCAGTTCAATCTCCGTGAAGATACAGATCTCTGTGAATTGGTATGAATCCAGGAGAGACCACGCATCATTTAACCTCTGGAGTAAATGCTTAGTTTTGCCTGTGTGAATTTAGCAGTTAGGTAACAACTAGGGGCAATATGACTGAAATTCTATTCCCTTCTCAGTTTGAGCACCTCTTTTTCAACTACTTGGAAGTCATACCTTGTAGGGTCCCATGCAAATAGTAATTTCACAGGAAATTGAGACACACCTCTATGTCCTTCCTCTCACTATTCATTAAAACCAGTTTACTATGCATTGTGTGGAGAGTTAAACCCTGATAGTGCGGGGAATTCTCAAAGTGCATCAACAAGATCAAGTTCATAAGGAACTGAGTAGGATAATATACCAAAGTGGTCAGACATGTAGAGCCTGAGGGCATGTGTGGAGAGGCATACCTAAACATGCAGGGACCTGTAAAGTAAGGCACCTATAAGGGCTTGCTGGGTTTGGCAACAGCCAAGTACTTATGTTCTATTTCTTACTCCTATTCTCTTGACTGGGTCTTATCTTGCATTTTTTGGCAGCAGTGGGAAGAGAAGAAAACAACTTGCTTGCTTTCTCTGCTGGTATTATACTCTCTGGAAATATAGGTTAAAACTTCAGTGCCAGCCTAGAGAAATCCAAGCTGGCAGGAGAAGCACCATAGCAAAATCAACTTTGAGATATACCTGTAATCAAGATCCCTGCTTCTCCCACTTTTCCTCAAGCACAACACCATGAAGGCACAGCCTGAGATCTTACTGACTTTTCAGCTCAGTCTTCACCCAGGCAAAGTCCCAGTAAAATCAGTGTTGCAATGAGAATGAAAACTTTTCTAACAAAGAAAGACTAAACACAGATTTGATCTGAGAAGTCATTGCAGTCAGACTAGAGATCACAGCTGACAAAAATAGTAAGGGAAAGATACCTGGTTTTACTAGATCATGACAACCACTACTAATACAGGAGGTGTGGCTAAATTATGTGCCAAAAATCTATCTAGTAGATGCAGCTATTCCCTTTTGATCCCTTCTGTGCCTGAAGAAACACAATAAATTTTAAGAAGCATTTGTAACATAACTTTCTTGAATTAAGCCTGGCTTCACAAGTGCATTTTTCTCCGCTACCAAATAGTAAAATCCACAAATCTTATTTTAAAAGTATTACAGCAGGTAAAATGTGTGCTCAGCCCAAAAAAAAAATCATCAAGCATTTTACAAAAGGCTGAACACTCTTTTCTGTCATATTTAGCTCTCTGGTGTCTCTCTCACTCCTTTCCCACCATTTACATGAAGAGAAGTGCTGATACAAATATTTTCTTGAGTTTCAGGGTTTTCTTAAACTCCTGTTAATTCTCTCAAGAGCATTTTGATAGCAAGCCAGCAATTACACTATGAAACAAACTTGTCTCTGTGCTACCAAATTACAAAATCAAAACAAAACAGATAAATGCTATCATACCAAAAGGCTTGTTACCTAAGGCCATTAACCATGTTTTGTTCTTGGATTTCACCTTTTATTAAAGTTTGATTGGAAGATACTGAAAGTAGGTAGTCCATCCTGTATAATGTGCATTATCTCTAGCAGGCAATAGTTTCTCCTGTTGTCTGCAGTAAGGTTACATAACACTAGTGACACCAGGAAATATCATTGCCTACTGTACATTTATGAACAAAAAATATTGAGGCAAAAGGAAGAAGATCTTTTGTTCTGCTTATCTATACTTGTATATATCAATATTTAAAAAACTATTTGTAACAGGTTCTTTACATCCACTCTCTGATATGCCATGATGCTGAATAAAATGTACCGTGAATTATTTACCTCCCAAGAGATAAGAGGGTAGAGATGTAGAAACTTTGGATCTTGGCTAGCAACTAGAAGTCCATAATCTTTCTTGCCTGACTCATACAGTGAGAAAAAAACTAATGTCTACCATGGCAAGTAAAAATTAGCAGGACCTGACATGAATATAAATGCTAGCCGGGTTGTGACTTAATGTCTATAAAACATTATACGTACTCTTACATACCGTGTGTTTTGTAACTGAACTCATGTTTGGGTATGCAATAACTATCTAGAACAGAAGCATGTCATGGTTTTGACATCAAGTACGTTTTTTAGCTTTATGAACAGACACAGGTCAGACGGACTTTTTGGATTTCTGAGTCATGAAGGGGGAAACGTAAAGGATTAGGCAGAACTACAAAAAAATACATTGCGCCAATTTTTTTTTGAGGATGTCTTCAGTGAGAGTAAATTTTTCAGGATCCAAGACTTTTAGAATCCACAGAGCTTTGAAAACTTTTTTCTAATAAAGCTATTCTGCTTGCATGTGGTTTAGATGCATTCATTTTCATAAAAATTCTGTGCTTAGCAAAATGGGAGGTAAATTTAGTCTGCAGCTGTTCCCACAGGCCTTTAAGTTTAACTGAAAGTAGAAGTGACCCAGTGTCAACGTGGGCATTAAACTGCAAGACTGCTGGAAATCTTGGGCTTCATGCATGAGACTGATAAAATCCCTGGCTGCTGAGCTGTGTTACTCATGCTCTGGAGAGATGAAGTCTTGCTCTGAACTCTCTAAAGATGAGACCTGTGCTTGTCCTAATGCAGAAGATGTCTGTACAGAGTTAGTAGTGTGCACCACATTCAGCGCAGTAAGCAATTGAAAACTGTATTTGGCAAGTGTTCTCCCCGTTCGGCTTTGTCCTTTCATATGTATATGGATAAGCAAATTAAGCCCCATTCTCAGCATGGTAATGGTTGGACTAGCCGAAGCAAAGCAAACACACAGAGCAGACAGCAGTACTGGCTCATGCTCATGTTTAAGGCACCGATTTCTTACCAGTTAGGCATTTCCTTCTTGAGACACCCTGTTTGCATTGTCCAGCTAAATTCCTCACCCTTTGTTGTTCAGCAATTCCACTTTATATGTGATCTATCTGTCTGGAGAAAGCAGCAATAGTTACAGGCAAACAGTTGTGGCTTGCCTGTTATGCTCTGCTAGAGGCAAAAGGACTTGCCTGGCGACTCTGAGAAGGCAGTTGCTTGCTGGGGTTGGGGGGAGGGAGGGGTAGGTTGGTATGGTTTTGGGGGGTTGCAATACTCAAGGTTTGCAGGGATAGGCAACTTCTTCACACCACGTTGATTACTGTAATGGAGAAAAAATCCTCATAACTGTTGCATTCATATCTGATCTTCAGGTATGGGAATTATATATGTAATATAGATATACACACACAAAGTGAAGGAGAGAAAGAGGCTGAGGGGTTAAAAACAATGCGAGAGCTGTGTAAGAAGGGGCAGCAGCGAAGAGGCGAAAGCCCCTGCAGTTCTGAGCATTGACATTTCTTCCTCCTAGTAGTTCAAAACCTGACCGCCTGCAATGGGAGGCAGGAAAGCAGGCGGTATTAGTACTTTCACACCTCATTTGCAGGCTGACGGCATTTTCCTTGCTGGCCACCTTTTCTATGAGAGGACACTTTTGCTCGGTGTGCCCGTTCCGCTGCTGTGTCCGTCAGTGTCCCCTCCGAGCCTCAACCCAGAGCGCCGGGGTCCACCGCCGGTCCCTCCCTCCAGGTGAGCCCTTTGCAGATCTATGCCAACGGGATTGTTAGAATTTAACAACACTCTGTAGCCTTTGATTAGGGCATGACAAAACTAAATGCATATAAAAATCTGCCTAAGAAGACTGAGAGCTCGGGAGCAGCGTTAATTAAATGTGGAGCAACTTTCATCAGCAGGAATACACTTGCTGCCTTTGGCAGGCACCAGTCGGTGTAGGGAACACCCAGGCTACCTCGAGAAGACAAGTTTACAAAATATAGGAGAGTACTTTGAAGCGTCTCTTCGCGGATGAGCTGTCCCCAATATAACTCGCAATAAAAGAGCCGCCTCCAACCTAGCGTTAAACAGGAATGAGTTTAGCAACTCGGTCAAAAGCCTTTGTCACCCTGTCAGCTCCCTATCCCAGCAGCTTTCAAAGAATTCGGAGGTGAAACACCTAAACCAGAGATCCCAAATGCTGCCCTAGTGCCTGCTTTCGTATTTTCAGGGTTTCTTCATCTGCGATGAGGACATCATCCCTCCCCGGCGGGGAGCTCCGGCCGCCCCATCACCACATCTCCGCTGCCGGGCGCTTAGGGTCTCTTCCCCGCCCCATTTATTTCCAGGAGGATCCACGGAGATCTGCTCTCCCTCAAAGGCCGCTTCTGGACCATTTCCTCCCTAAATAAATAATCCCACCCTCCTAACGAGCACCGCGGAGTGTCGCTTGCGGATAAGCAGAGCAAGGAGGGTGGAGAGGATAGCTCTTACTCAGGGAGAGAAAATTGACTGCGGAGAACAGAATAAAATGAGTTTGAAAGACACTTGCGGCTGGTGTCTGGAAGCTGAGGGACGCAGGTTAGGGGGTGCTGCTTCCCGGGGATAAAGTGACAGCGCAGAGGCAGTCCCCACTCCATCAGAATATATTCCTGCAAAATACGCACGCACACCGGCTCCCTGTGCGAGAACGCCTGTGATGCCCTGGAGGGGGAAGGACGGGAAGCGCCTCTCGTCCTTCCCCCTCCCCAGCATGACATGGGTCATCTACGGAGCTACAGGCAACCGGCGACGGTTCCTCCCGCTGCCCCTCGCATCTGGGTCCCCCACTCATCGCGGGGCAGCGCCGAAAGGGGCGGGCTGAAGGACCAGCCAGCGATGGGGCGCACACGCGGGGTGGCGCTGCGAGCCCGTGGCAGGACTAGTCGCCCCGTTGCCGCACTCCTGTGTCCGTCTGTCCATGTTTGCGTGTGTGTGTGTCTGAGCAGAGCCAAAAAAAAAAAAAAAGGTGAAGGGGAGGGATAGAAACACAGGTCCCCACTCCCGAAAAAGGCAGATGTGAACTGATGAGAAGAGAGTCTAGGCGAGGAGCCAGAGCAGAAATGGGAAGGGGAGGGATGCTCTTCACTCCCGAAAGAAGTAGTTCTGCTTCCCAGCAGTCCAGGCGAAGTGCAAATCCCGCCGCCCAGCAGCAACGGGGATGGGCGAGTGGCCGGCTTTTATTGTGCACTTGTAACGCGGGGAGCAGCTGGAGGTTGCACCAAGTATGTAGGCACATGCATACATATGCTTCTATCCCAAGAAATGTGGCCAGGCACAAAGCACCGTGTTGCCCATAAAAAATAAAATAAATTAAATTAAAATAAAATAAAATAAAATAAAATAAAATAAAATAAAATAAAAATTATTATTTTCCCCATCCCCTCAAAGGAAACTTGCATAGTGTTACATCTCCCCAGGAGCAAAAGATGTTCTAAAGGAGCCTCCTGCTCATCCATCGCTCTTCCGCTAAACAAGGACAAAGTTTCTGTGTCACTATTCGAGAAGTTTCAGTATTACAAGCTCACAACCCTCCATTCTCTGCCCTAACCTAAAGGGAAACACTGAGATAGCATTCGGAGCTAGATGGTTTGGGGGCTGTCCCTAGGGTTCCTGACACTTCACCTGCAAAAGTTGTGGTGCTCCGTGACTGCGTTTTGCACTTTGCAGAGTAGTATCAGCCTGAAAGATGGAAATGTCCAGTGAGAAGACCAAAGTTTCTCCCCGGAAGGTCAGTCTGTTATCCAGCCTCTCAGTGGGCCTAACAAGTAGTATGAATATGCCTCCTGCACAACTGTTCACCACTCAAGTTGTTACGCGGAATCCCAGTTTGTTTCGAAATCCACAAATTCCATTTTGTCACCCCACTAAAGCTCCTATGCAGTATCGCTTGCTATTATCCCCTACTTCCCTAATCCCTTTTCTTAAAAAGTGAATAATTCCAAGCGGCACTTAGAAACTGTAGAACTGGAAAGGTAGTAATTGTCCTAAATAGCATGGTTTTTCTCAATGCACACCTTCCTGATGTGCAACAATTTCCCCATAGGCTTCAGCACAAGACAGCCATCTAGGTTGAAAAGATGCCACACACACAATAGTAAAAATAAAATTGGTGTTCTGCATTTTAAAGCAGATATTGCAGAACATGCTTTCCTTCACTGGAACATTGGGGATATATTTTTTAATACTTTTAGGACACTAAAGCAAAATGTAATGGTGCACACTGAGAAAGCAGACCCTGATTTATGCTAAGAAACACAAGGTTATTCTGATACAGCAAACAAGTTTTGCCCTTTTATTATAAATCTGGTGAAAGTGTGAGCAACTGCATACCTGATTTGTTCACACCTTTTCTCAGCTCTTTCTTCCCAAAGCTAAACCAGAGACCACTTCATGTAATGCATGTGAAGTGTGGCAGGTTTTGGCAAGTGCATACTTACAACTGCTCATACTGAAAGATTTGTTGGACTGCATCAAGTATCCTCACTTCGCTGCCTTTGCAGCTGTGAAGGTGTTGATGGCTGGATTAGCCATCACATCCACTAATAAAATGTCTGAGATTCCATTTCTTGCTTTCTACATTCATGTTCCTAGACTGGAAGCAAAGAAGAAGCCAACACCCTTTGACTGCTGTATAGTCTTGGCAGGCACAGGCCCAGGGGAGTGGGAAACGCACTACAGCAGGTAAAAAGGAAGTGGTGTTTTACATTGCTTCAGCTGCACACATCTCCCATCACGGCTCTGTTGAAAACTTAAAGTGGAAAACGACAATGAAAAAACAGAATAATGAGAAAAGCAGGACATGAAATTTGATAGACATTGCTACGGGCTTGAATGGGAGAGACTTACAAGGTCAGAGAGCAAACAGGAGTCGCCACAATCATCTGAAGGCCTTTGGAAGGTAAAGTTGATGGACACCAGTTTGACCCATGGGTCAGCAAACTAGTTTAATTCTACCTTGATCTGCACAATGCAGAGACAGATTCCTGGCTGCTATCAAACAACTCAATGCCCTTATCTGGAAAGGTTTAGTAAAAGTAAATCTGCTACAAAAAGTAGCTACTCAGCTTTCAAGTGCTGGGTTTTGCTGGTAAAAGAAAAATACATGCGTTCTCACACAGCCCTGGTCCAAACTGGCAGCTTCTGAGCAGCAGAAGCACACATTCCTTCCCGGAGGAAGGGTAAGTTTTGTCACTGGCTCTATCCCACTAGCAAGCTGCAAACAGTGCCCTAAAGAAACCATCGAGCTCCTGGATAGTGGCATTTTGGTAGCACTTTCTTTTCAGCTGGATATCAGAGAAGCAGTACTGGGAGTTACCCACCGCTCCGTTTCCTCTTCATTTGGTGCTCATCCAGTTCCATCTGGACTGAAACTTCCAGGTAACTAAAGGCTGCTTCTTGTTCCCACTGGGGAAATCAGGTGCTGGCATGGAATCCCATTTGCATGGTGTTAAATAAAAAAAAAAAAAAAAAAAAAAAATTAAATAAAAAGAAAAAGAATGGGGAGAGGGGGGAAGCAAACTGTTGCTTTGTTTCAGTACGGAACTTTACAGGCCTCTGAGGGCTGCATTTGTAATGAAACAAAATGCAGCAAAACTCAACCAGAGCTACTCCTATTTCCAGTGCACATTAAAAGCTCCTTTAAATCCCTACACCACCCAGAGAACCAACATCTCGAATGCATCTGGAGTTGACTACTTTCTTGCACCACATTTTAACACCTGCTGGTTAGGTCATTACTAATAATGTGCTTTACATGTACACACCAAAGGTCTTTCTGCCATGCAGATTCTATGCTCTAGCCCTGATTTTTCAATATCCCGACTGCTAGCATCTCCTCCCTGTGCAATTCAAGAGGCCAGATTTCCAAATAGGAGCAACACTTGCCCTGTGTCCTCCCCTCCTCCCCACCCCCCACCTCTCCAAAATAATAATTAAAAAAAAATGTTAAGAAGAAGTGTTAGTGGGGTTTGGGTTGTTTGGTTTGGGGTTTTTTTGCCAGAACACTAAGTAGATGCTATAATTGCAAAAGACGCCAGGTTTTAGGAAAGCCTTGCACTTTTAGTGTTCAGGGACAGCCCCGAACAAGACTTCAAGGACACAGCACTGGCGGTAGAGCTGGCTCGGCTGGGTAGAAGCACCCCGCGGCCCTGGAAACAGCCCAGATTCCCAGTTCTGCGGGGAAAATACCCCTGGACTAGCCGGGAGCTTTCGCCACACAACCACGAAGTTTCCCACCGCCAAGACCCGCAGAAGTTAGCGCTCACCACGGCAGTCGTGCATCGCCCCCAGCCACAAACGCCTTTCCTGAAAACAAAAGCAGCGGACCACTGCTGGTTTTGCTTTTAAAAGCAATGATAACTCTTCTCATTTCAGTATTAAATCGCTTTTCATTGTGGATCTGGCACAGTAGAAAGAATTAAGTCCAAGGACTTAATTGCTGCACATGCATAGCAGCCCCGTCACACCGACTTGGTTTTGTAGGAGGTACCGAATCTTAACAGTACTACTACTAATAATAATTATTACTATTTCCTTAGTTTCTTCTACTTGTGCATTACAAAAAGCACGATGGAATGCCAACTTACTCACTTTAATGCCTCAGAGCTGCTGTCATTAGGCGCTAGAGTTTACAAAGGGACTGAATTCGTTGTATTTTCACTTTTCTCCACCCCAAAGAACACTTCATGCCATAGGAGTTCAGAGTAAATCGTTGCCAGTAACGATGGAATTAAACGAAGAAAAACAACTGGCTGACCTAAGGTAGAATGTTTTATCTGGAGTTTATTAATACCATTTAAAATATTACAGATAAAAATCAATTACATTTCATGCATTTAAAATGCAAATCTAAAATGTTCCAGCGAAGGGCTTTCCATTTCAATGTGAAATATCCAAATTATTTCAACATTACAATGAGACAATTAGTTTGCCGCCTTGCAAACTGCTAATGTAGTGTCAGGAGTGTTTATTAACATTGAACAATATTATTTTCAGGAAATACACATAGGCCAAAGTTAGTTCAGTTTCACTTGGACAGTTTATTTAATACATGGGTCGTGGCAAACCCACTTTAGAACTCTCACTGTAACTATACCTGAACTGCCAGCAAATGCAAGTAAGTACATGCTCCATTAAATTAAATGTCATTCAACATTTATCAAATATTGTTTGCTTAATTACAATTGTATGCCTACCTAAATTAATATTCAAGCAAAACCTATGTCCTGAAGTGCGATTTGATGTACGCCTCAAGGAACGACTCCGGCAAAAAGAATGCAGTGAGCCAGGACTGCGACAGTAATGCTTTCTCGTGACAGGGAAAAAAAAAAAAAAAAAAAAAAAAAAAGGAAAAAAAAAAAAAAATAAAAAGCTCAAATGTACTTCAATATATTTTCAAATATTTACTGGAAGTCATTTACAAGAAAAATACTATACAAAATCGTCTCCTGGACAACTGCACCTCACACCGATACATTGGTGGAGTTGTATTAAATTGTTAGCTAATCTAAAACGATTCCCCAGTTGTACAAACCTAAAGGTTCAGACGTATTTTACAAATAGGTTGTTTTCTTATCCTCCCCCTCCCGGCCTCCCTTTTTGGCATTGGAACTACAGCTTCGCTTGAAACCCACGGTGCTTCTTCATGTGGTTTGAGTTGAAAAATATACGACTTTCAACCTAATTATTTTCAGAGTATTTCGCGATTCGTACTCAAACAGGAACGATACGAATTTGAGCTCGGGGAGGTAAACGATTAGTTAAAATTAAAAGGAGGGGGGCAGAAGGGGGAAAGGAGGGAGGGTGCACTGCCGCTGTCGTCCAGGAAGCAGAGGGGCTTTAAGCGGTGTACGAGGTGGGGATAGCTCTGAGGCTGCCCTCGGCGCTGCGCGGAACAGCGACTGCGGCCGGCGGGCTCTGCCGTCGGAGCCCTCGCCTTGGGGCAGCCCCGGCTCTCCCATCTGCTGCTTAAGGGCACCCCTGCTGTACCAGCGCTGGCGGTGGAGGGAGGGGGAGCGAGCAGGTTTTCAGCGGAAAGAGGGGGGAACGTGGGTTTTATCCGCTCTAAATGCAACCCGAAGGGGCTATCTCAAGGCGAAGGGGAGGGGGGCACGGGGCCGCCCCACGACTGTCTGCTTCTCTCGCCCCTTGCCCAGCAGCCCCCTGCCCCGCCGCGGGCTCGGCCGCATAGCCCACCCCGTGCGGGGCTCTGTCCGGGCAGCGGGGCTGCCGCGGGGGGTTGAGGGCTCCCCTGCGGAGCCGCGCCGGCTACTTACGTGTCCGCGTCCCCGCCGCGAGGCTGTGCGCCCGGGGAGGCGGCGGGCCGGGGCGGGAGCTGCGGCCCCGCGCCTCCACCCGTCACTCCAGGCCGTTGCGGTGGCCGGGTTCGGGGGCCGGCAGCAGCTCCGGGGAGTGGCAGGGCGGGCTGCCTGCAGCGCTATGCTCGCTGTCGGTGTCGCTGCCCTTCTTGCCGCCGGGGCCGGGGCCGCCGCCGGGGCCGCCACCGCCAGGGCCACCAGCGCCTCCGGGGCCGCTGTGGGTCTTGACGTGCTTACTGAGGTGATCGCTGCGCATGAAGCGCTTGTTGCAGACGGGGCAGGCGAAGCGCTTCTCTCCCGTATGGGTCCGCAGGTGCCGCTGCAGCTCGTCGGAGCGGGTGAAGCGCTTGCCGCAGAAGAGCCAGTTGCAGACGAAGGGCCGTTCGCCCGTGTGCCAGCGCAGGTGCGCCTTTAGGTGCGAGGTCTTGCCGTAGACCTTGCCGCAGCCGGGGATGTGGCAGCTGTGCAGACCCTTTCGCCTCAGGCTGGCCCCGGCCGGCCCCAGCCGCTCGGCCTCCTGACAGTTGGGGCAGTCGCAGGTGGCGCGGCCCGAGTAGCGGCGGGCAGAGGAGCGCGGCGAGGCGGCCAGTGGCGCGGAGGGGCCGCCGCCTAGCATGGAGCCTCCGGCGCCGGCCAGCGGCGAGGGGGCCGAGTCCGGATAGGAGCCGGGCAGCACAGGTTTAAATCCGTCCATGAGGTGCTGCCCGGCGGGGCTGAGGAGGTGAGAGGAGGCGCCGCTGCTAAAGGCCGAGTGGCCCAGGCCCGAGTAATCCGAGTTGTAGCCTCCCAGCGGCGAATGGAGCGAGGTCTGGAGCCCGCCGGCCGTCGGGTGCAGCGAGCCGGGCAGCGCCGCCGCCGCGTTGGGGCTCTGCACGTCGATCCAGCCGGCGCCCACGTCCCACCAGCTGGAGGCGCCCGCCGAGCCCACCTCGCCGGCGCCCAGCCCCGGGTGCGAGGGCTTGAACCAGGACTCGTAGGGGTGCGCCATGCCCACCCGCGGGTAGATGCCTTGCAGCCCCTCCACCGACGTGTGCACCTTGGAGATGAAGACAGGCTGGTGCGCAGCCGCCTCCTGTCCCGCCGCCCCGCCGCCGCCGCCTCCGCCGCCGCCGCCGCCGGCGCTGCCCGGCGCCTGGAAGACGGAGTAGTCGTTGGCGAAGGGCGAGCTGGCGGCAGCCGCACTGCTGGAGGTGAGGGAGAAGGCGCTGGAGGCCGGCGAGCCGCCGCAGCTGAACGAGTCCGAGACCAGGGCGGCCGCCGCTGCCGCCGCCGCCGAGGAGCCGTTGCGCGCCGCGCCCGCCACGCCGAAGCCCGAGAGGCCGGAGCCCACGGCGCCGCAGCTGCCCGCCGAGGAGGATGAGGAGGAGCGTTTCCAGGGGTGGAAGCCTTTACCGAAGGAGGACGCGCTGTCCGAGAGGGCTGACGGCGAGGGGCTGGGGCTGCCGATCTTGTTGCAGGTCGCGGCGAGCATGGCCAGCGGCGTGGAGCCTACCCGCGGTTCCTCCTGCGGGCACAGAGGGGAAAGGGCCGCCCCGCCGGCGTCAGGGATGGAGCGGACCCACCGCCGCCTCCCGCCGCCCGTACCCGGTCCCGCTCCGCCGCCCGGCTCCGGGCACAAAGTTTCGCGACTCCCGCGGGAAGATCCCTTCGCCGAAGCCGGCACCGCGGCTCTGCCGCCGAGTCCCTTCCGGGACTTTTTGTCACCATTCAACCCTCCTCCCACGGAGGAGCTCGGGAAGGGTTAAAAAAAGAGGGGGGGGGGGGGAAGAGAGGGGGGAAAAGTTGCGCCGTTTACCGTAGCTTTAAAGTGCCCCCGGCATGGGGGCAGCTACGTTTCAGCCTTTTCCCTTTGACCGGAACCTGGCCGGTCCCCGTCCCTCAAGCCAGTAAGACTGTTTTCTTAAATATAGAATTGAGATTATCAAATTAAGCCTTTAAAAAAAAAAAAAAAAAAAAGAAGTAAAAATCTTTAAAATAAGCCTCATTTACCTAGCAACGACAATTAAATATATATATAAAATTTTAACATATGTACATGTATACACGAGTTCAACGTACCTGCTGGACACGGCGGGCTGTGTTATTTTAAAGGGAAATAAAAAACCACAATCTGATGCAAATCGGAAAATGCACACACACACAAAAAAAAAACCCTTAGAGCTGGGTTTGGTTTGGGGTTTTTTGTTTGTTTGTTTGTTTGAGTCTTGTTTGTTTTGTTTTTTTTTCTTCCAGCAGCCACATGTAAAGAAGAAAAGCCACTTCTCCGGGGCACAGGAACAGCACAGCCCAGGCACTGTGGGTTGTTTCTACAAAATGCCCTTAAACCCTTTTTCCTGCTCACTGGAAAGTGACTCTGCCCCCTTTTCCCCCCTCGCTCTTTCTTTTCTCCTAAACTCACTTGCACTTAAGTCAAAAAAAAAAAAAAAAAAAAAAAAAAGAAGGCTGAATAGAAGAGACTGATAGCCCCGGTCAAGACAGGGGTTATTTCAACCCCCTCCAATCGACAATAAAAAGAAACCAATTAAACCAGCAAGAGAAAAAAATCCTTAGACTCACCCCTAGAAGTGAAGTTGCCATCACACAAAAGTGCCCTCCTCTGAGAGGATCTTTTTTATATTGATAAATCAGAGGCAGTGGGTTTTTTTAGAGGTGTGCAATACAATGATCAGTTCCGCCCATTCCACCACAATTGTAGCTCCCTCGCCGGCTTTGAAGTGCCGCTGAGCCCCCGACAGCCAATCCCTGGGACCGTCGCATCACTCGACGACGTGACTGCGTGAGGTCATCAGCGCCGTCGAGCCCCGCCGAACCGAGAACGTCGTCGAGAAGCGGGGACCACGGTCCCGGTCCCACCTTCGGCCCGCGCCCTTTCTGTACTTGTAGCATCAAGGAGCTGGGGGACACACACTTCAGGCCCCCTCGGCCCTCTCAGACCTGCCGTTTCACGGTGGCGAAATCGCACAACGCTCCCCGCCCCCTCCCCCAGGAGCATGTCCCCGGCTGAGCCCACCCGAGCGGCACCCGCCAACCCCGCCGCCTCGCCCCGGGGGGTGAAGGTGAGCGCTTCCCTCCCCTCGGCTCCTCGCCCAGCTGGGGTCAACCCGTTCCGGTCCCGCTCGCCTAAGCGCCTTCACCCACGAGTTTTCTACAGCAAAAGTCCTCACGGCGCTTTATGCTGCGTGATTTTTTCTCCTTCTCTCGGCCTCGGGTTTGACCCTTTTCCGTGTCGTGGGGATATTGACTGCCCATCATATCTATTGATCAAGGGGGTAACGTATATTATCATACTTTGAAGTAAGAGTGAAGTAAATTAATGAAGTGCTTGCGTTCTCCGAAGGCTGGCGGTTACCATAAATGTCGCGTTTTCTCTCCGCGAGCTGCTCTGAATGATTTTAGCCTGTTGAGAAGGCGTGACAGGCCAGCCCAGAAGGAGGAAGGGGTGGGGGGGAAGGAGGGAACTCCGTTTAACAAATAAAAAAGAATTAACTTCATTGCTTTGGTCTCCTTCTATAATGATATTCATTTTACAGGCCTAATGCACACTTGTTTAAATTTCGAGTTTAATTTAATCAATACTATCCCCCATGAAGAGGAGAAGAACTTTTCCCGGAGATACTCCCTTTTATGAATGCTTATTAACTTTTTGTCTCTACTTCCTTTATTTGCTGGAGGTAAGGAGGAACTATAAAGACATAGATCAAAAAGCGTAATTGCAAAACTAGCATCGTAAGCATTAGATTTTAGAGGGACAGAAAATCACATTTTGTGGTGTGCCAGGTTAGGTAAAAAGATCGATA
The DNA here is from genome assembly GCF_963264785.1 of Psittacula echo. Classification (NCBI taxonomy): domain Eukaryota; kingdom Metazoa; phylum Chordata; class Aves; order Psittaciformes; family Psittacidae; genus Psittacula; species Psittacula echo. The sequence goes on along the minus strand of NC_137737.1, from coordinate 27,249,172 downwards.
TGCATTCCTTTCAGCCCCAGAAAGTCTGAGCGAATTCGCCATCCTCTGAGGAAGGAGCAGGCGTTAGGGATATATCTCTTTCAAGGAAAGCCTTGCCGGGTGGGTCTTCCAGTCGCGTCCGTATTTCGCATGCACTTGCCTGCCCAGGGGAAACGTGGCCTTTCTTGATCTTTTTGGTTGTGGTTTGCTCCTATGCTTGCCCTGACTCTTCTGATTTGGGGCCGAAAGATCTTAATTTTCAGTGCGCTTTTCCTTTAAAAGCACCGTGTTGGAAATTATGACAAGCTCGTTGTAAAAATAGTCGTGGGAGTCCATACAGGTGAACTCAGCAGAGAGGGAGGAAGGAAAAAAGGCAAACAGGCAAACACATCGGACCCGAACAGAAATCACAAAACTCCTGTCAGTGGCATCCTCTTGCTATTCCGATAATTCCTCTAAACCTGGAAAATCAGCAGCTTCTCAACTTTACTAGCAGTGAGCTGATCTTCCCTGAATTCATCACGGAAACATTTGTAACCTTCCCGCTTTGTATACATTACCTGCTGGGCAAAGAGTTTAAGGAAGCTTACAACTTTGTTTGCATTTGCGTTATTGACCACTGCACTTAAGGGTGCAGTACACTAACATAATATGCAGATGGGAGGCTGGGGAGGATCAGAGAGGAGAGGTTTCCCAGAAATTAATTGAAACTTCCCCCCCCCATTTGAAGTTTAATGTAAGGGAGTAGATAAATGTTCGTGCTGTTTCTTGAAAACCTGTGGGATCCACTCTCAATAAAGCTAAAATCTATTAGCATTCTGTATGCATCTGCAGCATAAATTTCATTTGAATTTCAAATTTAATAAACCAGGAGGTTTTTAATCATCCCTGGTTTTATTTGTTTGATATTAACATGCTTATTGACCGGGTCTGTTGACCAGTTTGATCATTACAGGACAGCAAAAAGTTAATTAAAACGACCACAGCTCCTTAATCATATCATCTGTCTCATCCATGTCACTCCCTTTATTACAGGCTATGATGGATAGTCTCCCAGATTAATTTCTCTGTTTCTTCGATTTGGACAACAGCTTTTGGGACCTAATTTACATCCTGGGAACAACTTGCTCAAGTCTACCTAACATTTTGTGCCTACAAGGTATATTAGCAGTCTCGGAACCTCAGCAACAAGGATAGCTGTCGCTAACCTTGCCGGGGGAGTGGGGATTCTCCTCGGAGAAGACCTCGACCCTCCGCGCTGCAGCCGCCCAGCAGACAGAGATGGGTAAAGCGCTGTATCAGGGGTCTTCGCCTGTCTGCAGGCAGCTTTACCGGGGTGTAGGAGAAGTGAGGCTTCTCTCTGGGGAAACAGAGATCTGTGCTATTTGAAAAGCCATAGCTGGGACGATTAAGCTGAGTGCTGAGCACGCCGTATGCTGAATGTCAGGATAAGCGAGGGAGAGCGTTTCATGCCACCATTGCGCCAATTTTCGGGCGCACGCGTCGAGCCTACTGCAGCCCATGCCTCCTCTGCTCCCGCCTCCGTCCTCGCGGTCTGAACGTGAAGCCCCCGGACGGGAGCCTTGCCCTCGCCCTCCCCGGGCTTTGGCAGCCGCTGCGTCCCCCCGAGTTTGCCCCACCTCGCCCGCTGACGCTGGGTGGAGGGGGGTATGAGTGTAGGGTCCGTGAGGTGACCCCCCTCACCTGGGCCCTCGCGCCACCTTCACCTGGGGGCTGTCACCGGGGAGATTTACCGAGGAGTGACAACAAGCTCTCCGGGCGCAGGAGGGCTCGGCTTGGACGGAGAGAGGAAAAGGGAATAGCACATAAACGGAACAAAATAGCCATCAGTTAGCAAGGACCGTGCGATGGTTGGCGGTCACTAAGCAAAGACTGTGACTAAAGCCGGTTTTTAACCTCCATTCGCACCTCTGCATTGCTGCGGTTTACTTGGGACGATTCTGTCACTACCTTACTGGGTACTTTCGTTGGCCCGGGCTTGCAGCTGGGCACCCGGTGCCGCCGGCGGCAGCAAACGGTGTCCGTGCGAGGATGTCTGCGTCTATCGTTATGCAGGTTACCGGCTTTATTTCTTCCATCACTGCAAACGTGTCCGTTCCAGGTACCCACTAACTCTGCCAGGCTCCCTGTGTTTCCCAGCCCGGCCTGACTGCTGCCGCCCCCAGCTCGTCGCTACTTTGGCAAGAGCACATCCCGACCTGCCTGCTCCCAGCCGGCCGAGGGGATTCACATCGGTGTCTTTCGGCTTTTATTTATATATTTGTCTGGTCCCGTGTAAGAAAGAAAAAAGGCAGGCAGCAAGCTGGCTGCGCCTCTGCGAGGTCCCTGTAATTAGATTAGCCCGGGAAAGCAAGCAGTGCGCACACGCTGGTGTGTGCGTGCCTGGGGAGGGAGAGGAGAAGGCTCCTTCACACCCTCCCTGTTTACATCGCCGGTGTGCGCCCAGATCCGATCCGCATCTTTTATTTTTAACTTCTTCTTCCCTTTTTCCTCTGCCCCCCCGCCTTCCCTTACCCTCCCTCTCGCCCTCCCTCTCTTCTTCCCTTCCCCCCCCCCCCCCCCCGCTGTGTTATCGCTGCGCACGCATCGGCGGTTCGTGGGCGCTCATGTAAGTACCGGGAGGTGCAGGAGGGAGACCGAGCACCCTGGCCGAGCTCCTGGGCCGAGCCCACGGGCCGGGAGGTACAGAGTGCGGAGCTCCCTCTTCGGCTTCAAAGCCTGTGGCTTCGGTCCTTCTTAGACTAGCTTTAAGCTGCTTTCTGTTTTTCCTATTATATATCATCTTCTGCCAGGCACCACTTACACTTAAAAACTACTAAATTTTTCCCCTTAGCGATATTGATTTCTTTTCATTCTGCTCTGTTAGGAGAAGAGGTAATGCTTCCAGATTACCCTGAGTCTCCTCCAGACGGTTGACAATTGCAATCGCAGTTTCGGGAAGATAAATGTTACTTTGGGAATTGTGTTTAATTACGAATATTCTCGGAGCTGTTTTTGGGTCCGGTGGTTTAACCACACATGTGTTCAGCTCACCGCACAAGCTTTACAAACGGGTGACCACATACAGTAAACGTTTGAGAAATCACTGTCCGGCAGCACAGAACCCTCCCATTAGATAGGCTGCCTGAAGCTGGATCATGCATCGAAATACATGCGATTTATATAGAAATATACATATCTATATCTATATAGATATAGATACAGATATGTACATCCGCACCGGTCTGTATTTGCATGTCTACATATGTGTAAATGTTATAGATACTCGCATATACAAATCCTAGAGCACCCAAAGGCACAGCCTGCAGAGAACACAGCAGAAAAGGAAAGCTTTCCACGCATGTGTGTATGTATTTATTTATTTCTTTGTTCTGCCAACTGCGCAAAAGTGTCAATCTGGAAGAAGGAAAAAAAAAAAAAAAAAAGGAAAAAAAAAAACCAACCCACAAAGAAATAAATAATAATAATAATAAAAATCTTTGATAGCTGCCGTTTGGGTGTGGAAGAACCGCTGGTCCTCGGTAAAGATGTACTCCTGGTGCAGTAAAGCCAGGAAGGTTTTGCTCACGTCGGTTTGCGCACTCAGTGTGCTCCACAGCCTTCCCTTGAATGCGGAACTCCTGCGACCTGACTTGAGAGACCCTAATATTGATATATTTACTGTTCTTACAATGTATCTGCCACCTTTCCCTGTCGTTATTTGCCTATATGGCAGAGCAATTAGGTCACCCTCCTCCTGTCACCCTTTCTTCTTTCCACTCCCCACCCCCTCTTCCTTTCCTGCAGCCTTATTAACTTGATAGGAAAGGGAGGGGAGGCAAGCTAGTAGCGGGAAGGAGGCAAGGTGGCGAACAGGTTATTCTCTTAACCCGACCTGGCCGCGGGAGCGAGATGAGCAGCACTGAGCAGATGTCCCCATTTAAGCCATTCTTTTCCCACATGCCTGCTGGATGCTGCCAGGGCGCAGGAAGCTTGCTGCAGACCTGGCCCGTTCCCGGCCATTATGGCCAAGTTATTCTGGACCAGTGAGCACGAACAAAATGGGCTTCAGATCGCGTGCTTGAGAATAATTCGTCTCCGAGCCTTGGAAGAGCCTCCTACCCCCATTTTTTTAAGTGTTGCGGGGGACGGGGACGTGTTTCAGCTCTGATCGCAAGCGAAGAACTTCTCAAAAGATCGTCAGCCCCTTCCCCCTCCCTCTCTTCGGCAAATATGGTATAATTTACAGAGCAACTTAATAATCCAAGGGGCACCGCAAAAGCCCTTTGCGTTGTAAACCTCTTCTAATTACCTGCCAGAGCAATTAGCTGACTATCACGAAGAAATTAGATCGCTCAATGTAGCATAAATAATGCGAATAATTTTGTAAGGAGAATGGAAAGCGAGACCTGGTGTTTCTTTATAAGGAAATAACACCTCGTACTGTACGAACCCTACATGAACACATATTAATGTCTAGGCATGCACGGAAATGAATCCGAACATGAACCCTCTGGCTTAGATTCAGCACTTTCTTCATTTACATATGCGGGGTGAAAGTCGGCTTCCAGGCGTTTAGATACAGAGCTCTTCCAGATCACAGTAATTAACACATAGCGACTTCAATAGGAAAACCTGTTTTCCAGATGATTTTTACAATGAGGCTTTATGTCTCATTTGGCAGTTTAAATAGCTGGAGTTGTTTCCTGGCTGCGTCTCCGTTATCATCTGTTGAGCATATTTTGCCTAGAATAATGACCAAAACTTCGGAGCCCATGTTTTAAAAAATAAATGACTGATACATTGGGTATGTCTGGAGATTTTGGGCGGGCTTTCTTCTCGTGTGGCTTAGTTCTTCTAGAAGGTTTTGCATAACAGCCTTAGAAGTTTATGGTATTTAAACATTTATTTATTTATTTATTTATCCTCTCTGCATTTCACCTTGAAGAATCGAAAGCCTTTGCACCATCCTCACCGGTTGAGTATTTTATCTCGAGAGAAAAAGGCTGTTTTCCAAATGAAAATTCACAGGTAATAAGCATCCTGCAGGGGTTTAAATGTACATGAATAAGCCCTTAAGTTAGGCTATTAAATAACAACGAGATATTCCTTCACGCTTCTCTATCTACAGCTGTGGAATTGAGGAAAGGGCGACTGCAGGACCGTCGTGTCACGAAAGCGCGTCGTGTCACTGCTGAATCCAGCTAAAGCAGATTGAGTGTGTTTCTGCTGTTTCCCCTCTACCACTCCGTACTGAGACAACTGCTAGTCACGAAGCTAGACGTGAAGCTGAAACTCATCCAGCCCAAACTACAGCAAGTCACTGCTCGGAGGCACCCTGGGATTTAGCATAACTCGTTAGGAGTGCTCCGGGTGATGGATAAACACAACTAATTAGGTTTATCTTTGATAAACAGAAGCAGCAGCGTAGACTGTGATTCTTTTAAGCTCATCTTTAAAAGAGGGTAAGGGGGAGCTGAGTGTCTGGTCAAATCTTCCATAACTTTTCAGAGTTTTTTTTTCCCCTGCTCCCATGTTAAGGGGCAGCAGCTATGAAGCGGCTCGTCAGACACCCTTTTTCCCTAGTTGTCCCTGCAGAAGTTGCAATTGCATCTGAACGTGGTTTCTAAGCTTCTGCGTGTGTGAGCGGGACCGCTCGGCTGTTGTTCCTCATCCCCTCGCAGCATACGCCAGGTTGCACAGCGTATTTAACGTTTCTTGCTCGGCGGCTAATTAGGGACGGCTTTGAAGCTCCATTACCGGCAGCAAAATTATTGCGGTCAGTTTAGGCCAAATCCTGCAAGTCCGTAATGGAGCGAAATTCCCATTGAAGTCAATGGGATAGAAGTCAATGGGCGTTGTGCTCTATTAAGGAGCACAGAATGTATACCTTTGGGATTTAAAGATTAAAAACCGGCGTCGGGAAGACGTGCGTTTGCGACGGTCACAATCCCCGGGATGGGATCTCATCCGCGACACAGGAAGGGCCCGATCCCTGTCCCGTTCCGCGGGCTGAGCCCCGCTGCGATGCCGAGGGCAGGATAGATGCCGGGGGCTTATTAATCATCCACCGTGGCCATACAAAAAGACTTTTCCAGCCGTCCTGAAAGAAGCAAACCTTCCGTCTCCCTTGGGCTTCATCCCCAACGAGGCCGGCAGAACTGTCGGTGCTGTGGGAGGAATTTGGGGTCCCCCCCGACTCACCGAGGCTCGCTTCCCGAGTAGGGCTTGAGGGATCGTGAGAGGACACAGTCGCCGGCTCCTTCGGAGCCTGCATGGGATGCCGCGTTTGGAAACCCGTGCAGGGCTTAGGGAGTCCCCCGCCTAACCCTGACCACCCACTGCTACCGGCGGGATTTCACAGCCAAATTCAGAGTGCGGGTTTAAGGTGCTGCTTCGAGCTAACCCTTGATCTCTGAAGAGGGGTTTGGCAGCGCATTATAAAGCATTTCCTTATTACAGGCGCGAAATAGCACTGCAAACGCATGAGGAAAACACCGCCCTACAAAACTGAGTGAAATGCTGCAGGTTGCTTAAATACGGCTGTAGTTCAGTATCGTTTTCCTCCAGGGGAGAATCGGGGGGGAGAGGGGGGAGGGGGAGGGCGGTATAGCCCTCTTGCTCCTGCCCTAGTGGGAAGTAAAAGCCTTCAGGAAAACTTCACCGCGTTTTTCTGAGCGCAGAGGGGCACGCACAGCAGATCCTTTAGGAAGCTGCGCACAGTTAAGACTCATTTTCTTTCCGCTGGAACAATTAATTGTATAAATGAAAGGCCAGGCATGTGCTTTTCCTATGTTTATCAACCACAATAATGAGCCCCTTCTATTTTTTCCCCTAGTGCATTACACCGAAATGAAGCGCTGCCGCAGTGCAGGCTCCTCGGGTAAGCACCTTCACAACAGCCGGGCGGTATATATATATAAATAAATATATTTTTTTAAGAGGATGCTATGGCCTAGGCGAACACAGGTGCGATGTGTGGTAGGCGAGGGCTTCCCCAGCTCCCCGTTCCCGCAGACCAGCGAAGGGAAGGTACCTTTCGCCTGGAGCGATGACCGGGCTGAGGGGGGGTGCGATCCTGCTTTCATCCCTGGGGGCCTGTGTTACCTTTTTGCGGGGAGAAACGGATGCTGGCCCCCTTCCCCGGGGATCCAGACCACTTTGGCAATTCTCCAAGGTCGCCTTCACATCATAAATCCAGTTAGTCCTGAAGAGATAGGCTGGAAACATCTCCTTATCCATGACGGGCTTTTCTTTCCTTCAGAGGAGACTTCTGCTCATATCTTCAAGAATAAACTATGTGCCTGCCAATTCCTAAAATAACCCCAAACCCAAGTGGCTCAATTTCTTTTAAGCTAGTTCGGTGCGGTGTGGGTTCATTGGACTACATCTAGGACCTGTGGAATAGAAGTATGATATTCAATATTTCATTAACAGGTTCACTTTTCTCCCCCCCTTTGCTTGTGGAGCAGGTAGGACACCATTGAGATTGTGCCTGGGGGGATCATAGCCAGTGCTGACAAAGTCGTTTTCTCACAACCAGTATGTTACCCTGCACACAACTGCCCAGTACATTTATTTACCTTGTGTGATGTTCGCCTTATCCTCAATCTGATCACACTCACAGTGGATATATATTTCATTGATTTTATCCTTGTTGAACTCAAACATCTCTGCACTCCTGATGTGTGAAGTGATGGAGGATAGCCCCACTGGGAGCTAGAATGATATTTCAGGACCAAAACAATGAGAAGACCTTGAGTTTTCACGTTGAAGCAGTCTAACGTGTTGTGTCTGTTTGAGTGACTGGGTCCATTTTACCTTTATTAAGTTTTGAGACGCTCAGAAGATTTCATAGAAGGGTTAGTGTCCACAAGCACCCAGCACATGGGGCTCTTTCTCTGAGTGGAAATCACTGTGCTATTTCTTGTAACATCCAACAAGAAGGTGCCCTGTTTACCTGGCAACTGTAGACAGGCAGGTTTGGTTTAAACCAGAAGGAAACTCAGAACAACTTCCTCTGGCCTTTGGATCCAGTGTTTCTGCCATGACTGACTGGAGGATAACACGGCAGTGAAGGGCAAGAGCTCTGCTGCACAAGGGATGCTGTGAGACCTCTTGAAATGGCCAAAGCGGTGATGACAGTGCAGAGACCAGGAGCCCAGCTCCAAGGAGAACACGCAGGCTGACATTTTAGATCCAGTGGACACTGAGCACTGAGGAGAAGACAATGCCATTGATCCTGGTGTGTTTAGCTAGTTGTTCAACAACTGATCTGTGCAAGAGCTACAAGACAAAAGGCCAGGGTGACCCTCGGTGAAGTAACACAACTGGTAGTAAAACACACCCCTTGTCCAAAAGGCTGCTTACTATTGTGCTGATGGAAAATTGTTCTTCAAACAGAGCAAAGCCTGAGCTGAAGTTTACTGTAGTTTCCTGTTTCAAAGAGGGGGGAAAAATAATCATTAAATAAGTACAGACTTTTGACACAGTGAGGGAGAGGGTTGTCCTTGCCCTGGAAACAACACTGAGATAAACACTTGGGTCACGCTGAAGAAGGCTGGGCCTAAGCATGTCGAGAAGAAACACCCTTACACCAGTCAGAGGGATTCAGAGAGCCTGGGTTTTCTCTGTCAGACCATAGATGTGACCTTCTGCCCGACCCACAGCCTGCCCTCTGAGTCTTACTGACCCACACACAGGCCAAACGCACCCGATTGTAAAGAGCCAACAGCATCCATCTGTACAGTCTCAGTACACCCAACCCCTCCAAAACAATCCGCTGCCAGGAGGGCACCCCGCGCCCGCAGTCCCCGGCGCACTGCGCCGCGTACGCACGTACACGCAGTACGTACACACACATCCAGCAGCGACCCTCCCCTTTAATCACGCTCACCCCCCCTCCTCTGACAGGCTGGGAGAGGGCAGCACAAAAGCCGAGGCTCACCCTTCCTAACCTCCCTCCGCCCGCTCCCGCCCCACTCCGCCCTCTCGGCGGGAGCCGCGCCCTCACAGGTGGTCGAGGCAGAGGGGTTGGGCCCGTCGCCGCCATCTCGACGGGGGCACTTCGAGTGCTACCGCTGCTTGTGCTGAGGGCTGCGCCTCGCACCGCGCACAGCAGGGAGGAGGGGTGCTGCTGCCGAGTGCAAGCGGCGGCGCCGTTTTAGTCTGGGGCAGGTGTATGTGTGTGGGGCGCTGTTGTCCCGCCTTCCCCGCTGCTCCGAGCTCCATAGCCCGGCGTGCTGCCCAGCTCGGCCTCGGCTGCCGTGTGGAGGAGCGGTCGGGGGCAGCGAGGCCGTGACCAGGGATGGAGAGGGCCTGCTCCTTGCCCGGGCGTCGGTTTGTAACCTGTTCAGTACCAACAGAAACAAACCTTAGTTTTTCAAAGCGATGCCAGCGGAGCTCATAGGGGTAGATAACAGTAAATCACTTGCCTCCCCGTGCTCGAGTTTGAATACTTAAGGCTCAGTTAATAAGAAGGAATTTGCAGATTTATAATCTTATGCTTATAATCTGACTATAATGTTTTTATGCTGACTTCAAGGTACTGCCTTTCAATATCAACTTTTATGGGATAAGCTGGTTTTTTTCCCCCTTAGATGTTCTTGGCTAATGAAAAATTGAGTAGTAAACAACTGCTGTTTAAATATCAGTTTTTATTGTGCTGTATTAAAAGCAGATTAAAGAGATTGAATAGCTAAATGGATTTTCTGGACATTCATTGTTACATTAGAAATATGTTTATATTGAAACATACTACCCACCAGACAGAGTTTAAAATTGCTTTTATATATATATATATATGTATTTAGAGAGAAGATGTGCTCAGTGTTTCACGTATGATAGCAGGAGATATTAATTAGATCTTGTGCAAAACTTGGGGAGATCCTCAAGTAGGAATTTAGGAACCTCCTATGTTCAGTAGTACAGACACATTTCATTCCATGGGGAAAACTGATGTTAAGTCTATGCTACGTTTTGGTGGAATTACTGTTTCCACAGAGTCACTCAACAGGTAACATCATGTTAGTAGTTATTAATTTATTCGTCTACTTCCTGCTATGCTAGGAATACTGCCTTCAACTGTTAAAGAAGCAGCTGGCATTTTTTATATGAATAAACTGGGCTCTGAGACTGTCAATCTTCTTTGTTTGACAGAGAGGAGTTCCCATCTGCACTGAAAGAATAGCTCAACATCTGTCATCCCATTCTCTGTGGTGACCCAAAATCAGGAAGACTACAGCTGTCCTGGTCCTCTCAGATACTTCTGGGATAGAGAAGTAGGAGGACTGAGTATTTGGTCAGCGTGTTAATCATGCATTAAGCAAGTCTCTGCAAGCCCTTGCATGTAATTGAATTGTTTTCCCACTGCTTGAATAGTAGAATTTGCAGCATAAAAGGTCTTTGGAATTAAATCCTACTATGTGGTGGGTTGTTTATTTTAGTTTTATTTTTTAATATCTAATTAGTTTAGTTTAAACACGACTTTTCAATAAGATGCATTTTAGTTGAAATGAAAGTGGTTAGCAGTGATTCTTATTATACTTAGGCATGTGGCACATGACACAATTGCGGATGTATACATGAGTGTAAAGCAGAAAATATTTATTCTTACAGGTTGGGAGTTACATTACAACTGCTAAGTGCTGGATGAAGATGAAAACAAGTGACATAAATTAGCTGATTCCTGGCCAGCTCAAAAATGGCATCTTTTGACATCTGTCCATATGGAGCAAAGGAGAGAGGGAAAGGGAGGGGGAGGAAGAGAAGGGCATGGAAAAGGCTGGGAAAAATATATTACCACATACCAGAAACATATAACCACATAACCTGATCACCTTTGGTATAATATCCAGCAAAAACTAAAACAGACATTCAAGTAATATATTGAATTAATGAATTATCTTTTTCGAAAAATAGACAAACTAGTAGTCTAGTAGTACACACTAGTAGATTGTGGGTAGCTTTTCTTATAATCACAGTTAAGAGCTACTGTAATAAATCCCAAAATCCCATCCAGTGGCAGTTGTGTTAGGCATACACCTCTGTAGCCTGCAATTTCAGCTTCACAACCCCAAGATTTAGGGAAGGCATTGTGAAGTGCAGAATGTTCAAAGAGGTTTAGACGTTGTGAAACCCATCTCTGCTGCCCAGGGGAATCTGCAATCTGAAGTTAGGTTGTCAGGCTGCCTGTCACATGCATGGTGATAGTTAGGCTGTGTTTACATGGTGATTTTGACTTGGTTTACACCCATGCTGCCACTGAAAGAAGCAGAGTCTCAGCAGCTCAGTCGCAGTTATCTCCTACTTAGATTCAAGAGTCCTACTTACTATTTAGCTGTTGGTCTTAGAAAAAAGAATGGCTGCAGAAAGGAGGCAATTTCTCCGAAAGGCTCATCTTGATTCATTTAAGGTTTTCTGAGTAAAAATAAATGGATTACACTTTCCATGGAAATGCCAGTCTAATCTCAAGGAATTTATTGTTAGCAAGTGCTAGAAGAAAGAGATCTTAGTGGACCATATCAGATCATATTTAGGGGAGACTTTAATGTGTCACTACAGGTTGCAAAAGATTGTATCCAAACTTCCATAAAAAGACCACATCAAAATTGTTATCAGTGCTTACTCTTTACAGATAGAAGAGTTGGCTTGGGTACATAGCCTCTATAGCAGAATTTGGGAAAATAACCCCCAGAAACAGGAAAATATCCTGCACTGAAGAAGAGAATCATGAACTATGAGCTCCTCTCAATCTCTCTGGATCAGGAACTGAAACAATGCCTTCCATTTCCTCCTCTTCTTTCCATGTACATGCCAAACTTGTCTCTGCCCTGTGTGGAGTCATATACTAATTTTCATCTAGGCCTCCAGAGTTTTGGAGGTGGCAGTTGATTTGGTGTATCCTCAAGTCTCTGCTTCTCTATCTCCATAGTGTTGGAATCTGATACTCAAAGTAAGAGGGAAGTGTTTATTCAAAAGGACAGTAACTTAAAGGAAGGAAAGGGACTCGTTAGACTGGCCAAAGGTGACTATCTTCCTGCATGTGTTGACTGGAGGAAGCAACGTGTAATTGGTTGTTGGCCTTCACTCATTCCTTGGAAAAGATACTCCTGTTAGCTGCCTTATTTTTAAAGTAAACTAAGGGAACCCTGGCCTGTAAATTTCATTTTTCCAATATAAATACTCCAGTAAGTTTTCTCCAGATCACTGTGTATGGGAATTTCCATGGGCTTTGTAACAGAAGTCAAACAAAGTGTTGCCAATTCTGCATGGATGTCTCATGAGATGATCCAAATTAAGTATTTTTCATCTTCCTTCCAGTTTATGAGTTTGGAGTGTACATGTTTTAAGCGTTTTTTTTGTGAAACAATGCAGAACAAAATTTGTTTTTCTTGTGTACCTTTTTAATAAGAGCTGACAATTTTGCAAGAGCATTTTGTTCTGGGGTCTGAAGCTTGGGAAAACCCCCAAATATTGTGACACAATCAAATTTCGAGAGTTATCAGCATTGTAGCTAACTTTAGGAATGACTTTAGGAACAACATTGTAACTAACTTTAGGGAGTACCTCTCCTAAATCTTTGGGAAAGCAAATCCTGAAAGTTAATAAGCTTAGGAAGAGTTTAATGAGTATATAGACACTGAAGCAATTCAGAGCATTTGTGTTTGTCTTCTGAAAAGGAGTCATACTTAAACTCCTCATTACTTATGGCATGTAGTTTGTGCTTTGGATTGACAGCGTTTAAAGGTATGTTTTCTTGATTTGTTAAATTATGTGAAATGGGCAGAGACAAATTCACAGCCTTTAATGACTTGATCAAGATTGCCACTTTGTCTGCTTCCAGCAAAAGTGCTTTCATTGTTGAAGTAAGGAACACTACTATTGATTACATCAGAATCCGTTAAAATAATGTTCACATTTGCATCCTGACAGTATAAAAATTATAAAGTGAATGTAACAAACTCCTCAGAGCTGTTAATGTGGTTACTTGATCTACACACAAGTGAACAACAGACAATGCCTGATTTACGGGCAGCTGTATCACATTAATTCCCAGCTTGGATTAGAGTATGTCTGGCTTCTTGGACTCCTTAGCATCTGTAGTATCCCACAGCTGAACAACTAGTCTACAGGGGCTTTTCCAGCAGGTGTCCTCTTGTTAGCTCTGTGATCCCACTGAGAATGTAACATACGTTTTGGTAGATGAGGATTGGGTTAGAGATCACTTAAGCAATTTGGACATCTATAAATTGATGGGTCTGGATGGAATACACCCACGGGTGCTGAGGGAGCTGGTGGAGGTCATTGCTAGGCCACTCTCCATCATCTTTGGTAAGGCGTGGGAAACAGGAGAGGTGCCTGAGGATTGGAGGATGGCAAATGTCACGCCAGTCTATAAGAAGGGCAAGAAGGAGGACCCAGGTAATTATAGACCGGTCAGCCTTACCTCCATCCCTGGAAAGGTGATGGAACAACTTATTCTTGACACCATCTCTAGACATATCAAGGATGAGGGGGTCATTAAGAGTAGCCAACATGGTTTTACCAAGGGGAAGTCATGTTTGACCAACCTTATAGCCTTCTATGAGGAAGTAACTAGGTGGATGGATGATGGTAGAGCGGTAGATGTGGTTTTTCTTGATTTCAGTAAGGCATTTGACACTGTCTCTCACAGCATCCTCATAGATAAGCTAAGGAAGTGTGAGCTTGATGATCAGGTAATGAGGTGGATCAAGAACTGGTTGAAAGGAAGAAGGCAGAGGGTTGTGGTCAATGGGGCAGAATCTAGCTGGAGGTCTGTGACTAGTGGGGTCCCTCAGTGGTTGGTGCTGGGATCAGTGCTGTTTAATATTTTCATCAACGACCTGGATGAGGGAACTGAGTGTACCCTCAGCAAGTTTGTTGATGACACTAAACTGGGAGGAGTGGCTGACACACCAGAAGGCTGTGTTGCCATTCAGCGAGACCTGGACAGGCTGGAGAGTTGGGCAGGGAGAAACTTGATGAAATTCAACAAGGGCAAGTGTAGAGTCTTGCATCTGGGGAAGAACAACCCCATGTACCAGTACAGGTTGGGGGTTGACCTGCTGGAAAGTAGTGAAGGGGAAAGGGACCTGGGGGTCCTGGTGGATAGGAGGATGACCATGAGCCAGCAATGTGCCCTTGTGGCCAAGAAGGCCAATGGCATCCTAGGGTGCATGAGAAAGGGTGTGGTTAAGTAGGTCAAGAGAGGTTCTCCTCCCCCTCTACTCTGCCTTGGTGAGGCCGCATCTGGAATATTGTGTCCAGTTCTGGGTCCCTCAGTTCAAGAAGGACAGGGAATTGCTTGAAAGAGTCCAGCGCAGAGCCACCAAGATGATTAAGGGAGTGGAACATCTCCCTTATGAGGAGAGGCTGAGGGAGCTGGGTCTCTTTAGCTTGGAGAAGAGGAGACTGAGGGGTGACCTCATCAATGTTTACAAATATGTAAAGGGTGAGTGTCAGGATGATGGAGCTAGGCTTTTCTCAGTGATGTCCAGTGATAGGACAAGGGGCAATGGGTGTAAACTGGAGCATAGGAGGTTCCATGTGAACATCAGGAAAAACTTCTTTACTGTGAGAGTGACAGAGCACTGGAACAGGTTGCCCAGGGGGGTTGTGGAGTCTCCTACGTTGGAGATATTCAAGACCCGGCTGGACAAGTTCCTGTGTGATGTACTCTAGGTTACCCTGCTCTTGCAGGGGGGTTGGACTAGATGATCTTTTGAGGTCCCTTCCAATCCTTGGGATTCTGTGATTCTGTGATACCAAAGACTGTAAAATCACCCACTTGATTGTGCCAGTCCTACTCCAGTCCATTTTAATCTGTGCTAAAACACATACAGGAGTTAACCTTAGGTAGCAGATCACTCTTTCCAGCCTATTTCTTGCTCCCCGAAACAATTTTGCTGCTTGAGTGGGCTCCCTATGTCTCACGTGAGGGAGACGTGATTGCATCTGATGCCTTGATGCCTCTGAGTTTTAGATTGTTTGGTTGTTTGGGGTTTTTTTTTTAGCACCACATAATATAGCTAATGGTTAAATTATGGTCAGAACAGCATGAAAATAGATCTGTTATGAAAATAGGAGCCTTTGAATTCAAAGATTATTTGGGGGTCTAGGCTTTTTAGGTAAAAGGAAAAAAAATAGTTGAGTGCCAACTGTATTGCTAATGCTGAACTTTGCAAAAAGAGTTTTTACATGAAATGCTGAACAGGCAGGGACCGCCTTTAGGGACATGTGTCATGGGTGGTTGCACAGGTCACCACAGTGCAGGGTCACTATTCACACAAAGCCAGAATGTTGCAGTGTCATGCCTGTGCTGATGATTCAGCTCCTTATCAGCCCCTGCCTTGGAGCTTTGGTAGCTGTTGTGACAAACCATAACTAATGGAAGGTCAGACTGAGCAATGTTGTTCACTCTGACATTCTAATACTTCTGGCTTATTAGATCAGTCGTTAGAGTTTCAACAGGCTGCTAAGAAGTAGAGTACAGTGACTATAGCTGCCAAATCCTTGCCCATTCACAGACTACCTCTCTGTGTAGGCAATATGAACAGTCAGAATTGACCAGGAATGTATTTACTGTCATTGTCTATCCTGTGCCTTCTCCAAAATTTGGAGGTTAACATAGTTCAATAGTTTCCATTCTAAGGCTCTACTTTTATGCTTCTTAAAATGTTGTCAGAATTTCTTTAAAAACTTACAAATTTTACCTACCAGTGATCTGCCAAGTCTTAAAACTTTCAAAAAGTTTGAAGAAAAAAAAAGAAAGATTCAGAATTTATGAACCCATCAATTCCAAATTGTTTAGGAACAACCATAATTTAACTAATTTTCTTTTGCTGAATAGGTCTAGAAGGATTTAGAAGGGAGAGGTAGGATCACATGGAGTGTGTTAGAAGGAGAAAGACACTACTAGCACAAACTCCCTTCAAGATTTGGTTTGAGATTTCACGGCTGCAAAGCAAACAGCCATACAGTCTGCTGGCAGGATGTCGTGTTCACTCCTGCGGTGAGTTCATATGGAGCTCAGTAACTACCATTGCTGTGGCCCCTATGTTATCTTGACTTGTAGAAGATTATATTGTCAATAGCAAGATGCCAGCCATGCCAAAGAGCCATTCTGGCAACAGTGTGGTTCTACAGAGCAGAAATCCCATTTCATCACCATGTTTAAACAAAAAGGAAGGTTAAAACCCCTGTATACTAAAAACTAGCACACAAAAGGGTTTAAAGTTTGAACATTCAATTGAGGGATTAGAAATGGACATAATTAAGCTTTCCTTGCTAGCCTTAATTGTCCCCCTCCATGTTATGAATCAATCTTAAAATACACAGTCACTCTTTTTTTTTTTTTTTTTTTCCCTACAGCATTCCCACTTTGTTCCAGCACAGGCACAGGGGGTTCTTGGGAAACAAGCCAGGGTGCTTGGACATAAAAGCCTGAGAAAAAAATGAGACCTGCCATGAATAAAACCAAAATAGGGAGAAAGAAAGCCCTTTTGGTGAAACCAGCTGATATTACTGTGGATAAAAAAATTCTCCCAGAACCGTAGTGCTAGAAGCAACCTCTCATCTGTCCTGATATTGTCCCTGTGGTAGACTCAGGTTCCTCATGTGATTCAAGTGAAGGTTTCATAGATGCACTTGCTGCATATTCCTTATTTTCTAAGTGCACAACTTCAGATACTCAGGACCAGTTCACAGAAGTACTGAGTACTCACAGATGCTGCTGAAACCAATGGGATTATGCTTTAAATATATGAAGTACTGTAAAAATGCTAAGCACCCTGGAAAATCCAGCTCTAAGCATATCACATTGAGGACCCCAAATTAGTGGACATTTTCATCAATCTTGGCCATAACCACTCAGCACTTCAGTTCCCTATCTGAAAAGTGGGTCTCATTTCACAGGTATAAAGATAAATTAATTAATGTTTGGGAAGCACTCAGAAACCCTAGAAAAGAATGCTATAGAAACACCCATAAAGATATTAATAATTCCGTATTCTGTGCAGGATTTGAATTATGTACAGTAAGGAAGGCATGGAGCCACATATTGAGTGATAAGAATAAGAAGAATATTGAACAGCTGCTCACTCAGGGAGCATCGTCCATCCTATGCACTGAATGATGTATGTGTCTGTGCAGTTAAAGACTGATTATCATGCATATGTGCAATGAGCTCAAATTGAAGTTGCAAAGGCAAGCTTAATTCCAATTGTTCTGAAGTTGAGGAGGCTTAAATTTGCAATATGCTCATACTTTTAACATAAATATTTTGTGTATCTCTGTATTTTCACATTTTACTCCCGAAGACACAAGGGGTTTTCTGTGTCAGTGAACCCAATGACCACTTACATAAAGCAGCCATGTGTCCTGGTTCACTCTGGGAACAAATGTATTGATTTCCAGGGGACCTACACCAGGAACAAATTTGGCTCAAATCATCTTCTTTGTCTCATTGCGTAGTTTCATGGTGGCTGCTGGGTAGAAGTGAGGCATTAAACGTTCAGGGACAGAGTAACAGGCTTGTCTTTTGGATTTACTTTGTGTCAGGTTTTTTTGACGGTTAATGTAGCATTTGGAGAATCACATAAACTTACATCCCAGAAATGAAGTTATTGCCAAAGCAAAAATTCCTGTATTTACATATAAATATCCCTATTCAGCATGACTGAATACCTTTCTCATTCATAATGAAATGGGAACATCCACAACAATCAAATTTGAAGACACAGATGTTAGATTAAACTGACTGTACATGTCTTTGGATGCAAAGCCAATCTTTCAGAAATTCTACCCAATCCAAATGAATAATCATTTCTAAACCTTTTCTGAATTATGACCAGATTCCTACATAAGATTACTTGATCCCAGATGAATTTGTAAAACCTTTACAATAAAAAAATAAGACTGATGACTCTTCAGTTTCGTCCAAGGATGTAGGTCTATTTTTAGTATGTCATCTATCTTTAGATCAAAGACCAAAGGCTTGGGTTTTCATAGTGACCTGAAACAGTCATTGAACATTGTCGTCTTTTATTATTTGTGACCAAGCCACAATCTGGTAATTTCAAACCTGTCACCTACTTAACACTTCAAGTGCTGGGAAAGAATAAGAGTGATATTGTAAAATTTTGTTTGACTGGTCATTTAAACAAAATTAAAAATACCTGTTTATCCCCTTTCTTTACTCCCACTTTATTCCAGATTTCATAGCAAATGTGATGTGTTCCAAACTAAATGTAGCCCTGTTCCAGGTTACATTTTCTTGTTATGCCTATTTAAAGATCATTTCAGAGAAAATTGTGCCATTCCTTGTCAGGAGAAAATTTAAAATATTAAGTAATATTGTTTCTAGCAAACCCTTAAATTTAGTTGCATTTTTAAATGTTTTTCTGAGCACAGTTACTTTTCTGAGGAGAAAAGCTTACTGTTTATTTACATAACTCTCCTTTTGCTTTTTCTCTTTTTTCAGAAACATAACTTATTATCTACTCCAAGATTAAAAGCATTCTAAACCATATAAGCTGAGAGAAATAGCTATCTTTTTGATTTTCAGAAAGTCTACAGTACTCCGTCTAATGTATTCAATGAATTATTTATTTCTTAAAGCGATACAATAAATCTTTACCTACTGTATTTGATGATTTTCATAGTAGGAATAAGAAGTAACATGATTTGAGTGTGATTGGAACCAGGTACTGGGAGAGGGGAAGGGAGGTCAATTTAGACTGTTTATGAACCATGCTGGAAGAGAGTGCATCTGTGACCAGACTGGACATGGCTTCTCACTTAAAATTTCCAGGTGAAGAAAAAGCAGATATATTTCCATTGAAATTAAAAAGCGAGAATGACTCTAATACTTATATTTTGATGGAGCAGCTTAGGTGCAAAAGTATAATAGTGATGTTCAGTGCCACTTTTCTCTGTTATATTGGAGTGAATCCAAAGTAATTCCATTGGTTTCAGTGGACTTTTGTTGGGCTAACTGAGAACAGAATCTGACTCCATGTTAGCTGGGGCTGGGGTGACTGACAAGAATATAAATAACCCCAGATAAATACTTGAAATACAAATACTCTGCAAGATGGTGTCTGTCTTTTGAGACTGATCATATACCACATCAGGAAAGTTCTGAATAAATAATCTCCCATTTAGGTCTTACAGTTTAAAAGTAAAAATAAAGCACTGATGGTTGGGGGGTGTCGTGGTTTAAGCCCAGCCGGTAACTCAGAACCACACAGGCGCTTGCTCACCCTCCTCTTTATTCCTCCCCCCACTTCCAGAGGGATGGGGGGAGAATCAAAAGAATATAATCCCCATGGGTTAAGGTAAGAACAGTCCAGTAACTAAGGTATTACACAAAACCACTATTGCTACTACCAATAATAATAATGATAAGGGAAATAACAAGGGAAGAGAATACAACCGCTCACCACCTGCCAACTGACACTCAGCCCGACCCGAGCAGTGATCTAGCCCTTCCGAGTAACTGCTCCCAGTTTATATAGAAGGCATGACGGCTGTGGTACGGAATACCCTTTGGCTAGTTTGGGTCAAGTGTCCTGTCTCTGCTTCCTCCCGGCTTCCCCTCCTCCCTGGCAGAGCATGTGACTCAGAAAGTCTTTGGTCAGAGTAAACATTACTGAGCAACAGCTAAAAACATTGGTGTTATCAGCCTTGTTCCCAGGCTGGAAGTCAAAAACACAGCACTGCCAGCTACTAAGAAGGAGAAAAAATGCTACTGCTGAACCCAGGACAGTATCCACACTTTATTCCATACCATTCATGTTATGCTCAGATCCCACATTTTTCAAAATACCATTGCTTTTGTCTCATATATACACACACACACACACACACAAAGAGAGAGATATCGTTCCTTAGTCCATGGACCAATCCCTACAAAGCTGCTAAATTCATCTGGTCCATGATGTCCAGGCTCCATCTCTTGTAACAAATTTTCAGAGCAGGAGAGATGGTGTGCAGTGTTGAATTGCTGCCTGCTGTTGACACTGCAGAACTTGTTTGGTCACAGCTGAGCTTGTCTGGTTTCATCAAAGTTCATTCTTTGTTGGGATGATGGTTGGAGGGAAGTCAGGGCCAGTCACTGCTGATGTAAAGACATCTAATTTGTGGGCTGTAAAAGTGCTACATCGCAGGTGATAGCATATAATTGAGTTCAATGGCTGTTTCCCCCTAAAATCAAATCCATTTGAGGCACACATTGGACTTCCCCATCTTCCCACATTACTCAACAAGTATATCAGGGTTCCTGAGCAAAAGCAATCCCATGAGTGGGTTTGCCTTTACCTGAAGCGGGAATAACCCAGACTGTCTTCCCCAGCAAATTCATGTGCACTACAGGAACTTTATCCCCTTCTACGGTATGTAAAAGTTCTGACTGGGCTGGGCCAGCCCTATTGGCAGATCCTCCGGTGTTGACCAACCTTGTGGCCTTTGGTAAGTGTGTATCCCAATGCTTGAAAGTCTCACCACCCATTGCTCTTAGTGTGGTTTTTAAGAGCCCATTGATATTCCCAGAGGCTAGTGCCTGGTAGGGGATGTGATATACCCACTCCATTCCATGCTCGTTGGCCCAAATGTCGATAAGGTTGTTCCAGAAATGAGTCTCGTTGTCTGACTCAGTTCTCTCTGGGGTGCCGTCTCGCCACAAAATCTGTTTCTCAAGGCCCAGGATAGTGTTCCGGGCAGTGGCGTGGGGCACAGTGTATGTTTCCAGCCATCTGGTGGTTGCTTCCACCATGGTAAGCACATGGCGATTGCCTTGGCAGGCTGGTGGGATTGTGTCAATATATAGTCAATCTGCCAGGCCTCCCCATATTTATACTTCAGCCATCGTCCTCCATACCAAAGAAGCTTTAACCGTTTGGCTTGTTTAATTGCAGCACATGTTTCAAAGTTGTGAATAACTCGGGCAGTAGTGTCCATTGTTAAGTCCACCCCTCGATCACGAGCCCATCTGTATGTTGCATCTCTGCCCTGATGGCCTGAAGTGTCATGGGCCCACCGGGCCAAAAATTATTTACCCTTATGTTGCCAATCTAAGTCCATCTGAGCCACTTCAATCTTAGCAGCTTTATCCACTTGTTGGTTGTTCTGGTGGTCCTCAGTGGCCAGACTCTTGGGTACATTAGCATCTATATGGTATACCTTCACCACCAGTGAAGTACCTTCACCCATGTGCAGCAGCCCAGATGGGTTTACCTCTGCGTTGCCAGTTGCTCTGCTTTCATTGCTGCAACCACCCCCATGGGGCATTTGCCACCATCCGTGAGTCAGTACAGAGGTAAAGTACTGGCCACTTTTCTCGTTCAGCAATGTCCAGGGCCAGCTGGATGGCTTTCACCTCGGCAAAATGACTCGATTCACCCTCTCCTTCAGCAGTTTCTGCAACTTGTTGTAGGGGACTCCATACAGCTGCCTTCCATCTCCGATGCTTTCTCACAATACAGCAGGACCCATCAGTAAACAAGTCATACTGCTTTCCGCTTTCTGACAGTTTATTACATGGTGGGGCATCTTCAGCACATCACCTCCTCCTCTGGTGACATTCCAGAATCTTTGCCCTCTGGCCAGTCCATGATGACTTCTAGAATTCCTGGATGACTGGGATTTCCTATTCGAGCTCGTTGTGTAATTACTGCAGCCCACTTACTCCATGTTGCATCGGTTGCGTGATGTGTAGAGGAGACCCTGCCTTTGAACATCCAGCTCAGCACGGGCAACCGGGGTGCCAGCAAGAGCTGTGCTTCAGTGCCAATCACCTCCGAAGCAGCTCGAACCCCTCATAGGCTTCCAGTATCTCTTTCTCAGTTGAGGTATAGCTGGCCTCAGATCCTCTGTATCCCCGACTCCAAAAACCGAGGGGTCGACCTTGAGTCTCCCCTGGAGCTTTCTGCCAGAGGCTCCAGGTAGGACCATTCTCCCCAGCTGTGGTGTACAGTACATTTTTTACATCTGGCCCGGTCTGGACTGGTCCGAGGCCACTGCATGAACTATCTCACGTTTAATTTGCTCAAAGGCTTGTTGTTGCTCAGGGCCCCATTTAAAACCATTCTTCTTCCGGGTCACGTGGTAGAGAGGACTTACAATCAAACTGTAATTTGGGATGTGCATTCTTCAGAACCCTACAGCACCCAAGAAAGCTTGTGTTTCTTTCTTATTAGTTGGTGGAGACATTGCTGTTATCTTGTTGATCACATCTGTGGGGATCTGGCGATGTCCATCTTGCTGTTTTATTCCCAAAAAATGAATCTCCTGTGCAGGTCCCTTGACCTTACTCTGTTTTATGGCAAAACCGGCTTTCAGCAGGATTTGGGTTATTTTCCTCCCTTTCCCAAAGACTTCTTCCACTGTATCACCCCACACAATAATGTCATCAATGTATTGCAGGTGTTCTGGAGCTTGCCCCTGTTCCAGTGCATTCTGGACCAGTCCATGGCAGATGGTAGGGTTGTGTTTCCACCCCTGGAGCAGTCGGTTCCAAGAGTACTGGACACCCCTCCAAGTAAAAGCAAACTGTGGCCTGCACTCTGCTGCCAAAGGAATTGAGAAAAATGCATTGGCATTATCAAGTGGCATACCACTTGGCTGCCTTTTACTCCAGTTTATACTGAAGTTCTACCATGTCTGGTAAGGCAGCACTTAATGGTGGTGTGACTTCATTCAGGCCTCGATAGCCTACTGTTAGTCTCCAGCCTCCATTAGACTTTCACACTGGCCATATGGGGCTATTAAAGGGTGAGCAGGTCCTGCTGATCACTCCCTGACTCTCCAGACTACGGATCAGCTTATGCATGGGAATCAGGGAGTCTCGGTTGGTGTGATATTGCTGCTGGTGCACTATTGTGGTCCTGATTGGCACTTGTTTTTCTCTGACCTTCAGCAACCTCACAAAGGAAAGATCCTCTGAGAAACCAGGCAAGGTGGACAGCTGCTCAGTTTCCTCAGTCTCCAAGGCAGCAATACCAAAAGCCCATCAGTGCCCTTTTGTGTCTTTGAAGTATCCTCTTCTGAGGTAGTCTATGCCAAGGATGCATGGAGCATTTGGACCAGTCACAATGGGCTGATTTTGCCACTTCCTCTCAGTCAGGCTGATTTCAGCCTCCAGTACAGTCAACTCTTGAGATCCTTCTGTCACTCCAGAAATAAAAATGTGTTCCACCCCTTGACAGCTTGATGGCATCAGGGTACACTGTGCACCAGGATCTACTAGAGCCTTATACTTCTGTGAGACTGATGTGCCAGGCCATCTGATCCACCTGGCTGGAGGCAGGGCCCCTCTAATAGTCATCACATTGGTCACTTACCTCTTGTAGACAGGGATTAGTCTTAATCAAAGGAGCTGGAGTAAAATCAGCTCTTCCACTCCATCTGGGAACCTGCTCACCAGAGGCTGAAGCCACAGCTTTCATGGGATGATCAGCCTTGACTTCTGTTTTTCTCTTCAATTCACACACCCTTTCCTCCAGAGCTGAGGTAAGTTTTCCATCCCACTTCTTCATGTCTTCTCCGTGATCCCACAGGTAAAACTATGGGGTGACCTGTGGTGTATACCTTCTATATCTCCTCTCTTGAGTAGCAGGATGCCTTTTGTTAATAGCTGAGACATTGGTTGGTACAAGTGAGGAGCTGGATAGATTGGGTAGATCATCTCTCAATTGTTTGAACTCCTGGGACAGTTTTTCCACAGCTGAAATGACGGAAAGGGTAAGATTGTCTTTGAATGCTCGGAGTTGATGAATCACTTCATCCACTGTTGGTGGTACTACGTCATGCCAAGTTATTGATTCCAGTGAATG
The DNA here is from genome assembly GCF_963264785.1 of Psittacula echo. Classification (NCBI taxonomy): domain Eukaryota; kingdom Metazoa; phylum Chordata; class Aves; order Psittaciformes; family Psittacidae; genus Psittacula; species Psittacula echo. Next base: position 27,225,341 of record NC_137737.1, on the reverse strand, counting down.
GGCGTATGATGATGGTGCACTCTGTGTAAATTTCCACCACATGGGTCTTGAACAGACTTCATTTGGACCTGAAGATGCATTCCTGGCATCCTGCCTACAATAGATCATCTCTAAGGTGGCTGATTCCCTCAGAGACTGGATGCCTTTCTCTGCCATGGTCCAGTTGGCCAAATGACTCATAACATCATCCTTGTAGGGAAACCTTTCCTTCACAGCTGCCAAGAACTATCTCCAAAGGCTAAGGGACCATTTATTTCTTGCAATTGCTTTGTCAATTCCCCTTTCCCTAGCAACTGATCCCAGCTGCTTGGCTTCCCTACCTTCTAGTTCATGACAGTCGTCCCCATTGTCCCAGCATTGGAGCAACCAGGTGACGACGCACTCCCCTGGATGACGGGTAAAATCTTTTCACGTATTCTGTAGCACGGTTGAGGTTCAGGGTCAAGAAGTCACCTCTTCTTCTTCCTCTTCCTCTGATCCACATAATAATAACTCTTGTTCAGATGCTGTCCTGTGTAGTAAGTGAATTGGTTCTTCATCTGTCTTCACTGTAAGGGTTGCTCTGTGCCTCTTGTTTGCTTTTCCACTTGTGTACAGGGGCAACCAATATTGCATGAATTGGTCCTTTGGTTTAGCTGCAGTGACTATCACTGTGGTTCGAGTGTCTGCAGTATCTTGTTGTCGGGGTTGGTGCAGCTGCTGTCCTTGGGGGTTGAGTAGCACCCGCAGTTGTGTTGTCTGTTGCTGCTGGGGTTTGAGTAGCTGCTGTACTTGTCACTGGGGCTGGTGTAGCTGCTGTACTTGCAGTTGGAGTAGTTGAGTTGTCTGTTGTAGTCAGAGTTTGAGTAGCTGCTGTACTTGGGAGTTGGAGTAGCTGCATTGACTGTTGTGGTCATGGTTTGAGTAGCTGCTGTGCTTGTCATTGGGGCTGGTGTAGCTGCTGTATTTGGAGTTGGAGTAGCTGCATTGTCTGTTGCTTTGCCATCAGATCCAGAGACATCTTTTCCCCTTTGAAGGTGCTGGACAGTGTTGAACAGGGCTCTGCAGGCGCAGGCCAAGCCCCAGCTCATTGGCATGATTTGTCCCTCTCTTGTATGACCAGGATGGCAATACATCTCATTTAAGTGTTCTACTAATTTTTCTGGATTTTGCACTTGTTCAGTGGTGAAGTTCCAAAGCACTGGAGGGGCCCACTGGCCTAGATACTTGCCCATACTGTCCCACACACCCTGCCACTCATGACTGTCCAGCTTCAGGGAAAATCTCTTGGTTCTTCTATATCGTCATCTAACCCTAGACAAGATCCAGACCCAACTCTGCTTAATTTTCAAGATCAGGTTAAATGCTTGTGGGTAAAACACACTCTGCACGTGTGCCAACATGGTGATCCCCATCACAATCAGGAGGCAGGTCTCAAGGGTATTCAAAGGCCATTTGAAACCTTCAGAACTCTCAAATGATGCTGTAAATAGTCTGGTGGGGGAGCTGGGGGTGTAAGGGAATGTCTCCTTCAAAAGTTGACCACCCAAGGAGGAAACGAAGGTTGTGTAATTGCCAAATACTTCCATTATATACCTCTCAAAGTATAGAGGTGATGACCACACTGAGAACTCAAGCTAGATCAGTTTCATGATCAATGAGTCTATTGTATTACAAGTCATTACCATAAATTACAGCGAAACAAGAACCTTAGCCAAGGCTCCCCAGACGATAAACACTAAAACAGCTGCAAGTAAGGTACAACATGCTGAAACTCCAAGATCAAGAGCAACAACTTTGAGAGCTAATAATTAAGCATTGTGATGAGTGACTATTAATCTGAAATAATGCATGCTTATCACAAATATGATTAGGCACACTCTGGTCAGATCTGTTGTTATCTCAACCCTTCGAGCCCCACGCTGGGCACCACAAAGAAGTGTTTTGGTTTAAGCCCAGCCGGTAACTCAGAACCACACAGCCACTCACTCACTCCCCCCACTTATTCCTCCCCCTACTCCTGGAGGGATGGGGAGGAGAATCAAAAGAATGTAACTCCCACGGGTTAAGGTAAGAACAGTCCAGTAACTAAGGTATAACACAAAACCACTATTGCTATCACCAATAATAATAATGATAAGGGAAATAACAAGGGAAGAGAATACAACTGCTCACCACCTGCCAACTGACACCCAGCACGACCCGAGCAGTGATCTAGCCCTTCCGGGTAACTGCCCCCAGTTTATATAGTGGGCATGATGTGCTGTGGTATGGAATACCCCTTTGGCTAGTTTGGGTCAGGTGTCCTGTCTCTGCTTCCTCTCAGCTTCCCCTCCTCCCTGGCAGAGCATGTGACTCAGAAAGTCCTTGGTCAGAGTAAACATTACTGAGCAACAGCTAAAACCATTGGTGTTATCAGTGCTGTTCCCAGGCCGAAAGTCAAAACCACAGCACTGCACCAGCTACTAAGAAGGGGAAAAATGACTGCTATAGCTGAACCCAGGAAAGGGGGTCATTTTTGATGCTGTTATATATTGTTAATGTCATGTCCTGAAGCATCCATCAAAGGATCTCAGGACTACCTCAGAAGTATGCTGCACTACAACAGACCTTGAATCAGCTAAAAGTTTTAGGTTAGTTAATTTTTTTTTGCAATAAGAAGAGATGGTGGATCTTCTGTCATATTAGTGTTTTCCAAGATATTCAAAGGAATCTTGCAGAACACTGATGTGAACTACAGGCATATCAGGATTTTCCCTTCCCTTCCCTTCCCTTCCCTTCCCTTCCCTTCCCTTCCCTTCCCTTCCCTTCCCTTCCCTTCCCTTCCCTTCCCTTCCCTTCCCTCCCCTCCCCTCCTATTCTCTTCCCAGCAAAGTACAGATTGGTTCCAGCTCACTATTTATCTGCATGTGTCATCCATTCACTTCTGAGGCTTCAGGGGTATGTTCAGACCTACAGTCTTTAAATCACCTTGAGATCTGTTTTTTCCAATCTATTCTCAATCTATTGTTTCATTTGAGGGAAAGGATAGTTGTTTAGACCCTGTCCCGCAGGGGAAAATGGGTACTAGGGCAAGAGTTAGCAGAGTTCACTCACAGAGCTTTAGGTTATATTCCAAGTCCGAGGGGGTTGTAGCTGGGTTTGAACTAGTGGGACATTGTTCTAGTATTAATGAAGACCAGAAGGCCTCCCGCCTCCCAAGGGTGCCATTAGCATGCTCTGCTCGCTCCCTGAAATGCCTCTACACCAATGCACACAGCATAGGGAATAAACAGGAGGAGTTAGAAGTTTGTGTGCGATCTAAAGGTTATGATCTGGTGGCAATTACAGAGACATGGTGGGACAGCTCACATGACTGGAATGTGGTCATGGATGCCTATGTCCTTTTTAGGAAAGATAGGTCAGCAAAGTGAGTTGGTGGAGTTGCTCTTTATGTGAAAGAGTGACTAGAATGTACTGAGTTCTGTCCAGGGGCAGATGAGGGGCAAGTGGAAAGTCTGTGGGTACGAATTAAGGGACAGGCTGGTACGTGTGATACAGTTGTGGGGGTCTATTATAGACCTCCTGATCAGGACGAAGGAGTTGATGAGGCTTTCTACAGGCAACTGAAAGCAGCCTCGCAACTACATGCCTTGATCCTCATGGGGGATTTTAACTACCCCAATATTTGCTGGAAGACTTGCACAGCCAATCATTCACAGTGTAGGAGGTTCCTCCAGTGCATTGATGATAACTTCTTAATGCAAATGGTGGACAAACCAACTAGGAGAGGAGCGCTGCTAGATCTAGTACTCACCAACAAGGAGGGTCTGGTTGAAGTGGTGATGGTCAATGGCAGCCTTGGCTGCAGTGACCATGAGATGGTGGACTTTAGGATCCTGTGTGGGAGGAATAGAATATCTAGTAAGGCCACAATTCTGGATTTCCGAAGGGCCAACTTTGGCCTCTTCAATCAATTCCTAAGGGAAGTCTCATGGGAAAGGGTACTAGGTGGTAAAGGGGCTCAAGATAGTTGGTCAGCATTCAAGGAGCACTTCTTCGAAGCTCAGGATCAGAGCGTCCCAATGGGTAGGAAATCAAGTAAGGGAGCCAGGAGACCAGCATGGTTAAACAAGGAACTGATGAGCAAACTCATGTGGAAAAATAGAATCTATGGATTATGGAAGGAGGGGCTGGCCACTTGAGAGGAATATAGGACAGTTATTAGAGGATGTAGGGAGGCAATTAGGACAGCTAAGACCTCCTTGGAACTTAATCTTGCAAGTCGGGTTAAGGACAGTAGAAAGGGCTTCTTCAAATACATAACGGATAAAACTAACACAAGAGGCAATATAGGCCCACTGCTGAACAAGGTGGGTGCCCTGGAGAGAGGATATAAAGAAGGCATAGGTGCTGAATGCCTTCTTTGGCTCTATCTTTACTCCTGCAGACTCTCCCCGGGGGCCCCAGATTCCTATAGCCCCAGGAGTCAGGATAAAGGAGGACTTTGCTTTGGTAAATGAAGATTGGGTTAGAGATCACTTAAGCAATCTGGACATCTATAAATTGATGGGTCTGGATGGAATACACCCACGGGTGCTGAGGGAGCTGGTGGAGGTCATTGCTAGGCCACTCTCCATCATCTTTGGTAAGGCGTGGGAAACAGGAGAGGTGCCTGAGGATTGGAGGATGGCAAATGTCACGCCAGTCTATAAGAAGGGCAAGAAGGAGGACCCAGGTAATTATAGACCGGTCAGCCTTACCTCCATCCCTGGAAAGGTGATGGAACAACTTATTCTTGACACCATCTCTAGACATATCAAGGATGAGGGGGTCATTAAGAGTAGCCAACATGGTTTTACCAAGGGGAAGTCATGTTTGACCAACCTTATAGCCTTCTATGAGGAAGTAACTAGGTGGATGGATGATGGTAGAGCGGTAGATGTGGTTTTTCTTGATTTCAGTAAGGCATTTGACACTGTCTCTCACAGCATCCTCATAGATAAGCTAAGGAAGTGTGAGCTTGATGATCAGGTAATGAGGTGGATCAAGAACTGGTTGAAAGGAAGAAGGCAGAGGGTTGTGGTCAATGGGGCAGAATCTAGCTGGAGGTCTGTGACTAGTGGGGTCCCTCAGTGGTTGGTGCTGGGATCAGTGCTGTTTAATATTTTCATCAACGACCTGGATGAGGGAACTGAGTGTACCCTCAGCAAGTTTGTTGATGACACTAAACTGGGAGGAGTGGCTGACACACCAGAAGGCTGTGTTGCCATTCAGCGAGACCTGGACAGGCTGGAGAGTTGGGCAGGGAGAAACTTGATGAAATTCAACAAGGGCAAGTGTAGAGTCTTGCATCTGGGGAAGAACAACCCCATGTACCAGTACAGGTTGGGGGTTGACCTGCTGGAAAGTAGTGAAGGGGAAAGGGACCTGGGGGTCCTGGTGGATAGGAGGATGACCATGAGCCAGCAATGTGCCCTTGTGGCCAAGAAGGCCAATGGCATCCTAGGGTGCATGAGAAAGGGTGTGGTTAAGTAGGTCAAGAGAGGTTCTCCTCCCCCTCTACTCTGCCTTGGTGAGGCCGCATCTGGAATATTGTGTCCAGTTCTGGGTCCCTCAGTTCAAGAAGGACAGGGAATTGCTTGAAAGAGTCCAGCGCAGAGCCACCAAGATGATTAAGGGAGTGGAACATCTCCCTTATGAGGAGAGGCTGAGGGAGCTGGGTCTCTTTAGCTTGGAGAAGAGGAGACTGAGGGGTGACCTCATCAATGTTTACAAATATGTAAAGGGTCAGGATGATGTCAGGTAAATATGTCAGGATGATGGAGCTAGGTTTTTTTCAGTGATGTCCAACGATAGGACAAGGGGCAATGGGTGTAAACTGGAGCATAGGAGGTTCCATGTGAACATCAGGAAAAACTTCTTTACTGTGAGAGTGACAGAGCACTGGAACAGGTTGCCCAGGGGGGTTGTGGAGTCTCCTGCGTTGGAGATATTCAAGACCCGGCTGGACAAGTTCCTGTGTGATGTACTCTAGGTTACCCTGCTCTTGCAGGTGCGTTGGACTAGATGATCTTTTGAGGTCCCTTCCAACCCTCGGGATTCTGTGATTCTGTGAAGTCCTGGGGACTGGTACTATATAAATGTATATTATCAGTGTTTTAGTCATCAAAATACCTGATCTTCAGAATATGCTGTTAAATAATAAACAGACTGATTTAAGTAATTTCAGCTTATACACTTTCCTACTTAAATAGGCCTTCCTTAAAAAGCTATTCCAAACATCTGCTTGCAAAAATGACTTAGTAATTTGCATCTATGGACCAGATTGCAGATTCTGTTTTCATTTTCAGGGATAGTTTACCTTAATATTCCTGTTAGTCGAAGACTTTTGACTGGTAATAAGAGACAGTGCTAGCATACCTAAATAGATGATCTTGCTTTAAAACATTTTGATCTTTATCCTCTCTTTCGCACGTTAGTGTTCTGTGTAACTGCCTAGTTACTGCAGCTACTGTGGAAAGTATTTCTCTTAACAGCGTGAATGAACTCGGCATAAATGTAATTCTAAACTTTTTCTGACAACTTGATAAATCAAAACCAGTCATACAGTTATGTTCGTTATGTACAAAAGAGTAAAGCTAGTCATAGCATTAATATAGCAGAACAAAGAGCATGCAAACCTGCTTGCAATTCTCCTCAAAATATAGCTATCTAGATATTATGCCAAGAAACCAGATTATTTCAGGACTGAATTTGACCTCATCAGATGCAGGTATGCACACTTGGGTGGCAGGACATACGTGCTGCACCTCTTACCAGCTGTGGTGGGGAGGGGGAGTTCCCTGTTGTTTAGATCTCTGCAAATCATTGCTTGTTGCTTTGGGTTAGGAGCAGAGAGAATCATTCTGGATACATATGTTCCCTCAGTGTGGAGTAAAAAATTTGTAGCTATGGAGACTCAAAGGGGTCGGTGTAAACTGTCACTTAGCTACCTGTGACCACTAGGCAGTCTCTTTACTTGAAGCATTTGGAAGAAGATGGGGCAAAATAAAGCCAGGATTCTGGATCTATAATCTGAGCCAAATCAATTAGAAGACTTGAGCAAAGCCAAAGATCACAAAATCTGTCCCAGAAGAGCCGTTATCTCTGTGCCAAGAAACATTACTATAGCCTTAGAGCTATTGAATCCACCGTTTATTGCAGATCCTTAGATTTGTCATGGGATATAGAACGTGTTTGCAGTTTGAAAAAGAAAATGAAAAAAAGCCCCCTCTTATTTAAAGGTAACTTATTTAGAAGATGTACAGTTTGACTGTGTCTCTTGCCTTTATTAAACTGGAGTTTATAGGGAATCATGCTGAAATAAACCTTCCAAATTTTCTTGCTCATTGCTTGCTCTTTTGGCTTAGTTCTCCATCTTGATTTGTCGAATATGATATAGGTTAGGGACCAGGAGTCTTCCTTTGTTCAATATATAGAAAATCTAACAGCATTAGTTCCGCCCCAGTTCTGTAGCCAACAGTGTGTTCTCAGAGCACCAAGGAATGTTTTCCAAGTTAACATCAAGTGGTATCTGTTAAATCAGCCATCAAGCTTCATGCTGTTCTTTTTAAATTAAAACTTTTGCATATTTATTCCTGGCTTCATTGTACTGTGATGGGCTGCTAAACTACTAGTAGAATATTTCTTTAGTAATAATGAGAAGAAAGTCTTTCTAAGTTAACTTCAATGCATTTTTCTCTTAGTTTAAATTATATTCTTTGATACTAGAGAAGTAGCCGAGATTTGGCTATCTCTAATAAAGAGCATATGCACATCAGCATTGCTATAGGAATGTTGTGTCCCATTGAGATTCGAGTATTTTAAAGGGATGATGGAAGATTGGCGCAGGTTCAGAAGAAAACTGCAGGAATGACTGGAGGCTTGGAAAACACTCCTTATAGTTAAAGCCTGAAGGAACTTAATCTATTTAGTTTGCTTAAAAGGTAAAGGAGTAACTTGACTGTGGTCTATAACCTTCTGTATAGCAAGGCATAAGCTGAGGCAAAAAGATTCTTTTTTTTTTTAAAGAAAAGAAAAGAAAAGAAAGAAAAGAAAAGAAAAGAAAAGAAAAGAAAAGAAAAGAAAAGAAAAGAAAAGAAAAGAAAAGAAAAAGCCACATATAACTTGATTTGATGGCGAAGTCAAAGTCAGCAGTTTCAAACTAGAAACTTTTGAGGAGTGAGAGCAATTAACCAGTAGAAAAGACTGCCAAAGGATGCAGTCAGTTTTATATACGTTAAATCAAACCTGCATATTTTTCTGAAGGTACACTGCAGCTTTACCACAAGTTGTGGCTTGAGGCAGGAATTGTTGGGAGAACTCCTGTAGCATGTGTTATGCAAGAAGGCAGACTACATGACTATAACTGTCTTGGCTGAGATTCTGTGATTCATGTTCAAGTGCAAGCACAAGACATTCTTTCAGCAGTGTCTCTGAATTTATATTAAGCGCTGTCCAGGTCATTACAATCTTTTAAAAAGTTTAACAAGTCTCTAGTTATTTACAGACTGCCCTGTTTTTCAGCATGTAGAATACAGAATCTTTTTCCTAGTGGGAGGGGAAAACTTTAAACGTAATTAATGGAGTAATTGGGGGGTGGCAAGTCAGCATATCATCAGCTTCCTCAGTTTCTTACAGCAGCTACAGGAACATCTTTTTCTTGGTTCATTTAGGGCAGCTTCAGTAGAGAAAAGGCAGCTGAGTATGAAAGCCTGCACCATCCTTTTCCCCAGCCCTGTCTTCTTTAACACAGCATGCAGTTTAAGCTCTTGGTTAGGACTCACTCAAGAGTGTGTGACCTGTCTACATGTGGGATTCCCAGAACTTCAGTTTTTCATCTTGTATGAAAGATTTGTGCTGGGCCCAAAGCAATATACTACAAATAAGTTTTTAATTTGCTAGAGATACAGTGAATTCTTAAAGCAGAAATCTGAGCTACTGCCAGACCAAGCAAAGCAAACAGTACTTAAATATACACTTGGAGGGTATGACTGTGCGTTTTGGAGGTGTGGTTGGATTGCCAGTGGTACTCAAGCCACCTCTGTTACCTCTGCCTCATATTTCCATCTTCAGTGTAGGTGTACCTTGAGAAATGAATGGTGGAAATGATAAAGCAACTTCAGTGCAGAATATTTTATCCTTTGCAATAGACTTCAGTTCTTATAGCTGAGTTATAAACTGCTTTTTTAGTCATTAATATCCTACATGGGGTCAGTCTCAAAGTAGGAGAACAAAAATACCCTCTTCACATTTCCAACAACTACATTTCTTATGAATGGATTTCTGTGATACTACCTCATGTTACATTCCTGTGGTATGTTAACTTCACCACCTTGCCAATGGGTAGCTCAGAGCACTTCCTGTGCATCTCATAGGTTTGCATCAGAGCTGTTGTGATTGCCCAGGGCTTTCCAGGCCCTGATGAGCTATAATCCATTTTGTGGCAAAGACCTGTTGAGATATCTAAAAAGTATTTGATTAATTGGCGTCAAACACCAGTAATGTGTCACCTCATAGGTGCATCACTAGTTCAATAACAACAAATTTTTCTTTGGTATTCTGAGCTGTGTGTTAGCACCAGTATGACTGCTTGGAGGAGTTTGAGCTGGGATTCAGTCTGCTTATACCTTGTTTGTATCAGAACAAGTACCTGAAAGCTTGCACACATTCCAGGCATTAATCCTGTCAACCTGTTTCCAGTGTTTCCCGTAGTTTTGCTCTGTCTTTGATGAGAAGGAGTATCTTTTTACTTTTCCGTCTCACTGAAGGATTTTTGCATTCTCACCTGCAAATGAACCAGCTTGCACAAATGGGAATTCTCCAAGCCTGACAGTTGTGATCATCTTCTGGAGGTTTTGGAAACTTTACCTTCTCCTACCTTCTTGTGTGCAGTTTTGGAATATTTGCTCCTAAATTGTGTGCTTACATTTTGGCCCTGTTCACCCTATTCCTGGTTTCTTTTTTCATCTCTGATCTTAACCTGTGCATGATCTTGATAGTGTCTGTATCTGATTTGCTTCCTACCCATTCCCTATTATGTGTGTACATTTGTGCAGCACCTGGCACCAGCAGCCTCAAACACAAATAATAATATGTTCTTAGAGAGAGACTAAGAACTTCATTTCCCACTGGTGGCATGCCATAAGTCTCTGTGATCTCACAGGGATTAGAACAGCTAGATTCCGTCTGTTACCAGGATTCTGCGATCAGTCAATCAACCATACAGAAGTCTTAATGAAATCACATTTATATTTTGCCTTCTGTGAGTAATTTTGCCTTAATGGTGAAATTTAAGGGGAGTTTCTGGAAGTTCCAGGCTGTGCTGACCCTGTGTGGGAGATAAGGTTCAGACCAGGGCAAAAGAATGATTGAGACTGTGGGATATTCAGGGTGTTACTGCTCTGCCAAGTAGTTTTGTTGAGGGCAATTGCTGTTAAATCTCTCACAGCAGTTAAACCGGTTCAGTTTAGTTGTTGCTGTTGCAGATAGGTTGCTACCAGCACTGTCAGCAGTGCTTTTCATGGGTACCAGTGCAGTCTGGGAAAGTGTAGAATATATTTTTTTCTCATTTAAGTTAATTAGGTTTTGTAGAAAAGAAAACACAGAAAAAATTTACTAAAGCATTAGATGATGTCTAAGTAGAGGGGAGATGTAGTTTACTCATACCTGTAATTGTAGTCCATACTTACAATGAAGATTTTTGTGAAATAGTAATAAGAATTTTCTCAGTCACTTGTGAACCAGATTTGTTCTGTCATTGTCATTAATGGCAACAAATGGAACTAGCTTTTAAATTAAGGTAGTGGCAAAGGACTTCTTTATAGAGCTCTGTCAGAACAGATTGCTTAGAAAAGGCACTGAATCCTTATTTGACCTCATTTTTGTCCCTGGACTAGTAACTTCCAGGCATCCAGACTGAATAGATCTACTATTTCTTTCTTCTGCGGTGCCTTTTAGGCAGGTAGACTCACCCCAGGGAATAATGAGTCTCCACTTTTAGAGAAGAAAAGCATCCAAAGTTGTCTATAGAAGCCACTGAAATTGAGAAACAAAGCATTTCTCCATCTTTGCCAAACCGTTGGCCTCTAAGTATTGCGGGAAGGCTAAAGAAGTGCGTAATGTTGTCAAATATCTGATACATAATGAGCTAACTTAAGGACATATTGTCAGGCCTTTCTTTGAATTCTTGTCTAGTCTCCCAACCAGAAGGTTATTTGAAGCTCTCAATATGTTTAATAATATGTTGCTAATTATTGTATTTTTAAAAAAAATTCTTGGTGTATTTCTGTCTAAGGATCATGCAAACCTTTACATATTTCCATATTTTCAGCATATTTTATGCAAATACTTGTTAAAAATGAAAATTCTAATTTTAAATGAAGAAAATTCATGACATGCATCTTGTGTTGCAGTTTAATCGCTGTATACCAGGGAAAGTATTGACAGTTGTCCCGTGGAAGCTATTAAAGTTCCTGTCCAAGGTTAAATGAAATTGCAGTTTATCAGAGCAACATTGAGAAAATAAGGGAATCTGTTCATGGCTCTTGATTAATGCCAACCATGATCAACACAAGGGGGTTCATTAAGCTATATATCATGTGGGTAATTTAACATGTCATTGTGCCTGCTGTCTATGTTAACTCTGCATAACCCAGTGTTCAGAACTTATATCAGCCCTGCACCTGAGGTGTTGTCTCCCAGAGTTTGTCATGCTTGGGTTGGCTCAATAATCTGCTTTTTTACCAGTCCCTTTTTTATGACCATTCTGCTTTTTCATGTAACACAATTTCCACAGCTGTCCAGGTTTCTGTCTTGTCTAAATATATGTGTAATCTGGTAAGGTTTATGCTAGAGATGCAAGGAATGTGTCCTTCATTGTCTAGATTTTCTCTGATTTTTAGGTGTTTCTACATTTTGGGCAGCTGGTTTTGAACAAGGCAGTCAGAATGAAAAGAATTAGGTACTGATCTTGGGAGAGAACAGCCACCTCATTTCCTAGTGAAGGGCTGTGTCTCCAGACAAGATTGAGCCACACAGCTTTCCACATAACCCTTAGCTCTGAAGGATGGAGCACCCAAGACTTTCTACAAACAGCCAGCAGAAATGTCCTGATTACAGGCCTTTATCTTCCTAGGGGATTTCAACCACACAGACATCTGCTGGGAAGGCAGCATAGCACTGTGCGAGCAGCTCAGGAAGCTTTTAGACCGTTAAGAGGAATTTCACAGCACAGATGCCAACCAGATCATGCTTAACCATCTTGATTACCTGATATGCTAGAATGACTAGCTATGTGAATAGGGGAGGAATGGTGGATACAGTGTTGTTTTACTTTAGCAAGGTTCTTATGCCATCTCCCACAGCCTTCTCGTAAAAGGGACTGCTAAATGCATTGAAACTTGTCTGGGCTGTTGGACCTGGAGGCATTTATCAGTGACTTCATGCTCAGTTAGCAGCTGACAATAAACAGACTACCAATGAGGTTGATACCAGGGCTGACATCAACAAAAGTGATGAAACAGAATGTGATCTTAGCAAACTAGTATTAGTTAAAATGCTAAGCAGTAGAAACTCAGTCTAGAGGGGCCTTGAGGAGCTTGAGGATTGAGACAACATAAAATCTACTGATTCCAGCAAGAAGTGCAGAGTTCTGCACTTGTGGCAGAGTAACCTCACGTATCAGTCCAGGTGGGGAATACCAGATTGGCTGGAAAGGTGCGGAGGACATCAAGCTGAGTATGAGCCAATAGTACACTCATATTGCAAATCAGACAAATCCTCTGCTGAACTATAGGACTGATGCCAGTAGATTGAGGGAATTTATTATGCTATTATGCTAGTGTCGTGGTTTAAACCCAGTCGGCAACTCAGCCACGCAGCCCTAGCTCACTCCCCTCCCTTCCTCCGCCTGCTCCCGGAGGGATCGGGAGGAGAATCGAAAGAATGTAACTCCCACGGGTTAAGGTAAGAACAGTCCAGTAACTAAGGTATAACACAAATCACTACTGCTACCACCAATAATAGTAATAATAAGGGAAATAACAAGGTAAGAGAATACAACCACTCACCACTTGCCGACCAATATGCAGCAGGACCAAGCAGTGATCTAGCCCTTCCAGGTAACTGCCCCCAGTTTATATAGTGGGCATGATGTGCTGTGGTATGGAATACCTCTTTGGTTAGTTTGGGTCAGGTGTCCTGTCTCTGCTTCCTCCCAGCTTCCCCTCCTCCCTGGCAGAGCATGAGACTCAGAAAGTCCTTGGTCAGAGTAAACATTACTAAGCAGCACTAAAAACAGTGCTGTTCCCAGGCCAAAAGTCAAAACCACAGCACTGCACCAGCTACTAAGGAGAAAAATGACTGCTACTGCTGAACCCAGGACAGCTGGGTACTGATGAGGCTATACTGGGAATATTTGTATCCTTGGGTTCTCCAGTTCTGAAGGGATGTGTAGAAAATGGAGAGCAGCCAGCAGAAGATTACGAAGGTTAGGGACATAGGCCACTTACTTTTCAAGGAGAGGCTGAGGAAGCTGGTCTTTAATCTGGAAAAGAGAAGGCAAAGGAGCAGCAATATAACAACATCTAAAACTACTTGATGGAGATTAGTAGAAATGATGGAGTCAAGATCAGTTTTGGCAGCTGGTAAAAAAAAGATGCAATGGCCTACTAATACCCCGCTATATTGTAACTGAAATTGTGGGCATGTCCAGCTGTGTATCTGGATGCATGCCCAGGCTATGTCCAAGACCATGGTTGGCTGGAAATGCCATAGAACACTCTGTCCCTTTGCCTCATTTCCTCCCTATATTCACCCTTAGGTCCATCTGCCCTGATCTCAGTGGGAGAGAAATCTGAACGCATAGAGGAGAAGGCAGATCTACAGTATCTGGGTAGTCAGTGGGCAGGATTGTAGGTCAAATGATGGTATTCCTAAGTCTTTAAGGCTTTACTTAGGTTTCAGTATCCTTTGTTCTACTCCAAACCCTCCAACAGTGACAGAACTGTAAGGTAGAGTGGTACATGCAGTACCTCTTCAATAATGACCTGTTTAAAGTAAAGCATGGGCCAGCTATGGGCACTTTTAAAATTTATCTTGATCCTGATGATTTTAGGAAAGATCTGCTACACACTTGCATTAGATGATGAATTTCAGTGCCTATTTTTGTCTGGTTTGTTTTTGCTGTGCTATTGTTGGCATTAGCTCTGGGAATCTACTCAAGGCAAAAGGTACTGCATTTATTTTTCCGAGTGTAACAAAAGTGTCAAATAGAGGTATCATAGGAAGAAGTGATTTACAGGAGGAACATCTACAGATTCAAGTAGCACAATTCAGGTTATGTAATATGTTTTATTCAAGCAATTGAAATGATTTTCCATTCTTCTTCTATTCGTTTTCATGTAGCTCTGGGATTAGCTGAGGTGGTTTTATTTGGGAAAGACTGACTATGCCAGAACTTTCAATTTAATAAGGATTTTATCTTAGCTACATATTTAATTTGCAGAAATTAGAATTGCTGCCTATATTTGACAAAAAAAAAAAAGTCTAATTTCTTTCAATATAGGGACTGGGAATTAAATGTAAGTGAGACAGATGTTACAGTCTAAAGTCAGATTACAAGTGTATATTGGTTATAGTAAGTAACAGAGAATGGTTGTTTAATATAATGGTAGTTAATGTAGCACTGCTTCTAACAAGTTGGCCTTTAGCTACAACTGTCATGTCTCTTGCTGCAGTGTGAATACCTTTCACCTTGATATCTAAAATAGTTTTCAAGTATTCCTAGTTCCATACTGGAGTACTTTTTGAAAGATACTGTATTGTTTTCTGCTACCATTAGTTACCACAGATTTATTTACAAGACAATAATTAATTATACTTCTGGGATGCTCAAGAGTCTAACATAAATCAAAGCAGACTTGATAAGAAGTGATGAAAGTATCACATAATTAAGCAGGGCACTAGAGACCAATTGTTTATAGAATGATTTTGCTGGGGCTAATTGACAGTAATTATTTAATCTGATTTTCTTCTTCCCAGTAAAGCTTCTACCACTTCACTGTTCTTGGCTGATGGCACAAGCATATTTCATTTTATCAAGGTGTTCTCACTGTATCAATATACAGGATTTTCAGTTATTACCTTTGCTAGACCTTTTTTTTTTTTTTTTTTTTTTGTAGCAGTGCAAGACAGAAGGAAAAAAAATGATGGTTGTTAAGTTTTGGTAGTTATATCCTAACTACATGGAGCATTGAAGTGTTGTAAATGCTAAGCAAGGTAATGACTTAGTTGATAATAAAAGTTAATTCTACAGTAGAAGCAGCCTTAGGAAAACAAACATAAATATATTTGCAGGCCAACAGATAGTTTAGCTCATTTGGTAGTTGTCCAGCTACCACAAAAATTTTAATAGGAAATTTATTTCTAGGCAATATCTGTAACACTTCTCTGATGCTTAATTATATCATGTTTGGTAAGTATCAACATGTGGTACAAGAAACTCTAAGTGGAATTATGCAATTTCTTGCAAGAAGCTGAATTCAAGGCCCAGAGATGTTACTGAATCTCTTCTGCTTTTTACTCATTCACCACTCACATGCTGGAGCAGCGCATAAGCATGTCATACGGTCCTGCCATGTCCTGCACTCGTACAGAAATAGGAACAAGACACAGAGACGCCAAGGTTAAACAGTCTAATCCTATCATAGTATTACATTATTTCCAAGCATGCTGTTTATTTTATAGACATAACATTACTTGGTCAGTGACATGCTTGGAAAGATGTTTATATGTATTTTGGTCTGCTTACTTAAGGTAACGAGGCTAATAGGATATGTCTACCAGGATGCCCAGAGACTTCCTTCACTGAAGTTTTAACTCACTGATCAATTTGATATGGATATAACAAATGAAAAGATGGCTCAATTATATGAATTTCCAGAGAAATTAATGAAAATAGGTGTTTGCATAGTAGAAAAAGACATGTATTAGGATCCCTGCAGTGAAAATGGCGTCAGTGTAAGTTCATATTATTAATTAACAGAAAACCCATGTGGGATACAGCCTAGACCTAGTTACACAACTAATGTTTCTTATGCAGTATTGATGTAATTATCATAGCAAAATTTTTGGTCTATGGTTTCAAGCATTTGACTTCAAGCAGATGGGTGTGTTTTTTCTCCTTAGTATTTAAAGTTAAACACTGGTGAAAATTTTCAGCATGTAACTGTGTAATGCTCTAAGCCAGAGAGCTACTTTGGTTACTCTTTCAATTGCGGCACATCCAATTCACAAATATATTTAAAGCTGGTTTTCTTCTGTTTCAGGAGCATCCACCTTTCCCCCCACTCCTCATTAAATATTTCAGTGTCTTTTTTAAATAATTGAATAAATTTCAAAATTCCAAGTATGATCCAGTCCTCAAGATCCTGTGTTCTGCTCCTTTCCTACATATGTTCTTAGATCAGGAATTAGCTTTGCATTCTAACACCAGTAATTTAGATATACTGATTATGATTGCTACTGATACTATTCTGGCAGCACAGAGAATAACCTTTCTCAATGGCCACTGCTTTTCACTTCTTTGAATTATTCTTCAGGCTCTACTTCTGACTACAGGAAAAGTTGCAGCAAGTGATACCAGGTCAAGGTTTGCAAAATAACCTACTCGATACTTCACAGAGTGACTTGGTGAATATGAGTCACTGATCACCTCTAACAGTAACTGCAGAAATGGTGGCTTATCCAGGACATTGGTATATAGAACCTAGTATATCACCTGACTGTGTCCTGACTAGGTCATTACAAGTATCTATTACTAATTATTCTTTCCTAATTTACCTCAGAACCAAAATCGTTATTTATCATCAGGGTTTTCCCATCTTGAGATCTGCACATAAGAATTCGTATCACACAAAATCTCTGGTCCATATTATCACTGTGACTTTTAGTTAAACTTTGTAAACACCTTAGGATGCTGTAGTGTATAAAGCTATGTACATGAAAATATGAGCAATAACAATTAGCTGTTAGTAGCAATTATTAATAGTAAATTATGCATTATGAAGACTGGCTATTTTCTTCTTACATCATCTAACAAGAAACCTGTTAAAGTGTTTTTTAAGAGAAGTCTCACATAAATAATATTTTGTGTGAGATAGAAATGCTGGTAAGTGATCAACACACAAAAGACCCTTCATGTCTCCTGAGTGAGAGGTACATATCTGTGTGCCTGTATGTCTGTCTGTATATACATGCATAACTTCCATTAATTCATTTCTTATAGTAAGCTACAAGAATGCAACAGAAATCATTATTTTCTATCTCATTTTTTTGTATCTTGGTGTTGGTTTTAAACTAACTTAAATCAATTTCAATTGAGTTTGCTTGTATGCACCTTGTAGGGGAGATTTAATCAGTCTGTTATAAATTTACTTTTAGCAGACAAGGTAAAAGATGGTTTAATGTTGGAATCTAATTATCTGTATACAAATGGAGCTTGTATAAAGAGGCAATAGAGCAGTATGTTTTTGAGGATATCTCAGAGCTGTGCTTCAGAATCGAGAGAAGGATATTGCATTTTAAGTAATTATTGCTTTCTAAATAGAGAAACTGAAGCTGTGAGGAAAAATATAAATGAAGATGTAAACTATAATAAGAAAATATGAGTAAGTAAGCATTTTAAGCTGAAAGTGAAGGAAGAGTTTAGGGCTAAAATGTGAAAAATGATGCATGAGAGAGAGTACCTAAATCTATATTTTGTTATTTCAGCTATGAGTATCATATAGATTAAGGATTTTTTAGTCATACATACATATAGACATTTAAAATAAATATCTCTACTGTTTGAAAGCAGTGTCGTTAACCTAATTCTAAGACAAAGTGCTCCATATCTGCTCAGGTTTCCAGCATATTCCTGGATGGGATTCAAGATGTTTGCTTTCATCTCTGAACTCCTACCTGTCTGGGGTGTCGGAGTGGGGCTTCATCTCTCCTTCCCCAGGACACACTGCTGCAGCTGAAGACAAAGAAGGCAGCTTTCCAGGGATTGCTGTGTGTCCTGAGGGAGGCACAGTCCAGTCACAGCTTGCTTTGTGTCTGAGCATATGTGCTTCTCATCTACTTGTTAAGGCTGCTGAGGAAAGTATCTTTATGGACAGATTTATATGTTACCTCTTTTATGGAATGGGTCTCACAGGCACTAGAACTCGGTGCAAAGACAGAGAACATTTTATGTGAACATTATATAGATGTTTATAACCATACAGTCAATGTATTGCATTTAGAGCACAAAGAATTAATTTTGTTTCTAACCTCTGGAACTGAATAACTAGCTCACTCTAGCCTTGCTCACTCTAGGTGTTTTATGGATTTAAAATTCAGGGTTACCCAGTAGCAAAGTTCTGTGTGTCCACAAGTAGGGCCAACAACATGATTTAGACTTTACTTAAAGCTGCTGTGGCACATGCAACTAGCAAAGCTAAGTTTCTCCTAGGAGCAATCATCTGGCACATAAGGTACACCAAAGGCAACTTACAGGCTTAGAGGCAGCATAAGGATAAAATGCATCAGCGGCAGTTGGATGCTTAACAGCACAGTAGAAACACTAGGCTCAGAGCCTTTACTGGGCTGTTCCTGTAACTGCAAGATCAAGTTCAGAGGTTTTCAACTTATATGAGAAGTTTCCCAGGCCAGAAACTCATTTGCTTTCATTGCATTTAAACAAAACAGTAACTACTTCTCATTGTTCAGAATAGGCCTTACTGCATTGTCTTTGATAAATAACTATGCTTTTTGTGAACTTTTGTAGTCTCTCGTCCTCTCGTCTTCTTGGGAGTTATGCCCCACTCTGTTAACTCATATATATATATATATATTTTCTTTAAAGCAATGGTTTTTGTCACAGGGATGCACAGAGGCACAGAATTCTGCTGCTGAAAGGAGATGGGAACCTGTCCGAGTTTCTTGCTGTCTGAAAAGAATGCGCACCGTTCCTGTCTTCACAAGTAAGTTCAAGTTATCCACAGAATAAAAATCATATCCCCTCAAATACCAGCCTCAGGTAAAAGTGACTCACTGGCTCCAATATCTGAATTGAATAAGAACTTTGTGCCAGCAATTTTGTACTTCCTACAGCCATAGAATTTGTTCTGGTCACATATACCATCTCCAGTGCATATATAATGAAGTGCATTTCGTGAGGAGGTTTCAGTGCAATCAAATTTATAATGAAGGAGTTGTCAGACATTTTCTCATGCTAATGTCAATAGGAATTTGTATCCTGTGTAGATTTTATATAGAACAGTCTACTGCTGTATGCCACAGTGCCACGACTGTAGCTAGGGATCAAGGGTACAAGAGAATAATTTCTTTTTCCTCGCTTATGTTGAGCCTGCTAATCAATGGTAAGCAAAGCAGAATAAATTTGAATTGATCAGTTAGGTTTTTAAATAATTGGCGTTCGTATTTGGGGTTTGGCATTTTCCAGCTCTTTTTCCAAGCATGTGTTGTGGCTGCTATGATGCAGAAGATGCCTGCAGGGTATGTGGCACAGCTCCCTACACATTTCCCAGTGCTACAAATGAAAATCAAGACAGGTAGGAACGGTGCAGTGCAGCAGCAAGGCGTGTTTCGGGAGTGCTCTGCTCAGTGCAGAGCAATGGTCAGGCTCACCTTCAGATGCTGTAGTTTTTTTATTTGCTCCTACTAATTCTAGCACTGTAGTGAAGCCAGCCTAGCGTCAGCATCGGGCGTGATGTGAATGCAGAAGTCTAAAATACTGACAATGACACTGTGGTTTATCTCACGTATTCTGCATATTTGTAGAATCCTTCAGAGCACTCTGAAGGGCTAACTAATGCACCATTAGGAGCAATGAGATGGTAACTGTAGAATATACTTACAAAAGATGATTAAGGGAGTGGAACATCTCCCTTATGAGGAGAGGCTGAGGGAGCTGGGTCTCTAACTTGGAGAAGAGGAGACTGAGGGGTGACCTCATCAATGTTTACAAATATGTAAAGGGTGAGTGTCAGGATGATGGAGCTAGGTTTTTCTCAGTGATGTCCAGTGATAGGACAAGGGGCAATGGGTGTAAACTGGAGCATAGGAGGTTCCATGTGAACATCAGGAAAAACTTCTTTACTGTGAGAGTGACAGAGCACTGGAACAGGTTGCCCAGGGGGGTTGTGGAGTCTCCTACGTTGGAGATATTCAAGACCCGGCTGGACAAGTTCCTGTGTGATGTACTCTAGGTTACCCTGCTCTTGCAGGTGCGTTGGACTAGATGATCTTTTGAGGTCCCTTCCAACCCTCGGGATTCTGTGATTCTGTGAAGTCCTGGGGACTCCCCACACAGCTATCTCTTGGAGAGAAAAAAGAAGAGTAGCCATGGAAGGCCTGAAGACTGCCACTGTAGACAGTGCTGCTGTAAAGCCCAAAAGCTTTCTGGCTGCCTATTTACCCAACAGTATGAAAAAACATATACCTGAGACATATAATATCGGTAAACAGTATTCCAGATCCTGCCTTGTGGAAAGTGGTTCTTAACTGACTTTCTGATATTGTGTCTGAATTTATGTTGTTTGGTACATACTGTACATGCCAATTTTTATTGTGTAAATATGACAGAAGCATATTGATCACCTGCCCTAAGTGCTTAATCAAACTCTATTATCCTGCTAACCATAAACTAGCTAACAGAAAGTTACTGCCTCAAAATGTTACTAACTATGGATAAACCTTGAATAAAGAAAGTAATAATTCATGCCCTTTTTCTTGGGTGTGATAGAAACCTCCGCTTCCTGGAACCAAAATGTTTTCATGTTTTGCTACTAAGTTTCATTGTAGCTGTGTCTACTTTTATGTAAAGTATACTGATTTATTAGAAAGCTCACTCCACAGTAAACTGATAATTGGATGCTGTTGAAAGAATGAGTTTCATTGATTAGTCAATGACCACAGACATTACTGAAGTAAATCTCTTAGCAGTGCTGGGGCGTATTTTGGCCACAATCAATTTTTGTGAATCTTCCCTTGTAGTTTTTTTTGTTTTATTTGGCACTGTCTGTATTGATCTAAACCTGGAGCAGATTTAATGTGTAAAATTTATCTTGACGGGAATTTTCATTACTTTTCAGTCAAAGCAAACTTCTCATTCTTTATTATAGATTAAAAATCTGCTGTGACAATCTGTGCAAGTAACCTGTGGCTACCTGTTGCATCAGTATGCATGTGCCAATGACAGAAAAAGGATTGTGTTCAGAGAGCTGGACTTCAAATAAATGAGACATTGCACTTGCTATAGTTGAACAGAATGTTTTGTAGTATCTGGTGTGAGGAAGATGCCAAACATAAAGACTCATTTCTCTTCTTGCTACTGTTTTAATTTATGGCGTAGATCAGCATGGGACAGTTTAAAGTGAATTAATTATGTATATATTAGTAAAGCTAATTAAGGCCACAGTTTTACTGAAGAATTTAACTTCAAACCTGTGACTAATCTCACTACAGTTAAAAGCTAGTCTTACAATTCTGCTTTTGTTAAACAACATGAGTTTCAAGCTAAGTACATTCTTAGGTGATTTCAGGAACAGAGCCTGATTCTTCCTTCCCATCCCAGCACAGATGTGGCTCAACACAAATGCAGCCATTTTAGTATTAAACACCATTGATTCACTGACAGGACGAACTTGAAGGCAAGAGGTGATCCATAGAAAGATGAGAACACTGGAAAAGCCTTTCTTACACTTTCAAGGCATTTGAGTGCTAATCTTTAAAGGTGAATCATCAGAATATTTAAACTGTGGTTAATGGTTAGAAATATGAGCAGAGAATTGTGGTTTAATTTTAATCTGAAAGACCATTAATACTAATGTTGCTTTTAAAAGAAGACAAATATGTGTGCTTCAGATGAAATGCTTAAGTTAACAACACCTCCAGGGAGGTTTGCCGTCAGTGTGGAAGCATCTGATTTGCAGGTGAGCTCTAAGGATTTTATATACATATATATAAAAATCCTTGGATTATTAAGCTAAGGATTAAATCTTATATATTAATAATATATATAATTATATATATTATATAATATATATAGTATTATATAATAATATATAGTATTTTAAATATTGTTGCTGATGAACTAGATAGATATACTTTCTGAATCCCCTCAACTTTATTTATGGTGCGTTATGTAGTAAGTGAATTAGCAAGAATTAATAAGTGGTGAATAAGCCTTAGTCGTATTCTGATATGGAAGGTGTTTCAATTTTTTAATCAAGTGCACACTACCTAGTTTGTGCTGGTTTTGCTTGTGGTGGTAGATGCTTTTCATCTCATGATTCTTGGCTGGTGTAAAAGCATGTTTGTTTACAAATAGTTGCATTTGCATGACATTTATTCATGGAAAAAAAATCCGTTATCTTCAGGAATTTTAAAAATCTACTTTTATGAAATGCAAATTCAGAAATATCTTTGATTGGGTAGGCTGTGTTGGATCTTCCCATTTTTATATACCATGGAGAAGAAATACTTGCAGAGAAGTTCCAGGATTTAGTTAAGTGAAATGCACTAATATCTAAAGACATTCAGCAACATGCAAAGATTAAATGTCTTTCCTGAGTAGTGTGAATTGCAACTATTTCTGGAGGCAGTTGCTACCATGTTGTTCAGAAGGGGAAATCCAGCCCTCCCTGCAGAACAGCAGTGCTTTGCACCACCAGGATCACTCTGAATCTCTTTGGGTTCTTGGTGAGACTCCTCTGGCTGACATAGAGCAGTTAGAGCTGCTAAGCTACTGACTCTGAATGCCCAACCCTGTCTACACTGGCACAAAACAAGATCTATTTTCTTCTCTATGCTTGGCAGTGGTGAAAATGAAGTTCTGAGGAAACCTAAAATATTGCTAGGATTTTAAGTTCTTTTTCTGTGTAAAGGACAACTGAAGGTGAGCTGAAGAAAGCAGGGCTCCAATTTTCTTATATTCCAAAAATGCAATTATAGAAAGGTCATTGAATGGTTGTTGTAAATATCTATAGAAAGGAAATAATCAAAGGAAGTACAAGCATGCATTCAGTGGGAGTGGACTTTGAAAATATTGGATAGCGGAGGAGTTAATTTTCCTGGTGACCTAAGTGAGATAACATAGTTTTATCTTTTTCAGAAAATTAAGGGTAAATTATCTGATTCAATAACTCTCAGTAACTACATTTAGACAAACATTTTGTGTGTTTATTAAGTTGTTTATTTGTTCTAATAATACTAGCAATCTAATAAAGATAAGAATTTAGATGGAAGTCAACAAACTTCCCATTATGCAGCTGGCTCATTTCAAGGACTGAGAATAAATTAAATGATAAAATGCACTCTCTTGTTTGATTAAGAGACCAAAATTAGTCATTGTGGAAGAGAAATGTCTCAAATTGTAAGAAGAAGCTTTCATTCTCTGTGCAAAGAGACAGACATACATGTGCAGTGAATGGTCTAACGATTCATTGCACTACTGACTTATCTTTGAAGAAAGAGAGGACTGGAAAGGGCACGTATTTCATGAGAAAGACTGTAAATGGCATGTAATGAAAGAAGCAAAGTCCACCTTTGGGAAAGAGTATTAGTTAGAATAACTGCAGTGTTATACATAGTAACAATTTATCTTAACTGCAACAACTTATCTGGAAGAGTGGAAATGGGAGAATTTTCCACTCTGCTTTTGAATTCTATATAGAATAGGCATCTGTTTGTTAGCTTGTATTTGTATGCACACACAGTGAACTCTGAAGCCTGACTGTCAGGAAGAGATTAGTCTGTGTCTGTTAAACAATGAAGTCCTCTAAGTGCTTTTATGTTCTTGTATCTTAAAAGCTCAATCTGCCCTTGTATATGCAATCTGCAGTGTCATGTATCATCAAAAGCAAAGCTACTGAGTTTGTGAATGCATGTGTAGTAATTGATTTTTTCCAAGGTACTTGCCTGGGTGCAGTATTGCATATTTTGAGGGCAAGATCAAATCATAGTGTTGAGGAATAAGCCACTGCAAATATGGTAATGATAACAGGAGCACAGGTGGCAACCAGATTTGGAATGCAGATATTTTAAATCAGTGGCCTTTCTAGGAAATCAAGATAAATTTAGGTGATTGATAGAAAGATCTGGAAAAGCAATTGTGTCAGAAAACAGAAAGAGGTAGGTGCTGGCCTTTGCCTTAAAACACACCATGTGAGAGCTCTCAAGAGTGAAACCCTGTGTCGTGGTTTAAGCCCTGGCTGTAAATTAGAACCACGCAGTCTACTTCCCCCCCCACCCCCCAGAGGGATGGGGAGGAGAATCGAAAGAATGTAACTCCCAC
This sequence comes from Psittacula echo, assembly GCF_963264785.1. NCBI lineage: Eukaryota > Metazoa > Chordata > Aves > Psittaciformes > Psittacidae > Psittacula > Psittacula echo. The sequence continues at coordinate 27,200,998 of NC_137737.1, read as the reverse complement.
GGGTTGAGATAAAAACAGTCCAGTAACTAAGGTATAACACAAATCACTACTGCTGCCACCAATAATAATAATGATAAGAGAAATAACAAGGGAAGAGAATACGATACTGCCCGCTGGAAAAGAGCCCGATAGAAAAGAGGACGTGCCCTTCCGGGTAGTTCCCAGTTACATCCCCCGGCAGGACGTTCTGTGGTATGGAATACCTCTTTGGTTAGTTTGGGTCAGGTGTCCTGTCCCTGCTTCTTCCCGGCTTCTCCTCCTCTCTGGCAGAGCATGAAGTTCACAAAGTCCTTGGTCAGTCTAAACATCGGTGTTATCAGCTCTGTTCCCAGGCCGAAAGTCAAAACCACAGTGCTGCAACAGCTACTAAGAAGGAGAAAAACTGACTGCTACTGCTGAACCCAGGACACCCTGGCAGCACCAAAGAGTGGGCTTCTCAGGGTCTTGCCAGAGTTCAATTGCCTACTGGCTCTCAGGCAGGATTACCCACTGTGAGTCATCCACTAGGACCTATAATTGCAAATAGTGAAAACACCTCATAAAGATTTGACAGTTTAGGAAAATGCAATAATTTGCACTGAGCAGATGGCATACGAGAAGAAGCTGAGAGAGGTGAGTTTCTTCAGCATGAAGAGGAGATGGATAAAGAGAGATACATATTCTGTCTTTATCTCTGTTATGGGGAAGACAAAACCAGACTCTTGTGTAGGTGCACAGCAGAACAAGAGGCAGTGGACCCAAGTTGAAAAAAGGGAAATTCCTGTGAAGAATAGACATTCTTCATAAGGAGGTTGATTTAGCACTGGAAGAGGTTGCCCAGAAAGGCTGTGCAATCTGCAGCCTTGGAGCTATTAAAAACTCAGCTGGGCATGACCCTACTTTGAGCAGTGATATGACCCAAAGGCTTTCTGACGTGCCTTCTAACATGAACTACTCTATAATTAAAAACAAAAAAAAAAGAAAATAAAAGGCAAGTATAGAGCTTTTTGCATGGCCGATCAAATGCTCCCAGAAAAAGGGATACATTCATACCTATACTGCAAGCTGTTCAGGGTAGGCATTCCCTTTTGGGTTTGGGAAGCATCAGTAGCAAAGGGATCCCTCTCTTTGGTTAGGGCTCTTCTGATCTATACCAATGCAAATACCAGAAAAGGAAGATGGCTCCATCAGATGAAAAAGTTAAGGAGTATAAAGTTTAGCAAATATCTGAACTGCAAGATTTCTGATAATAAGGATAGAGATTCTACCTAAGTCATGCCCTTAGATGGAAAAAGAGGTGGACTGACAAATCAAAAGACACTGCTTTTTCAAGGACATGGCCAATCATGTGATGAGTCTGTGATTGTTGCGAATGGAGAATGAATGTGCTGACTGCACTGTGACAGGCAGTTTGGGTATCTTGTGGTGTGATTTGACATCTTCTCTGTGATTTTAGTAACATAGATGGCTTTGGTCAAAGCATATGGTCCTCCCATGCATCTTTAAAGGCAGTGTGGCTAGTCCCGACTAAAATTTGGTCACTCTTGGAGTAAGGGAATGCTTACTGTGGAAGCAAAAGTGCAGCCAGGTATTATCCATCTCACTACCAAAAAAGTATCTTTGGCTGAGGAGAAGTGACAGATGGTTTACCATGCATAGCCCTGTAATTCACAACCTGCTTTATGTGAACCTCCTGGCTATTGCTTTCTTGTCTCCCTCATTTCCATTTTCATTCCTACTTCCACCATCCCTTGGGTGTTTGCCATTGCCCTCCCACTCTCTTGCCATTCCTATATTGTTGCGACTCTCCTACAGCACCACTGCTGCTCCTTTCCTGAACTTTTCTCATAGGCATGAGCTGAACTGCAGGGCCAGGGGGATGTCTGCCAGTGTGAGGTGATGCTGCTCCTGTTTATCCACAGTCTCACTAGTGTTATGTATCTCAGCTGCTGGGAAGTGCTCTTATAGCCTGTTATGATTTTATATGTGAATGTTTTTTCACACCAAAACATTATTTTGTTTAAATGATGAAGGAAAGAGGATGTATAAAATACTTGCTTCATTTACACAAGATGCTCCATGGCAAATTTCACTCAGCTCCTTAGCTTATTTATTTCAATTGATGCAATGCAAAGCTTACCTGGGTGATGTGCATAGTCAGAGTGTTTGTGTAGGATTCAGAGAAGGGAATCAGGTTTGAGTAAACACTGAATCCTCCTCAACCTATATCCAAATATTAAACTTTTTTAAGTACAGTAAAACTTGCTGAATTCTCCCAGCACTTAGGTCTAGTGGAGCTCAGATGGACTGACGAAAAACACCAGAGAAATTAATCATGTGTTGCTCCTGGAGTGACAGGAAGAAGGAAGTACCATCTCTTCATCTATTCTTGAACCCTCCCACCTAAGGGATACAGACCACAGTGGTCATGTAAAGTTCAAATGCAGATGTGTCCAAACTGGATTTCTTGATATCCAATCACATTCAAATGTGCACAGTTCCCCCTCTGCTATTCACCTGCTTTCTTTAATTACTTCAGTGACTGTTACTCACTGTGATTGTTGCCTATGTTTGCTTATGAATGGCTGGGGTAGGTTGGTGTGTGTGTTTCTTGACAGGGAAATTAGCACATTTGAGTGGATGCTGGCACTGGCTTGTAAATTCTACCACTCAGTTCAGTGTAAAATGTGAAACTGGGAGGTAGCTGCCAAAATTGTGGCTCACTGCCATTTGCAGGCTGCAGAGACAAGGCACATTGCAAAAGGACATAGGTTTGGAAGAAAGTGCAGCTCCACTTTTACTTTCTGCTCCCATTGTGACACACATTGAGCAGAAACCTTTGGTCTTTTGAAAGCCTGATTGCCTTTCTTCTTAAATAGCCCTGCATGGCAACAGAAACTGAGTGGCTGTTACACAGGCTGGGAGATTTGTGCAAGTGTCCTTTAAGCTGTAAAAAGTTTTAATTTTATGAACTTAAGGGCTGCTGTATTTGAAGACTTCAAGTTTTCAGGTCACTCTTAAGATGAATACCATTATTAATCAAAATGAAAATTGAGCTTTGAAACAAACCCTGCATTGGTTTTTATTGCTTTGAATAAAAGCAGATGTTGCCCCAAACTTATCCAATATGTAGCAAGCTTTATACATACCTTACAGCCAACTATTTTACCATTAGTAACCAACAAGCATTAACAGATAATCAAATGGAAAATGTAATTATTTAAAGACAGACACAGTTACAATACAAATGGGGGGGGGGTGAGGGCTAAATATCTTTTATAGTTTATATTGCTCTAGTTGCCAGATTGTGACATTCTTTTGATTTTTTATGAGGTCAACTGATCAGGGGTAACTGCTCAAAACGGTTGAAGTTTCTTAACAACTTACACCAGGATAAACTCCAGTCTTATTCAAACAAAGTCAATCTTTAACCCTCACATAAGTAGCTAGTTTTAATTTCGGCTATTTTAAACTTTTCTTCCCAAGTAAGAACTTGATTTTATTTAATGATTAAGTTTAAACTTGTTGCTATATAGAGAAAATAGCCTTTATAGCATTTGTGGGGTTTTCTTGGACGGGCTGGTTTTCTTGCTTGGCTAATCATGAGGACCAATTACTTACAGATTGAGGGACCATCCCATGCGAAAGTCTTGGTTAGCTTTGCAGAGGAGATACATTGAGTAAATTGAGTGAAAATCTTCTCGGCTTTGCTGTGGGAGATGATCTACTGATTCAGCTGAACTATTCAAAAGAGGAAGATGTACTTAGTGAGGTGTAAGACTTGCTAAATTGGCTGAAACTACTTCTTCGAAATGTATATGTAAAGAGAGGAAGAGAAGATCTGTCGTTATCTCAACCCTTCATGCCCCACATTGGGCACCAAAAAGAACTGTCGTGGTTTAAGCCCAGCTAGTAACTCAGAACCATGTAGCTGCTTGCTCACTCTCCCCCTTTCTCCCTCCTGCTCCCGGAGGGATTGGGAGGAGAATCGAAAGAATGTAACTCCCACGGTTTGAGATAAGAACAGCCCAGTAACTAAGGTATAACACAAACCCACTACTGCTACCACCAATAATAATAATGATAAGGGAAATAACAAGGGAAGAGAATACAATCACTCACCACGCTGACCGATACCTAGCCTGACCTGAGCAGTGACCTAGCCCTTCCAGGTAGCTGCCCCCAGTTTATATAGTGGGCATGACGTGCTGTGGTATGGAATACCTCTTTGGTTAGTTTGGGTCAGGTGTCCTGTCTCTGCTTCCTCTCAGCTTCCCCTCCTCCCTGGCAGAGCATGTGACTCAGAAAGTCCTCGGTCAGAGCAAACATTACTGAGCAACAACTAAAACCATTGGTGTTATCAGTGCTGTTCCCAGGCTGAAAGTCAAAAACACAGCACTGCACCAGCTACTAGGACGGAGAAAAATGACTGCTACTGCTGAACCCAGGACAATGTCTTTTAAAAATAAATGTTTTATCATGAATGTCTTCCTCATAAAGTAATTTTTATCTGCCATTTAGTTGTGAACTACAAAACATCTTCATACTTGCTGTCAGTTTTTCATCTGTAATAGGTCTAAGGTATGAGACAGTCTGTTGGATAGCAATGCTTAAAAATAACAGAAGAACAAAAGGCTGATTAGCCTTTAAAAATATATTTAAGTGGTAGCAAACATAAGAATTTCAGCTGTACTTGTTATTAACTCTGTAGTAGCTGAATTCTAACACACAGTTTATTAGAATTGTTTCTATACCAGGAACAGTTTATTGAAATATGTGACATAAAAATGATCCTCCTCTTTGAAGAGCAGGAAGGATTCATCTCCAGAAATATTTGGCAGGACTGTGCATGTGTTGAAATTTCTCACAGGAGAGATCAGTAAGTGGGCACTGCTTGAAAAGTAAATCACCTGGGGAGAGCCAATGAATTGTCATTGTAGTGAAAGTACCTCAGTAGAAAGAGGTATCTGTCCCTGATCATTAGGAAGGAAAATGGAGAGGGACAGAGAGAATGAGGAGGGTGGATTGACTAATATAAAGAATAACTGTGGGGGGTTAACTCTTCCTGTTTGTGCTGTCAGAAGTCATGCTTTGAGTTAAATGATGTCTTTGAGGACCCCAGAAGGAGGTAACAAATTGTCTCCTCGTACCAAATCTACTGACTCGACAAAGTGGCCTGTTCAAATGCAGAGGGAATACATTAAATGGGGCTAAAAAATATGTCTGCATTTGTATCAAAGGCACTGCATTACAATTTAAGGAAATGTTAAGAGCAGTGAAATGGTAAAAATTGCTCGTATTATTCCAAGGAGTTATGTAGGTATATAGCAAAGAAAAATAGAACAAACCCCGCCAATAAACAACCAGTGAGATCCCCCACTCAAAGCCTATTTAAAAACAATAGGGCTTCTTCCATTCATTTCAGTGAGCTTGGGATGGGAATCTAAATTGGTGAGAGGGGGAAAATGTCTTACATCTTATGAATGAAGATCTTCCATTCTGGGCAGTAAACCTGCAGAAAGTAGGCATAACAAGTCTTACGAAAATGCAGCAGATACAAGAAACTCACCAAGTTTCCTCTTTGTCTTGTTGTTGCTGTATTTCGTTGACACTAGGGAAAGACAAAGTAATGTGTACAAGTAGAAAGGAACAGAAAACATGTCTGTGAAACCTAGTGGAATTCAACTTAGTGGAAGTAGCAGAGATAATCAATTTTATCTGAATTTTCAAATTTAATTTTTAAAATGGTAGATATATGTAACTTTTCTGGAGTTTGTGTGTTGAAACTGCACATGCAATAGAACACTTTATAGCTGCTGGGCAGTAAAATTCCACTAGTCCTATGCAAATCTAGTGTTTAGTGAAATGCAGCCGGTGGAGAGCAGGAAATCCCAAAGACACATGCAAATTTTATAGCCATAGAACTGTGTTTTGTGGCTGGCACAACGTAGCCTAATAAACGGAACTAAGACTGAGGTTCTCCAGATGGTTTCCAAAAGGTAGTGCTGATTTCTGAATCTTGAACATTGTGGAACAAATGCTGCTCTTCAGCAGTACCTTTCTTTACCATAACTGCCTCATTCTCCCTACACTCTTTTCTGTTTCTGGTATGCCTTTTGCAGCTTCTTCAACACGTGAGGCAAGGCTGTGACTGACAACAGCTTCGTTCGCTGCACAGCCCCTGGAGAAGGTTCACCCTGTGAGTTACATTCATGTGTTGTGTGATGAGAAAATAGGAGTTTACTGTGATGCAATTGTACTCGAATACATCCAAGATGTTTATGGAAAATAATGCCGTAAGGTGATCTACTATGACGGAAGCCAGTGGCCCAGCAGGTCTCTTCTAGTACCTTCAGTCTTTAAGCTTAGATAATTCAGGCACACTATGTTGTCTGTTGTAGCACTTCTAAATTTCAAGTGTTTGGTTTTTGCAGTCATGCTATGGGAATTGTATCAATATCAAACAGGGCTTCTGCTTGTGGCTGTAATAAGATGGACATCCATTTTTGAATGCTGTTTTGTTGAGCACTTACTGAACAGCTAGCTGTGCTCTGCCTTAATGCTTTTGTCTTTAGTTAAGAATTTTTAATGTAGAAGGAGTGCTTCTTTAATTTTATGTTTGACAGCATGAAGCCTTTCACAAATCAGACACAAAAGTGTTGTCTGGAATATGGAGACCAAATATGGCAATCTTATTTTTTTTCCTCATACACAACCGAAGTAAAAGGGGCAATTATCTTGTGTGGTTACTGTGTTACTGACACAGCCTGGGAATAAAGCTCTTGCATGAATTCACCTTGCAAAAGTCATTACAAGAGAGTGTGTGTATAGACTATTGGACACAAGGACTTTATCTGGGCACTGCTGATATCTCTGCTAATAAATTGATACTGCATTTCTTGCTACTGCTTTATTTGAAGAGCCGTAATAGATCTGTACAATTGCTAGGGAATAAAAACATCAGATAAACAGTTCTTAGTATCCATCTTAAATCTCTCCCTAATTGACCAAATAGACTTTAGTACTAGTTTAATTAGATGCCTGTCCAAAAAAGAATCAAACATCCATTCAAAGACTCACGTGGTTAAAAGAGATCTAGAGGTTGGCAACCTGCAAAAGTTCCTAATCACAGAAGATGATATGAGATGTTGTCTGGTTTACTTTTGCCTTTTCCAGAGATTGGTTCCCTGTGGCAAGCAGCTGCAATGTCCTTTCCCCCTCTCTGTTGTTGCTGTGCCATATTATATGTAAAAACAGGTATTTGTACCACTGTGGTCCTTCCTCTACCAGCTCAGAAACCACTAACTGGCATTTACTTTGCTGTTCAACCTTTCGTGGGCTGTGGGACGAGTGAGAGGAAGAGAGACAGGAATGGCTTCTTGGATGAAACAAGGTTGATTTAAAATGAGCAAAACCTGGTTTTGATGGACTATAGCTGGCATGATGGAGAAATGAATAAGGCATGAGGCTCTGGCGACAGAAGTTCCACAAAGTGAAACTAAGAGCATGGTTAAGTATAATGGAAGTAATTCCAGGTCTTGCCTTATGTTTGTTGTCTACCTCTCTGCACTGCTATAGGAGGATGCTTGACCATAAGGCCTCTTAGATTGTCTCAGGTTTGTGAGCATTCTCATGGGCTTTTCTCCAAAACAAACTGCTTGACAAGGAAGCAGGAAATAAAGAAGATAAGTAACTACAAGATGTATGTCCTTACCTTCCAGATGACAAGCCGTGTTGTCCTGAAGGCTTACTTTACAACCCTGATTACTAATTACATCTATTTGAATGGTTGTCTGTGAGTCCATTATGCATGCTCTGCTTAGTATTCTTGAAGATGTCTGAATAAAACTATCATCCTCTAGCATTCAAGTGTGTTTCCAGTAGTGCATTAAGTAACATGACTGACATCTGTCACATATGATTTGTTCTCTTCCCTTTGAAAACATACCTATGTCTTGCACTATAAGCTCCCTTTGATCAAACAACTCATATCAGAGTTATTTTAAAAGGGAATTTGTTTCTCCTCCACAAGGAAAGACTGATTATTAATGCAAACAGCAGTGATATTTTTGTAATGCGTGGAAGCTGTTTGTGAGCAATTTCTGGCCTTGCTGAAGCTGATGGGTGGGTTAGCTTTCAGAATGAGTAGAAATGCCAAACTGTTTTATGAAGTTAGCTGTTTTAAACAGGAGAAGCCGATGTTCAAGGTTCACATCACCCGTAGAAGTGCGTGAGCTGAAACAGAGGGATAATCTCCTGGGCAAGTTTACTGTTGCTCGCCCCACTTAGCAAGGAATGCGCACCATATAAAATTGTGTTATATGGGACAGAGTCAATCTCCATTTGACTTTCTTCTCTGAAACAGTGAGAAGGTTTTTGATGGGACTGATTGAACATGCCTCTCTGGCACCTCTGCCTTTCTGTCCAAATCTCAGTTGCCATATATATTTTGCATCCCTGCATGTAGTGTCAAGGCTGTGACCTATCTGCTCTCCAGTCTGCTGAGCTACTCACTTTGTCCTTACTTTCACAAAAATGCATTGAAGAATCAAGACATGCACCATGCTGATAAAGCTCTTACTGAAATTTTAGTTCAGCTTGTTTCCAACACCTCACTTCCCATCCAGCCTTTGGCATCCATACAACATGGCAGCAATGAAGACTAATGAGCTATGAAGACATGCTATGAAGACTCCAAGAGTATAAATTCAGTGGGATGAGAGGAATAGGCCATGCATGAACTTCCAGCCTTTAATTCTATGTCAGTCCTTGATATAGCAGTGATGGGCCTGTCATTTTGGGTGGGACTGTCTAGGAGACTGGACAACCTTTCTGAGTGTACCAGCACGTAAGGGACAGTTCAGTTTGGCAATAATATGTGTGAGTGCATGGAATAGCAAGAACTGCCTCTCAGACAAAAATATTGTTTGGTGACACTGCCTCTGATGAGAATCATTTCTTAGCAAGCTTGCTTACTGCATTTTTTTAATTTAAAGATTAGATTAATATTAAGATAATGAAATATTAACTCTCCCTGGATCTGGAAACAAGTACAAAAGATTATTTAAAGGACAGTGCTTAATAAAATTTAATTACTGTAATTCTTAAAAAAAAAAAAAATAGGAGGAAGAGAATCTGTTGTATTTTTTTTTTTTGCCAACACACCAGTTGCTTAGCTGCAGCATGGTTTTAACAGGTCTCTCTCGGTGATGCCATCCAGCTGGCAAGCCATGAATAGTAAGATATCGGTCTTCAGGGTGCTACAGCTCTTTCTTAATATGTCTTCTTGCTGCCAGTACAAGGACAGAAAGCTAATTTTTTACTTCACTGCCTTAGACTGTAGCAGCTGCATTAAAAAAACCCATGGGTTTTCTAGAAGACTGAAGCTATGTGGGCTGAATGGTGAGGTATAGAGTCTACTGCAGTCCCTAATTCTGACTTTTACATACAGAGGCCTATAGAGACACCTTCCTCTGTGCAGAGAAAAGTCAGCACATATGACTTTAAGCTCAGCCTATTGTGAAAGAGTAAGAACATCAGCATTCTCAGGAGCTATGGCAAGTGTTTCCTACGTGTTCCCTTGAGATAAAAAGGACGAATGAAATACTCTGCTTCGCCAAGGCAAAATTATGGAGCTACCTCAGTAGCTATGGCAGTCCTCTACTACTTCAAGGTGGCATGTGCTTAAAGGTTGCCTGCTAGGTCACACATTTTATTGACAGTACACCCAGTAATCAGATAGTAGCTAAGACATGTATCCCTTTGAGACACAGAATGTATCTTGTCTGGTGAAGGGAAGGGATGCCATTCAGAGGGACCTCGACACACTTGTAAGGTGGGCTGATGCCAAACTTATGAAGTTTAACCATGCCAAGTGCAAGGTCCTACACCTGGGTCGGAGCAATCCCAGGCATGGCTACAGGTTGGGCAGAGAAGAGATTCAGAGCAGCCCTGCAGAGAAGGACTTGGGGGTGTTGGTCGATGAGAAAATGAACATGAGCCAGCTTCAGTGTGTGCTCGCAGCTCAGAAAGCCAACTGTATCCTGGTCTGCATCAAAAGGAGCGTGACCAGCAGGTCGAAGGAGGTGATCCTGCCCCTCTACTCTGCTCTCGTGAGACCTCACTTGGAGTATTGTGTGCAGTTCTAGTGTCCTCAACATATAAAGGACATGGAACTGTTGGAACAAGTCCAGAGGAGGGCCACGAGGATGATCAGGGGACTGGAGCACCTCCCGTATGGAGATAGGCTGAGAGAGTTGGGGCTGTTCGCCTGGAGAAGAGAAGGCTGCGTGAGGACCTCATAGCAGCCTTCCAGTATCTGAAGGGGGCCTACAAGGATGCTGGGGATGGACTCTTCATCAGGGACTGTAGTGACAGGACAAGGGGTAACAGGTTCAAACTTAAACAGGGGAATTTTAGATTGGATATAAGGAGGAAGTGTTTTACTGAGAGGGTGGTGAGGCACTGGAATGGGTTGTCCAGGGAGGCTGTGAATGCTTCATCCTTGGCGGTTGTTCAAGCAAGTTGGATGAGGCTGTGGGTGGCATGGTTTAGTGTGGGGTGTCCCTGCCCATGGCAGGGGGGTTGGAACTAGATGATCTGAAGGTCCTTTCCAACCCTAATTATTCTATGATTCTATGTTTATATTTTTTATTAATTATTGTACCATATTTTTTTAATTAATTAGGTAAAAGTTGTATATACATCTGGAAGCAGATGATTTAATTGCAGGCTGCAATCTGAGGAAACATTGCCCATCTTACAGATTAGAAGCCATAGTTATATCTGAGTTGATCAAATCTTTTTAATTCATTCTCCTTATCTGGTTTGTGCTTAGGCAAAAAATGCTCATTCTCTGTTGTTCAGCCTACTGCAGATGTGCAAGATAATTTCTTACTAATTTACTGATGTGGGAGTTGGTTTATTCTTCAGATTTCTTGTTTGTCTATAATTTTCTTTCATATATATTATGTGCTAATTTTTGTTCCCTTTCACTAAAATCACTTAGGCTGCTAAAGGGGCACAAAGTAAAAATGTAAAGCTGATGAATATGTGAATATTGTTGCTAGACATTACCCTTAATATTACTGTATCTGAAAGAAGAGAGATGAGATGAATAGGATACAGAGGTACTTTGAACTCATCAAACTACCGAGCAAGACTTCAGGGATCAAATAGTTGTAGCTTACAGCTGTTAATTTTTTGTTCCTTGGGGAAAGCTTTATGCACAAACAGAAAAATACTGTGGTCTTGGAGTATTGCAATTGCAGATCTGTTGACAGATCTTTTAAAAGCTTGAAGGTTATGTGTGTTAGCTTGCTCACCTGCAGTAAGTTCTAAACTCACAGAGTGAGTGAAGCTAACATAGTAAGTAATCAAAGCAGCCTTTTGTAGACATGAAACATTTTAATTCTCTGGAACAGTTAATTAAATAAGCCTTTCCTACCAGACATTTCATTTACTGTGTGACTGGGATCTAAGCACTGAGGAAGGAAGAATGGCTTTGTGAGCAACGTGATTTTCCTTTGGTCTACAGCTTTCCGCAGTGCTGCTGAGGGGTTACAATGACCCTGCAGTGTGAAAGTAGGAACAAACTTAGCTTCAATATCACAGTGGTTTTACACAAATTTAAGTGCTTTTGTTAGCTCATCTGTTGTGTGTTTCGTGGTGGTGGTGTCACTGTGTTCCTACACCATAATTTGCTTGAGCACTGCTACTTTATCTTAGAAGAAACTGTAAGGTACAGCGATCCGCTGCACCACCACTTCCATTTCCTCATTACAAAAATTGACCTTCTTGCTGTTGTTTGAAAGGGCTCAGACCACTGCCATTCAGACTTCAAGACTGGTGAGTGGTAATAATAGTATAGGAAGTAGGAGCAATAGTTAAAGCAGCCCAGCATTGTGCTCCCTTCCTGGAATCCATTTTGAATTTCACAGTACAGGCAGCGGGTGTTCTTTGCTACCTCCAGCATGCATTGTGTTTTGCTGTAATCCCCTACTTGTCATTAAATCATTTAAATGTATTAAGGCAACACACTGCAGGAACATTTTGCCATGTTTCTTTTGCTTTGTGGGTGATTTTTCTTGACCTGTTTCAACAACCCAGAAATAGTACAGCACTATTTAAAAAAAAAAAAAAAATATAAAAAGAAGCAATTATTGATGCTTGTTTAAAACAAATTGAGAAGATTGCAAACTGACCTACAAAATCTATTCCCGCCCACTTTATACAGCACACTGCAGGACACTCATGCACCCGGGCGCTCAAGTCTGTATCTGTTGGTGATGTGAATATGGATTCTGGTGCAAACTACCCAGCACCGCAGAAAGCCTGGAAATTCTTCTGGCTTCTGCCTTTTGTAAATATACTTGGCAGGCCTCAGATAGGACTGTAGTGTTCTCAGTGCATAAATGGACCTCACTGAGACTGCACTCTGACATTGCATGCTTTTCAGTAAAGCACTTCTTCAGGATTGAGGGGATGTGGACTATGTCCACTGCAGCATGGCAACATCAGATGTGGATAGTAAAGTATCACAGGTGCAGAGGCAACCCCTCATCTTGTGAAAGTAGGAATTTTGTCAGAGTTTGGGGAATAAAACTCAAAAATTTTTCACAGAATAACATTAAAATATTTTTTTAATAACTAGCCTCATTTTAATGGGAGTAGCTGATCCATATGATTTGGTTGAATTGCCAAAGAATGGGCACTGCTTTAAGATTTCCTTTTATTCCCTTCTTCCCTCCCTTCTTTCTATTTTTTAGTTTTTCCTTTTATTTTTTTTCTTCTTTTCTTTTCCGTTAACACCTGTACTGTGCTTCCACATGTCTCTAGGAAAGGAGTCATGGCTCAGGGAAATCTAGGATAGCTGTAACCCCTGTCACTAGGAGACATTTTTTTCAGACAACCTGAATATATGCCTGTTCATAGATAACAAATAGAAAAGTAAAAGAAGTTTGGATATTGTCGGTTGTGATAAGCTATTGGTTTTTTAAAAAGCTCATCTTTCTTACCTGAAAATTACTTAACATTCGCAGTGGTTCATAAAAAATCAGTTTTACTAACAGTATTTGCTTTGGCAAGCTTCTTTCTGAAACCTCTGATTAAATACTGTAGGATATTGTACTGTAAATACTCAACAAATTGTTCAATAAATTCAAGAGTTTGATTATTGTTTGTTAATTTGTGTTATATTTGGGTTTTGCTGGGCTTCATTATTACTGAATTATCATATCCTCCAATGTGTTTCTCAAAGTATCGTTTTGATAGTCTAGATCCCTTTTGCATATTCTTAAAGTCCTACAGGGACAAACACCATACTGGTACAGATAGATAGATTCAAATCAAGGCCCTGGATGTAGCAACTTTGGGATTTATATGACTTTAGGATCCAAATCTAGTTCAAATTTCAGGAAATGGTTGCTGTCTTGCAATAGGTTAGAACAAAAAAGCTGTCATTCAAAGTATGCATTAACTCTGCGATGGAAAGGCCCAGGCTCTGTCTATAGAGTCCAGGATTGAGCCTAGTCGTTAAAGTCTTACCTCTCTATTTTCTCAGGAGATAGCTGTTACTAACTGTAAACAATGTTAATAACACTGTTTAAACATAAGAACTGTAAATTTGATTTGGGAGAACATGAGTTCTCAGAAAATCACTTATGTTAAGCAAATATTTACTAAGAATTTTGGATTTGTAATGATTTCAAGCATGTGCTCTCATGCTTTCCTGAATGTGGATCTTGCTGCTGAGCAAATATGAAGTCTTTAAATATTGGAGACTTCTGTTCTTTTCAATAAATGCCCAGAAGTTGTTTAAAACAACCCTAAAACTGTAACAGGATGCCTCCTATCATAGTGAAAAGGTGCTTTTATTCAGAAAACTTTAAGGAATGTGTATTACTTTTTACCTATTTGAACTGTCATATGGCTTGCAGTGAGTCTATTATCTAGCACTAGTTACTAAACCCACATGTATTATCCCCTTGTTTCTGATCCCTTCCACATCCCCAGCTCCAGGGACATTCTCTCAGTCTACTCCTACCTCTTACCTTGTCTACCAAGACAGAGGTAATCTGACTACTGGCTTCGATCATGGGGGTGAAAATTTACTGGGTCTTGGGGTTTTTTTGTAAGAAGCATTGAGATAACTCTCTGTGGAGCAGACTTAAACATAGTACAGAGCTACCTGAACTAGCTGGCTGCTCTTGAGACTGGATTGGAATCCCTTATTTTGATTACTCAGAATAAAAAAGGGAAACTTAATTGCATTTCCTAGAAAGGAGGTGGTAAATGTGTCATGTAAGTAACTGGTGCAAGAGGAAAACCTCTTAAATATGGAATTATTTTAATGTAAATAATGCAGTTTTAGTATAATTTAAGATGAACTATTGAAATAATTGTGCTGCATCTTTGCTAAATGAAACTGGCTAAATAGGTAAAGGATATGATCACCTAAGGATGAACCTGATGTCATAGTTCTCTTTTTGTATTTTTTTTTTTTGGCCTTCTGGGATTATTCAGACAGTCTCCAGAATTTAAAGAAACGATTGATGAACCCAGAAGATGTCATACATTTCAGCTTTTAAGCTGAAACCTCTACCAGACACTGGCAGTTCCTGTTTGTAGTTTCGTTGATTGACAGCTTTAGATATGCAAACTCATAAGTCAATCCTCTAAAACATAAATGAAATATAGTAGAAGACTTGGGTACTTTGAACTTGCTTTCTCTTTAGAAGTTCATAGTTTGTAGCCCAATAATGTTCAAATTTTCTCCGGAAATATGAAAAGCAAAAGTTACTTTCTGAATCTGAAAGCTACCTTTTGTGAGAAATCATTTAACTTTGAAGGCTGAAGTTCAAAGAATTACTAGAGAAATCCAAGAGACAAATCTTTTTGGTGGAATTACTGTTACTCTGTTTAGAAATGTCATCCAGTCAAGGAGCAAACCTAATTTTTTGTGATTATTTTACTGACTTGTCACCTAAAAGAACCTGCAAGTGATGCAGCAGTCAAAAATGATTTGTGCACATTACTTGATGAATTCAGACTAATGAAGAATAAGTATCTGTTAATGTGTTGATCTGTTGTCAGTGGGCATTTACAGGCTTTATGGAGAACTATCACTTTTTCCATTGAAGGTTGCCTTTTTTAAAATACTCCTGACAGGAACAACACTGTCAGAATTTACAATCTGTCACCTGACAAGGTTGTTAGAATCAAAGGCCTTGTCTATGGCACCTGACATGAATGTAAGAATATTATCCATTGAGGACTGAACTTTGTTGAACTGATCTATCTGCATTATCTCTTATTTAATCCCAAAGTTGACATATCATCTACTGAAAAAGCAGCTAGCTTTTGCAAGTTGCTGAGTACATGTAGCATTTCACCGGATTTGTTGTTTTCACTGTGGACCAGAATATCAAGAAAGGAATGAAGAAAAAGTTACAAACAACGGCCACTCAATTAATCAACCCTGTGTGAAGTCATGTGTCTCATGCTTTTAATGTACCCACAATCTACTATAGCTAATGCTTGTCTGGAACAGAGGTTGTACATATCTCAATATTTCATGTTCAGTTGAAAGACTGTGGAAATCATCAGAAAACCACCCACGGGCTTTATTGGGAGGAATTGTTCCTCTTCTGTTAACTGGGAAGAAACCAGAAACCACTGGACCAAAATTAGTGGCTCATGAGCTATTCATAGGCAAGTGTGAACACACATGGAGATTTTTTTCTCATTATTACTTTTCTTTCTATTGCTCGTTTCATCTTCTCCCCTCCAGGATATCTACCTCTACCAAACAGGCGCATTTTAACTGAGAGTTTCCCCTTCTGCTACTTTTACAAAGAAAAGGAGTAACATTTGGAAACCCCAACAGAATTTATATCCACAAGTCAGGTCAACTTCTGACCTGATGCTAGAGAATATAATTCCACTGAAGTTACTGATGCTGAATGTACTTGCTCTCAACCCAAATTGGGCTCACTTTGATAGAGGCATCTTTTCTTCCCTGTGAAATTCACAGTTTTTCCCTTCTTATATAAGGTCCCCTTGTACAGTAGTTTACTTTGGAGAACTGAGTACACGGCAAATGCAGTCAGCGGCAAATGCAGTCAGCGGCAAATGCAGTCAGCAGCAAATGCAGTCAGCAGCAAATGCATTCACATTTCACTACAAAGAACATATGAACTCTTTGTACCTGACACTTTACACAATATGCTCTCTGGCTTTAAGAAAACATTATTTCATGTTCTTACTCTAATCAGCCTTGTCTGCCAGCTCAGAGAACAGAGAGGTTCATTGTTATATGCAGCTGTCATTTGTTCCATCTCCTTGCTCTTTCTGACTTCAATATCTTTGTGGTATTTAGTGAAAGTAATTTTCAGTTAGAAATCTTATGCCCTTTAGTAAGTGCAAGTATAGCACTTCATCAATGGCCAAAGAATTCCAAGCTATCTGGGATGTATCAGGACAGTTGATAAAACCTCACAGAGCAACCTATGATAGTACATCCCATCATAAATAAAAAAAAAGCAGAAAGGGCCTTTGTCAGTGTTTATCTGTAGCGCTTTTATTCTTTGCCCTTGATTTCCTCTTCAGAAAATTGATGCACCCTTAAATTGAAGCAGGAGGCTTGACAGGTGATGGTTAGTGTGATAACTGCTCGGATTTCATCAGCCAGTGTTTTTCTGGTGGTGCAATTGTAGGAACTTTCAGCTAGATTACCTGTCATCCACTACATCAGATAAAAGAGAGTTGAAAGATGCAGTTTTGCACTGTACCTTATAGGAAATGAAAAGTGTAGGTAACAGTAAAAAAAGTGTGAGGTAACAGCAGCTGAATAGAAGTACAATTATTTTCTAATCAGGCTATTTCATCAAGAATGTCACTGCTGAAATTGGCAATCATTGGGCAGAATCTATTGTTAAATTTGCATTGTTAAATTCGCATTGTTAAATTCATAGGGGGAAAAATCCTAAAAGAAATAGTTAGTCTCACTGTAGGTAGTAGCTCAAGCAGTGCTTTTGACTATCCATTTACTTCTTCTTTATGTTGAAAGCAAAGTACAATCTGCAGTTAGACACAGAAAAACATTCTTTTTTTCAATATATTTCAATATTCTGATTTCATTCTACTTATTCTGTTAGTTTTTTTTCCCAAACTTCAGACAGCTCAGTTACTTTGTAAAAAGTTTTACTTATTTTTTGGTCATGCAGACAACTTTATAAATCTAACAACCAGTGCATTTTATCAGTATCAAATATTAAATGTATATAGCTTTACCAACACTTCCGTGCTGTGAACAAAATCGGACTATTTTTTGAACATATTAAACTGGTAAATGTACAAAGATTACCTGAGTTTGATTTGCACTTTATAAATCTTATACTTTTAAGTTTCTATACTGACTTTATTTTGTTCTTTAGAAATTACTTTCAAGGGCTGGATTTCCTAAATATAGAGAAATTTAAACATGGTTTGTGTTATCTATGCTTTGATTTATCTTGATTATCTTCCCTGATGTATTATTCTAGGTGGCTGAGATCTATTGTGAGTTTTCTTTAAAATGATGACATAAGCAAACTCTAAAAAATAATAAAATAAAACCATAACCACCAGTTTGTTAAATAGCACTTATTCTCATTACTGTAGTTGAAGGTCTGTCAGTAATTCTATTATAAATGCTTATTTTCCTAAGGCTTATGCAGTTTAGCTATGAAAATTCTCTCAGGGTGAGACTTGGCAGCTAAAGGTTCAGCATGTGACTGCAGTTATTTGTTGCTATTGTTTCACTGAGTATTCTGAATTTGTTAAGAGATTTGTTGTCAAAGTTACGAGTAAAAAACAATTTTGGAAAGTGCAGAAGATGATTAAATCTACAGTCTCATCAGATTTTGGTTTTTGACTATGTTAATAATAACTCCATGCCCTACAATGACTCTGAGAGATATGCATTTTTATTTTGTTTTTGTAGATGGGTAACCAAGGACACTGAGAGATCAAATGAATTGGCAAAAAGGATCAGTGGGAGGAAGTAGAGTTTTCCCCCAGGTTTTGCCTGTGTCTCCATTTTTAACCTCCAAATGGTATCTGTAAAGGAATGTTGACCCAACACACTGTTGCTCATGCTGCAAACTATTAATAATGTTATTCATAAAAAAAATACAGGATTTTTTGTGTATTCAGACTTGAAATCTATACATTTTCATTTTTGGCATTATGAAAGAAGTGCCACAGCTTCTTTTTATGTAATGATGAAGGAACTTACCAGGAAATGCAGTTAGTTCTGTCTGTTGCAGAAAAGATTAAGAGGTCAGCTGGTCACAGCTCTAGATTTCTATATGAAGAAAAGAATTTTAGCAATGGGGTGTTACAAATAAATTTATAACAACTTGTTATAAAGAGGTTTCATGATATCTGTCATTCAGTTGTGGTGGCTGGCAGGCCACTGTCCCACACTGCCCACCTTGTCCCTTGACCAGAAGGTGCTCATCCTGCAGCAGAAGCAAGAGACCAAAGACTGTATCTACTCCTCACAGCCCACAGTCTATAGCAAACTGATGTAGCAGCACTTCATACCACTAAGCTCTGAATGGTGTTGGCTTCTCTGTCCACCTGTGCTCCCAAGGCAATGGCCCCTGGCAGAGTAATGGGGCAGCCAGTCTGGGAAGGTAAACTCCAGCAGCAGGGAAGGAGGGATTGCTGCAGGCACCTACCTCTGGCACAGACAACACCGCAGGTGGTAGGTAACCTGCTCAGCCACCATGCAGTATGTGACAGGAGACATAAATGAAAGCCCATCAGTGAATTTGGATTGTATGAAATATGTCTGTGTTTAACAAAAGTAATTAGCAGATTGTTTTTTCCATCAGGCCTTGTGGTGAGCTCTGTGATGCTGAAAGATCAAAAATTGATTTATCTTTTCCATAGAAAGAAAATAAATAACTGTATTTAAAAATACAACTGAAGTAGGCTATAAATTTACCCAATATGGAGAGTGTGGGGAAAACACAGAAGATGTTCTTATGAATTTCTTCTGGTTTTTATTCCATAAGACAGTTGGGTCCATGTTGTCCTCACCAATATATAAGGAAGGAGGGATCTTTCTTTTTCCACATACATACTCAATAATTCTTAGACCTGATGTAGTCATGATCTAGCACATCAGGTATAACAAACTAGAGAGGGAACCATGTTTTCCCCCCATACTTCTAAAGCTGAGATTAACTTTCTGTTCTTTAGGGAAAATAACAAGGTTTTGGTGGGTTTCTTTGTGTGTTACCTGTGTGTCAGATTGGTATGTTCTGATTTTTGGCTCAGTATGAAAATGGAATAACAATAAGAACAGTTGCCTAATATTTTTTTTTGCTTAAATCTCTTTTTGTCTGCCTGGAAATATAAAGAGACAATAAAAAGTGGATATAAATCATGTACAGGGATAAGATACGTATATATGAAAATGCACATATAATTATTATTAGCAGTTGCACTTGTAGCACTGTGAAGTGATCTAGAAGCTGGGTAAACCAGGCTCTGGATACTTGCTTTTCCACCAGTAAAATGAGGAAATGAACGGGAAATCTTGTGTTGCTTCTAGCACCACCTGAATGGCTTGATACTCTGTGATATGTGTAGCTTTCCAGAGGAGTTTAAATGCTAGAGCTGAGATTAATGTCATTAATGAGGAGGCTACTTAGCTGACACAGGAGCTAAGCAGGTTTTGGGGAGGCTTGCAGTCTTTTTTTAGGAGAGGTAGAAAATCCAAATCAAATAAGTAAAAAACAAGAAACCCATTTAAGAAGATAGTAGCGATTCATGAGCTACTACTGCTCACTGCATCTGCTGTTAAATAGACCAAGTGAAACCATCCAAGCAGACTGCAGCTTCCAGATTTTTAAAGATCTGGGCAATTCATTTTGCCTTTTCACACCTCCTCCTCCCCCCCCTAAATTTACCCACTGGAAATGACTGTTCATTTATTCCATGTTGCAGTAGTATATTACTATTACTATTATTACTATTACTGAATTATTAGTGCTAGGGAAGTGCTACAAAGACACAGTACAGCTGTAGTAACATGTCCCAGTTCTGTCAAGCTGCTTATTCAGATGCCTGTGTGCAGCATAACACCAAAAAGGTAAATAAAAGGCAGCGAAAGAAGAACAACTAGAGGTGGATATGTCTGATTTCATGGAGAGGGACACGGACTAAGTGTTTGACTCACACTGTATTACTCAGATCACATCCAGTTACTGTATCTTTTTATTGATAAAGTCCCTGCTGATTAAGCAACGTGTATGATAAACAATTGGTTAAAATTACTTCAGCCTTTTTTTCTTTTCTTTAGCCAGCTTTTTAAATGAGATACATGATATAAAAAGAGAGATTTACTAATATTCGTGATAGGTCTTGCAAGATAATAGGAATCTTTCATGAACAGAAGTAACTAGGAAAAGGATGAAACACTACCAATATGATGAGTAGCTTGAATGAATACTGATAAAGCACTACTGCACTGAATAGCAGCATAGCACAGCTTTTGCTGAAAGAACAGACTGGAATGCCTCCTGGTTTACATCATTACAGTGCAGCAGTATGTACTTATACATGCCATTAATTTATATAGTCTTTTGGTCCCAAAAAAGCCAAATGTTAGAATAAGCCATCTACTCACCCTGTCTGTAAATCGAAAAGTGGCTGAAATGATTACACTTGATCTGCAGCCATATTCTACTGGAAGGTCTATTGGTTTGCTAAGGCTCTCAGAGCACATTAATCAGAGTTCTCTCCCACGCCAGATATGCTTAGCTGCCATTTCTGTGCCTCGTATTTTCACCAGTTTGATCTTACAATAAGGTGTCATTAGGCAGAGAGTACAGTAGATGTATTTTAGCACTGATACACAGAAAAAAACATCAAACTGCAAACTCATTGTCCACAATACTGGGGGCAGATCATGGATTTGGGGGAATAGCATAGTATTTGCATCATTATTTGAAGCATTACTATCTAAAAACATGAAGTCCATTATTTATATATATTTCCTATTCTGAAAATATTTATATCTAATGATTTTATCAGTTTTTCTCAGAATATTCACTAGACAATGTTTTTGTGTACTTGGCTAAAATGTAGGGTTTGCAATGCCCAGTGGAAAGAAAACCAAATACACTCAGTCACTATTTGAAGCACGTGTGTTATTTCAGGGATTTGGTAAGTAACAAAGAAGTTTTGAAAAGAAAATATGGGACATACCATTAAGTTTTAGTTTTGAAAACTGGTTGTCAGTTGTTGGATTCTTATGCACATCTTACTTGATCTTTTCTTTCTCTCGTAACACTAACATGATTTTTTCAGTCGTATATTGATTGCTCTCCTCTGCATGCTGTATGTAAAAACTCGCTCCGGTATACCAACTTCCACAGATAGCCTACAAGATCAGAGCTAAAGACTGAGACATCTGAAAAGAGATTATAATCAGATACTGTTATTTGAATAAATGCTGGTGAATTTCAGGAACTCTGTACAGATTCTATGAAGAAAGGGCAGAGTATAGAGCCCCTGTAGAAGCTTATGTTAACTGTATACATGAATTTGTGCCTAAAGTATAATCTTAGCTAAAGAACCTGTGCAGGCATTGAGCAGGTTTTGTATATGAGCTTCCACATGCGTCCATTGCCATATTAAACTCTTAGACATCCTTTGCAGAAAACTTTTTATACAATTCCTAAACTAGGGATTGACAAAATAGGTTCTAACTGGCTCCAATATTTAACAAAGCTGCACGTAAAGAAAGTCCTGAAGCAGCATGAATCCTGTATGTGCCACTTATATGAGGCTGGTAAAGGAAAAACGGCTGCTCGCTCCATACAGACACACCAATGTGGTTAGGAAAGCAGTATAGCACGTTAGTATGGCCCTGCCACATATTTCTACCCAGAGGAGCAAACAGTTTCTCTTTTCCAGACCTCCCAGAGAGTCCCTGTTCGTACATACTCCTTGGTGCTTCTGGTACAGGCTGTGGGGCCAGCTTGGGCACTTCTGTACCAGAGCAGTAGACAACCTAAATGTAAGATGAGAAACAACAGATGGTTGCAAACAGATGGAGAAACCTAAGTAACAATTAGATGCTATTGGTCAGTATGATGACAGTTTTCACAACACAGCTACATGTTCTAGGGTTTTGTTCAATCTGCAGAGAAGAGATTCAGAGCAGCCCTGCAGAGAAGGACTTGGGGGTGTTGGTCGATGAGAAAATGAACATGAGCCGGCAGTGTGAGCTCGCAGCCCAGAAAGCCAACTGCATCCTGGACTGCATCAAGAGGAGCGTGACCAGCAGGTCGAAGGAGGTGATCCTGCCCCTCTACTCTGCTCTTGTGAGACCTCACTTGGAGTATTGTGTGCAGTTCTGGTGTCCTCAGCATAAAAAGGACATGGAACTGTTGGAACAAGTCCAGAGGAGGGCCACGAGGATGATCAGGGGACTGGAGCACCTCCCGTATGGAGACAGGCTGAGAAAGTTGGGGCTGTTCAGCCTGGAGAAGAGAAGGCTGCGTGGAGACCTCCTAGCAGCCTTCCAGTATCTGAAGGGGGCCTACAAGGATGCTGGGGAGGGACTATCCATCAGGGACTGTAGTGACAGGACAAGGGGTAACAGGTTCAAACTTAAACAGGGGAAGTTTAGGTTAGATAAAAGGAAGAAGTTCTTTACTCTGAGGGTGGTGAGGCACTGGAATGGGCTGTCCAGGGAGGTTGTGAATGCTTCATCCTTGGCGGTGTTCAAGGCCAGGTTGGATGAGGCCTTGGGTGGCATGGTTTAGTGTGAGGTGTCCCTGCCCATGGCAGGTGGGTTGGAACTAGATGATCTTAAGGTCTTTTCCAACCCTAACTATTCTGTGATTCTATGATTCTATAAATGCGGTTCAAATTTTCGCTTGCAAAAACCAGGAGCAAAATAGGCTGCTGCTGAGAAGTGAATCAGATGTTACTGACCACAGAATTGTTACCTTCACCTATTTCTATCATCCAAAACACAGTAGGGTAGCACAGGGTTTATTTCTGTGTCTTTGCTGTTCATGAACTTCAGATATTTGTAGACTGCTATCTTGTTGGTACCTTAGTCATCTCTTAAGGGAAATGAATATACATATACTTTTCCCTGAAAAATGGTCTTCGTATTCAGATACTGTTGTTGCTCTTCCATAGTTCACACCTCACCATCTCATGAATGTTTTCCTGCTAACACAGTGCCCATAACAGTATGAAACTCTGGCTGGTTGTCAACCTGTAAATTCTTGTGGGTTTTTTTTTGTTTTTTTTTTTTTTTTTTTTTTTTAAAGTGCTCAGATGCTTCTAGTGCATAAAAGCAAGAATAAGAGCCTCCTCCCTCGATTGCCTGCAGTTAGAGAAGAGAATCCATTATGTTCATATTATTGTTGTGGAAAAGGCTAAGCATTTCTTGAAATGGATGTTACTGTTCATGGTCAGGTATAGGATACTGCAATAGATGGCTGGCAGTCCAGGGCCAGCATGGTCATTCCTCTCTATGTTCATCAGCTCTGTAGAAAAGGCTGACTCCCTGTTCTCTGAAGCTGATGCATGGGCAGCACAAAATAAGCTTGTCTTTTTTTTTTTTAACTCTGCCATTTTGCGTTGCCAATTAATGTCTGACTCTGTCAATGAATATTCATGCTTTGGATTGTTTTTCAACAAATATGTTGGGAATTGTGTCTTTCCAGTCCAAACCTCATTTTGTTACAGTGTTTTTGCCTATGCTTTTAATCTCTCAGGATGCCTTTGTATTATTTGTCTTTGTTCTTACTGATACTTCCTGCTCCTCCTAAATTACTATTGTTAACTCATTATGATAGTGAATTCATTAAGATCATTACTTCTTTCAAAGTATTGCTGAAGATGTTAAGCAAGACAAAACTATTCTCTTTCCTTGAGTAAACCTCCCAGAACACCTTTCATCAGTGCAATATGCTGCCTTTTCCTTGTAGTCGCTTTCCAACCCACCAAATCCTCTTCTCTAGGATTATATGAATCCATTTTTAAACTCTAATGTTGTGAGATGCAGCTTCAAGGGTATAATGAAATCCATGTAGGTTGGCTGCAGTCTTTGTGTCCCACTGCCAATAGCTCCATCCAACAAACACGTATTAGCTTGAAGTTGAAGGGATTCCTCAAGTGAATAAAGTTAAACATTCTTTTCTTTTCTTTTTTTTTTTTTTTCAAAGGAGATCTAATTAGTCTAGGAAAAGTATTCGTGGACTCCGAGCTCTTAGCAACTTTCCTTATAAATTCACCTTTGCTAATTTTTTCCCCTCCGTTTTCTTTTTTAAAAGAGAACTTGGTATTTTTTGGCCAAATTCCTTAAAGCAAATTCTGAATCCCCAAAATGCTGCCAGCTTTCCTAAAGCAATGATTACAAGAATGACATAATTTAAATTTAGGACTCGAGGATCCAGGAAAGGACAGTCCTTTGCCTCAGCCTTCTCTCAAAAGAACCAGACCCTCCCCGCTTGTTGCTCACTTGTACTCCAACTCTCTGTTCTGCATTGCTTATTAAAAGTTAGATTGCAAACATAGCACATGTTCATGAGAACTGGGTGCTGACTTTGTCTCTCATGGGGTGTTAAATGGCAACAGTACTGGGTTTTACAGATTTATATCCATGGGCGTCTTTTCCAGGCTTGATACTTCAGTACCTTGTTACCTTCGAACCCAGACTGACCTCGTTGGAGACTGTGTTACTGTAGTGTTTATATGACATTATCACAAGGAAAGTGTATTCTTTCCAGTTCTATGTACTCTGTCTCATTATGTAAATCATTATGATTTACAAGTTATGCAATGATTACCCAAACTTTTCTAGCAGTCTGTAAAATGTTAGATCACTTGATTTTTCTTATGGTTAAAAAATTAACAAAACCTGTAAAGACCAGAACCATAGCAAGAAATTGTGTTAGTTGGATTATGATATTGTATCTTAATTCCAATCACAAAATGTAAGAACCTTAGCTTTCTGTAAACTGACTTAGATCCAACTATTCATCTCTGGACCTGGTCTATGACATGGTTT
This sequence comes from Psittacula echo, assembly GCF_963264785.1. NCBI lineage: Eukaryota > Metazoa > Chordata > Aves > Psittaciformes > Psittacidae > Psittacula > Psittacula echo. The sequence continues at coordinate 27,175,926 of NC_137737.1, read as the reverse complement.
GGTGTGACATGGGTGACATGGTTTAGTGTGAGGTGTCCCTGTCCATGACAGGGAGGTTGGAACTAGATGATCTTAAGGTCCCTTCCAACCCTAACTATTCTATGATTCTATATCTCACATTATTTCTTAGGTCTCCTAAGTAATGGTCTATATGAATCTACATAACCTCTGGATACATTTAATCTGAATTTTCTATCAAGTGAACTATCTTTTATGAAAAGAGACCATTAAGATAATTTTAGCACAGTATATGCTTATGCTTTTCCTGCAAATAAAATGTATTTTCACTATAGCTCTGAGAAGGTAAGGTATTTCAGCTTTACTCCATAGTCAGAAGGTAGATCTGCATGTTTTATTATTGATATAACTTGAGAGATACATGTTAAGCCTTTTGTTTAAAGTACATTTAGAATTAAACAGGCCATATTCAAAGTAAATTATCTAGATAGATTTGGGAAAGAGAAAGGAGTCTGCTCATTTTAACATACCTTCAGAAATATTTTACTTCTTGATGATGACAGCAGCTCTTACTGACAACTATTAATACATTATAAACACCCCATCAGAGTTATATAAAAACATGTCAGTTTTAAAGAGAACATCTTTGACAGCAAATTTTCTGATTGTGAAACAGCTGTGCCTCCAGTACAATGCATTAAGTAGTTTATTCCTTTTAGATAGTTAAATTGTGCATGAAATGTTGCTGGCGCAAGGGCTCCAAATCTGGCCTGATTAGCGAACATCTGTTACATTGGAAAAATTCATGTCTACCCTAATTAGCTGTCAGGCTGATGTACATCAGCCCTGATGGTGAGGGATCCTGTGCTGTTCAAGTCAAACAGGTTTCTCTCCTATCCCGTCACCTGCCCTTTCAAATCTCTTCCTCTGGTGTGTTGCTGTAATTAGAGATTGTTGGAAATACAATAGAGCAGGTTATGGTCAGTTATAGTCCCATCTGTGCAATTTTTTTATTCTCACATAATTTGCAGACTGACATAAAGCAGTTCTAGCAGTCAGGCTAAGAGATCTACATGTTTTTCTAATCCTAATCCATTCATTAATCTGAAGACTTTTCATTCTTCTAAAGCCAACACTTTGTGGTGATTGAAAGAAAATCAATAATGGTCTGACCAATTTGGTATTTTGTTTAGTTTTTGATTTAATAAGGGTATTTCTAGGTTGAGCGTGAAATGTGTCAAGGAATTAAAGAAATCTCATGAAAACAGTGTTCCCTGCTATTGACAACAGTGTTTTTACAGTCCAGACAAACAATTTATTGAAGCAAGTATGGAAAAAATGCACCTCATTTAGCATCTATGTAGAGTTGTTTCGTAGAATTTTTTAGGTTGGAAAAGACCTCCAATATCATAGAGTCAACCGCTGATATTATTATATTAACATATATTTAGGCATGCATATGTTTAAATTTCCATACTAGATGGTTATCCTTTAGGTTGGTGTTCCAACTATTTTGAATATGTTTGGAGGGGTTTGTTTATATTTTTTTTAAATGATATTTTATTTTGTATTATTAGAGAGAGCTTATTGCTAGTAATGATAGAAATATTATTTATTAAGGATCTATTAAGTTTCTTTATTTTATACTGCAGTCCTATAATAGAGGTGACAGCTAAATACAATAATCCAGTTACTCAGACTGAGTAAATTATTGTGAGTCTGTTACAGCAGGTACACAGGTTTAACACTGACTAAGAATCTAGTTCTATTACATGAAAATAAATCATGTTTTGGTTACTAGCTTTTCCCTATCTCCCAACAATAAAGACTAAAGCCAAACTGAGAAACTCATATTTCTTAAATTAATTTCTTTTTCAGCTCACACTTGCCAAAACATAGTTCAGTCCTCAGTCAAAAGTCATAGTTTTCTTGGTCCTAAAATAGTTTTACACATGTACAAACAAAGTGTAAAAATATATAATAGATTGATTAGTGACACAGTAATTCATCCTCATTCATATAATTTCAGATTAGGATGTAGTCATTTAATTTCAGTTGTAACTTTGTGGGCTGTTAGCTGTCTAGAAATTGGTTCTGTGAGATTCTTTTAAAATATGTTTAAAAGAATTCTTTTTCCACATTCAGGCATCTTCTCCATTATGTAGCCCTATGCAAGGAACTGAAAGGTGAATATTTGAAGTTGCATAATTTCTGACCAGGCATCCTCATGAGACAGAATTGTTTCACCTCCTTTCCCTTCTGTATCCTCTGGAAAAAACAGCAGTATCTCTGCAGCCTTCCACCAAAAGAATTAATGTGGAGACCTCCAGCTTGATTCCTGCATTCACTGGTAGTACAGACCCTCTCTTCTCTCTCTTGATTTGTCTCAGAGCCCCAGAAAAGACAGAATAGGGTACAGCTGATTATGAGAGGAGGGCTGGAAGAGAGACCCTGTTGTAAGAATAGCTTTCCCTCTGGATACCAGGCAACTCCTTTTTACTCTGGTCTGTGACTAGTAAGCATAAACTGGGTGAGAATTTCTGGAGCACTTGTGACATCAGAGATGCTCACTCTTTATATCACAGAACCATCTTTGCTTGCTTTCAGGCTTCCTGATATTCTCAGTTTACACAAGAAGACTGAATTTACACATCTTGTTGAGAAAATGGCTTCTCCTGGAAAGCAGTAGTCAGTCTGATTTTTAAAAACTGTTATCAGCAAATTAATAACATAAATTCTGTCATTTTTAATTCTTCATCCAGCTTGCGATAACTACCAGAGTGGCTAGTATGAACTCCATACTCACTCTTCAGCTTGTGTCGGTTTAAAATGGATTCAAGATATTTATTTCACTTGTTGTTTCAAATATTGCTGCAATGGAATCTCACTAAACTTAAATTATTACTGAGCATTGACCTTCACATTAAATGGTGTCTATAGCAGTGATTATGATAAGAAGCTTCAAAGCATAACTGAGATGCAGTTAAAGTTGGTTGTGTTTCAACATCTGAATTTACAGCTAAAGAAGGAGCAATTGCTTTGCAGAAGTTACAGTGAAAAATTCTTCTTCCAGCCAGCTGTGGATGGTATACATATACATGTTTGTGATGGTTGGTATTGCTGTCCTGCTGAAGCATTAGAAGAGAACACACTATAATTAAAAAGGAATGGTCCAACTGATAAGTGTAGTGTACATCATAAGGGAAGGCAAGTAAATGTGGTAATAATGTTCATGTGAACTGGTACCAACCAGACAGGGATGGTGAAGTAGCAGGTGAAAGAGTAATCAAGGTGCAATTTATGTTCAGATATTAGCTGCAGTTAGGGTCTGCCTCCCAGTAGTATTTCCTTTACTGAAAGTGGCACTTTGTTGCCCATAGTGTTATGGATTTGACAATGACGCATGTTGAACTTTCACAAAGTTTTTGAAGTTAGGATGCTGAGACATGTAAAGGATGAGGACCAATGAAAAAGAAAGTGCTGAGATTTATTGTCATATGTCAAATTAGTGCTGTATTACATGGATAGGAGAAAGGCAATAAAGCAGGATATTGTAAAAGGCAAACAAATAGGACAAGAAAAGACTGGGAGCAAAAATAAATGGAGAGGAACCTTGCTTCAAAATAGAAGTAGATTGGAATTAAAGCTGCCTTAGGACTGCAATTGTATATGTAGCCTTGGTGAGGGCTGGGCACTAAGGGAAGCCAGTAAAAGGAAGATTCAGCTGAAAGGTTTTTGGAGTAGCAGCAAAACCTTCTGAGTAGTTTAAATATGTACTTTTTCTGTTATCCTTATCTGTAACTTGTTGTTCTATATGAATCAATAGAGTTGCATGCAATGTTAATTGCAATAATAATTTGTTTTGTTTTAGTCAAAATATTAGTCAAGTTGTAGTAAAAAATCTAGCAGATGTCTGGTGGGACATTTCAAACGTATCAAAGGAAAAGTAGGTATCTCTCTTGTTTCTTATCTGATGTTTGCAGTTGTGTCATATTTAACCAAGCAGCTAATGCTATTCAAGCCTGAATATAGTCTTCTTCCTTTTGATAAAGATAACAAAAGATTGTTAAGCATTTTTCACTTTGTGTTATAGCACTGAAGAGTTGGTGTTTTCTTTCTTCTCAGTTCTCTAGTGCTGCCACTCCTGAACAACTGACTGATGCTGTTGAAAGCCAGCCATTTAAATGAAAATAAGCTATGTAGCAATTACAGATCTACTGCAGCTCAGTGTGCAGCATTATAATGGTCCTGTCAAGTGACCAGTAGTTCACTGGATCAGCCATTTCTGACTGCATGCTTGATGTAAAAAAGATGACTCCAGAAGCTAACAACACTTGGCTTCTAGAACCTCAGAGTACATTTATAGAGCTGTGAAAAAAATAATGACAGAAGTGTTCTGATTCTCTGAATCTAACTGGATTTCAGAACGACAAAGTTCTAGATGCCTGAACTTCCATTGGCCTGAACATATCTTGAGTCAGACCATAAACGGTGACAATTTTTCTCTTAATAAAGCTTTGGGATCAAGCATCTGATGAAGGAGGTGGGTTATTTCAGAATGTGATATCAGAGGAAAAGTTGTTACTCTCCTGTGTGATGTCAGAGAAAGGCATTACTGCTTTATTTGTCACTGCAGATCACTAAAAAAGAATAAATCATTAAATGTACACCATACATCAATTCTCCCTCACAATCTGACAAATTTATATCTGTCTTTAACATGGGAGCCATTACATGAGATATCAATTACTTCAAAAGTCATCTTTCACATTTGCCAAGCTTATACTGATAGAGATACGTGAAGTTATCCTGCATTCTGCACCAATACCTGAGGGAGTACCTACAGTTACCTTTTGAGGCCCCCTCCCCTAGACTGTAAACCAAGCCCTAATCACAAATGCATCACCTCATGCAGCTAACACATTTTGGTATAAATCTCAGGTATAATTTACATTGAAAAAGAGTGGATCAATATTCGAGTTTTATCAGTTTGGTTCCAATTCCCCAACATCAAAACACGTAAAGAACATACTGAAGTGCAAAACAGATTTGTTGGAAGAAGAGTTGAAAAAAATTAAATATAAGTTTTGGGTTGACATAATCCAGGTTAAAGCTAAAAAACCCCCAAAACTTACTTTTGTAAAATAAGGGGCTATTTTATCACTCAGAGAATGTCACATCAATTGTAAAGCCATCAGCCTCAAGGCTTGCTGGTGATTGCTTCGTATTTACTGTTAGTCCAGCAATGGAGATGGTACTTTTACAGTCTTTGGACAGACTAGTGAGTGTGACATTTAAAGTGTTGATTTTTGCAGCACTTATGTTAATTGTTGTAATTTTCCTGATGAACCACCATTCTGGTTCCCTGATGCAGCCAAGATAGTTTTACATTTTCTATGCAGGCCTCTTTGCCATTTGGTCTGTGTAGTGTCAGCTTCGAGTGCTACTGAAAGCAGACAAAATTGCAAGCAAATTGCATCAGATTGCCAACATTGTGAAAAGGTAAATTGCTTGCAAATCTATTTAAACCACTGCCCTATTTTCATCAGCTTCAGTACTTGGTATTCATGATTGCTTAATTGGCGACCTTTCCTATTGTGTAGTGCTTTATGGTGTAATGGAAAGCGATCTTTACCAAACCAATTACCCTTTTTTTTCTCAGCACTACATTATTGCTGTGATTGCAACTGCCAGTCCTTTGTAAATGAACTTTCTGATTTCAATGATGTTTTTAAAATGTAAGATAGAAAAAAGTGGCATTCATATTGTGTGATGTTCTATTTTGAAGCCTCTTTGTAGTCACCATTGTCTGGGAAAATGGACTGAAGGGTTACACAGTACCTACAAATATCCATGTAACTATTATTAATATTATCATAATGTCTCCCTTTGTACAGCAGCTCAATTAGGAAAGGATAGGAGAAATATTTTGTCACCCTGTCAAGTTCACAGGAAGTGGTTTTGATGCCTCTTTTCTGACACATACATTATCTTCTCTAATAATACAAGATCCTTTTTTGAGACATGGAAAAAAATATACAAAATCTTAGTTGTTATGATAATTCAAATCACTATGCATTTACAAAATGTGTTTTTAGAAAATCTTAGCTTATCCAGACATTTAGGCATAAAATATTTTGAAATACTGTGGGCAATATAAATAAAGGTAAATATAAACCTTTCCTTGTGCTAGAACAGGGATGCCAGCTATTTGTCTTGTAAATACAGACATAGTGAAAGAAAAATATAATTCTCAAACTGTATATTATCTACTTTGGTTTCAGCAATAATAGGATGCAAAGCTTTGAATGTGTTTCTATGCAGAAAATAAAATTGAATTCTATAAAAATGACCATTCTCATTTATTTTTTTGTAATGCAGGATACAGGAAAATACAGGATTCAAAGAGGTTATTTTGTGTATTTATTTATGTGATTTAGGAAATTATATCATTACTCATAAGTGGCAACACAGAAAGGGCTGTACAAGTAATCTAGTCATTCCCTAATATGGTACTGTAAGTGCAAATGGATGCATCATTCTACCCCCTACAGTTAAGAATTCTGTTGTAATGACAAAAAATTGAAAGGATTTATTTTAGTCTTTGTCTTCTCTTTTCTTTTACCAATTAAAGCCCCAGATATTCTGACCAAGCTTCCTGATGATTTTCGTACTTTTGATGCAATGTAATGCTTTATTTACAGCTGTATTCTTAAGTAAAGCAGTGCTTCCACAATTGTATTTTCATTTTTTTTATTTGTGTAAGACAAATATAATGGAAATCTACTGTATGGCAGTGTGATTCTGTTTCAAAACAGTGCAAAATCCTTTTTTTCTCTATTTTAGAAAATGGCAGAAATCTTCAAATCTATCTTTCCTTCATAAATTTGTCTATTGAGGAACTTACACATTTGAGTTCCTGTTCTGTGCCTATAGCATAGAAGCCTGCATAAGGTACTAGGGATCTCTATGTGTAAGTCATTCTATGTACAATCACCCACGTGTGCACATACACACACAGAGCGTCTCTTACCTCTAAGTAGCTCATGGTTTTCCAGGTGCAGAGGGAGAGGAAGTTCTTCATATCTCAGCCTTCACATCTCAGTGAAAGAACACAGCAATGAAAATTATTCCAACGTAAAATTAACTTTTTTTTTATTCAAAAATTTTTAGGTGGGAGAAGTGATTGAGAGGGAGAAATCCAAGAATAAAAAAATTTGGAACTTCTTCTCATATTTATGTTTTTACATATATATTGTCAAGTATAGCTTGTTACTCTTCAACTTACTCCATGAGTGTTGTACAGGCACCCAAATGAAGGTGTCACCTCAGAATGGTGTTCTGTTCTTCAAAACACAACATGACAATGCAGCAGCAGTGCATAAGGAGGATGTTCAAACCTGGTATTACTAATGCACAGAATCGAATCACTAGCTGAAGAAAGCAGACACTGATGGAGCCAAAAGGTAAGGAGGGAGTTTTACCTTGATGCAGTGAGAATAGTGCAGCTGCAAAGAGAGGCCGTGGCTTTGTGATGGGGCAATACAGGTTCAATAAAGCACCAAAATAATAGAAATGGTGGCAAGATTTGGACAGGCTGATTTAGTGGGATAAAGGACAGACAGCAATACAAGAATCTTGTGCTGTCAAAGTGAGCTGAAGGGTCTTGTGAGTTACAATGTGTATATAGGGAATGTCAGAAAATTCAACGAATTTGCTATAGTAAATTGACATTGATGGTGAAACCCTGTCTGTGCATGTGAAGAAGTTTCATGGCATGAAATAGATTCTGTCTCCATACTGTAAAGTGGAAAATTCCAGATTGTGTAAAATAGATAAACAGAAACAAGGAACTGCTATGTAAATCTTGTCCACAGTTCGCTGTTAGTTTTTTGTTGAATATTGGTTTTTAAGACTTAGTTGTTGCAGTTTTCAGGATTGACTCTTTGTTTCAGCGCTATAAATGGAATAATGTTTGCATAGTCACAGCAAGTAAGTATTGCGATCCATGACTACACTGTTGTCCTGAATACACCTTTAAATGAATACATTTATTGGTGAGCTACCAGACTTCTGCCTCGCTGCACTGATATGTTTGCTTATATTGTTGTTAAGTTTAAAAATCCCACACAGATATTGTGAAATAATTGTAAAATTAGGGGACAAATTTTTGCCCCAGCTTGAGAGCTGCAAGGATCCACAAGGCCTGCAAATCTATTTTTTTCTATCTTATTTTACAAAAAGTAAGAGCAAATCAATACATTCAGAGGAACATATATTGACATCTTTTTAGCAATTTTATGGCGGAATGTCATTGAGCATTGTTGAGTTTATAAACAAAGGCCTAATGAGATCCATCTATTTTTAAAGTACCTGTCTATGTGTGTTTATCTATATAAAATGTATGTTCTGATTTCCAGGATGCCTGATGGTGAGTGGAAATTTGGCAGCATGAGCTCTGTGATGAATGGTTCTAAGCTGAACTAAGCAGAAACTGTCTTGGAAGTGTCCCTGTCCTTGCTTGTTTACTACTCAAAAAACTATGTGGGCACATCACTGAAGTTTAAACTGAGTGTAGATGACAGGAATCAAACAACAACTTGTCTTGAGAATCTTTATTGTGTCTAAATAATGTTATTGTATTCAGAGTAAGTATCCCAAGATTAATCCTACGGAGAGTGTCTGTATGCTATTTCTGTAAATTAATACTATTTTTTTATGGATTGTTGCCAGTTATTTCATACAAACAGAAGTTTTTTCAGTGCTTTTTTGATATGGAGTCTGTAGGGACTTTGTTTTCCTGTATAAAACTTAATGTTTTAAAAGACAACCACTCTATAAATTCTGTCATGCCATCAGCAGCTGGGTAAAACTTTGGTTAATTGAAAAATTGGGTACTGTTGGAAGTCTATTCAGCTGCAGGCTGAAGATAAGCATTGAGGGACTGCTTTGTATGTCTCTTTAAGTTTGTAAAGCTCTTTGATATCCCTTGGAGTAAAAATGATACGTAGATAAAAGATATCATTTGTACTAACTTACAATTCATGTAGCAATATGTAATCTCTCATGAACTTTATCAGTATGACACGACAGCAAAATTCTATCACAAAATTTCTGCATGTTCCTGTAAATGAAAAGAGGGTGTTCCTCTGTGACAATATTTGGTTTTATTCTCTCACATTTATGCCCTAGACTAAATTATAGTATTTTGTTTGCAATTTTTTTGTCATATCATGTTAGCCTAATATACCACTAATACCATTTTAATACAGAAATGTTAGTACTCCTACTAACTCGGATGATACAGTAACTTATCACATTAGCCTGCTATGACTTTTTCTTGTGGTATCAGTTACTACACTATAATTACATTCCTACCTTATTTTCAGTCTGATAGGCACTACAATTGTCTACACTTCTGCATCTGAGACCCTGCATAAACATCATATTACAAAGTTCTACAAATGAAGAGATGTTGTTGATTTAGTTAGCAAACTGTAGTAGCATATTTGCATGTAACTGTGTGTCCAGTCTGGTACAGCGCAATAGCTATTCCTGAAAAATGAACTTTTTGTGGTTTTAACTTAGAAAAAAGAAGAAAGGAAAAATATGCTTAGTGTAAAACAAATAAACAAAACAAAACTGCTTGCACCAGCAATACTGGAGTAAGTGGAGTGTAAACTGTAGTTTTAGTAGCATTAAAGTCATCACTCAGGTTCATGTTGCAAGTATTTTGGCCAGATTTATAAACTAAATGTTCATTCTGACATATAGTTTATTTGCAGGCCACCAAAGATGACTGGAAAACTTTATGGTTTCTCATGATTCCAAAGGAACAGGTCTACCTCAGAACAGATCACAGATGGAACACATTCCCCAACAAAATACATCAGGAATGATGCCTATTCCTACGATTAACATATATTGATATTAAGAAGTGTTTATCCATAATGATTTTACTTTCCTAACCCACTTTCAGTATCCCTCTTTGTAACAGAAATCTAAGAACTTGTAGGACATTCAATAGCTTTAGTCAGAGCTCTCTAATTATTGGTGAATCCAGTACTTTTTGATTTCTTTGTGTAGCTGTATTGTGGTTTTATAGATTGAGTGTAGCTTTGTCTACATGTGCCCTCAGGCTCGCAGAAAATGAGATTCATCATTTCAATGAATATACACTAAATATAGCTTGATCAATTATAATACATTTTAACAAAGAGATTATAAGAGGTCAATAGACTAAAGTATAAAGCCATTTTTTTAAACAGTGTAATTTCCTTTGGATAATTGCTCATTTTGAATTGCTAAGGAAGTGTATATGTTCTTTTACTCCTGGAAAAAAACCCCTGGTTAAGCAACAAGCATTCTTGGAATTTAATGGGAATTCTAATGCAAATCTGAGTAATCTAATTAATACATAATCTCAGCAGCACTGGGGGTTAGCATCTTAGACTGTAAGGCTGATGATTTGAGGCCACTCATCCCGTGTTTAGTAGTTGCTCATGTAGGGCATGGTGAGCTTCTGGTGAGCTATGACCTTTCGTGGAAGTGCAGCAGACTTCAGGGTAACATACTCCAGTGCCTCTGTCTCTTGGCTTAAGGGATGCTGAGGTTTCTCCAGGCAAAGATAGGGATACCTTTCAGAACTGTCCATATTGTTTTTCTGGTTGATGTGACGTATCTTGCATGATGTGTTCTACAGCTAGCTCAGGTATATGAAGATGCTGAAGGAAATATGTGTGATGCTGCATTTTTGTGACTTAGCCAGAAATATTCAATTTATTAAGGTGGCAAGTGTTCTGGATTGCTAGTGAGTATAACTTTAAACATTCATAAAGAATGTTGTCTCCTACTTAGAAGACTCAGTATAAATACAAATGATTACAAATTTTATGTGAAAGGGAACCTTTCTTTTTCGGAAGTGGATGAAGTTTTTATGGTTTCTTTTGCTGTTCCAAGTAGCCTTATGAATCTCAGGGATTTAGAAGATCCTGTGAGGCAGGAATCCAGTGAAGACATTTCCCACATCCAATGCGCACTGTGGGAGCACTGCATCCCTTGGAGAGCTCTCCTCCCAGTGTGTCTGCCAGGACAGACTTCCTGTCACACCTGTTGCATAGGCTGCAAACTGAACAACCCTGCCTGGCTTTAGCAAGGGATGAATTAGTCTAAAGAGACTAAAAATGAGGCTGGAATGAACTGACTTCCAGGGTAGAACATATCTCTTCACATATTGTTGAGAGAGTTTAGAAGGCCAGCTGAGGCAGGTAATTTTTGGAATTCAAAAGTCAAGAAATGAATTGTCTGTTGTCATGCTAACTAGTCTGTTTTAGAGACAGGCACAAGAGTTGAGCCCTGAGACCCCATGAGAGACTTGTGCCCTGGATAATTCACAGTATCTTTAAACAGTCCAGAATTTTTACGCATACATACTCAACATTGTCTGAGATTAGGTTCCTTGAAGAGGCTTCAGGTTAGGCTGACAGAAGCAGACATGGTCATACTTGAAATGTTTAATCTATACCCAAACCCAGAGGTTGTTGGCAGAGTTATTCAATAATTGTTTTTCTAGATTAAAAACTGAGCCACTGCCTTTAGTCAGAGATTGTGCTGTCTTGGAAGACAAGCCAGTTCAGTGTCCTTTTGTATAAGGTAATCTGCTGGTTATGACATATGTCCATGTTAGTGTCTGCAAATGCAAAAGTGAAATAAAATTGTCTGAATTTAGAACTTGTCCTTGTCCTCATTTTGGATAATACAGAATTCTTTTCAGGCTTGTACTGAGAGCAGCCAAGTGCCAAGATGACATGAGACTATTCTATAAGAGAGGAGAACCAGGGAGCTAAAAAAGGCAGAGACAGTATGAGGGAGAAAAAACACCTGCAGGGAAAATAAGTGCAATATCCCTCACGGAAGATGATATCTTTCTAATTCCTTGAGGGTTGATCCCACTGTGTCAGACAATCACAAAGGAAGGGAAAAGAGAATAAGTAAAATAAATCAGTGCTTGTCATACTGTTTTTTGGAACCATAGTTATTTACTGTCATAGAAGTTGAGGGCAAATCATACTAAGTTTTCATAAATACGGCATTTGTTTTTCTGCATGTTGTCATATTTCTGTGTTTCAGAGTTTGGATTGCAAATCATCTATCTTTCTACCCATTTGGTATTGGCTTTGTTTCTTCATCCTTGATTCAAGTCAATCCAAAATTTACATGTTTTTACTTACACTAGCAGGAAGAATTAGGGCATGGAAAAAGAGCAAAATCCTCTGCTACTATGTGCATTTGCAAACCTTTGTCAACAGCTTTCATTCTGGTGGCACAAATAAGAAAATTTCATGGTTTTGTTTATTAGCTTTCAACACAGTGAAGTGTGTACAGGACCCTTAGTGAAGTAGGAATGTAATAAGAGAAATTCAAAGACTTGAAAGTGTTGGCTGTGGCTTCATGAGTTTCACAAAGGCAGGTTCAGCCAGGTTCATTTCAACTAGGAAAATTCGTTTTTGTTTCCACAGACCAAATAAAAGGTCTCAGGTGAAATACCCAGTGTAAATAAAACCCCATCCAAGTAAGAAAGCAGTACAGTCTGTAAGACAGAAACAGCTGTTTTACTGAGTGATGTTAAAATTAATATCTGTCTATGAGGATGGAGATCTACAGATTCTTATCTCTTAGCAGTGCATGAGGTACTTGGGCTTGTCCCAAGGGAATGTTTTACACTATACTGCCAGGCACTGCAGTTATGCTAGATAGATTTTTAAGTCCTTTAATACTAAATATAAGTGGTTGAACTTTGTGATATGCTGAACTTCCCAGTCCTCCTAATGAAGACAAAAGGAACAGAAGGTACTGAGTTATGCAAAAGAAGTGTAATGTCTAAAAGGATTTTCCCCATGTTATTTTATCAGATGATCAAAAATGAAAATGACCCCCTACAAAAAACCTACAAAAACATATTCTGTGTTTTGGGGCATTCCCTATCCATTTCAGCTCTTGGTCTCTCAATGTTTCTTTTAGGTGCTGAAGTGACCAACAAATCACTGCCAGAAGGAGATGACAGTCTTGAAGTTACAAAAACCTGCTGATCCTCAGTCCTTACTGGATACATGTTAGTTCTTTCTCAGCTCTGTTCTTGATGTTTTCCTTCAAGCAAAATACAGCAAATATTTTGTAAAACAGGTCTCTCATTTCAGCCCACTAGCAGATCTTGAGGTCTGTAGCGCAGAGGAGATCTGTCTTCCTCCTTTAGCGTAGAAAGTCAGTTGGGAAGCGATCCCCAGGTATAAGCTAAATTGTAGTGTGAAAGCAACTTAGCTTAGCCAACAACTGCCTAAGCATCACAGCTCGTGTCTTTTCTGTAATTATTGCATTTAATACATCTAGTTACTTGCACAAAAGAGCTTCCAGATACAGCAATTTCCACGAAGGGCTGTTTGGAAATGTAGAGGCCCATCATTTAGCTCTGATATTGTTGGGTTGTCAGAATTGATCATAGCTCTTGACAGAACACCTCTAGCTTATTTTATGGAGAGCATCAGAGTGACATTTCACATTGTTTAAGTAGGAGTGATCTGTTAGTTTATATTTTATCTAAAACTGTGGAGCAGATGACCTCCCTCAGGGTCTAAATACATGAATCCTATGTGCATGTTATAATTAATAGTAGAGCTGGGAGACAAATTCGTAACAAGGGGCTGAAGAGCTGGGCAGAGCAACTTGTCAAAAAGAAGGAAATTCCACTACAGATTAGCTTATTTTTAAGGATGTCAAGCTCTACATACAAACATGATATATTGCTTCCTTGCAATGTCTGTTTAGGCCGAGGTGCTCGAGGCACTGTCAAGGAGTGCTGTAAATTTTGTCCGAGTCAGGGCAATTCTGATTGATCTCTGAGTGTAAAATCGATAAGAAGACACTGTCATTTTCTTAAAGGATGAGCTAGAAAAGGAAAATAAATTAAGACTCCACTGAATGTCTGTCTCCAGTGCTCATTAATTCAGTGTGGTCTGTACTTTGTTAATGTTATGTCCACAGCTTTAATCTTCCAGGTGCTCTTCCTGCAGATAGTTGACAGCAGCCCTTTATTACATTATGTATATTTCATCCACATGTGGTAGAAATAAAGTGTCTGCCCTCTTCTTTCTATTAGTTCCTGATTAATCCATTTTATTATTTTTCAGAAATACATCACTTGGGTCCTGATTAACTCAAAAATGGAAAGCCATTGTCTTTCTTGCATGTCCTTCATCAGAACTAACACAGTGGCTGCTCATTTGTCTTGAGTTGTTACAGTAACGACTACCAAGCATTTCCCCTTATGTAATGTACTTCAGGAAGATTAATTTACTTCTGCTCTTTTTCTGTTTCTTTTTTGTCTACTAAGACTTTTTTGACATGTTTTTAAGTCCCTCCCAGCCCCCCTCTCCTGTCTCCTCTTAAACATTTTTATAGCATGCAAGGAAGCTGGATGCTAAAACTGACCATTATGATCTTCAAACGAAGTCACCCAGTGCTGCTGCAAATATAACTCCACTCTGGGGTGACTTTCTTCTCTGTGCAAGTGTGAACATGAGCACAGTGGCTTGTCTCTTAAAAATAACAATAATCACTTTAGTTGCACAACTTTCTCATGCACAAGCAGACACACTGAAGTAAAAAGGTCTGCTAAGGAGAATATAGGCTACTCAGATGAGTAAATGTAAAAAATATTATAGGATAAGATGCTGTTATGCTGAAATATAGGATTATTTTTATAGCCAAGCCGTCATTTTCCATTCTCCGTGGTAGAAATAACTTTTAAATGTAACTAAATGTTCATTTTATGCTTCTGTTTCTGCTTCACAATGTTAAGATCAGGACGCAAATGACCTTACTGTCATTGCACATTCAAATGCAATGACTATTAATGATGAAGGATAACATGTAAATAATTTTTGGCAAGAAAAAAAATGTTTTCTATCTCTTTCTTTCTCCTTGCAGCCATTCCTAATAACTAAATATGATAGTTACTTATAAGTTCGTTATGTACCTCTAGGGTGCCTTGATTGGGAAAACAGACAGTAGTAGTTAAAAAAGAAGACCTCTTGGCTTCAACAAGCATTTCATTCATATTCATGAAGTATCTTATTCCTGTTCCTTAACAAAGCACAAGATATGCCAATTAATTAATTTTCATGGAGAGGTCATTGGTGAGACTAGACCTTGGACTGTCTGTTTCCTAGTTGAACAGGCTTCACCTGAGCTAAAGGAGTGGATTCAACGATCTCATCCAGCAGTCTGTAACATTTTATCTGAAAATTACCCATCAGGAGTTTTTAATGTATTCACTGAATTTTCAATTTTTAGAGAAACTCATAAAAGCATTTTAAAGCTTAAGTTACTATATCCAGAACCGAGTATGTTCAGCTAAACTCTAAAATCTTTTGTGCTTCATCTGTCTTTATCTTCGAAAAGAATTCTAAGTCAACCAATAGGTCTTTTTTCTGGTTATATACCAAAAATTCATTACTTGGGAATAGCTCACTACAGATAGTAGCTCTCCAGAAAACGTTGAGCTTTGATCCAAATCTAGTGTTCTTACCAAAAGACTACCTTCCATTAACATCTACAGTATGAATGGTGCTTCTATTATATACACTGTCAAAACATCTTTTATAGTATTTAAATTAAATTGTGGATTGTATCACCTTTGTGTGTAAGGAGGATAGAACCAGCTGTCTGATTTGCACTTGATTTGTATGGCCCTATCTCCAAGTTCCTGGAAAGTCTTGACTTCATGAGGTTAGTGGCAACACTGGCATTAATTTTCTCAAGATAAGTAAGCAGAGGTGAGTTCATGGCCAGAAATCCTTCAGGACAGAGACAGGATATAGAATCATCCAAGCCACCCATTAAGATAGTCTAGGTTTTTAAACACAAAAACCTGCAAACTTCCGTCAGACAATAACATTCCACTTTAGGAGGAAAATTATGACAAAGTAAATGCAGAAAGTAGCCCCAGATACAGAATCGCCTCTGGGTTAGATAAACACTGATCTGATTATTGTCTGAATCACAAATCTGTAAACCCCTCTGACAGCCAGCTATTTGCAAAGGCAATAAGCATTTGTGATAGGAAAGGATTTCATACTGGTTATGTTGTCTAGCCACATATCTGGACCAGCTGAATCTGGGAGACAAGTCAGAAAATCTCCATCAAAATAGAATTGCTCCAACTGAGCATTATTGAACAAGTATATTTTTCAAACACATTTTGAAGGTGACTGAAATACTGCAGTAAGTTTATAAACTATATCATAGTAGACATTTTTATACTGTCCTTGAAAAATCACCTATAGTTGAGTGGATAGAATGGATTCAATAGTAATATGTAATATAAATACCAATAGTAAATATATAAAGCTATGTATATAATGCACATACCAAATGACAGTACATGTATATCCCAGATTGCATTATATTTATACCAGGCCCTCTGCCTCTTATCCAGAGCTTCTGCTATATGCATACTTTAAACAGGCAAGACAGTCAAACCTGTGCAAGTTCATTTACCCTCGTTCAGAGGGTAACATTTAACATCCCTTGCAAGTGTCAAAGTTTTAAAAATTGTGCCTGTATGTAATTGAAGAATTGAGTATGGTTTTTTTTGTGAACTTATTTTAGTAGAGACGAGTGGTTCTAACTTCAGATTTGCATGTTTAGTGCTTAGAGAGAAGAAATATCTAGTTTTTTTGCACAGGAAAAAAGCCAACAAATAACCACACTTTTATTATAAGAAGAAACAAAATTAACCTTATTTAAATTAAATTAGTGCTAAAGTGATATCTGCTGCCTTTATTGTTTGCTTAGTATTCCCACTGATTTAAGTAAGTGAACTTACTAATTCCTTTCCTGTTCTTCCATCACGTGACAAAGCTAAAAAAGCAATAGCTGTGATCCAAAAGTTGATACTAAATTCTTAGTGTAGCAAGCAAGGTGATAGTAAGGTAGGATTGGTCCAAGAGACTTAGACTAGTTTTCTTCAGGAAGTAGTAGGCAAAACTGATGGCTAACTGCTTTTCAACCACACTTCTTGACATGGTTAACTACTTCTTTAAATAGGATTACATCTATACTAAGGATTTGTTTATGAGTCTTTCAAAGTTTTGTTCATTCAGAGTTACAAGGACTCCATGGAAACAACAAAATCTAAATCAAGTTAAATCAAGCTGATTTAAGCACTAGCAAAAAGAGGTTAGTTGCACAGAACATATTGATGTGGATCTGTTAATAAAGGGGTAATAACTTAAGAGACCTAATATGCTCTCCTATCTGTGGTTACTTAAAGGTTTTTTAATCAGCGCAATCATGTCATGGTGTTCTAAACAAAATTATTTAGATAGGAAACACTTTTGATTTTGAAAATGGAGTATTGCTGTACAACTTTCCAATGAAGTGTTAGTTATATACAACGAATAGTTAATGATAGAATGTCACACGTTTCTTTCTTCATGAGATTTTGTTTAACCGTGTTTTGGTTTCTGTCAGATTGGTTTGAGATAGATAGCTGAAAAGGAATATGGCATGCAAATTGCCGTGGGATGGGGGCATAGAGGGGTAAAGAAGAGCTGTGGATATCCAAATGGATATCCAAGTGATTCTAAAGTGATGCATTTGCCCCAGTGGCAAAAGCTAAATGGGAAATAGGAAAATTAAGAATTTATATATAAATCATAAGTTGAGTTAAGGTAAGTTTGAACTTTGGCATGGTTAATTCAGCTGGCTCTGTCAAATTGATGTGAGGTTTATCATTACAATGAGAAATATGCACAGAAAGGGTTTTATGCAGATTTCCAGATTAATTAACAAGAATTACCTGTCTTGTTACTGTCTTGGACAATCCAATATTTCTCAATTGAATTTTGCATTTTGGCTATTAAACATTTCGGAATAAATTTTCAAAGCTGTGAAATTTATCCACAGCTTTTCTTTGAACACTGGTGGAAATAGATAGCTGGTATACCAATCACAACATTTCATACACTCAGCACATAGCTGCAAGAACTCACCACTTTTTCTGAACAGTAATTCATTCCTTCTTACAATGAACTCTTGCTTCTTACATATGAATGTCTGCAAATTTATAAAAGGCTGGGTACTATTGAAACCAACAGGCTAGTTTCCTTTGACTTCAGTGGGGGGCAGGATTGAGATTGTAACAAGATTGATGTTCTTTACAATTGTGCATACTGAGAAATAATAATGAGAACATATTTTACAGCATGTGTACTGCATGTGCTTCCTATCACAAGAAACCTCAGAACTGCTGTACAGTTATATAGCCATGGTATGGCTGGAATCCACATCCTTTTGGATATGCATAGCAGCAGTAAATCAAAATACATAATTTTACTGTGTCATGAATCTCCTTTTCTACTAGAATATTTGAAAGAGCAGCAGATGATTTGATTTTGTGAATTCTAAAGCAATGCTTGTTACAAAGTAGGATGCTTTCAATAGTGACTGCTATTGTGAGGATCTTAATGTAGTGGCTTTATGAAATCATCGTAATATCTTTCCCCCCTTTCCAGTGTTTTCTTAAACAATTTGCCTTAATTTGGGGAGCAGTAGAATTCCTGTGCTGAAGCAGAATTCACCTGTCATTTATCATTCAAATTAAAGTACCAAAAGAGAAAAAAATATTTCTCTGTAAATCACTGGTATTAATAATCTTAGATATTTGAATCAATTGCCTCTTCATAAGGTATCCTTTTGAGATACATTTTTGATACATTGATACATCTGAAAGCACAGCTGTTGCTTCAGGTAGTTTTGCTGTCAGTCCTTAATAAACATGGAAAGTTGTTAAAAAAACCCCAACAATGAAATAAAAAAACAACTTGGTAGGGAATAAACTCCTCTGTCAAGTACGAGTGTTAAAGTGTATATTATTGTGTTATGGAGGAAAGGGGGGAGATTATTTTTTCTCATGCTTTTTCTTTTCTGCCTGTCCCCTTTTCCATGTATTATCAGTTACTGTCAGAATGCTTGTCTGTAATTTGGTTTCCACGATTGGGAAGACAAGTGTTTGGTTCTTTCTGTATTCTATAAAATACATGACAAAGAGACAGCAGCTGCACCACTCTCCTTTAAATGCATCTTCACAATCACTTTTCTGACACTCTTTTTTCGGGCTCTCTTGCCTTCACTTAGGCACCCAACACTACACACATCAGGAGACCCTCATTAGCCAACCAAGCCCAGAGAGGGTAGTGACATAACTTGATAACTCAAATGATTGCAAGCACAAAATCCCATTTATGAAAAATCAAAATAAGGATAAAAATGAATGTATTACTGAGGCATTTTCTTGTGATGCCTTCATTCTGCTACCTCTGTAATTTCAGTCTTGATGTTGCTGTTGTCTTTACTCATTCTTTTACTTACTTATGTTAGGGTACCCATCTTATTTGTAAAACCCCATGTATTTCCATTGTACGACCTGTAAGTGTAATTAACAGCTTCCAAACCACACTGTTCACCTTTTTGGAACATTGACTCAGTAGTTAATGAAATACATCTTCCTCCTAAGAGAGATTAACTCTTTGACAAAGTACTTTCTTTGAGGAAATGGAAGCAAGGGAATAAGAGCTGCAGGAAGTTGTCCTGGGTTCAGCTGTAGCAGTTACTTTTCTCCTTCCTAGTAACTGGTGCAGTGCTGTGTTTTGGCTTTAGTCTGAGAACAATGTTGATAACACACTGATGTTTTCAATTGTTGCTCAGTAGTGCTTACTATAATCAAGGACTTCTCAGTCTCTCACGCTCTGCCAGTGAGGAGGGGCACAAGAAGCCGGGAGGAAGCAGAAACAGGACACCTGACCCAAACTAGCCAAAGGGGTATTCCTTACCACAGCACGTCATGCCTAATATATAAACTGGGTGCAGTTACCCAAAGGTCCAGACCGCTGCTTGGGTCAGGCTGGGTATTGGTCAGCGGGTGTTGAGCAATTGTATTGTGCATCACTTGTGTTTATTGCTTTTTTCATTTCCCTTTTTACTTTTATATTCTCTTCCCTTGTTATTTCTCTTATCGTTACTATTATTTATTCTCCTCCCCATCCCATTCGGAGAGGGGGAAAGAACAGTGGCGGTGTGAATGAATGGCTCCATGGTGCTGAGTTACTGGCTGGGCTCAAATCATGAGACAAGTGCACAAGTAGTTTTGCTTTCCCATCCAATGGATTGCTCAGACTTTTGGAATTGAGGTCCATTTTCACAGCAGCAGAGTACTTCTGTCTGGACTTCTGGTCTACTTGGGGCAATTGGAGCTCCTGCTCCTACATATAGCTATCTGTGACATACAGCATATTTGAAGGTTCAATGCACCTTCAATGCACTAAAGATGATTTGTTGGAGGCAGGATAGAAACATAGCCAAGCCCTGCCTCTGTCTTCTCTGCTCTTTGCTTTCTGCTCCTCCTTGCTGCCAGCACTCGTTTTCTAAGACAGGCCACCTGCGATAGTGACTGGAAATTAGCTCTTATCCTTCCTTCTGCTCATGCTCAAACCCAGAATTCTCTGCCTTTGTAAGGCAGGGCAATCCTACGCTCCACCATCTTTATCACTTCAAGCTGCCTGTACAAGACAGCTCATATATATGTATACAACACATATAATGTGTAACACACCACAGAGCCAGTGGCGTGAGTATCAGGTCTGATTTCACCACTGCCATAGTACTGGTTCACTTGTACTCCAGAAAGAAGACCTCTGTGGAACTAGAACCATGCCATTTCTCATTTCACCACTGCCATAGTGCTGGTCCACTTGTACTCCAGAAAGAAGATCTCTGTGGAACTAGGACCATGCCATTTCTCTTCTGACTGTCCAAGATGTCCAGCCTTTTCAGGCACGGGGAAAGATTTTAGGTAGGTGAATGTCCTTAAATATGTAAAAAGCAAGAAAAAATAAAATAAACACTACATATAGTAAGCTTAAACAAAGTATCTTTTGAAAAAAAAGCATATTCTACAGTGCAGTAATAAAATTAAACAGGATAAAAGTAGCATACCTGAAATATGACCAGTGACCCTTATCTCTAGTGGGGTTTCCACTGCCTGTCCAGCTTTCACTTCACAAAAGCGGTCAGTGCAAAGTACATTTGTCCTCTGGCAAATCCGCTAGCAAACATATTGCTAATCCTTCCAGAGTTCACATCCAGTTTCTCTTTCTTCAACAATTTGCTTTTTGCTTTTATGACTGAAAAAATATCTCCTCTATCTAGAATAAAATTCCTGGCATTGCACTGGCTTATTAAGACCGTATGGAACAAGTTATGTTATGTTATGTTATGTTATGTTATGTTATGTTATGTTATGTTATGTTATGTTATGTTATGTTATTAAGGTGCTTAATAGAGAATAATAACATGTTATGTTATTATGGTCCTTAATAAGGTGCTTCAAAGGAGCAGACTTTGGCCTCTTCAGAACCTGCTTAGTAAGGTTCCATGGGATATAGCTCTAGAGGGGAGGGGGGCCCAAGACTGTTGGTTGATTCAAGGATCAACTGCTACAAGCTCAGGAGTGTTGCATCGCAACTAGAAGGAAGGGCAGTAGGAGGGCCAGGAGACCTCCTTGGATGGATAAGGAGCTGCTGAGGAAACTTTGACAAAAAAAAGGTTTATAAAAGGTGGAGGCAAGGACAGGCGGCCAGGGAAGAATACAGGGATATTGTCCGGAAAGCTAGGGACCAGGTTAGGAAAGCTAAGGTGCAGTTAGAATTAACTTGGCTAGGGATGTGAAAGATAACAGCAAGGGATTCTATAGGTACATTGCATATAAAAGACAGACTGGGGATAACATGGGCCCTCTCCGAAAGCTATCAGGAGAACTGGCTACCCTGGATTTGGTGAAGGCTGAGGTTCTTAATGACTTCTTTGCTCAGTCTTCACTGGCAAATGCTCTGACCGCACCACCCAAGTCTTAGAAGGCAGATGCAGTGACTGTGAGAATGAAGACCTTAGACCTGCTGCAGGAGAGGATCTGGTTCAAGAGTGTCTTCAGAATCTGAATGTACACAAGTCCATGGGACCTGATGAAATCCATCCACGGGTTCTGAAGGAGCTGGTGAATGAAGTTGCTAAACCACTGTCCGTGTAGGGGAAAATGGATGACCCAGGGAACTACAGACCAGTCAGTCTCACCTCTGTGCCTGGCAAAATCTTGGAGCAGATTCTCCTGGAAAGCATGCTAAGGCACAAGAAAAACAACAAGGTGCTTGGTGACAGCCAGCATGGCTTCACTAAGGGGAAATTCTGCCTGACCAATTTGATGGCCTCCTATGATGGGGCTACAGAACTGATGGACAGGGGTAGAGCAGCTGATGTCATCTACCTGGACTTGTGCAAAGTGTTCAACACTGTCCCACACAACATCCTTGTCTCTAAATTGGAGAGACACCAATTTGATAGATGGACCACTTTGTGGATAAAGAACTGGCTGGATGGCCGCACACAAAGAGTTGTGGTCAATGGCTCAATGTCCAGTTGGAGATCAGTAACGAATGGTGTCCCTCAGTGATCGGTGTTGGGACCGGTCTTGTCCAACATCTTTGTCGGTGACATGGACAGTGGGATTGAGTGCACCCTCAGCAAGTTTGCCGATGACACCAAGCTGGAGGGAAGGGATGCCATTCAGAGGGATGTTGACATGCTTGTGAGGTGGGCTGATGCCAACCTTATGAAGTTTAACCATGCCAAGTGCAAGGTCCTACACCTGGGTCGGCACAATCCCAGACACAGCTACAGGTTGGGCAGAGAAGAGATTCAGAGCAGCCCTGCAGAGAAGGACTTGGGGGTGTTGGTCGATGAGAAAATGAACATGAGCCGGCTTCAGTGTGCGCTCACAGCCCAGAAAGCCAACCGCATCCTGGGCTGCATCAAAAGGAGCGTGACCAGCAGGTCGAAGGAGGTGATCCTGCCCCTCTACTCTGCTCTCGTGAGACCTCACTTGGAGTATTGTGTGCAGTTCTAGTGTCCTCAACATAAAAAGGACATGGAACTGTTGGAACAAGTCCAGAGGAGGGCCACGAGGATGATCAGGGGACTGGAGCACCTCCCGTATGAAGACAGGCTGAGAGAGTTGGGGCTGTTCAGCCTGGAGAAGAGAAGGCTGCGTGGAGACCTCATAGCAGCCTTCCAGTATCTGAAGGGGGCCTACAAGGATGCTGGGGATGGACTATTCATCAGGGACTGTAGTGACAGGACAAGGGGTAACAGGTTCAAACTTAAACAGGGAAAGTTTAGATTGGTTATAAGGAAGAAATTCTTTACTGAGAGGGTGGTGAGGCACTGGAATGGGTTGCCCAGGGAGGTTGTGAATGTTCCATCCCTGGTAGTGTTCAAGGCCAGGTTGGATGAGGCCTTGGGTGACATGGATTAGTGTGAGTTGTCCCTGCCCATGGCAGGGGGGTTGGAACTAGATGATCTTAAGGTCCTTTCCAACCCTAACTATTCTATGATTCTATGATTAATTGTCAGTTGATTTTAAAGAGAGTACAGATAAGTATTTGTGGGAAAAGGAACATGACTTTTGTACCTTCTAAAGCCTCTGTAGGACACCTCCACACTTTGGAGAAGTGAAGTCTTCCATCAGAACTGAGGCATTGAAGTGACTTCACTGCAACGCCATTTTACATTGGTGTTATCAGCAATCAGAGTTCTGTGGTCACTTATTTTGTCAACCTGGCTTCCACAGTCTTATTTCTAGATCTATAGGTATATCCTATGTCTGTGACATAAGCATACCACAAGCTCACAAGGAGCAATATAAAACCTTGATCTGTAGTACTTTTATGTGAACAGAATCTTTTAATCCGGCCAAGATATGTTATACTTCTTGCATGTAGCTAGAGCATCCCTTTATGGATAATAGATAATGGAGGCTATTAAGTTTAGCTTACTCTTTTGATTTAAAAAGCTTCTTGTAGGAAAGGGAGGCCCAGAACCCTCCTAATTCATGCATTTTGTTGGATTTTCCTATTAGGAAATAATACGAGTCTAAACAGAATGCTTTTTTTTATCATGACACAGCCTTTTCCTCGGACTCTTGGAGATTTTTAAGCTGGTGTTTCAGATTTGTATTTCTAGCTTTGAATGATGCTAGACATGACCTCAGGCATCTTTTAGCCTCCTGTTCAGTTTCATTCATAGCAAGAATGGAAACTATTCGTATCCCAGATGTGATCTTATTTAGCTCTTGCATAAGGGAATAATGAACTTTGCTGTCCTTATTAGTTTAAACTGTGTTTTTCCCAGGGTGTCTTCTCTAAAGTGCCTGCTTATTTATACTGTTCAGTGAAGGTGATGCGTTCGATAAATTTATCTAAGGACTAGCTACTGAGCACCATTCCATTACCATGATGACGTTCCTGATTGTATTGCTCAGAAGTATGACTATATAGAAACTTATTGGAACAATGTATATAATGAAAATACTTCATTCTCCTAGGGGATCTTCCCCTGAAGGTGCCTGAAGTTGGCTCACTAGTTGAAAACACCTTTTATAAATTCATAGTTTGATTTGTATGATGAGCATTAATCCTTGTTAATTCATTCTTTTTTTTTTTTTTTCTGGTACAGTACAACTCTTGCTCTTGGGAAAAATGAGCAGACAATGCCTCAAGGACTTAGAGCAGCCCTGGAAAAGCATCTTAGATTGGTGGTTCAAATGCAATGTGAGGACAATGTAGGCACCTATATTCAAATGACCCCCAGAAAACCTGCTTGGACATTCACAGAATTCTGTAGAAGCAGATACACGTGTCCTAATTATTTTGGTGCCTATCTCTTCTGTAGGCCTGTTAGTAACCCAGTTTTTGTGCTCCCTTTCCCAGCCCAGCAGGAGTGCCTGTTCCCTTTTGTTTTGCCCTTCCCATTCCTTTATTTTCTTACCACTGACTTTTGCATCCTTGTCTCCACAAAGAGTACAGAAAGCAGTTTGACTATAAATAGGCTCTTTAGGCAGTTTTGTTGCTGCAGGAAATGAATTTAAGCTGTTTGGGATCTAGGACTTGCTCTAACCACTAGAAAGCATTGCCTTTGCCTGTGCCAACCAGGTGGTCTTTTCCCATAGAGATAACCTGGATGCCAGGAGAACAGGAGACTTTCTGGCCTCTTGCAATGCCATGCAACATTGCTGCCCAACACAGTGAAGTCTGGTTCCCATATCTGTAGGAAAAATGGAATTTTTATTAGGTGCCTGAGCCTGTGGA
Source organism: Psittacula echo (assembly GCF_963264785.1). Lineage (NCBI taxonomy): Eukaryota > Metazoa > Chordata > Aves > Psittaciformes > Psittacidae > Psittacula > Psittacula echo. The sequence continues at coordinate 27,150,715 of NC_137737.1, read as the reverse complement.
AGTCTGTGGCATCTCCGAGGTGCCCAGCCTAAGAAACTGAAGCTCTGAAATCTGGCTTGTGTTTTCTGCTCCTGGCATGGGGCATTTTGAAGTGAAACATAGGTGAGAATCACCACATGCAAGTCCATAGGTGAACCTGGCTCTAAGAACTGGACGAAAGGCATCCTTTATTTAACAGCTGAATTTTTCCTTTGCATTTGAATATAAGGAGGGGTCATAGCAATGCAGACCTTAATGAGGTTTGATATTTCCAAATGTCATCTCTTCTGGTTTGATACCAGCTTGTTGATTGTTGTAATATCTTAATTAAAAGTGTAATTCTAATAATGAACTTATTTTTAGACTGCTTCTCTGAGCAATGCATTGTATCAAAGGACAAGCAATTCAGAAAGCAGTTAGCTGTGGATCAACAGTGACACAGAGCACTTATGTAGTCGCTGGGGGTCAGTCAGTACATTTCTTTCACACTGGTGCTAGTCAATCACTTTTGTTTTCCAGATTAATTATATGGCCTTTCATTAAAAAACAAGGCACTGTGCTTTCTTGCATTTCCATTTCACTTGTGGAAATAGACTTTGCCTGGGTGAGTTTTACATCAGGGCCTTATATATGTTGGGCTTTATGTTTTTTGGCAAAGAAGTAGAGAGACCTCAAATACTCTGATAACCTAAGGTGTGTGGGGGGCTGGTCCATAATTTCTGTATATCTATAGAGAAAGTTGGATAATATAACTCCTGTTGCAGAGGTGAATATTTCACCACGCTAATGTCATTGTCTCCTTTCTGTTCATGTTCTACAGTTTTCTGTAAAAGCTGAAGCAGTGACTTTACTCAACACCTGCGTCTTTAGCAGCCAGTGCCGTATAATTACGCTTCTTGAATATTCTATAGAATTGTCAAACAGCAATTTTCTTTTACAAGACAAGCTTTTGAATAATGCCGTTTACATACAGAGCTTAACATCTCTTACGTTGAAAATCTAATTATAAGTATCCAAAATTTACAGCATGTTTGCTGTTTTATAATTCAGTCTACATGAAATTGCTAAAACACAGCACCTTTAACATTTATTCTGGAGCTGAATTAGCACATTCTTTATTGGACACTCTTTCAGTGTTAAATATAATTAATTCTGTAACAATATTATTTGAGTTTTCTTATTGTGTTTATCTTACATTTCCAAGCATAGGTATGGAGCAGTTGTAGTCCAAGAAGAGAGGCTATTGACAGAGGTGTCTAATGTTCTTTTACTGGGTTTCTTTTTCATTTGCTGAAAATTTATTTTCTGTTGGAAGAAGAATCTAGGAAAAATAGTCTGGTATATTTTTTTCAGTTTTGTGTATTATTCACTGGATATTTACTGCTGATGTTGATTGATTAGATCAGACTATAGATAATTAGCCAGGAAAACTTAGAGAAAATCATGGCTTGAATTGTGCAACGTACCATCAGCCTAGTCAGGCTACTTCTGCAGTTTTAGTTATAGAAACACTATAGACAGCCATCTCGACTATCTCAAGCAGCACAACCTCAGTATTCTGTTAGGAAGGTGACATTAGAATAGGAAATTAACATAACATTGAATTATTTCTTACTGGTGCAAGCTATAAGCTAATGTTATGAAATGTTGTGAGTGCATGTACAAAACTACCTCTTACAAAAATTAAAGAGTATCGTTATAATCTTCCAGTTGTCACTCTGGGAATTCCTGTGTTGCCACACATTATTTTCAGTGTATGGTAAGCTACATTTTCCTTCGCGGTTGCTCTTCAGGAATTCAGTTCTTGTTGCCAATTTCTGTCCAAGGTTTCTCTAAATCTTTTGTGTCCTTTTTCTAAACATGTTCTATTCTTAAAAAAGAATCCTTCAGCTATTTACTCTGCAGCTTTCAGTGAAACCTTCTTCAGCTTTTCCTTTCAAATACCATATTCTATGAATCCATATAATGTTCAAGTTGAAAAATATTTTTAAAGGCTATTCAACATCTCTCTGATATTAATCATAATATGAGACAATTGCTCAGTTTATGATTCTATTTTCTGCAGATAAGTGTAAAAATGAATCTTTTATATTTTAGTCCTATTGTTAAGTCTGGTTCTTTTTTTCTTGTTTTGTTTGAAGATCTTAAATATGTCAATGTTATCACAAATTCTTAAGGCTCTTGAATGCATCCCCTTCATGTTGTATTGTATCATGTCCAGTTCAACTCTTCATTGTCTCTTCCAGGAATGAAAAAATTCTCTGTGGTGAAGAACACAAATACGTATAAAATAATGTACTTCAGTTTACATGTGTTATTCAGATTCACTACTGGGAATAAGTGACATCATATAAATGCAATTCTTATGATGGCTTTCTAAAAAGCTTTCTTTGAAGTGATCCATTTTGAGTAAAATGTGCATATGTGCCGGCAGTAAAACTATATATTTGAACTCTACTTCTTAAGAGAATGCTAGATTTTAAAACAAATACATAATAAAGAAGCGACACTGTTTTCCACAGCAACAGCTTAAATTTTTATGTGATTTAGCTCAGAAGATCTTTCATGGATTAAAGAGTAAGAACAAGTTTTCTCCATTACAAAATTCTCATTTAATCCTTATCCACACTTAGTTTATCAAATTAAATTGGACAAGATTGATGCAGGGGCTTTTTAAGCTGGACATCATGTGTAAAATCGCTAGACAACAGATTTTAAAGGGTGCCCACCATGACTTGTCACATCATCTTTCCTCAGCCTCAGCTGCCCTTGCATAGTCTTATGCAGGGTCAGGATTCTTCTTGGTGTTACACTATGGACCACTGCAGAGAAACAGAGCTGCGACACAGTCTCCAGCAGAGTTACTTATTACATCCTCAGCCCCCTTCACCTGCCTCAGCCATTCAAAATAACATCACACCATAAAATATTCATGAACAGCCCAGTGCTCCAGCCAGGGCCTCGCTTCTGCAGGTGGCTGTTACATCAGTAATTGCCCAATACTTCCCTCCACAGCGTAAAATTGTTTTCATTATGTCATGCACACAGAGCCAAGCAAATCCCTCTTGAGTGGTTTCCCAAGGGCTAGAGGGATGTGGTACTTAACTTAAACAGGCGCTTTTGGCTTAGATTGAAAAAAAAAAGACAGAAAGAAAAAGCCAGTGAAAGCTCATCATTAACTCTACTGCTAACTGCAACAAAAAGCAGAAGCTCATGCAAAACTCTCATAAAGATTATCCTAAATGTCTCAGTTACTAGGAAGAGCTTTAGTGGCTTTAGCTGTTCTTACGATACTTTAAGCTGTTTCAGGCAGAGAAGAGAATAACTTTCCACCTGACTGAAGTTCCCATGGTTTGCAGTGCAAGGCGATAAGCAGGTTTCAGCAATAAACTCCTGCATTGTGAGACAATAATGCACAGTCAGGTCCCTCCATTTTGATTCAAGGGTGTCTTTTTCTTTCCCCCCTGTGGTGGACTAATCACAGCTCCACTTTGTTTAATTGCAGCAAAGAGAGAAATGTGTTTAAGAAGTCATTCTGGCCCTCTTTAAATTAATGCTCAAGTTCTTCAAAGACAACAAACAGGATGCATAATAAATAAGATTTAATTTTCAGATCAAAATAGGCAGAGTTAAAGATTTTATTGACTGATGTGGGAGAGAGAGATGCTTCTGAAAAGCGGAAGGAAAAAAAAGAAGCAACAAGTGGGATTAAAGTCTTGGGGTTTATGCAGCACAAGCTGGTTTTGCATGGTGGGAGGATCGGTACAGGAATAAAATCTTTCAAGAATTTGTGGTCAGTAGCCTGCCGGGCACTTTGCTTCTGATAAAAATGCCTGTAAAACTATGTCAACCCCTTGATAATTGACACAGATGCATCCTCTATAGTTTTCAAACTAAGACTTAGAAAACCTTGGGCGCGATGCATTGTAAATTATGGCTCGGGGTCATGAACTCCGGAGTGGTGGTGGTGGTGGAGGGGGAGTAGGGGGGTAGGGATAGACAGAAAAGCATTTATCAGTCAAAAGTTTTCTTTCTGAGTTTGACATGACTAAGCTACGGCCCAAGTGGTTGGGAAAGAAAACCTTTTAATCCATTATGTTAAAACTATGTTGTTCTCTTTTTTTTTGTTGTTGCTCTTCCTTTCTAAGTTTGATGTTATGAACATACCTATAGGCGTACATATATCAGCAGAAAGTAAACTCATTACAAATTTCTTCAGTCCTCCTGTTTTTGGGGAAAAAATATTAAATGAAAAAAAAATTTCTCAATTTATTGAGTATGCTCTATGCAACATACAAAGAGGTAATTTAAATTTTCTTCAAATTATTTACTATGGCCAAATATTGGAAGGAGCACAGACTACATAATGTGATATACTCTAATTAATACTGATATCATCTGTACTCTACTTTTCCTGATGTGAATCTCCCAGTCTATTTTTGAATTCTATCAGAAAAGAAATTAACATGTTTTTCCTTAGCATTTTATGGCTAAAGTGCTATGGACATGGTTTGATGCCCATTCATTGCTAATACTTACAACTGCTCATGACTGTGAGCTGTGAGGTCTCATAATTTTGAGTAGGAACTCGGTGCACATAAAATGACCTTCAGGAGCACCTGCTGCAGGCTTTTTTCCCCCTGTGTTAAGTAGGATATGTGAGGTTATCTGGGATACTGAAAAGCTATACTCAGAAAGTATTTATTTTTTTTATAATGAATGATGGAGTTCTTTTTGCTTCTGGCAGCTATAGGCCTTTTCTGAATACAGCAAATGACTGTTTCAAAATGAAAACCACTATGTGTTTGAATGTAGTATTATGCCTAGTTGCTTTTTGAGTGAAAGGCGGCTTTAAAAAGTTAGGTATATCATTGCCAAAAAGGGCTACATAGTATTGTCAGCATTTTGAGAAGGAATAGGTCCTTTTTTTCCTGAAACTCTATTCTGGACAGCTGTTAGTGACTTACCAAACTTTTCATATGGATATGTATGTAAATGACAGGCAATGAACTGGAGATGAAGAGACCCAAACACAGACCGATCTCTTCAGTGCACATCAAAAGCCTTTACAAAAGGAGCAGTAAAAGAGGCAGTGATGGGGGAGCCTTCACTTTTGTACACTGAATTAGTTCTGCAAGCAATGAAACTGATCTTTTCTCCTTGCCAGAAAAGTCTGGTGATTTTTGTGAGTGCTCATTAGCACAAGAGGCATTTGTGAAGATAATTGACTGACGCTGATACTGCTGGCTGTCACAACAGTGCCAGCAGTGTATGTGCGTATTAATAGTTGTATTTTTCCCCCCTTTCTTAGATATAATGCTTACTGAAAGATACTAGCTCTCTAAAGATCCACGAGCTCGTGTGAAGCAGGGATTTTAAAGAATCCCTGCTCAGGGAATGTGTCTGTCTTGCTTTGCTATCTCTCTGCTTGCAGGGTATGTGTGTGTGAATCTTTGTCCATGGGCTGATGGGTAAAGAGGCTGGGGAAGTAGAGATGGTGCAGATGTAGACAGATAAGAGTCCTATAGCCTCGTGAGGGGTAAATATTTGAGCCTCACCTTATAGGAAAGTGTTACCAGCACAGAAATGGCTGCAAAATTGAACAACAGTCAGCAGGGAAGCAACCCATGCAATGTTGGTCTTAACTAGACAAAGAGATCATTTGGGGAAAAGCAAGTTTGTTTGCATGCATACTTCGCCTTATACAATATAGCAGTCGCACAACAGATCCCAACCATATGCATGAGCAGAGTGCTTGAAAATGCACATCTTGAGTGTCATCAGATGGATTTCAGAAAAATCCAGTTTCAGAATTGTTCACAAATGGAGATGCTCTTTTGAACAGAGGAATATCAGCAAATGCATATGGCTGGGAGCTGTTGTATGACTGCTAACACCTCTCAGCTTCACCAGTACAGCTTCATGGTATTAAGACATTTTTTCTACCAGTATAAATAGAAATTGAATTTGGCCTGTAACCTCTTGTGTGTTACTGAATTAATTATGATCAACAGTGCAAGACTGTATTTTTATTTGATGTTTCTGATGACAATAAAAACTGAGAAAAAAGTAAAGCACATCAATAATTGTCTGACCTGGTATTTCAGTTACTGGAAAATTCTGAACTGGTGAAATTAACCCAGGGAAGTGATGCTTTCAGTAAGTCTCCAGAATAAAATATTTTGAAAGAAACACTTCAAAATTTGCAAAACTGCCTTGTAAAGTAGTTGAAAAATATAAAATTCATGGGATTTGGTTTGAAATATTAGCTACTTTAATACTTTAAATCCCACCCTGCTCAAAATCAAAAGGTCAAAAAGTAGAATGCTTTAGATTTCTTAACATGGAGCATTGTATGTCAATGCACTTTATTTCTTTATAATATTTTCTGGGGTTTTTTTTTGTTTGGTTGGGTTTTTTGTTTGTTTGTTTGTTGGGTTTTTGTTTGTTTGTTTGCTTTAATTTAGAGCTTTTTAACTTTCAGTTCACAATGGGAAACCAGTTTGAAATCTCAAATTCTCACAGGACAGGGAAGTTGCTTTCTTGTCCGCCACTAGAAATAACTCCCAGGAGTTTGATGATGTTAAGGAAAATGGCATAATAAAAAGATAGTAACTGGAAGTATGTTACTTTCAGCATATAGCTCCATTTTAATGCTTAGCACAAACCAGCATGTCAAAGATATAATTTACCAGAAAATGAAGTCCCCTGTTTGTCATCTTGAATTTCTACTTAATTTGGTTTTCTAAATATATTTCATCTTATTCTTCTACTGGAATACAAAGTCTGGATATTTTGGAATACAGATCTCAGGAGTGAAGCAGTTGACCTAAAAGTTTTTTAAAAGGAATTTCAACATTATTTCATGACCTGAAATAAATGTTGCATAATATTGTCACCATTTGAGCAAGTAAGATTATACTACAAAAGACTGTAATTTATATGTTCATTAAAGTCTATCAAGAGCCTGATTCTGTGTGTGTGTGTGTATGTAGTACCCACTGTGATTTGCCATATGGTTTTATCGATATATTAGGGAATACTGTATTATGAGTATTATGGGAATACTGTATTATGAGTAACAAAACCTATGTAGTTCTTTTTTAGATAACAGGCAATGTATCTATTGATCTGTCGTGCAAAACAAATTTGTTTATTTGATACTAACAGTCTGAAGGATATTTAAGGCATCTCTGAAGTCAGTCTCTAGCTATGACTGCAACTCTAAGAAATGGTAACCAAGGGACTTAAAACTCACTTTAAGCGCCTCCCCCCTTGAGGAACGTGGGCTACTTATTTCATAGTGCAACAGTAAAACCTGTAATTTTATCTCCAGACCTTCTACAAGTAGGAACTGCCTATTGCCTGGGGAGATTTCTTATTCTGATGTTTAAAAACGTCTTATTCCAAACCTGTGTTAGTACAAACTACTGATTCAGTAATATCCAGGACATTATTATTACCCTCCCGAGGACGTCACCTTAAGAAAACAATTGCATGCATGCATTTTAAAGATGGATCTCTAAAAGTGACAAATAGCAGAAAGTATGCCAAGATTTTAGGTAAGATTGTTAATGACCAGGATGTCAGTGCAGCAGTTGGAAATCCATAGAAAATTCAAACAATGTCTCTATAGATGGCATGTGGGTATTTCCATTTAATAAGAGATTTAAATACCATTGTGTGGTTATATTTTAGAACCCCTTTAGAAGAAATAACTTTTGCACCAAGCTAGCACAAAGCATGTACCTTTGCACACATGTGCACACTCTTTGAATTAATGGAAAAGGTAAGGGTTGATTTCCCACTCACCAGATGAGGGTAACAACGTATGTCACAGCTAGAAATTGTATCTATAATGTTAGCCTACTGTATGGAAAATATTTAATAGTACATTTCAATGTTGTTTTACGTCAGCAGACAGTATTCAAGGGCGAAAGTTCTCAGAACTGGCCACTGCTCAAAAGATATTTTACCATGAGCAGTATCTTGCTAGAATTTTTTACTAAAAACACAGATACCAAGTCAGTGGTCTCTGCATAACAGCATTCTGATTTTGTACTTACTGTGTTTAAACATGCAAAAAACAATTTTGGACTTCCTGATAGAAAGCATTACGGGGAGAATTTTGGTTTCAATGTATTTTTTTAAAACAGTCCTTGTATTTTCTTTAGCATCAGGTGACATTTAATGTCATCTTTTTTGTGCCTCATGACTGCCTCATGACTGAAAATCCATTAACATCCTCTTGTACAAAAAAAAAAAAAAAAAAAGGCACAGAAGCACCGTTTCAGTTCTGATTACCCCTGAGAAGCAGAAAATCTGACATGTCAGCATTTCCTGAAACATTATTTTCTTAAATTGTTACATTTAAGAAAATACTATGTTTCAAATAGCTGTCAGTAAGAGAAACAGAACTAGGAAAGGGACAACAGAATGTGCAAGAAGCCAGTCATCATTTTTCTGTCTGTATCAGACTAACCGCAGTCAAGCAGTTTGTTAACGCTTTAATTACAACTTCCAGAAGTGACCAGCCCTTCCCCACCTTGTCCTAACATGCACAACAACCTCAACAACCGAGCCAGAAGTTAGGCAGACTTTAATTCTGACAACTCCTCCCTCACTTTCTACGTATGTATCGATATCCTGTGTTGTCATTGATCTGACGGCAGCACATGCCACTGTAATTTTTATTCACCTTTGCACAGATCATGAGAATCTGGTGCTTTCTTTACTATGTTAGCTTGCAATATCCATTCACGGTCTCATCAAAGCTTCTAAGAATTAATCTCACCTGTCCCATAACCAAACTCTCATATAGCACTGCAGCACACAGCTGGGAAAAAAGTGATTTGGGGAAAACCCCATCTCTGGCAAACACTTTATTTGACATATGCCCAAGTGATTGTTTCGTCCTGGCAGTGAGCTGGATAATCACACTCTCCCTTCCCACTCTTGTGGCAGAACAGTGACAGTAACCTGTGCTGAAACCTGAATACTTTGCAGGCATGAGGTGAAATACAAGGGGCAAACCTCAGAAGGTTGAGAAGTCAAGTATCAAAGAGCTGGGTGCCCACCTGCTGCAAAATAAAAGCTTCTGGCAGAAAGAGCTGAGTTTTGGAGTACAGGAGGAAATAAAAACTGAATTCTGAGCTGCAATTGCTTGGATTGGAAATTCATACCTCTGAGAGCTGGTGTTCCAAATTCATTGAAGACTCAGACATGAGTTATATTCACTCATAAACCCAACAAAGTAAGAACATGTAAAAAATAAGTCTAAGACTTGGCAAAGTGTTTTTGCCTGGGTTTTGCCAAATTTGGATTACAGTTTATATAAGTGTAAAGAAAAATACAGCATAAAATATTGGGTAAGCTATTTCAAAGAAATGTCTGTTTAGATTATTATGTCAAAGCCATGTTCTGCGCTGCAAGTGAAATAAAAATAGCATGTGGCACTCTCGGGTAGTATTATTACCTTACTGGATATTTCTAGAGTTCCTCACTTTTAGGGATGTGACATGTTGGTATTGAGGACCTGAAAGATGGAAACTTGTTCTGCAAGTGAAGCCTTCTGTGACACTTTTCCTGTGTGGGAAGCTACAGACACAGGTGGAACAAAAGGTCCATCACCATTCTTTGAAACATTGCTGAAATCAACTCCAGCTTCGTAGATTGGAAGTTAAATTTGAGATAGAACGTGCATTATGAGACTGAAGAAAAATATTGTATCTTTGCAAATACTGTGTGGCAGCTTTATTTCAGATTAACTCTCAATGGGTCGACCCCAGACAGTCTCTTGGCAGTCAGTTGAGTCACTAATACTAGAACGTACAGTCTATGATTTTCTCTTAAACTGGGTTACAAAAAGTTCTGATCTGCTTTTTGTATTCTACATGGGGACTGCTCTGGTCCATCTGAAACATGATCTGTATTACAAATTACATCTGCCCTTAAAGAGAAATCTCAGGCTTAACAAGGCAGCCTGTTTAACAAAGATGAGATACTGAAGACACATTGTAGACATCTAAAGTTGCTGGGAGAAGTTGATGCAGGAAGTTGATAGGCATTTAGCTGGCATCTCACTGTGGCATATTCAATGAACTTAGGTTATTCTAAACAGCATAAAAAAAATTCTCCTATGCCACTCAAGTGTCCCTTGAAGATTTGTCATGTAAGCATAGACACCACCTGACTCAATATATGAATATGATAAGGACAAAGTCTGAATGGGAATAGCCTCAAATGGATGACTCTTCAAGCAGTATTGATTTTCTGTTTATACCAGCATGCCTTGGTTAAAGATGTGTCTGGGATCCTGTAACTACCATCAGATTCGTTTAATGTGCAACATACTCTGCATCATTCTATTTCCAAGTTTAGCCAAAAGGCCTGTGTTCATTTCAATGAATGCCTTTCTTTGCATGAAAGATTTCACAAATGCCATTTATTGCTATGTGCTTGATTCTTTGCAGGGCTTCAAAACTATGATTTAATATCTTAGATTGTCTAAACAAAGCCCTACTTAAAATTTCCTCAGGTTTGCTCAGAAACTCAGAAGCCCTGTAATTATAGGGAGAACTTGAAGGAGAAAGCAGTTTCATTAACACCAGAACTACTGTTTATGCCCATGAACTGTGTAAAACTGCAGTTTCAGAAATTGTGATGAAATAATCCTTCAACGTACTCAGTAAGCCAAAATTGTAAAGAAGTGGTACTTCCATGTGACCTCAGGGATCAGACCCATTGTTTTCAATGTGTGATTTCTTCCAACCCTATATTACTTGATTTACAATGTCTGAAGTACAGCTGATGCAGCACACCCTCCTCGTTGCTCTAGCAAAGGAGCAGAGAAGTCAGTGCAGAGCAGAACTCCTGCTGGTGTCCTGAGATGTCAGTGGGGGTTCATCCTGCAGATGCTGGGCTGTGCGTGGCCTTCTTTGTCTTTGGTTACCTGATAATTTTCTTTTTATTAGGGATATAAACCTACCTATCTACCTAGAAATATACCCTTTTTGGCATGGACCTTTTTGTCTTCCCAAATAATTGTAATTAGGGATGTGCATTCTCTACTACATTGTGTGGGTTTTTTTAATAGTGCCTTTGAAGGATGCCAGATTGACAGTGAGAAGGCTTCAAGTCCTCTCTTTATCCACAGAGCTATTTCTGCCATTTGGGTTCTGAGCAAGTATTATTTGCACATATTTAACTTTAATGAAACCAGTACCCATGCACGGCAGCTAATGTTGGGGAGAAACAATGAGCTGGATTCTGTACTGTTTGTTTGTTTGTGTTTGTGTTCATATTGAAGATGAGGAAAGTGAAACTTCATTAAATTAAATTAAATTTTATAACAGTCAAATGATTTAGGTAATAAAGGGGGACAGAGAAAGAAAATGTTGAATTTTAATAGCGATAACCTGTAAGCAGTGCATTATCTTGCTGCTGCTGTTGTAAGGACTAGTAATTGCAGCTGTCTAGACACAGGAACAGATGCAAAGCAGAGCTTTATTATATCAGACATTTGCCCTACTATGATACAGTCTAATTGCCCAGAAAATATATTTCTACATGAATTATTTCTAATTTGATTTGAACTAGACCAACTGTTGTATTTTGCTGAACTTTATCAAGTGATAACACAGAGCACTAAATTTCAAAACAGTTTCTGTTATGAATCTTTTCAGAGAAAAGGATGAATTAATTGAAACTTAAAATGGCATGCTGTTTTCCAGCAAATAAAATAATTTTCTTTCTTGCTAATTAAATTTTTGTTATTTCTTTCACCTGTGTGGCTTGAAAAGGAAAAGCAACACTAATGCTAATTTGTGGTTTATTAAATTGTTTACTAGTGTTCCATGAAAATATTTGAAACTGTAAGTTTAAAATGTGATTAAAAATCATGCCATTGTGAGAGATGTGAGGAATTCAGTCTGGTTATTTGAAAATGTTGATAATTTAAATACAATGTTTGGTTTTTTTTTTCCCTTTCCAGTTGATTTTGTTTTCTTCCAAGAGCATTAGCACGGAATCCTGAATTTGTTGGCAAAACCTGATAACCATTTTGTGTATTTCAAGACAGTCTGAATCATCTGTCTACTGAAAATGGATAATCAATGTGAAAAAAGGTAACTCTTTGGATGCTCAGGTCTGTTGTTTTAAAAAGATGAGCTTTTATTGTGATGTGTTTCTGTTCATTTTGCAGTTTGTTTCCATACATTTATCCTATTTTATTTTCATATTTTAAGAAGTGTTTAGGAAATGCAGGGGAATATCTCAGTGCCTTTCATATAAAATGATAATAGTAACTCGCTTCCTCCTCCTCCCCATCCCCCCCAAAGCACAGCATACTACTGAAATTATTTAAATTGACTGAGCCTTTTAAGCAAGTAAACACATTTTAACTAGTTTTTTTTCCCCAATCCTTCCATTCATGCCTACTATAGAAATTAGCCTTCACTCTTCCTTCACTTACACATGGATACACACACTTGCATGGACACAAGAAAAATTTCTTTTCTCCTGTCAGCATTCCTACCCAACAATAGTTAGATTAGTGGAAATGAGGGCCTCCGCAGAGAAAGGACATTCAGCCACAGAAGGCTCCCTGCAGGAACAGCTGGTAGGGGTTAATGGCTGCTGAACCTCACAGCCAGGGCCTATTCTGTATTGTGTGTTCAGCTCCTGGGAAGGAGGGAGACTTGTGACAGCTTCTGGGGTGCATGGGATCAGAGGTATAGCAGTTAGGTCAGAGACGTAGTGTTCGGGGGGAAAAGGCTAGCAGGGAATTGCAGTAAAAATGAACTCTTCAGCAGGGACAGCGGAGGCTTGAAATCTGCAAAAATTGGGCACAAATTGCCATGGGGAAATAGTAAAGGATTATTCAGTAACGTGGCTTCTAACCTTTTAACAACTGCGATATGAATTAAAAGAACAATTGGAGGGAGATGGGGGATGAATAATTCATATCTGAAAGTGGATGAAATCCAAGTCGGAGCTAAACATGCGCCGCTAATGTATGTTATTTACGTTTGAACACTAACCCCTTAGAGTTCAGCTCTCCGGATCATGGTGCAGGCACTGTGGCTGCCATACCAAGCATACAAGTCAGGAGGCATGAGTGATCATTCAGTGCTCAGCATGCTTAAGCTTAAATAGAGGGTGATTAATAAGTATATGTTTCCCTTCAAAGTAAGTGTGTTTCCCACACCATCATGGCGTGCAGAAGGAGCCCTTCATAGAGGACTGGCAGGTGACGTGTTGAAGGGTCAGGTCTCTTCTGGGGACCGGAGAGTTCCCGTGGTGGCTCCTCCTCTGCCTGCTTGTGCCCAGCACACACCAGGAAAGAAACTCTCAACAAAGTTGAGAAGCAATTATTTGATGGGCTGAAAAGATCACTTCTGGGAAAACACTGAGAGGTTCCTGCCCTCCCCATCCTCTCCCTCCCCTCCTCGTTTCAGGATAGTTTGGCAGGATGCTGTGGTTTTAAAGGGACCTTAGAGGGAGCTGTATTTCCCCTTTGACAGCTGGCTCCTCTCTATACAGGAGAAAACTTTCTAAATTTAAAGAAGTAGCTTAAAATGACAAAAATCCTCCAAATTAGATAGACCAATTCTGTGTGGAAACCTCCTCTTGCTCTACCTACCATAGCAGTAATGTTTCCATTTGTTTCGCTGCTCTTTTAGTATGCGAATGCCTGACATTCAGTAATATTAAATATTGAGTAGTTGGGCATTTTATGCATGTAAATTATAGCAAGAGAAAAGCAAGTTTGCTGGTAAAGCAGCTCTTTTTCCCTAAACCCACTGATTCCCTACCCACATTACACTTTTAGATAAGATATGTAGGTGTTGGGAGACACCAGCACTAATTTCACCCAGTGCAGCTTGGATGAAAAAGTTCAGTTGTAATTATCATTCCATGGTTTTGTTTGCTTAATCTCAAACTTTAAAGCCATTTAAATAGTTTTGCCTTATGTTTTTCTACTCTCTGGGAGTTCGCTTAAAGAAAAAGAAAGAGAACAAGGGAAAAAATGTTCCATTGAGATCCTCACCAGCAGCAGAAGCATGAAAGATTCTGTCAGTGAGCTCTCAGTGAGTCCTTTGGAAGCAATATAGATGCAATACACTCATTAAAGTTCTTCTATTTGGATTGTAATGGCTCAATGAAAACGTATGAGCCAGTGCCTGAGACCTTTTAAGAATATTTAAGATGCACTGAAGTGTGTCATGCCTTAGTACACCTTGACACAGTATCACAGCCCTCAGAATGAGGATTGAGAAGTACAGATGAAAACAACAGAGACATAACAGAATAATAACAAAAATGCCTCTCTGAAGTACTGACATTGACAGCTGGATAAAATAAGCAAAAAAATCACCAAAATGACTTGCAGGCAGGAATAAACGAGGCTTCCAAGCACTCGTGAGAGAGTGCTAAGAATATTTATCCTGCTTTACGTTGTGGATGCTGAAATACTGAGTATAAGTGACTTATCCAGACACACACCAAGGCAGTAGCATCTGCCACCGCAAACCTTAGTCATGCTTTCTGCCAGGCTTGGCAAGTGTGCCTCTAAAATACCCTTTTATTCACATATTCTGGTATGTTGTCTGTCCAAATGAAGGTCCCATTCTACAAACAGTCCTGTGAGTGAACAAATTCCAGACTGTACCTAAGCATGTTGTTGATCCTGATTCCCAAGGCCATATTCAAATTTACAGAGCATGCAGATCCTCAAATTAGAGGTTGATACTTGAAACTGGGGGAAATTTCTGCACTCAAATGTCCATACTTTAGGTGACTAAATTGCTTGGAAATAATGAGGATGGACCATGAAACTGGAAAGAGAAACAGGCAAAACAGCGTACCTGGGCTAAGACTTCTGAATGCGTTTCAGTTCATAGGTAATTTTTTACACTGATAATAAACATCTGAAAACAAGGCTGGCTCAACTTAACTATAACTTAGAACAGCAGAGTTAGCAGGTGTACCTGTAATAAGATGCATTCAAATTCCCATTTCTTTCAATAAAAGAGAAAGTAAGGATAGGGAGTTTGTTGACCTCTTTGCATTGTTATTCATATATCCAGCATAAAACCACAAAAAGGTACAAAATGAAGAGAATTATTGTGATGACAGACTCTCACACTGAGGGTTTGTTACATTTAGTAAACACTTGATCTCCCCAAAGTGTAGAAATTGATTCCAATAATCTGTTGTCATATTATTTTAAATATAGATAATTCAGTTTTATGAAACAAATTTAATAAAAGATGCTGTTTACAAAACTGCAATGCCATTTTTAAAGCTACCATTTCAAATTTTTTGTGTGATATTCTGTACAAGATGTACTATTGAAAGGGTTAATCTTTTCTGACTTTCAGATACAATGAAATTATGACACGAAGAAAATTGTACCATTTTAGCATGAAAATGCTTGTACAAATACTGTCGTTCCTTCCTTCTTACTTTCTTTATAATGCCTCAACGATAGCTAAGATGACAGACATTTGACAGGTATCTGTAAGCATACAACCCAGGCAGCTCATTAAAGTTTTTCTTTCTATGCATCAGCTTTCACAAAGGCAAAAACCCATTAGCATTGACTATTTTGCAGATTAGAAGAATTAAGGGCTTCAAACGTTGGCTTATACCAAGCAATGTCATTTGTGAAGTGATGTTTGCTTTATTATTTCCCTTTCTCTCCCTCTGAAACCAGACTGACATGACTTTAGCTCAACGTAGGGCATAATGTGCAAACCAAAGGACTGGCTCACCGATGAAAAGAAACACATTCCCTTTTATACATGACTGGAATGGCAAAAAGGGGAGACTTTACGTGTACTATTTAGGCTCATTAGAGTACTGATTATGATGGTTCTCCGGTGTAATCTTTAATCGACTTTGACACTAGATTTGCCCCGTTACAAATCCTGTCATGCAAATTAAGTCATTTGTGTTGTTTGATATGGAAAGATCTGCTATGAAATGAAAGATTAGTTCACAGATGAGGCACCAGAGACTCCTGCCCTTGTGCACCGTGCAACTGATTACAAGGATGAGAGCATCCATTTTTACACTGCTGTTAACATTTAGGAAAGAAGATTAAATTAATGTAGTTTATTTCCTTATTCTTGCATGCAGTTATTTTAAATAAGATTTCATAATCCTTGTTTTTATGATATACAAAACTGGCAAAGCTGTTTAAATGTGATACCACCATTATAAATAGGGAAACATACTTTTGGAGGCAATGTGGGTGATGGGTTGGGCATTTTTTTTGTATGCTTTGAACGAGATACAAGATTTTGGTTTTTTTTTTTTCAATTAGTGATCACATGGAAGAGATTTTGCCACCATGTAAAAAACAGCAATGAAAAACTACTGCAATTTTTCATGTGCTAAAAATCCACCCTTTTGACTCACTATGTACAGGTTGCATTTTACCATTTCTGTTACTATTTCCTATTGACTATATGTATCTTGGATTGGTTATACTGGCTTGATAGGAAAGCTCTCCTTAAAGAATGAGTGGACTTTCCTACTTAAAAACAGCAAAAGAAACAAATGCTGCACATAGGCCCATTAAATATACATTTAAGTAAAAATTAGGTTGCTGATGCATGTCTCCAGTCCAGCCAGATGTTTAAAGATTTTAAGACCTCTCATGTCCAATTTGCAGTGTTTGGTTGGCATGGTACAGTTCATATACCTGGCCTTGATTTAGATAGGAAATCCTTTCCTGGTGACAAAGAATATCAAATTCTTTAAAAAGATCTTTTGTTCTGTACTCTTGCACCAGATAGCTATCACTAACAGTTCCCTCTTAAAAAAAAAAATAAAGTCATGTTTACGTTTTAAGCAGGAGATCACCTAATTTCTCTGAGTGGGTGGGAACCACGGGTATCTCCATAATTTCAGACTGATACAGCCTGAATTGAAACAAACCAAAATAAATGACAAAATATTCATTATTTTCTGTTTTCTTTAAGCATCCTCAACAAAGAAACAGCTGTGCAATATTTTTGTATGTTGCTATAGCTATATGGGATGGACATACAGAATATGCCTGAAACCATGGCTGGGAATATATTTTTAAAACAATGGATTATTAAGACTCTCTAATTAATTACTCTCTTGTCTTGGCCATTCTCTCTCTCTCTCTCATTTATAAACTATTTAGTCTGTCCTCTTAAAAACTATATGTTAAAAGACAGCAGCACTACATTTTGTCATTGTATTGTGGCATAACACGAATATTTCATATGATCTGAGTGTTCTCCTATTGTTTGAAAGAATATGAATGCTTCATTTACTAAGATTCCCTTAAAAGTTCATGGAACAAGCTGTACTTATCCTTGGAAATATTATTCAAGATATATTTGGATAATTTAAAAATTTCAGCCTTTGGGTTCAACACACCTATTTTCCTGCTTGACTGTTCTAAGACTTTGTGTGCTCATTTATTTACAGATCAGTAGCGCTAGATACTTCTGAGTTACTGAAAAAAGCTTTAAGGATTAAACAATTTTTCATGGGAACCTTGGAGAAGAAACTGCACAAGATGTAGCTGCAAAAACTTGACAGGTGTTACAAATTTCAGACCACCAATGACTTCAATAAGAAACTGAATGTTTTATTTCATCAGTAATTAAAGAATAACTGAAACCTGTCGAAGCTACCTTTATTTTAATATGGTATGTTGAAGTTTACAATGCTGACTTTGTCCCCTTTGTGTCAGGTGACAGTTTTGATGAATGTAAAAAATACATCACAGCAATTCACCCCAAAATCCTGATTTTATTATTAATTTTATATTTTACTTTATGTCAATGAACCCCTAAAATCTATCTTCTTTTAAAGTCAAGTTTTTAATGTGCTATATTTGAAAAAGGTCTATGTGTTTTAACACAAACTGTGATAATAGAACTTAAAAATAAGGATAATATAATGTAGTTAACATTTGAAAATTGCAATATTAGCTATATGTTCTGTATTATTACTGTACAATTATTGTATTAGTATAAAATAGGTTGGGACATGCTTTCATAAAGATTCAAAATACAAATGTACACACTTTCACAAAACAATCCTTACAATTCAAAGGCATTAGATATCTATCAACATATTTTAAGTACTGCATCTCTTTCTTAGTCCTGTTTGAGAGAAACATATTAACTTGTATTAGCCAAAATACCACCGGAGTTGTATAAAGGATGCAAATGCATCACATTTTTCTCCCCAGGCTCATTTGCCCTTACTGCTCAATGCTCCCTGCATTACAGTAATGGAGTCCATATAATGTAATAAGAAAAAGGTGTACTTTAATTAACCAAGTCATGCTATGAATAAACTCTAATATAAATCACTTCTCTTTATTTGCATTTATAAATTGTGTATATTAGCAATTTATATTAAGTTTATTGAAGTGTCTTAAGGTGTTTTTTTAGTAACGTGAAGCCAGGTCTGGTCAGAGGAAGTCTTGAGACATTAATATGTTCAACTACTACACTGGCTGGTTGGATATAAGAATTAATGAGAAGACTGCTGGTATACAAGGGTTTTTTAAACCCCAAGATAGAAATCAGAGTACATTAGTTAGACCCACTAAGCTACATTACCAGATCTCTGAGAAAAATGCTGGAAGCTGTATCACTTAAGTCTATTTAAAACTAGTTTGGTTTAAATGGATTTTCCTGGTAGTGGAGTAGGTTAGGTTGTTATTAATTTTTTTCCTCCTGTGAGTGTTACAAGTCTATTAATGGCATCCTAGGCATTACAGCCCAGGTTTTCCAGACCTATTTAGACCCAAAAGGACACAGAGATTTTCAAAAGCATCAAAATTGTTTAGATGTTTAATTTTGTTAATTTTGAGATAAGCATATGTGGCCCTAAAGTGTCTTTTGCTAAGTATACAGGTCCGGGGCATCACTGTGTGGGCAGGTATGCCAAAGTCTGTAGAATTCTCAAAAATGGGTTGAACTGTTGGTATGAGTAAGAGCTCACATGCAAGTTACCATAGAATTACAGAATCTCAAGAATGGTTTGTGTTGGAAAGGACCTTAAGATAATCCAGTTCCAACCCCCCTGCCATGAGCAAGGACACCATACACTAAACCATGTCACCCCAAACTCCATCCGTCCTGACCTTGAACACTGCCAGTGATGGAGCATTCACAATTTCTCTGGGCAACCTGTTCCAGTGCCTCACCATTCACACTAAAGAATTTCTTCCTTACATTCAACCTAAACTTCCCCTGTTTAAGTTTAAACCCATTCCCACTTATTCTGTCACTGCAGTCCCTAATGAAGAGTCCCTCTCCAGCATCCTTGTAGGCCCCCTTCAGATGCTGGAAGGCTGCTATGAGGTCTCCATGCAGCCTTCTTTTCTCCAGGTTGAACAGCCCCAACTTTTTCAGCCTGTCTTCATACAGGAGGTGCTTGAGCTCCCTTATCATCCTCGTGGCCTTCCTCTGGACTTGCTCAAACAACTCCACGTCCTTCTTACAGAATCATAGAATCAACTAGGTTGGAAAAGACCTCTAAGATCACCAAGTTTGCTATCCCAAGACTGCCAAGACCATCACTAAACAATGTCACTGAAGGCCTCGTCTGCATGGTTTTTGAACACTTCCACTGGGAAGCCTGGGAAGTCAGTACTTCCCTTTATACACCATGCAATGTGTTTCTCTGCCACTGAGAAGAGATTTTAGTCCATCACCTCCTTTTCCTCATGGCCCTGCTCTTCTCCAGTCTAGGGATGTCACTGTTTCTTGATCCTTTCATTCTGGAGCGCACCCTCCCCTCTTGGCACCAATTCAGGACACCATGTGAATTGGCATCATGCTGTCCCTGCACAGCTTCTCTTTTTTCCTGCCTTCACTTATGAAATCTTTCGCAACAGCATCGCTGCTGTAGTTCCCTCCAGCTTGTCTCCCTTTGCTTTGGCTGCAGCTCTGATGTTTCACACTGGCGTCCACAGCACATGCTCTCCATTGCATTTACGAGTGCTGCTGTGATGTGAGGAGTTATTTGCACTAACCCACGAGATAAGGTAGAGAGAAATAGAGATGTAGATATAGATGTACAGATATAGATGTAGACACAGCTATAGATGTAGAGATATAAAGAGATATATATCTATAGCTACAGATAGCTAAATAAGAGTGTGTCTCTGTGCATATTGTTTTTTTTCTTGTAGTTTCCAAGAGGTGATTATGCTCACTTTCTACCAGAGCTGGGCAGAGGCAGTACCATTTTCTACTAGTGCATGTGAAAAACATAGGTGGCTTGCCTAAAAGAGCAGTTTGTTCAAGCAGACACAAAGATTCCCTCATTTCGTATAGGAACCCAGCTGGGGCTGTCTTCTGCAGCCTACACCAGCATCGCCAATAACAAACTTTAGCTTTAGCCCTGTGACGAACCACTCAAGAATTAAGCCTATGGGAGAGAGACCAGCGGACATTCTGCATTTCAAGGATTTGACCAAATGTGCTGGGGGAATTTGGTGCCAATCTTTAAATCTCTGCCCTCTATAAAGTACCCTTGCATGATACTTAGTTGAGGGTTTGAAAACTGTTCTACACAACTGAGTCTGTTACTTGTTTTGCCTTAGTGTTGCAGGGAAAACCTGCTTAGTTCACGTAGTTTAAACCAAATTGGGATCAAAACACTTTATTGAGCTATCAAGAACATGAATTAGGCAGCAGTCAGAGAGGTGCTGCATTCAAGTAGTAATACAATAAGTAAACTCCCAAAGTAGACACAAGAATGCTAATGAAGCAAATATCTAAGCATCCTGTATAACAACCGCTAAAGAGATTTCTGAAATTCTTCTTTCCAAGAAGACCTCACTATAAGCAGCGTTGCAGCAAATGGCACTTGGTGTATTTGGTAAGGAATGGTGAGGAAAACCTGTCTGCTCTCTATGTTTCTGCAAAGTTCATGCAGAGGGAATCAAAATCCCTTTCTTTTACCTCTGGGATCGCCATGCTCAAATAACTGTATGTGGTACAAGAACCTTTACTGATAGAGTCTAAACATACAGATTCATTTACAGGGAAACCTCACAGCCGTGCCCAGTGTGTGGCCGCCATGGGCAGTGACATCCGCCTGGGCCTCCTGGGCAGAGGCACTGCCTCAGGGCCAGCAGTGCAAAGGCCTTTCTCCAAGGCACGCAGGGTGAAGGGGCAGCAGCAGCAGGGCTGCAGTGGGCAGGGCTGTGAGGGCCCCATCACCTCTGTGTCATAGTGCCAGCACCCACCAATCCAGCATCACAGTGCTGTGGGGCAGTATAAAGCCCAGTGCCCTTCCCCAGTGTTTTGGACCTCCAGTGCCAGGCACTGGAAGGGTTCTTGCTCCCAGGGAAGATCAGGCCAGCAGCACTTTGCTGTTGCTGGAAGCCCCAGAGCTGGCTCCAGGTGGAGACAGAAAAGGCAGTGCCAGCATCCCCTTGTCCCCTTAGAGGCATAACCAGCCCATGGACCAGGAGCAGGTCTTGCTCACGTGCTCAGGGAGTAGACAAACCCCAGCACTGGTCAGGAAGGAATCCTTCCCCGGGGCAAATTGGCACCAGTCCCCAGGGCTTTTTTGCCTTCCTCTGAGCACTGAGCATGACCACTTGTCAGGGCTCCTCTGGTCCTGATGCTCTGCGTTGTCGCCTGGTGCTCATGCACCATGAAGGCGGCCCCTCATGTCCTGCTGCTGGAGGGAGAAGGCCTTTTTGCCCCCAGGCTGGACTAGCAATTGTCCCCAGGGTTTTTTGCCTCCTCTGCAGCTGAGCAGAGCCCCTTCATGGGGCTCCTTTGGGCTATTGTAGCCCAAAGGCAGCTGCTTGTGCTCCACGCAGGCGGCCCTCGTGCCCCACATCCTGGGGGAGGAAGCCTTCTGCACTCCCAGGGTGGCCCCAGCATGGCCCCAGGGCCTTGCTGCTTCTCTCTGTAGCACTGAGCACCCCCCTTGTCAGGTCTTCCCTGGCACACTCTGGCTGGGTTGTTGCACTGCTCTCGCTTCACCATGACACTGCTCCTGCTCTGGCTTTCCTTTGTCAGGCTGCAAGGGAGGTTGTTTCAAGATAAACTGAAGGATGTGTCAGCCTGCTGCTGGCTACACAAGTGCCTCGTGTTAATGCTTGAGGGCT
Source organism: Psittacula echo (assembly GCF_963264785.1). Lineage (NCBI taxonomy): Eukaryota > Metazoa > Chordata > Aves > Psittaciformes > Psittacidae > Psittacula > Psittacula echo. The sequence goes on along the minus strand of NC_137737.1, from coordinate 27,128,598 downwards.
TCAACTCTGCAGGGTTTAGAAAAAGAAAATAGAATCTAAACTAGACTAGACTAAAATTAACTAACCGAAACTAACCTAAACCAATCTAAGCTAAACTAACCTAACTAAACCAGCTTAAACTAACCTCACCTAAACTAACCTTACCAAAACTAAGATAAAATAACCTTACTTATAAGTAAATAGAATACTCCTTACACCTGTAACCTGACTTGTGTCTGATTTGTGTCTGAATAGAATAGAATGAGATGCAATGGAATGAAAGGGGATTGAATGGAATGGAATGGAATAGAAGAGAAGGAAATGGAATACAATGAGATGGAATGGAATGGAATGGAATGGAATGGAACGGAATAGAATGGGGTGGAATGGAAGGGGATGGGATGGAATGGAATGAGATGGAATGGAACAGAATAGAAGAGAAGGAAATGGAATGCAATGAGATGGAATGGAATGGAATGGAATGAAACGGAATAGAATGGGATGGAATGGAATGGAATGGAATAGAAGAGAAGAGAAGGAAATGGAATGCAATGAGATGGAATGGAATGGAATGGAATGGAATGAAACGGAATAGAATGGGGTGGAATGGAATGGGATGGGATGGAATGGAATGAGATGGAATGGAATGGGATAGGATGGAATGGAACAGAATAGAAGAGCTATGATATATAATGCATATAGTTCTGCATGACAAGCTCTGACTAGGTCTGAGGGGCTACATGCAGTGCAGGTCCCAAGGGAGGCCGGTCCCTGGCATTGAGGCCTACCAACACCCTCTGGGCCCTCTGTCAGAAGAAGACCTGCACTTCTCATATACCATCCTTCAGACATGTATGGGGTGTCACTGGAGAGAGAGTATTGGGCCAGATGGACTCCTGATGGAGTGTTGTTGTACTCAGGCTCTTGTGCTTGGTTCTGTTTCTCCAAAATCAACAAGTCAGGCATTTTTAAAAACTAGTATTTACAAGAGAGGTGGGTTTGCGAGTGGGGGGAAATCACAAGGGAATGAGCACCTATTGCCCACGTACAAAAGATTTGCAACCATTGAGTTCAGGTGCACTTCCTGGTTCAGGCTGAGGGCTCTATCTTTGAGCCTCACTGATGCCAGAGATGTGGTCTCTTGCTATCCTGTGGAAACCCAAATAAACTGGAAGAAGAAAGAAGAGTTTCAAAAACCAGTTGACACATGTTTTTTGCAAAGGTATTCAGGTGCTCAAATTATTCAGAGACAATCTACATCTCTCACCCCCTTCAGAAGGCACAGGCCTCCTTTTCACAAAGTGGCACAGCCAGCGCCTGTGATGCACCATGTATCTGTTCATCTCACAGCTGGACAATGTGTCCAGCAGGATATTGTGAGAGGCAGTACCAAAACCTCACTGAAACCTGTAAAAACTCTATCCACCACCATCCCTTCACTCACTAGGCAGGTGACCTGATCACAGAAGGATCTCAAATTTGCTAAACAGGACTTTTCCTTTTTGAACCCATGTTGACTGTGCCTGATGATCGCACTGAGTTTCATGCCAGTGCTTCCCATCCTGATCGCTGCCTGCTCACACTGCCGGAGCCAACCTCCACGCCAACCGCCGTGCAGTGCTCCTGCTCCACTCCGGGTGGTGCTGTCTCTCCTGGCGCTGCCCCCTGTGAGTCCCTGCTCTCCTCAGTGGAGCTGCTGGCTCCTGGGCAAGGCCTGTCGAGAGCTTGAGGCTTCTTCTGTGGCTCTTGCTGCTCAAATCTGAGGCTCCTGTAAGCAGTGTTTACCCTTGCTTTGGTGTTGAAGGCTCCTCTCTGGATATACTCATTTTGGCAAATGACCATTAGTGGTGGACCAATGTGCTGTTGCTCCTCCTGGCACCTCCCCCTATGGGTCAGCTGCTTGCATCAGCAAAGTTTTTGGCTTGATCCGTGCAGCACAAGCTGGCCACCATACCCAGTGCTCCAAATGAGATCTCAGTTGTAGCCCATTTAAAGGTGGCAATGTTTGTCTATTTTCACGGGTGTTTCTTGGTTGACACAACCTATGATTGTGTTTGTGTAATATTCAGTGACTCTTGACCTTCATAAAATGCCACCCATGTCCTCTGAAATGGTCATTGCCACCTGTACAGCGACACCTCTCATCAACAGGCCACAAGCGGATGTCCTTGCATACTGCACCATTGAATTTGGCCCATTTGTTAAATCCATCGTTTTGCATGGTTTCATTATAATTTCATTCCTGTAGATTTTTTAACACCAGTTTGGATAAAGCCTTCAAACAGCCTCATCTGATCTCAGAGCTGACCCTACTTTGAGTAGGATTTTGGACTGGAGACAGTCTAAGAGCTCTTCCAGCCTGAAATACCATGTGATTTTGCAGTTCCATAAATTCAGGATGCACAGATGGTTGCCTGCATTCAGTTCCATCTACTAGGATGACATAGTTTGTACTGACAAGTTAGACTGCCTGTTTTACTATGACATAGTGGACAAATGACAATAGTTTCAGATGAGCAGATTTAAAGCATTCGACTGGCAACTCTTTTCAGGGAAGTGCCACTTCTCTTATGGACCTGAAGCATTAGCTCCATGTGGCAGTGATGCATGATTCACATATTGTTGTTATTTAGCAGACACAACTTTGTACTTGATGGTTTACCCACAATAAATACTATGCATTTGGAATGAGATAAAAATGATGGATGTTACAATCATGGAAAAATTTAACTTGGAAAGGACCCCTGGAGATTACCTAGTCCAACTTCCTGCTTAGAGCAAGGCTAACTTAAAAGTTATTATGGGACTTTTGCAGTTCAGTTTTGAAAATCTCTGTGGGTGGAGATCTCACAACCTGTGTGGGCAACCTTTAGAGTGATTATATGCTCTTATGGCAAAAAATATTTTACTTATATCCAGCTTGAATTTTCCTTTCTGCAACTCGTGTCAGGTACCTTCCACCTTCCACTATGAATCTTTGAGAAGAGTCCATCTCAACTTTCTCTGACCTCCCTTTAGGCAATAGAAGACACCAGTTAGGTTTCCTCTTAGGTCCTCTGGAAGCATAACAAACCCACCCTCCTAATCAAATTCATTGGTCCTTTTCTGGACTACAGTTAGTTCTAGGGAGGCTAAAAGTGGACATAGTACTCCAGACACAGCTTCATTAAGGCCAAGTAGAGAGCAAAACTCACAAACAACAAAACCACTTTTCTTGGCCTTGATGATGAACTCTTCACCAAGTTCCTCAGATTCTCTTCTGATGAGTTGCTACCTTCCTGTGAGTTACTCCTCAGTTACTCCCCAGCCTGTAACAATGAAAGGGGTTATTCTGTGCCAAGATGCAGAACTGTGCATTAATCTGTTAATTGCATAAGGTTCTTGTCAGTTCAGTCAGTTCTTCAGCTTGTCAAGCTCCCTCTTGGTGGGGGCAAACCCTGACCACCCTTCACTCCCATTTTGGTGTGAGTTGTGACATTCCTTAAGGATGTATAGCATCCTATTGATTGCTCACTGACAAGAGATATTAGATGATGCTAACTTCACACTGACCTTTGAGAGGTACAACTGACTGCCAGTTAAATTTCTAACAGCTAACCCAAATATTTTGAACCTATGATCAAGCCATTTTTCACCCATATTTTACCCAGTCCCAATCCCAGTTTGGTTTCAAGGAAATTACGGAAAACAATGTTGAAAGCCTTGTTAAATTAAAGGTAAATTGCATCCAGTGCTCTTTCCTTAGCCACCAAGCCACTCATGTCATCACAGAAGACAGTTAGGTCAGGTGAGATTTGTAAGTTATAAATCTTTGCCGGCTGTTCCTATTAATTTTCTTGTCCTTCAAGTTCCTGGAAACTTCATTTTCTCAGGAAGTAATTGAGGCTGACCAGCCTGGAGTTTCCTAAATTCTCCTCCTTGCCTATTTTGAGGATGTGCATAAAATTTACTTTTTCTTGGTCAACATGGACCTCCACTTTTCAAAGATAATAACAAGTGGCCTTGAAATGACATTTCACACCTAATATTCATCTTATTTTGTCTCATGGACTTGTATATGTCCATGCAGAACTCCTATCTACTGTGAGTACTACTGTTCTCTCTCAGAATAATGCCATTTGGCACAGGGATCCACAACATCTGAAAGGAGATTTTGCCAGTAAAAGCTAAGGAAAATAAAAGCTTTAAGTACCCCTTTTCTGTGTCCTACATTACAAAGTCGCCTGCTCTGTTCACCATCAGGAACATGTGATGTTCCTTAGTCTTCTCTTTGCTGTGAATGTATGAGCTGTCTTAACAGCGCATCCCACTTTGTTGGCTTCCCCTCTAATCTTAGCCCATAAGCTTTCAACTGGTCTGTCTCCAAATTCCTAGCAGAATTCTAGGCATTCAGTGTGTGATTTTGTGTAGACTGCAACTTCTCACACCTTTCTTCCCTGCCAATCATTCCTAAATAGCCTTCATCCATCTACTCATCACAGCACCTGAGTTGTGCAAGTTATTCCGCCACACTGCTGTGAGACTAGTGATGTCCATGCACTACATTCATGTTAGGGCCTCCGGTTCCTCCTGTTTGTTTTTCAAGATACATGTGTTGGTGTACAAGCACTTGAGATGTACCCCTGCATGCCCTTCTTTCTCAGAGGAAGTGAGAGAGCATCCCTTGTTGCTCTGCCCTGCACACTGTCGTCCCCTGTTGTGTCAGTCTGATTTTAGGTCGGATAGGAACGTTAGAAGAGGTATACCTTCTTTCAACATAAAGACATTTCACCTAATAATGATGAACCTAGTGAGCAGAGTGTAAAGAGGGAAAACAGAACTAAAATATAAATTATATATTTCATTGAGGTAGATGTAGCAGTTCATCACCAGTCCTGATGCTGTCTCTATTCTTCTCACAATGATGAGACAAAAGATGAAAAGACAGATTTATTTCCTCTTATTCTTCATTTGTATTGCATTAGTGCTTAATGTTTTCAATTGAGCTTCAGGTGATGAACATAATATGCAGCTAAGAGCTCCAAAGAGATTTCTAACTTGTGCTTGTGCAGCCTGAGAAAATGGGGATGTAGAAGATAACCAGAACAAATAGCCATGAGTGATATGCTCATTCTATGACTGGTCCCTAAATTGTAGGGGGTTTGTTAGCATGTTAAAAAAGAGAAACGCTGGTATGAAGAACAGAACAAGGGGAATATCCATGCTTTGTCTGGTTGTCTTCTAACATTTTTGCCCTCTGTCCCTGTAATGCAATAATGGTGTTTTAAGGTACTGTGAGTATAATCTACTCTTGGTATAGAAAAAGAATTTTTGTATTGGGAAAAAGTTGACACAAATATGTCACCCTTTCCCCCCCCCCCAGCCTTATAAAGCTACCATAAAAGTACTTAGTAAAGGTTTGACAATTTAAAACTCATGCACCCCCTGACATGCATGACAAAAAATTATGTCTGACTTACCAGCTTGTGGACAGCTGACCTTGAGGAACGATGAGATGTAACTTTCTTCCTGTCAGTTTGTGTTGCCTTTCTGTTATTTGTGTCCTCAAGGGAGAATTCAAGGGTTTATTTTCATGATGTTTGTTTAAGAGGCAATAATGTTCTTTTCAACTGCAATGCATTTTTTAGGTCAATAGCCAGGAACCTTAGAACTCCTGAACTGATTGTTACTATTTTCACTGTAGACAATGAAGGAAAATATGTTTCTTTTAAAAAATCATCAATACTTTCCCATAGAATGATGATTTTTGCACATTACAATCAAAAAAAAAAATTCTTGCAAGTTATTTACACTATATGTTATATATATACCATGAAAGATGACTTGAGAGGAGGGTGTATTGACATAACTACCAAATACATACAGCTGATATGGGTGTATATTATTAAGAGAGGAGATTAATTAAAGTCTGGACAGAGAATGTATCTTTATAAGTTCCTCTTTTCCTGCAAGAACAGTGTTCTGAGAACTGCTAAGTCTCCAAGGAAACCACTGCTATTTGTGACTCTGTTTAGTGGTGGAAAACTAATTTTTACCTGCTTTTCTAAGACTGACAAGTCATGACAGCTCTTAGAAGTCTGAAAATCAATTATTAGTCAAGCTCTGATTTATTTTTAGTTACCTTTTTTGTGTATTTAGACTGAATCATTGAACTACACTACAAATCAGAGGTGGAAAAGTCGGTCATGATTTGAAAAAATGGTACAAATTTCAATTTTCACAACAAAGCTTATAGCATAATGGTATTATATTGAAAAATTAAACCTCTTGCTTAAGTCAATTATCAGTATTCCACACAAATATTAATTTGCTTATACAGATTTGCTTTCAAAGCTGCATGTATAGTTTCATAGAAATATACACTGTGAGGACAGACTGAGCACCTATCAGACTGCTGCTATCATGCAGAGTCTTACCTCCAGTGCCAACCCTGAGTAAACAAAAATCTTTCTTCATTCTTAAATTAGATGCTGACAGTGACAGCCAGAGCCTTAGAGATATTTTATTTATGCCTCATAGTGGACTGCTATGTATTCTTCCTTTTTCCTACGTTTCTCTGCCAGCAAAGAGAGACTGTTGACATCCCTGAGTTGTCAAAGGCAGAAAGTCCACGGTTTTCCAGATGACAACAGAGGTGAGATCAGTGCACAAAATATCTGTATCAGATTACACAGATATCCACCTAGCCTCACATCTTGTCTCCAACGTCAGCTGAGGGTTGCTGTCCATGGAATTGCGTAAGCAGAAAGCATATAATATCCTCACAATGTCTGGTGGGAGGAACCACCTACCACACGTAGTGCCTGTATGTTTCATAGCCCAGAATGTTTCTTTCCTCTGTTTATCTATCTGATCACTCTTAAAAACCATGAAAACCTTTAACATCTTCAAGATGCAATTAAGAGCTTGGAAAGAGGACTTGCCATGTGGTTCAGGAGAGGATGTAGTAAGAACAGCAAATTTGTAGTTAATCTCTGGGCTGAACAGGAGACGTTCATGAGCATGACGATGAAGGGGTGACACAAGATGATAGTAGGGGCCCTGGTCTGATCATCAATGATAATTACCTCAAATTGTGCTCTCTAATGTGCTCCTGTTGTATTAAAAAATGTTCAAAATCCAAATGCATTTCAGTATACATATGAGTTTCTAAGACTTGCATGTATGTGGCATGTATGCACATTAACAGTAACTCAGTGAAGACAGTCAAGTTCTGTCAATTAAATACTACTAAAATCTCCAGGACATCAAAGAAGAATTGGACAGCCTCTGTCCACACAGGGCCTGGCTCATCTTCTCTCTCCTGGATTGCTCTCCCTCATTATTCACATCACTCCCTTGGAGCATCAAATGTGCACTTTTTCACAGTTTTTTTATCAATGAGTCCAGAAAAGAAAGGCTGCTAATTGATTTGAAGGCTGATAATAGAAAACCAGTGGTAGCTTGACCTTGCTTGCTAGGTTCAGACATAGTCAAATGCAGAGTGAGTTTGAAAGTCAGATGTTGTAAAAGGGCCTGCGCTACAGGCAACGACTCCATTAGTCTGTTTGAAGGGTCACGTTCAGACTACAGTCATTGCTGGCCCCTGAAAACAGAAACTTTTTCTGCTGATGTCTCCTTTTGCACCAAGTGCCTCGTCTGGTGGAGAAACCCACCTTTAGCTGAAGTCCCAGGGGCGGCTGGAAAGACCTGTATCAACCAAATGCATCATGTGCCAGGTGGGTTAGGATACCCCAACCTTTTCAGTGTATGGGATACACATGATGTTCCTCAAGGGCTGTACTGAATAATATGTATGGTGAATTTATATCCACAGCTACACAGAGGAAAGCAATGACATCCAAAGTCACAGTGAAAACAGTGACAAATATATTTTTTCCTACACCATGTCTATATGTATGTTTGGAAAGCTAGGCTTTGATTCTGTGATGTTTACTTGATCAGATTAATTTCTGCTTGTGTTGACTGCCATGGAGTTATCCTACGTATAAATTCATAGAAACATAGAATGGTTTGGGTTGGAAGGGACCTTAAAGCTCACCCAGTTCTAACTCACCTGATATGGGCAGGGATAACTTCCACTAGACTAGGTTGCTCAAAGCCCTATCCAACCTGGCCTTGAACACTGGCAGGGATGGGGCAGCCACAGCTTCCCTGAGCAAACTGTGCCAGCACCTCACCACCCTCATAGTGAAGAATTTCTTCATAATATCTAATATAAATCTATTATTTTTCAGTTTAAAGCCATTTCCCCTTATCTATTTCAGCCTGTTGACTTCAGTGTAAATGTTTAGTGTAAATGTTGACTTTAGTGTAAATGCTTTTGTGAATATGACCTGTAGCACTAAATGTTAATAATGACACTACTATCCACAGAGATATTTTTCACCACAAAAGATGTCAGAAAGCCTCATTAAGCCATCTAGTTCTGCCTCTTTATTTTTCCTCTCTGTCTTAATATGTCCATCAATGCTGATGCAATGCAGTGTAGGCTGCAGTGTCAGAAGCATTGCAGCCATTCAAATATTCTGTTCTTCTGTGGGTCTTGATGAAAAATGAAAGCTGTTTGTGACTCAATATTGTGACAATGAAGGAATCACAACGTAGCAGCTTTTCTGTCCTTTTTTTTTTATTCATTTTAATGAAAACATATTTTGCATGGATTTGTTTTGACAATTAAAAAATCCTGGCTACTTGAAAAACTAGCAAGGCAAAGGATAAATGGGGAAGGTAAACTTTTTAATAATTATGGGAAGAGCAAAGCCCTGCTTCTTGTTAGCCACTACTGATCTTGAATCTGGTACAGCTTGCTTGGATTTAGTAGTTGATGAGGACTCATTAGTTGATGTGAACTTTTTCAGTTTGTGAGCACTTTCAGTTTTTCAAACTTTTCAGTTTGAAGGCACTTTCTTGGCTCTAAGGGCCTTAGCATGTATTAGATCCTGATAGCATATGTTTGTGTTAACAGGACAGAGAATATGCTGTCAAGAAGTTAAAAAATTAAATCTGTTGATTTACTGTCTCCACTCATCAAGCTACAGACACATCAGTTATTGTTGAAGTTTTGTTGCTTAAATTTTAAGCTCTGAAAGAGAGCAACAAAGAAAGGTCTAGTTCTTTCTCTGCTTAAGTCTACTTCAAAAACCTTTCCAAAGTCATGATTTTTTTTCAAAACCATTTCACAAAATAATTCCAAATTAATAACCTGTATTACTTTTCAAAATAATATTCCTTCTATCTCCCTTCTAACCATAAGACTTTTCATTGTCTGATTCATGCTGACCTGATCTGAATTATTGCATGGCTGTGCAAAGAGCAGTTCTACTATGTAACATTAAAAGAGATCTTGCCAGATGTGGTTTTAATCATTGCTGTTTTGCAGATCAATGACTACAGTACTGGTGGAGTCAGAGAATAATATTATTTAGAAATACTGCATGTGCAGACAGGTAGATCTGTTTTGATTATGTGAATACCTTGCTTTAGAAGCTGCCTTTGCTACCAGTTCTTCTACTTACTCACTTATTATGCCCTTGGCCCGAGAGCTGCTTGGCTCCCTTCTAGGGGACAGACATTTAACTGCTTTTACAATCTTCTCATTGTGATCCTCAGACTTCCAATGTATTGCTTGTAAAACATCCTTGTTTTCACTTGCTGACATCCCCTTAGGTACACTAATTTCTCCACCTTCCCCCCACATACCAACAATCATCAACTACAGAGGCATCCAGCATACCTTTTCATGACTACTTTCTTCCTATGTTTCATTCAGATATAGCCAGAAAGACCACAAGCAGAAACCTTGTAAAGTGATTAAACTCGTTTTCTTCATCTGCCACGGCGCCAGCTTGCTGGGTCCTTTATAGAAACTAGCTCAGTCATGTGGCAGGTTAAGCTTGAGATTCCTAATACAGATTATTATGCTCCCATAAATTATCTCAGATGTACCTGAGCCAGGGTTTGAACCAGATATTGACAGGAGAGGTTTCTTCCTTTTGCTCTTTTTCTTCCTTTGCTACCCTGTACCATTTTGCTCTTGCCTGAAGAATAGAGAAAAAAAGTAATTTTAAAAAAAGTTTATTGTGTTTAGTACCACTGTCTTTGAAAGTTACTCTTGACTTTTAAGCCAGAATTCTTTTATATAAAAATTTTATAGTAGCCCAGTCTGGTGAGAAGTAGGAAAGATATGTTTTTAAAATTTTATTATTAATTCAATGAATCATAATCAATTTTAATAAAAAAATACAGTGGTCATGCAAGGTACTATTTACTTCTGATGAGCTTATACCTGTCCTGATGTACAATTGATTAGCTGCTCTCAATGGATTGACCACTGAAATAGAAAAAATTCTTTGAATAAACTTTTTATTGATATATTTATTACTCAAGTTTTAAACTTCATTCTTTGATGAATTTGCCATGCTATCCAGCTGCAAATCTTCATGAGATTTTTGTTGTAAGAAATAATACAATTGTATAACACAGTGTGTTAAAAGCTTATGCAATAATAGTTATTCATCAAGCGATTCCTGAATTTTCTTAAGAAGATGAATCATCAAGATTTAATTCTTTTCTGAAAAAAAAAACCCCTCTAACCCAACTCAACAGATAAAAATACTGAAAGCAAAATGCAATCTTTAATAATAATCTTTGAATACTAGGCCAAACAGTTTCACTCTTTTCAGTTTTCAATTTTCAAAAAAAAAACCCTGGCCATTGTTCAGGGAACAGATGTTTCCCAGGAAGCTTTGAGTTCAGCTTGCAGTTTTTCTTCAACCAAACTTCAAGGCTATTTTGGTTTACATGTATTTGCAATCCAAATTTTTTCAAAGAAAGAGCCTTGAAGAAGGTTTTATATGTAAGTAAGACAAAAGAAGTGAAGGAGAACAAAGTGACTATCATAATATGCTGCTCTTGCAAGACACCAGCATTATTACAAGCAGGCTCAAAAGTGTCTGTATCATCCATGCACTAAAATTCGTTAATCAGATAGAAACATCTTTGAATTAAAAAACAAACTGTAGACAGATCCAGAATGAGTAAATATCTCACTATAATCCATAAGGACTGAAAATGCAGCAAGGCTGGCATTCCCTGAGAATGGTGAAGCAGGTATGGCCTTACACCTTCCACACATAAATGGGTATAATAGATATCAGCTGCTAATGGTCATGAAGATATTTCAGGCCAGAGCTGCTGAAACAAAGGGAACTTGGGAAGCTGAGTCATGCTGGTGAAGGAAGTGGCATGTCCAGCTCTGCACTGCTTTTCTGGCAGTTTCAGCTCAAAATGCTGAGTGCATTCATAAAGAAGCTCCCAAGGCAAGGAGGAATGTGAGGGTTTTGTTTGCTTCCATATGATCTGATTTTAAGTAAAATAATGACACCGTTCACTTTCCACACATACAGATTTCTGCAGCCATGAGAAAATTTTCAGCTCAGATCTTTCTTTTTCCCCATGCTGAGGAGTGCAGGGAAAGTGAGCGAGTGACTGTACGGTTCTTTATTGCTGGTTGGGATTAAACTATGGCAGTTGTGGACAACTTTACTCAGCCTTATCTCTCCTTGTAGTAGGATTTCTGTGAGCTCTTTTGGAGAATGTGAAAATATTCTTCCGAATTTGAAGACTAAATTTTCTTAGAATACATCCTCTGAATTTGTGCTCATTTTCTTTTTAATTTTTTCTTCTTTTTTTTTTTATTTTTAATCTTTTATTTTCTTTTTTATTTTCTATTTTTTTATTTTCTTTTTTTAATTTCTTTAAAAATCAATACAGATTTACTTCAAATGTCATAAAAAAATGAGGGTAAGGAAACTGTTTATGGAGATGTAAGAAGAAATCTAATAAATTAATGGTCTTATTCTATATTCAGAAAACAATTGCCAAAAAACCCCCCATAAGTAACTAAGAATTCTGGTATGAAAGAAGGCAGAATCTGATTTGAGAAAACAGGTTTGAACCCAAACTGAATCTGGCATCTATTTGTAAAAACAAGAAATTGAGCTCAATATTTTCAGAAACTGCAAGTGCATGACAGCAGAGGGTTGATGGCCTGTAATGCTTTGTCAGAAGCTTTTCCTCTCAGAATTGTTAGAGTTGCTGCCCATAGAGAAATAAGTGACCTTTAGGACATGGTTCAAGTAGAGGAGTAGTTTAGTCTGTCTTGCATCTGAGAGGCAGGGGGATTTATGAAGAAAATTGAATAGGTTTTTACAGTTGACTGAAATTCAAATCCAGGAATTGAAGGTGGAAAGTTGATGTTTTGACTCAGGCAAACCAGAAGAGAGAGGTTTCTGCTGTATTTTAAAAGGGTGAGGTAAGTTTCTTTTCATATAAACCAACATTAGTCACATATTTCTAAAAACAACATGCCTCGCTGTCATTTCAGCCTGGGATTATGCATGAGTCCTGTAGACAAGCAGACACCTGGAAGACAACTTCAGTAAGCAGAACATTCTGTAGTTGCGGGAGGTATTTATTATGCTAAATCATTGTTTCTCACTTCATTGCACATAATCATAACTTCTGTGGAGTTTCCTTCTTTGACCTTCAGTGTAGATCAGAGGACACAGCTGAAACCAAACGCACTGTTTATGCGGGCTTGGGCCCTTCCAATTAAAGGATTTTTCCTTGCAGTTTTCCCAACTCTTGTTCTCTTTAGTATTTCAGTATTATTGTTTCTTAAGTTTCAGTAGCCAAACTTTGCACTCTCGGTTTTACTGCGTAGAATACATTCCTCTTTCACAGATGTTATCAAAAATTCCTCTACAAGTCATTATGTGTAGAAAATACTGTGGTAACATACTCTCTTTTGCACAGGTGCATTACAGACTTCCTTTAGGCAAGAAATAAAAAAGCAACCAAATATTGCAGTGCTAAAATTTTTCAATCTCTCTCCCCCTTGCTCCCTGAAAAAAACAGTCAAAATTAAATGCATCACTCTTAACAAAACCAAAACCAGGTTTTGTCTCTACAGAAACAATAGTTAAGAGTAGTTTATTTCACTGAGGTATTTTCTTTTCTCTGTCAATCACTCATATAACCTTTTGTCTCTGTCTTGTATGATCATTGTTATTCTTATTTTTCTGGTATAGTTTGTCTTTTTCCAAATCCCATATGCTCAGCTCTGACAGAAAATAGCTGATTTGCCTGTTTTCATATTCTAGTTAAAGGCGTGTGTGTTTTGTTTGGATGCATAAAGGGAAAGACATTTCACAATATTTTACAGCTTATATAGGGCTCAGTAATTAAAGTCAGTCTTTGGGCTTAGACCCATTACCAGAGCACATATGCTCTAGGTAGAAGTTATACTTCTTTCCGACTCTCGAGTAAAATGAAGCCAGATCCTGACCTTGAGCCTATGGTTTATAGGGCATGTTGAATACTGGGTTTGTGCACATTTAACCCCGCTGTAGCAGTTGTAGGGTCACAGGGAGGTGAAAGATATCACACACTTCCTACTGTAGATGATTATTTTATAATTATCAAAAGAGGTCTTTGCATAGACTAGACTTGAAAATTTCAGCTGATTTCCTCAGTAAGGTTCTTGGTAGGCCAACAGAAGCATCTTTGATTCAAGACAGCTAGTGTTTGTTTATTTGTAACAGATTTCCTTAACACAACATAACCACCTAGGCTGATAAAAGCAATGAAATTTCAGTACAACACAGTGCTGGAAATTTGGATCTCAGATAAACAAATATTGACATCAATATTCCCAGCATTATATAGCTGCTATTAAGATCAGACTTGTAATTTTATTTCTTAAACTACGTAGATAGTGCTTAGATGTATGGATTTATTATCACATTTGGCATATATTATTTATAGCATAAGAAAGGTGAAACATCTTGCAGCATGCATGTAAAGATTAGGATTTATTTTCCAGGAATCCTTGAACAATTTTATCAAAAGCCCATTTCTAGGTGGTGTTTTTCTGCAATAAATCATACAGCAGAAATCTATCAGTGGACACCAGTAGCAGATAAATGAGAGCAGAGGAAAGAGGGTCATCACAGATTTTTTTTTTTCTGTATCATGACCTGTCATTGGCAGAAATCCATTTATTATCACACACAAATGATTTTTTTTTCCCTTACTCACTGTGTTTGCCTTTCTGAAGACTGCTATCTAAAATAAAATGAAAACTTCATGGAATATAAGCTTTCAGGAATCATGAAAACAGAGTTAACTTATAGACCACAGGTGCAAAGACTAACAGTACTTCTCTTTTTCTCTCTCCCTCTCTCTCTTTCTTTTCTCTTTCCTCCACCCTCTACGTAATGGCAATTTGTTTTGAAGTTTTCATTATGGAAATAATGAAAGACAAGAAGAGGAACAGGACCATAAACCTGATACCGTGGTGGTATATACAAGAATTACTAAACTCAACTCTCTGGTATATGGAGGAAGGAGCCAAAACCCGTATTGATAAATTAGAAGTGTGCAAGCTCATGTTGAGCCACATTTACCTCAGCTAAAGTTCTTCAAGAACCTTTCTATCTTTTTAAATGAAATAAAGTTACACTTGTTTTTAAGTAATGGGGGGTGGTGGTGGGGGAGGCCAATAAGGAGGAGAGCTGAAGTGTAGTATTTTTTTGCTAGGTTGAGATTAATTGAGATAGGAAGGATCAATGTAACCTCATAGGTCTCAATGAACATCACCACTCAGATTTCTATAGAGTCCTCAAGAATGATCCTCTCGTGTTCCAGGAAGATGGTGTGGGATTTGATTAGGTAATAGGGCCACGTCCCAGGCCAGAGTGATGCTTATAGCAGTCAGGCTTCTGGGAAGCCAGAGGAGAAGCAAGAGAAACAGGTCTTCTAGACAGCATGGGTGAAACTTTCATAATACAACAGCAGAAGCTTTAAGGCAAATCAGTTGAATCCTTCTTTTGTACAAGTTAGGCACCACTGGGGCACACACCATTTATACACCCAGGTTGTGCTCCTTCTGGAAAGCCTTGGTTATTTCTGATTTATTAATTTAGGATTTTGTCACAGCGCAGAAGTTTTATCTGATTCCTCATCTCTCTGACCTGTTTAACTTTTGAACATGTGCCACAAGCATTTTTCTTTCCCTGGGCTAGATAAAGAAGCACAAATGCTGGTAGGATCTACATTCTCCTTCGTAAATAGATGAAATAGTGAACTAATGGCCACTGATTTGTGCAAGCTAATGATTAGTTCCTCCTCATCAACAGAGACAAAGGTGGGACTGTGTGAGACTGCAGCTATATAAGTTTGTGCCACTGAACATTTAAAAGCCAGTCAGGAGAAATCTTTCTTTCAGTTGTAGCTAGTAGAAATTTATTGTTGGCTTCATTTGAGCTCAGATTTAATCCCATATTTCTATTTCAAAAGATTTTGATTTTTACTGCAATAGTAGAAAAAGGTTACTAGTACAGAGATCACACAGTTCAAATAACCTTTAGCTATAAATATATTTTCCATTGAATACATGCAAACCTTGTTTGCATGAAAATTACACATTCTTGTTTGCTCTGTGTAATCAATTATTATCCCACATGCAGGCTTGATTTTAATGGGTTCCAACACTTGCACAGATCCTTCATCTTTCTGGATTAAACTTTAATAAGTTTTTAATCTTTCAAACTCTCCTTGAAATAGTGTTGGTTTAGATAATTTTCCTTGTATAAATCTTTTACAACAAGGAAATTAATTCATTTAAAGCAGAAAAAAGTGATATAGTAAAAGAAGGAAAAGTTGCCTGAAGTATTAAGTTGTCACAAAATCTATTATTTTTTTATTTCATCTTGACTTCGCTGTTTGTCTTCAACATGCAAACTCTTGGTTGCAGTTGTACTTCAGAAAACTGTAAGAAATCCCATTTCTTTCAGATCTAAGATCCTTACTACTCTTTACTTGGCTGACTTAATTTTCAAGGAACTGGAAAATTTTATTCCTTGAAATTACAACCACTTACAGACATGAACAATAATTTAAGGCTACCACATCAAATGAATGGCTCAACATATTAATCCACATTTCAACTTTACCGTACATTCAACTGAAGAGCTTAACCTGTGGCAAAGCAGACTCTTCTAAACATCTAGGATTGCTATTTGAATAGCAAAACAGTAATATTGCACGTATTATATTAGAATATGATATTATGCCTGTAAACCAGTAAAAAAACCAGTAAAAAAACACAGGCTACAGGGCAAATTGCAAATCTTTAAGCTGTTCAGACTTGAAATAATCTTAAATTTATGTATTTCTTCTTCACTACCACATGAAAATAAACAGCAAAATAAGCAATAGTTTATACTGCTGCAAACTAGCTTCTTTTGGGGAAAGACGGTTTGTATCTCACTTTTTAGTATTTTGGTGGAAACCTTTAATTATAACCAATTGAATCTCCTTAAAGATTACGGGGCCCACATAGACAGATTGTGCATACTTAGTTATTATCTAGAGCTCAACCACAGATTAATATGGGTGAATTTTCTATGATATCATGCACTTTAACCTATTATAAAAATTTAGATATATGCCGCCTAACCTTTCATTTTGATATTCATGCGGGTTTTAAGTATCTTTTTCTTTTAAATGTTACAATCAAATCCCTCCTTGAGGGGAATCCTGTTCCACTGGCTGCAAGCTAGATGCAACAGCATTGGGGTTATTTTGAATGGGGAGGAGAAAACGTCTGCAAGGTGATGATGAGACTTTGAGAGTTACAGGAATTATGAGAATTGCAAAGCAATTTATCAGGGCCTTGCAGAAATCCCGATACACATGGTACTGAGGATAGAGCAGATGTACCCTGAATGAATAAAGGTCTCACATGTATTCACAAATACGTGGATCACACTTTGACATCAAACTGAATATCACCCTAGGTGTTGTACAGAAATAGTGAGACCCTTTTGCTTGTTCTGTTTTGAACATGGCAGGGCAGCAAACACAGTGGAAAGAAACAGAGAAGGTAAATAAGAGCACAGTGAGCGGCCTCAGGTGTCCCACCGTTGTCTGTCTGGAGCTCACACACGGGACAAAGGGGTGAAGAAACACTTTACACTGGGCAAATGCTCTGCACTCTTGCTATGTGGGACAGGGATGGGAGACTGGAGGTCTTCCCTCTTCTCTCCATCTCTGCAGGCAGCCCCATGGTAAAGTCAGCTTCCTGGGTTTAGTCTGGGGTAATGTTTTTGGCTTCCCTTCCCTTGTTAACCCTTTAAGCCTATGTGCACTCAGTTTGTAAAAATTTTGGCAGGCACGAAGGTACAGAAATAAGTATATCTGTGTGTTGCAGTTTAATACTATCAGATTGGTAAGAGCCATGCAAGCCAAAGAAATTTCTTGGCCTCTTGTTTCACAGCCACAGGAAGTCATTCAAGACAAAGCTCCCTCATATGTCTTCCCAGTGAGACCATGTTGTGTCTGCTTTGCTGAGCCTGCTTCAGAGTAGAGCAGTTTTTGGTCCACATCCCCCTTATAAAGTCAGTGCTTAGAGCATCTGCAAGATTTCCACACATAAAGCAAGGTGTTAATGTAGCCCAGGAGTTTTAGGTCTCATGAGAGATTTAAAAATTGGTTGAGAACTAGAAAACCGTGCTTCAGACAGCTGGCACTTTTCTGTGAATCCTCTGCAGTGAATGACCTTGGTGTACATGGGAACTGGAATACTGAATAACAAGTGCAAGGAAGTCTGTGGGGCTCCAGCCCCTTTATGCATCCATAGGATCCCACATTAGAGAATGACTTTGTCTTTTGTCATACACAAGCACCAAATTCTCCTGTGTAAATGTAAGCCCATTCAGTTAAATTATTGTTGTTCTGTCAATATCTACTCCTGAGACACCATGAGCAAGTTAGGAAGGATGCAGGATATCCAATTCACTTTATATTTCAAATAGGCATTTATATTTCAAGATAGGACAGAGTTGGAAATGTGGGTTTTAGCAACAAAAATTATCTTCTTAAAAGATATTTTTCTTCTTAACAATGAAAGGAAAAATGACTGTTTAGAACAAACAGAATACTACACTGAAGATCAAACTGAGCATGGAAGGCTTGATAATTTTATTTATTTTTTTAAATTTCTTTAGCCATTTTTCATAGCAGCATTCTTTTTTTTTTTTTTTTTTTTTTTTTCTCCAAGTCAAATTCCTTGCAATATTCGCTGTTCCTCATTCCTTATGTTATAGCGGGAAGAGTTCCCCACTTCTCCTGGAACTTTCAAGAATGCACTTCAACAATAAGTTAGTGGAGCAGATCTTTAAACATTTCTTACTTGAAATAGCCTCAAGACCTGCAGGTGGGATTTGTATCATGAATGGTAAAATAGAACCCTTAGCTGAAAAATGTGACAGGGAAACTTCAGGAAAAATGCTGATGGTATTCTAATTTTAACCCATGATCTTCCAAAAGATAAAATGATAACTCTGTTAATGATGTAGGTCTACATAGGGGCATGCTTGGTCTCCTCTAACCCAAACTGGAAGTATTTTAATTAAAATTAAAAGCATATTAAAAGAACAGTTTTGTTAAGGCTTTTACTGTTACCATGCAAGAGATCAGAATGAATATTCAAGATCAATCTATTTTTCAAAACTTCCTACCTCTTAGTCCCAGAGAAAAATAATGTCTATGTATCATGCTTCCAGTATTTAGGGTCTAGTTGGGATATTGTTCTGTACACGCTGTTAGACACTGTAGTGACAAGACGAATCTTAGCCAACACTGGCTGCCAGCCAACACATGCCTTCCACGAGCAAAGTGCAGGGCAATTGAAGAGCGAGCACCGAAGGATCACTGCTGAGAGAGAGAGAACAAAAATAGCAATAAAGCACTTGGAGAATACATTTCTTTGATATATTGGAGAATTATTGTTGCATCCATTCATTTCGTTCCCTTAAAGTCTTCCCCTGAAGGGGATCCCTTTTTCTCTCTTCAGTATTTTTATGTTTTAGAGAAATTCGGGAATACTTGGTGAGGAAGGAATTTTCTTTTAGAGGGCAGGAAAGACAGATTTTTCTATTATGAGAATTGAGGCAAGAGGACATTAGAGAGAAAGAGCTTTGGGAAGTGTGTTACGAAATGGAGCTTTTCATAAAATACTTGGATTGGGTGCACTATATGCATATCATGCTGCAGAATGTTGTATAAGGAAATAATTTTGAACACATTTATGTATAAATACTGAAACAAGGCCTATAATCCTGCTCATCAAAATGAAAGCCCTTAAGAAGTCAGATGTCCCGTGCCATGTGTGTCACCCCCACTGTTGTCCAAACAGGACTGCACTACTAAACTGAATGCACAGTCACCTTATTAGTAATTTGGGCAACCTGAGTTGAATATCTAATATCCACAGATAATACAACACTGCATTTTGTATCACTGTGTTTGCTCAGTAACAAAATCTAACAGATGAAACAATTATTACTTTGAAGTCTGTTTGTTAATAGATAAAAGGCTGTTGGAAAGGGAAGGGGAGAGTAAGCTGGGGAATTAGCTCCTGGAGTTAAAGGATACACTAATGTACAAACATCATTTTCATTCTCATTCCCAAACCAAGCAGCTGATCACAATGTGTATTTTCCTTTCATGCAGACCTGCTCAAATGTTCTTGTGTAGCAGGTGTGTATGTTTGCAAAGATCAAAACAACGGCATTTATTAAATCGCTGTCTACCCTGGATAGCCTTGTTTGTGGTGGTTTTTTTTTCCCTCAGAATATATTTCTTTACTGAAGATTTAGTCAGCTATTTTATTTCTACAAGGTTGCTTTTTTTTTTTTTTTTCCATGTAGTTATAAAGAGAATGTTTTTTTAATCATTTTGTTGTTTGTGTACAGATTTACATATTACCTCTCTAAAAGTAGCAGCAGAACTTACAGAAATAAGCTCCTGGGCATATGGACAACTATGGATGCATTTATTGATCTGAATCTTTCTAAAAGTAACATCCAAATTCTTTTCTAAAATGTGTTTCTTTACATCATTTTTATGTCAGGCCATCATCATCAGAAGCAGCCTTTTTAACTTACATTTGTTTTGAAAAACAATTATATTTTCTGAGGGAAGAAAAGGTTATATTGCAGAGGTCAGACTTTTGTCATTTTCTTTTTATGGAGCAAGCCATTGGGATATTATAATGGTATGTCAGCTAAGCACCTACATAGCTCTACAAGGTCAAACAGAGTTATATCGCAGGCATATTTTATGTACGTATCTTGCGAGTGTTGGCCCAGTACACTCTAACCCCACCTAATAAACCATTTTACTGCTAGACAATAACACAGTTTTATGTTTCACAGCATATTTTTCTCCCCTTAAATGAATGCTAAATTCATACGAATGTCAATAATAAAAATTTACTAAATTCTTCCTGGGGTCACATAATGACATTGTTAGGATCCTTAATGTAGCTACTAGGTGAAAGAGCTGCCAGTACTACATAAAGAATGAGTTGTTCTCCTCCTGCCACAGCCTCAGCTGATTTACAACCACTTTGTGTTTGATGTTGGACAGGATAATTTCATCAGTCTCCAGCCCTTGTGATCATGTCCCAAAACAGCTAGTCAGCTGAAGCCTTAGCCAAAGATTGCTTGTCACCTGTAGGAAGTAGCTGCCTGCCTTGAGTAGTCTTTACTCATAAATGTAATCATCTGTTAGTTATTCATTGAGCTATACTTCATGGTCTAGATGCAGTAGTGAGGATAATATTCAAACACCTCACAGGGAAAATGCTTTGAAACAACAGATGTGTCTGTTAAAACCCTTGTTTTTTACAACTGGACAGCATCTTAAAATGGAAGTAACTGGCTTCCAAGTTCATCTCTGAAGGATACTTCAGAAAACCTGTCAAAATTTCTTCCCCTCCTCAAGTGATTCACTTCAGCAAATGGCGTGTAGTTAAAAACGATTTCTTAAAGGTCCAACACCAGCATCGTTGTAGTGATTTAAGGCAGTTAGCGCAAGACAGGTATAAACCTTTGGTGTGCTTTTGTTTTGAAAGAATGTGTGATGTTGTGATAGAGCCATTTGAGAGAACAGTATGATAATGCAGCCACATCTCTGGGGGAAAATTCTAATTTACTTTGGTTAAATTCCTTGAAATCATGGAGGATGTGTCTATTTCTAAAAGTACAAGTGATGCATTTTCATCATATTCAGACATATGATTTGGCCTGAAATAACTAACACACTTCCATTTTTTTATATTCAGCTGGGCTTAACCTGACATTTGTTCTTTTATTTTACAATAAATAAAAATCTGGTTTCAGCAGAAGAGCAGCTAGTAAGAATTCTGTAAAAGCATTATAAAATTGCCAAAAAGAGAAGCGGTGCTGTTATTAGGCCAATACTGCTGTAAATGATAGATTAGTAAACCAACATGAAGAGGCTGAAAAGTAGTGACAGCTACAATGAGTGCATTTTCTCCTTTCTCAGTGTGAGATCACAGTGCAGGAATATATGAACTTTTAATCTCTTTGTGAAATTTGTGCTCATGCCAGCTGTCACTGCTGTAGGTGATGAGTACTCACAACCTGTTGCTTCTGCTTTGTGCTTATAAAAATGCAAAGGATAAGTTCTAGTAACAAAAGAGTAAATTATTCTGATAAATATCATCACACAGTTAATAGGGAATTCTGGATAGAATTTGCAATGTATTTTGGAATTTATCCTAGGCTTGTGAGAAAAAAAGCAGAGACAGACATTTGAGTTCTTAAATTGTAGTTGGAAAAATCAGTAAGCTATTTTATATGCTTAATTACATTCATTTTGTCAGCATACTTCCAAGGTTTGAATACACACTATTTTTCCTCCTTAGGTTTATTTCTCAAGGTCTGTTTTCACTATTTCTTTAATTAAAATATTATAGATGTAGCTCTTAAAAAAATAAATTGAAATTTAATCTACAGTTTTAAACAACTCAAAATACAGAATGCAATGGATTGAGACTTTTGGTTTGTTTTGCCAGGAAGAAAAAGGTCATTAACAAATCTTTGATCTACAATACATATGAAACTTTGATTTTTAAAATCAGAGGATGTGAAGATTTGACACCTGGTGTGAAATAATTTTCTGATTTACTTTTTCTTTTTATTTGAAGAAAGAAAGATGGAACTCAATAGACCCATACAAGAACAATTCAGTTTTTCTTCAACAGATCATATTTTCAAAGCATATTCTGTTATTACAACTTTTTATTATAATAATTTCAAAATCTCTTTTAAAAGACCTATATTTTAGAAATGTATATAAGGAGACATTATCTGGTTTGTTTCTAAAACTGTTTATTTGTTCTCTTGAACTCTTAATTTTACTTCCCTGGCTTGACATTTCAATCTTTTCTCTTTATATCTGGAAGTTACTGTGGCTTGTATCAGCTTTTGACATAACATAGAGCTTTTTAGAGAAAAGCTGTCCTACTGTGGCTGCCTTTTAGTGCTCATCCATGCTGCTGAGCAGACAACAGTCACAGTGCAAGAATAAACATATTTCTTCTCATTCTTTTGACTTGAAAATGAAAATAAAATATTATGTATGTTTTAGTTACTAATGGGATATTTCCTGCCTGTTGTGTTTGTATTGTTCAGGTCAGCACACGGACCTGGTTTTATTATCCAAAGGAGGAAATTATTCTCACCTTCTCAGAAAGCTTACAGTAGACACCCAATGACTGACTCCTCCCTGACAGCTATAGCACTACCAGGGTCCATAGTAATAAAGTTGTTACATGTAATACGGATTTTCCATATATAACAATTGAAAAAAGAGCCATTGGCAATTGAGCATCTCTTTCTAGCACTCTGTGTATCTTGTCTCCTATAAATGGTGTGCACAAACTGACTTGCATCATGAATATTCCCTGTTTGCACTTACAAATTGCTGCTCAACAAAAGCCGTATCTTGTAGTTCACTCAACAGTCTTCCATGGAGGTGTTTTTAAAAAATGTTCAGTGCTGTTCTGCTGTAAACCTACCAAAAATGGTAAAGTTTTAATACTGGTGCCATCGTCTTATTCTCTTCCCTTCCCACACATAGATTAATTTGTATTTCCATCTGAAATAATGTACACTTACAACTGTATTTTTCTAATCAGGATTCTTTTTCCCCAAAGTTTTTTTTTGATTCCCACTTGGTTTTTCCTTTGAAGACATATTTCTGTTTTTAACTCTGATATATGCTAATCTGCAATTCTTTCCCCCTTTTTCATTCTCTTCCTCACTCTCAGCAGAAAGATATCACTTCACAGGAAGCAATGTCCATTTTTCAGGGCTAATTTAGTGTGTGGTACCAGCTGGCTGTCTTTGCTGTTTCAGATGTTTTAACTTCTCAGCATCATTGTATGACAAAGAACTAATTCTACCCTAGAAGTGGGATGGGCAATATGGTAGTATAGGTTTTCTGGATCTTGTGATTTTTTTTTTTCTGGATCCAGAAGATAGTTTATTTGTTTTAATAAATATTGATTTAGGTAATACCAGGTGAAAAACTGAGCTCCTGTAAATAATAAGGACTACTGCTTTGACCATTCCCAAAATCAGACAGAAAAACAGTCAGAAAATTACAAAATGTAAAGAAAGTGAGATAAGTCACCCCCATAAACAGTTTAAATGAAGAAAGCTAAAATATTGTTTGCATGTGTCATTGATAAATACTGTATAAGTTATTTTGTGAAATTCATGCTAGGGTAAGGGTTGTGTAATATATGTAGTACTCAGGGTACTTTTTTCTCATTACCAAAATCTTTCTACAGAAAATCTTGCATTTCCTTACTTTTGAATTACAGTGTGGTTACCTCTGCAGAAAAACTTTAAGGAGAATTGATTTCCACTTCTAAACCTTGCAGCAGCAGTAAAACAACATCAGCAGAGTTCAGAGAGTGCTTATTTTAGATTTTCTTACTTGATTTTTCAACCTTTAAAAGATATATTAGTCTAAATTTGTCATCCTGGCCTTAGTTGATAGGCATCTATGAAGAGGCACTAGATACCAATAAATGGTGATTCACCACATTCTAAGATAGGCCAGATGAATCATTTTTTGGAGGTGTGCATTGCTCCTGATGACTGTAGAAGTAATTTTGCACATTTAGCTCAACCACAGGCACCTGCCTTTGAGATGGTCAGGTCAAGGTGGCCAAATTCCACATTTTTATGCCTGCTGCTTCCATTTCTTCCACATTTGCTGAGTGGCAAGAGATACCAGTAGATATGCATATCATGGAGCTGTGAAACACAGATCAATCTTTTCCCAAGCTGTAAGCTAATCACTGGGTGCTGGTGAGGGTTCTTCACAGAACTGGGCTCTCCTACTTCATAGCCCATGTGCTATGTCTGCAAGTCCCAGAATCTGCTGTAATGCTTTGAGTGATTGGCAATGTCTTGTGTTAGTAAAATAAGGATGATTTTCTCAGTTATTATCCATGCGATATGGTTCATAACTTCCCATACAACCAGTTTGCGAGTTTAAAAACTTGTTTTACCACTGAGATTTTGTGATTACTTGAGTTATTTGAAATGCTGTTAGTATGCAAAGCAACCAGCTTGTTTTAAATGTTTGCTGTGATGTTTAGACTGAAAAAAATATGGCTGATATAAAAAAGTGTACTGTAATGAGTGTGATTACATACATCTGATGAAGACATATTGAAAAATATTGAAACAATAATTAAATTAGTTTCTTCAGTGTGAATGTGTCTTTTTTGCACTGCTTAAGAATTTTTACTATTCCATGCAAAGATTGATAAGAAAGATTTTAAAATTACTTTACTATATCTTTTTCTGGGCCTGTTCAGTGTAATAAAGTAATTCTGGTTATCTGCATAAAAATCTTTTTTTTAATTCCTGTGCTATGTGCAATGCCTCCTTTTTCCATTTTATTTTGAGCAACATATTGTGCTCTATACAGTAAAAAGCTAAGAATGACAAATAGTTTTAAAACTAAGAAACATTCAGCTGAAGATGTAAACCCAGGGTTTTATGCATGATGGAAAGTTCATCTTTTTGCCTCCTTGTGACTCCATTCAGATGTTACCACTTTAGCACTCACTAACATGCTCTGACTTGAAACTGTACAAATGTCAGCCTTGAATGTCAGCTAATATTGCTGAGATTGCTATTAAGATATTTTCCAGTGCTGTGAAAGAGGTAAAAATGCTGGACATAAAGTGCTTTCTTGTCCAGAGGAGACAGAAACAGTTACCTGGGAGAAGGCTGGGAGTCAGTCAGTTGCAGTGGAAAAGTGTTGCATGCATTAGGCAGAGAATGTTGCAACAACACAGCTTTTAAGAACAGATTTTATATTGGCATATGAACAGATTTTGCAGAGAAGTTGTCTGTGAGGATAAGGGATGAATTAATTATTTTTCCCAGGAAGCAAAATATTGTTGTTATTGTTGATGCTGTTTTCCAGCTCTCAACATATTGTGGTTAAAAGCAATTTTCATAGTCATTGCACTTCCATTGTGCTGGGGGATGGAAAGGCAGTCATGTTTAAGTATCGTCTCTGTGGTAGTATCATTGCCCTATCCCTGTCTTGATTCTGGTTTACCACCTTTTTCTCCTCAAATTTCCAACACATCATCATGAACAGCTCTTGCTATCGACTATTTTATGCCTAGAGGAGAAGAAGACAAGGTCAGTAGCAGGATCTTCGCTGGACCCCTTCTTCTACCCAAGCGGGGCAGAGCTGCACTGGTTGTGCTGTTTGGTGCTTCCATGGGAAGCAGGTAAGGAGACTGGAACAGCAGCCAGCAGGCACCTCTACTTCCGTCAGAAAAACAATTCAGGAGCCCTAGGTGGTGACTTCAAAGACCTTTTATTCACTGCCCAGAGGAATGGATATTTTGTAATACAATATGAATCAAATTTCAAAGCCTGCAAAGGTCAAAAGCAGCCTCTGGCCAAACAAGAGGAAGAAGCAGATGGGAATTACACCTCCCCATGAGAGGCCACTTTAACACAAACAGTCCCTGTGAAGTTGCACCTGCAAAGAGTTAACCACAAACCTCTACAGGGTCTGATGGATGAGAAGTGATCACTCACCCCTCAGACAAGCAGGGACCAGAAAGGCTGGGCTGGTGCTGTTTCGCTTTACTTGCTTTGATTCTTTAAGCTTTGAGTTAATGCCACTTTAGGCTGCTTTGGTGCTAACCTTGCTTGAGATAGGATTATGAGCAGCCATTTTCACTGCTGCCTAGGCTGGGGCAGACACTGCAGGTATAAAAAGCCCTGTGTGGTCATAGTACTCCCTCTCCTGAAATAAGTCCGGGAGATGGAAAGTCTGGGAGAACTAACATAAGAATCTATGACAGCTCAGCAGCCTTCTCTCCTCCCCAAATTAGTCCTCTTTGAATTACAGCCAATATTATTTCTATTTTCTCTATGGAACGGAACAAACCTATGTGATTTTCCAAAGGAATTGATTACAAAGTATCCTGCTGTCGCTCATTTGATCTCCTGCCACACTTGGTGGAATCCAATGGTTAAGGATAAGCACAGTCATGGAAATCTTCAAAATAAAGGGTTAAAGCAAGATTTTGGGTTGGCCATCGTACTCAAGACCAATATGGCACTAATGTTTATGCTATTAAACTCCTTAACTTATCATCAGAGTTCTAGACATTTCACACATTTTGAGGGAAAAATATTCTTGTTAACTTTTTCTTTCTCTGTTTTACATTTTTTTACTACCTTGTTACCAGAAAAAAAATAACCAGACAAATGAAAAACCAAAACACAAAACAAAACAACCACAAACATCACAAGCGATGAGTACAAACTTCAGAAGAGAGAGAAAAATGACTCAAAAATTTTCTTACGTAGCTTGTTCAGAATGAAAGGTGTGATTTTAAAGCCTGTTAGCTTGCAGCTAACCAGTAATTGCTGCCTTTTTATTACTTAGGTCCCTTGACTTTAAAAGCAGATTTCCCAGTTGGGTTAAGGAGAACTACTGGATCCAGAGCCTAAAAGTTTTGCTCGAGATCAGGAAGGATGAATTGGTGTTCTTGTATTTCTGAGAACAGTAGTTCTCTAGGTGCAGGCTGCAGAAGAGGCCATCTCCTTCACTGAGCTTACTGCTTGTTGGTGACAGATACTTGGGGGCTTTGCAGTATGCCTGCAAGAAATTGAACAGGAACCTCATAAACTTTGGCAAGGGCAAACGCCAAGTCCTGCACATGAAACAGAGTAACCTCTTGCACTGATCCAGGTTGGGGTCTGCCTAGCTGGGTAGCTACTCTGCTGGAAAGGCACAGGAGGTGTTGGTAGAGAGCTGAACATGGGCTGTGGTATCTTCTGGCAGCAAGGAAGGTCAACAGCATGCTGGGCTGTATTAACATGAGGAAAGCCATTAGATTATTATCCCCCTTTACTTTGCAATATATTCGACCGCATATACAATACTACATCCAGTTTTGGGCACCCAGTATAATTACAATATTGGTAACTTGCAGTGAGTTCAGTGGAGGGCCACCAAGACAGTCAGGGCTGGACACTTACCGGTTGAGAAAAGGTGGAGGGAGGTGGGCTTGCTCAGCTCAGAGAACTGATGGCATCGGGGGGCAGAGAGCAGCCTGCCAGGGTCTATGGGGAGATTACAGAAAAGAGGGCCATGCTCCTCCCAGTGATGTGTACTGAGAGGACAAGAGACACTAAGTTGAATAGAGACATTCAGACTTCATGCAGAGAACATTTTCACCATGAGGGCACCCCAGCAGCAGCAGCAGAAGAGTTTGCAGTCTCCATCCTTTGGGGATTTTAAAGACCAGATTGGATAAAGCCCTGATGATCTGACATTGAAGGTGGCCCTGCTTTGAGCAGGAGGTCTGATGAGAGACCTCCTGCCGTCCCTTCCAGTCTCTATTTTGAGAACATGTGATTATTACCAGCAGTGGAGCTGCTTGATGCTGGAGTCATTTCAGTGGTCAGTGAAAGTCACATACTTTTTGGCTAAAACATAATCTGAAAACTCCTGCACCCCAAACCCCTTACATTTAAATGGAATTTTAAAATAAGAAAAATGTGAAAACCGAGGGAAAAAACTAACTTAATAACATGTGGCTTGAAATTACTTTGTTGAAGATTGCACCCTCCTTCACTTCAACATAAGGGGCAAAAGAAAGCACAGCTGTTATCTGGACTAGGTTAAACAGAGGCAGCATTTTTGTTGTCCTGGCCTATGTCACGGCCTTCTATGTGAACAACTTCAGCGCCATCACATTCCAGCTGCCACTGCAGGATGCCTGCAGAGAGGAGAGAGAAGCATTGCTTTGTAGCTACCACCTGCAAATCTCTCATTATTGGCAGGTACTTTGCAATGGAGTACTAGAACAAGATAATTGCTGGAGATAGAATTGGCAAGAGCAGTATATGGGAGACACATTCAGTTGTACATGAGTATGGTAGGTGGACTATAAAAAAAGCAACCCTGCCATTACATGTTGAACAGCCGGCAACTCTGGATCTTCCATTTAGTTTACAGCAGAATGGACAAAAGGCTTGTAGTGTCAGCAGTAAATAGTTTAGGAACTGTATGACTTGTAAAGGTATTCTGGATGCCTTTATGAGCCATAACTCAAACTTTTTTGACAATAACAGTGAGGCATTACAAGTTTATTTGCAAGATGAAGTCTAAATGTCATCCCTAGAGTGCAGTATAAAAACTAATTAATTTTTTTATTCTTTATCATTGAGATCAACATTCTCCACAGGAATTTGCATTTCTATATGACCCTTGTGTAAGCCAGCTTGCATGGGAGGAGGACCAATTTTAGTTTTGAGATTCATCAGTAGTGTTGCCTATCCTACTCGAATATTCGATTTATACCATATATTTCACTAGCAAGTATAATGTTGCAGCCAGCCTTATAGAAGGAAAGCAAGTAATTCTATGAAAACCAAAATTACTACTTTTCATTACACAATGTTTTGCTGTGAATTTGAGTCTTACAGCTGCTCTGCCATATGGGTTCTTCAACATCTAATTTGAGAAGTGAGTTTACAGTGCAGTATTCCTCTCATCAAGAGTACTGGCTGGGCTATTCAACCAGATATTATAACAAACCTTCACTTCAAGTCACTGGTGTCTTTATACCTCAGCTCTTTTTTGGGTTGCAAGAGGTCTGTTCATCAATCTGATCAGTCAGCATTGCTACTTGAGAATGCTATTTGGTAGGAGGTGTAAATTCCGGAGTGAGGACATAAGCCACCAGGTCATGAAAGTTAGAGAGGAGCTGAAAAAGCAGTTGAATGATGAAAAATATTTTACTGTGTCATAAAATCTGAGACTCAGAGCCTTTCACATGCAAAATTTTTGTCAACATTCAAGTTTCATATCTCAGTCTTGGACATTCTCCTCGCTATTATTTTAGCAATAATGAATATTCTCTATGGAAGGATGTTACAAAGGGGGACGGTTTGCTTTCTCACATCACGAATGCCTTCTATGGAGCTGGGAGAGGACAGGCCATAGACACATAAAACAAAGGAGCACAGCGGGCTCACGTGCGATGCAGTAGGAGCCAGGAGAGGAGATGTACTGCAGCCGTGGAACCTGAACACCAGGCACCAGTCATATGAGAACACTTTCTTCATTCTAGGCTCATCCATCATTTTTTTCAAGAAAATACAGCCTATGTAAAAAGTCTATGGTTTCCTCAGCCACTCTTTCTATACCTTTATCCTTTTTGAAAGTGGAAGAGAACTTGGCACTTACCACCACAGTAGCAAATTTTTCACGTGATGTGCACATGCTGTATGGGACAGCCTGCTCTGTTTAGCCTTGTTTTCCCTTTTATCAATTAAATCTGATTGATAGAAAGGTCCAACCTTTTTGTATGGGTAGTGAAAGTTCAGACGTTTGGCATCCACTTACACTGTTCCATGGCTGCCTCTCCCATGTGTCTCTTGAGCTTAAGTACTTCACCCACATATTAAATCTATGGATTTGGGTCAGTGTTCGGTCAGGAGGTTCAATTTACCTACGAAATCAGCAAGTTTCTCCTGTGCTACTGGGAAGAGCAGACTTTTTCTCATCCCTTCAACACAGCACATTGAAGTAAAGCATGTTCTAAAATGCAGATAGGGTCTTATTCTAACCAAATTTGCAGATACAAAGGTGTACACAGAGCCAGCGCTCCTGACCACCACTTTTTGACCACACAGTCCTTAAAGGTTTTGGCACAGGAAAATTTATGGGCATTTTCTGTCTACTACATATTTTCTGGCTTGAATTTGCTTTGGATACAGAGATCCTCATTTTAGAGGAAGCCAATGATGTCTGCAGGTTTTCCATCCATTTCTGTGATATGACTCAGAGAAAAGTCAGCCTAAACAGAGCTTTCAAAGCTAACAGCTTTCCTGATTAACTCTTTTTATTATCCAACAGTCTGCATTTTCTAGGGGGAAAATAATCTCAAAGATGGTAGAGAGTAAAACTGAAATAAACAACAACAACAAAAAAATCCCACTTTGAAATCCATCCCTTTGGCAGCTCTTCCTTTTTCATTTTGGCAGATGGACAGCTGCTGGCAGGAATGGTGAGGTGAGGGTAAAAGACAAACGGTTCATCATGAATCCTTTAACTAAGCTGGTATTTCAACACAACTCATGCCAGCACTTTTCTTTGGCATACGCTTTATAAAAAGTACATGACAATCACATCAGCATTGTTAATATATTTGCATTACCTGGCTTATTATTCATCTCCCTTAGACTCAGACCCTAGACCTTCAGAAAAATAGCATATAACAGAAGTCTACTGTTTTCCTGGCATTTGTTCCCCTCAGTAAAAAATAGAAACTAATCTATGTTATTGTGATTTAAAACCCCTCCAAAATCTAGACTTTCAAATTAATGTATTATTTATAAGGATACTATCTTTTGGAATATTGATAATATGACTACTAACTTTCAAGAATAAGGTGTATCAAACATTTCCACTCTTTGGGTGATTCAGTTCCTGAAAAATAAAAATAAATAAAATCATTAATATGAAACTAAACCACAAAGTTGGTTTTGAAAGTAATTGTTGGGTTTTATAATGCTTTTTGTCCTGAAAAACAGCCTTCAGGTTTCAGGAACAAAAGTGGATAGATCAAGATGTATTGATGAAAACAAAATATCTCAAATTCCATCAGAAAAAACCCAAATTCCATCAGAAAAAACCCAAACCCTACAACACAAACCCCACCAACCTGTAAGCTGCATTTAGTTTTCATTACATTTAATGGCAAAATTAATTTTGACTTGAATGGGTCCAGCACTACACATTACACACATGGCTATACATTAAACTAGTAAATTTGAATTAAAAAAATGAAAGATACACTAACATACTGAAGGTTAGGTTAATTTGTTCATTCATTAATTTCTAATTTTCTTTCTTTTTTTTTTTCTTTCTTTCTTGCTAACTACCTCACTAATTTTCTCTGAACAAATTTTATTTCATGTTCCTAAATATCTCACAGGTAGCATTTCATCATATGCATCTCTTTCGCAGCAGAGACTGCGGTTTCTAGGAGCCAGCCAATAAGGACTTATCAATCATTAAATACTGTGTCATTGTGATGAAGAATGTATGACCAAAGCTGGTGGTCAAGAAGACCTCATCCAATATTTATGAATTAAATTTGCTAATGTTTACTTGTAGAAATACCTTATAAAGGCATTTTGCTTGGAAACAGCAAGACACTGTAGATATCACAGGAAAGATAATAACTGAGGAAAAATGCAGTAAAATGTATGCAGTATAGTGTACTATTTTCAGGCCAGACAGCTTCATTAGTTTACCACCTTTCTAACAGACTACCTTCATTTCTCATCCCTGCTAATAGAAGATTAAAACTGCAAATGCAATGTCTCAAACTTTGCCTTCTGAAATACTGATTATGACTTGAGGTTTCATTACACAAAAATTTGTTTGTTTGTAAGAAGAGACAAAAAAATTATAGGTTTGGATTCCGCCCCCTCTGCCCCATCCCCCCCCCCCCCCCCCCCGAATTGATTCTAATGTTAGGACTTATTAATAGAAGGAAACTGAAATGTGAGAGCCTAAAAAGGCAATATGGAAGAGCTCAACAAGCTATAGAAAGAATGAATAACAAACTATATATTTTTCCTGCCGTGACAGGGTACTGCATAAAAACACCACACGATGGATGCAAACAATGTGCTGCTGAAAGTGACAATAAAACAGGGATGACAGCATAAAAAGAAAATGATGAATGTATTAACACAGGTAAGCAAATTATATAAAAAATCACAAGGAATAGTAGAAAATTCACTCTAAGCATATCTTGAATAGTCTAACAGGAAACAGTGCTATTGTTAGATACATATTTGTTAGGGAATGTAGTGACAATGGAAAGCAAGAGAATCTTTGAGTTTATATGGGGAGATTTATATTTATGCTTCTACATATACATTTACAGATATTTATAATAAATATATTTTTATTATCCATGTTATAAATTTATATAACCATATGATAAACTGTTTTTATTGTAGTT
Organism: Psittacula echo; assembly: GCF_963264785.1. Taxonomy (NCBI): domain Eukaryota; kingdom Metazoa; phylum Chordata; class Aves; order Psittaciformes; family Psittacidae; genus Psittacula; species Psittacula echo. Next base: position 27,096,131 of record NC_137737.1, on the reverse strand, counting down.
AACACCCTCTTTTGCCTGTCTTGCCTGTGCTATGTTCTTTTTTATCTTTTCAGAGGGTGATTTCTCCAAGTAGCTCAAACTCCTGTCAGAATTGTTGAGGCCTCCCTTCCTTCCTTCCTTCCTTCCTTCCTTCCTTCCTTCCTTCCTTCCTTCCTTCCTTCCTTCCTTCCTTCCTTCCTTCCTTCTTCCCTCCCTCCCTCCTTCCTTCCTTCCTTCCTTCCTTCCTTCCTTCCTTCCTTCCTTCCTTCCTTCCTTCCTCCCTCCCTCCCTTCCTTCCTTCCTTCCTTCCTTCCTTCCTTCCTTCCTTCCTTCCCTCCTTCCTTTCCTCCTTCCTTCCTTCCTTCCTTCCTTCCTTCCTTCCTTCCTTCCTTCCTTCCTTCCTTCCTTCCTTCCTTCCCTCCTTCCTTTCCTCCTTCCTTCCTCCCTTCCTTCCTTCCTTCCTTCCCTCCTTCTTTCCTTCCTTCCTTCCTTCCTTCCCTCCTTCCTTTCCTCCTTCCTTCCTCCCTTCCTTCCTTTCCTCCTTCCTTCCTCCCTTCCTTCCTTCCTTCCTTCCTTCCCTCCTTCTTTCCTTCCTTCCTTCCTTCCTTCCTCCCTTCCTTCCTTCCTTCCTTCCTTCCTTCCTTCCTTCTTTCCTTCCTTCCTTCCTTCCTTCTTTCCTTCTTTCCTTCCTTCCTTCCTTCCTTCCTTCCTTCCTTCCTTCCTTCCTTCCTTCCTTCCTTCCTTCCTTCCTTCCTTCCTTCCTTCCTTCCCTCCTTCCCTCCTTCCCTCCTTCCTTCCTTCCTTCCTTCCTTCCTTCCTTCCTTCCTTCCTTCCTTCCTTCCTTCCTTCCTTCCTTCCTTCCTTCCTTCCTTCCTTCCTTCCTTCCCTCCCTCCTTCCTTCCTTCCTCCCTCCCTCCCTCCCTCCCTCCCTCCCTCCCTCCCTCCCTTCCTTCCTTCCTTCCTTCCTTCCTTCCTTCCTTCCTTCCTTCCTTCCCTCCCTCCCTCCCTCCCTCCCTCCCTCCCTCCCTCCCTCCCTCCCCCCCTCCCTCCCTCCCTCCCTCCCTCCCCCCCTCCCTCCCTCCCTCCCTCCCTCCCTCCCTCCCTCCCTTCCTTCCTTCCTTCCTTCCTTCCTTCCTTCCTTCCTTCCTTCCTTCCTTCCTTCCTTCCTTCCTTCCTTCCTTCCTTCCTTCCTTCCTTCCTTCCTTCCTTCCTTCCTTTTTCCCTTCCTTCCTCCCTCCCTCCCTCCCTCCCTTCCTTCTTTCCTTCCTTCCTCCCTCCCTCCCTCCCTCCTTCCCTCCTTCTGACATGAACTTAGCAGGCTTCATGTTGGGTCCTTAAATGCAAATATTTCAATATAAATGTATTTTATTGCTTGTTAGCACTCTCATGTTTCACCTTTTATGGTCACTCTTTGTGGCTCTTTTAAAAACCTTTTTCTTCATGTCATTATTTTCCATAGAGTAATATTAGAGATATAGAAATCCTTGATTGCCTTTTTCAAAGTAGATGTCATGTATTCAGGGCATTTGTTTGATGCTGAATGGAACACAGCAGCACTACCTAGAAATCTAGAACTGAAGAACACCAATTTCTTGTGATGCTGTAAGTAGCTTTTAGAGGAGTTACTCGAAGAAGAAAAAATTTCAATACTCAATCTGACTGCACATACCAACACAGAAATTAGGCAAAATTTGCTCAGACAGTTTCAGGATTGTCAATCATTTTTCAGGTTTGTAGACTTCTTTTTTTTTAATATATTTTCCCTCACAAGCAGCATGTTCAGTATTATAGGTCAACATTTCACCGCTCAGCGGCATTCATTTGTTAGCAGTGATTCAGTAGACAAACCTTGCTTGATGAGTCGTCAGCGAGGGATATCATATTTACACAAAATTACTTTGCTGAAGTGATCAGTTTGAAATAGATTAAAACTAGGCATTAGTCACCTGTAAGTCTAAGCATGAGAAAAGGGAGCCTGAAAAACACTAGAATTTCTGTATTATGGTATAAATGGAAGTTTCAGAAGACTAATCAGAAAGAATTACTTTACAAAAGAAATTGATTGTCTTGGAGAATTTTTTATTGACCTGTACAGGGAGTTGGAACTAGATGATCTTAAGGCCCTTTCCAACCCTAAGCATTCTATGATTCTATGATACGCTTCCTGCTTGAAAGACACGTTAAACAAAGAGAGCTCCAGTCTTTCAAAACTCTCACAGTTCTATAAATAGCTCTATGTAAAATGTACAGTATGTATAAACAGCATGACAAAGATTTTCTGACAGGATTTTCTCTGCAGTAAAAGTAAAGTCAAAACATCCCATTGATGGCAGCTATTTTGAAGAATTCCTAAGAATACAAGAGCTGGCAAACTCTCCATAAATAAGAGTGAGTATAAACAATGAGCTTTTATAAGTTCGTAGCCATCCCAGCAAGATCCAAAAGCAGCTTGAATGGGCCTCAGCCAAGAAGTGACTGCTCAGCATTTTGTAAAGCCTCAGATAAGGGAACCACAGAAAAAATTCCAGCAGTAAAAGTATCTTCCAGCAACATTTTTGAGAGTTCACCATCTGGGTCCTGCGGCCATCAATCATACTCAATGTATCACACCAGCTGTTCTTCAAGGCTGGTCAAGGTAGACCACTTATGAGAAAATGAAACAGGAAAATTGAGAGAGGACAAGCAGCTGTTGAAAGCTCAAGTTAGCAGGCAAGGAACTCCCAAGTATTAAATGGCACACAATTGCTTCACAAGTCTGCAGAATTCAGATTGTTCACTTGCATGTCTGAAAAAAAATCAGTTTTCCATATTATATATTGATATTTTATTTTACTATTCTGTTTTAGTGGATTTGGGGTTGTTTCCTAAATACATGCATAAGCCTCTTCACTTCTGTGGGAAAATAATTCACGAAAAACAGGTCTATAAGTCTATTTTCTGTAGTGCAATGTGTATTTGCTCTAGTCATTGGCTCTTACTATGACAAGCACTTGTTAAAATTTAGTCGCTTGCAGTGGGGATAGATTGAGGCTAGAGCCTAGCTGAAAAAGTTTGCCATTGTTCGTCTCCCACCTGACTGAAAATTAGGATCATTCAAATATGTGTGGTTGGAAATATTCCTATGGAAAAGAAAATAAATAGTAACTTGAACAGCAACTGAGACAAGAAAGAAAGATGCAGTAGGAATTTCAGAAGAAACACTAGAAGAGGTTAGAACATCTATTAAATAGTAATTCAATATCTACGAGCAATACAAAATAGAAGATAGAACTAGGGATGGGAGAAGCTGATGGTTGAAATAGCAAATCTGACATCCGGAATGGATCTAAGTGTAGGCAGTCAGATATAAAAGCCAGAGCCACATGTAAAGCTGTGAAAATTTTAAATTGCATTTTTAAAAAAGCAATTATACGGGAATAAGGTTAGGTTTCTGTCCAAATATGGTTGATCTATTTTTTGATCTATGTTTCATTACAAAATACCTCCAATATTTCTTTCACATTTTAGGAGGTTTTAAATATCTGTGTGGTGAAGACACTTAAAAAACAACAACAACAGAAAAGACCTTGTTTTACCCTTTAATAAAAAAGGTTCACTGGCACTCAAAGTTTGTTGTATTGTGCAGTTTAGATGCAATCATGATGGCTTTATTTAATGTCCAACTATAAATAGCTTGGCACTGGAGCATGGAAAGAGTGTTCTGTAGAAAAAAAAATATAATTATTAATATTATTTTTTTAAGATATCAACATAATAAGGTCATAATAAGGTTACCCAAAGAAGTGGTAAATGCTCCATGCTCCATCCCTGGCCGTGTTCAAGGCCAGGTTGCACAGAGCCTTGAGCAACATGATCTAATGTGAGGCATCCCTGCCCTTGGCAGGGGGTTAGAACTAGATGGTCCTTTCCAACCCAAACCATTCTGTGATTCTCTGATTCCATATTACAAAATAAAAGAGCATTAAGGTGAGGATAGAATGAGAGAATGACACAAATTTTAGGGAGTCATTAGCAATCTGCAATTCCCTACTAAATATTTTATTTTATTTTCAGAAGCAGGAGTTAGTTTGCTAGTTAGCTTTATAAATGTCCCTAGCTGCATTACTCTTCAGACTGTTTAACAAGCAAGAAGCTTTAAAGTGCCATATAACAGTATGCATTTTTAAGAAAGCTCATAAATATTCTAGTAAAAATCACAAGGAACAAAAATTGTGAAACCTGAGGCCTTCAACCCATAAAGTATTGGAACTACGGGGTAGGCAACTGGAAGCAAAATCCTGGCAATGAAATTGCAATCAATTACTTCAGTAAGGACAAAAGTTGAGTCAAACTACTTCAGGAACTTCTCTGGAAAAAAAAGAATGAAAACAAAAAATTATCAAAACCCTATAAATGAGAGATCCAGACCTTAGTTCTGAATGCCTCACTATACCCAGCAGACAGTAGAATGCTCAGATCCTTCAGAAGATCTAGATTGAGGAGGACAGTGAAAAATGGCAAAAGAGTATTGTAAGATAGAAGCGCTCAACACAGACAGCTGTATGCACAGACAAATTTTGCAAATCTGCACAAAACCTTCAGAGGTCTGGGCACACTGAGGACATCAGCCTGTATCTCATGCCAAATGAAGTTTTATAGGTGAGATTACCAGGTGTTCACTAAGTTTGCCAGATGAAGCTAAAGAACACTAGATGTGAAGACTTCAACTACTTTTTTGTAAATACAGTGAACCAACTGAAATGCATATGGCTTTTAAAAAAAATAGACCTTTGCTTTAAATACACTTCCAAAAGCATTATCATCACTCACTCAAACTTGTCAGAAAAAAAGAATATACTGCAAAATCCCACATGACATTTCAAATGGATTGGCTACTTTCATGAAGCTGTGATTTAGTCTATCATCACTGTTAACTGGTGTCTCACCTAGGTACTTACTGGAGAGCAGAGGGATTCAATATAATTTAAAAGACAGCTTGGAACAGCAATAACTTTTGCGCACAAGTCATTTAGCTTTGGCCAAGAGAGTTTGTAATGTCTTTCCTACATCTGTGTAGTCTTTAGACTGAAAGTGGAAAATGCTTTTAGCAAAAACAAGCAATAAAAACCCCTCCCTCGCTATATAACAAATACACAGAAAAGGCTCTTTGAGTAAGAGCTGTACAAGCACTTTTCACGAGCAGGCATACATACTATTGCAGTTCAACTGAATATCATAGTTTTTGCCCACCACAAAGCTTGCATTCCTTGTGCTTCAATATCACAAATATTGACATCCTGATCAAAATAATTGGACTGTATTCTGCCCAGTTGTGGCCGTTATCAGAGGGTAAAACCTACTTTCCATCAATTCCTGTTGGTTTGATGCCAATATGAAAGCACGACACGGAAATAATGACAATGCAGTGTATTTTTATTTTGAAAAGAACAATCTGTCCACTCTTGTTCCCCCTGGGGTGGAATAGCAACCAGTGCATCCAAATAGAGAGGAAAAGATGGCACTAGATGAATTTATGTGTTAAATGGTATTTTACTTTGTCAGATTCCTCCATAAGTCATTAACTATTGTGTTCTCCCTCAGAGTTATTAACCTGGTCCCTGCAAGGAAAAAGCCATACCTGTTCAGTGAAGTACCACATATATTCAAAAATTGCCAAAAATATTTATTTTCCATGTTATATATTAACCATACACAGCACTGTAGACATTTGTCTTACACATGAACTTAGAAGTTACAAGAATTACTGTAGGTAAATCTCAGCTCAGAGTTACTTCTTTAAAATATTATTCTTCCATTTTAATCCTTTGAAATACTACTCTTTCCTTTTAATTTTATTAAATACAAGCTTCATGACTCCCCTGTGAGTCAAAATAATTAAAGAAAGACTATATTTGTCAGCGAATTTCAGAAATATTCTAATAAGTGCATAAGAACCCTATGTAATTAACATGCTAATTGCTTGTGTGCAAATGTCCTGTTTAAGTGTTTTAAAAAGTGCTTGAAAGCAGTTTGTTTGCTTTCTCCCTTAAGCAGACTAAACATTCACACTTTCAGTCCCATTTACTTTATTAATTTGCTTAGCAAATATTTTTTAATAATTAGTGCAAATAAAAGGAGTGGAAGCTTGTTTGGAGAGCTCTTGTGAAGAGTGCTATTTGCTCCAGTTCAAGCAGATGAGCAGACAATCAGACTGAAATGTGAGTTTTCCAGGCACATAATAGACTCTTGGCTTATCAAAGCCTCTTATCTGATTGGAAAAAAATCAAAGGTAAACTTCACAGCTCATGGAATTAAAAGACAAATGAGATGTCATAATTATCAAAGTGGCTAATTTAGAAAATTAAGCCATTCACATAGGTGACATAATTGCTTGTCACAATCACTCTTTTTCTCATTAGCTTTCTCTTCAGCACCTACCATACAGTGGGACATTCTTAGTCTTAGAAAATATTGCTTATACTGTAATTCCTTAATAGCATAGCCCCTGAAATTAATGCAAAAATACACTTAACAGCTTCATTGAAGTGATATATTTGTGTGATTCTCTGTTTGATCTCATATTGTAAAATTTGATATTTTGAATTTTGAGCATTTTATTGGGTCTTTTTTGGGCTTCTTTTAAAATTACACATTTTAAAATTAATTGGTTAATTATGATGGAAGACTTAATAAGATAGCATGCCTTATATAAATTCTTTTGACAGGATTATGCTTCCATCACACAAGGTGGCTTTAACATACAAGGATTATGAGGTATATAATTATTGTGGCTAGAAGATTTAGTTGTCCTCTTAAATTGTGAATGTATAGGAAAAATATTTTTATCCTTTAAAGAGTAATGTCTTTCTAATAATTAATATTTCATTTTATGTTGTTTTCAGTCAGTTTAAAATAACACTTTAAATAATATTCCATATAAGAATGTAATTTTCAAGAAGTAGTTACACTTCCCTGACAATCATATTGTTTATGAGTCAGCAAGTACAGAAATTATTAAAGACAATTTCTAAGAAAGGAAATGAGTCTGGTTTGCTATGTGAGTTTCAAGGCATGACATTGTAAATGGGCAAGGTTAAACATTTTGGATTAAAAACATGACTGTGAGATTGATTAGGGTCCTACAGTCTTGTAAAGTTAGTAGAACATAGCTGACATGACTTATAGTTTGCTGAATTCAGAGAGATTACATTGATGTCATTCATTTGAAGAGATAGTTCATCCTGGATGCATATAGTGAAGCTGTCATCTGTGTGTTTCACAAATATTCATGTGACTAACATGTTTTGATTAGGCTAACACTGAACCACACCATTGAATGGGTCATGTGTCTGAAGGGCTGCGACATGCTAAAGTTAAAGCTTGCACTTAAAAGCAAGGAACAAAACCTGGAAAATGAAATAAAGCCAAACACCCAACCTTGTCTTGTAAAGCATTTTGTGTGCCATTCCTAAATATTTGACATACTTAACATATGGAGTACTGAAACTCATAGCAAGCAATTAGGCTTCTGACTATAATAAAAGAAAGTTAACATATCATTAGCTTAATTATAAACAATATTGACATTGCTTTGTATGAATAGACTCCTATGCACTTAGCATGAATATGCTTATTTAAAAATAAGGTCCATACTGGCCTTCTTCTCAACCCATAGCTGGGCAGGATTTCAACCCAGCACTCCCCAAATGGAATTGCCTTCAGCCTAATCCTCAAAAGTGAATGAAAAGCAAAAGGTTCGACTTCCAAGAAAAGAACCTTCTTAAATGGACCGTAGTAGGCTTCATAACAGCTTCTTGTTTCAGAAAATGATGTTAGGACTGGTGCTTCTGGGTTTATTGACGCTGACAGCACCCCAGTTGTGTGCCCCTGGCTCTTTGCAGGGCTAGTCACTCTGCTTCAGCCTTCATGTTCAGAAGGAGTAGAAGGTGCTCCAGTTTGTTTTTTCCCAAAACAAGTGTTGGCATCTTCCTTTTTCTCCGGTATGCTCTGTAAATTGCTACCTTCTCACTAGGTCTGCTTTTTAATGTGCCTTGATTTTTCTGTGTCTTTCAGTTCATTCACAACAAACAAGGCAAGCTTTCTAAACTAACTTTTTTAACACTTTCCCACTGTTCATATGCAAAATGAGCTATTTACAGGTCCATACAAAGGTAGCACAATCTGCATATAAAAACATTTGGTTTAATTTCCTCTCCACAATGGAAGTCCTTTGACTTTCCTGCCCTTTTTTTAATCCCTTTCATCCCCACAGTCTCATCTTCTCAACTTCAGGTTCTCTCTCCTTTTCCAGAGCCCTCCTTCTTTAATTTAGATTCTGTGGCCTAGAAAGCCAAGAGACCACTCTCATTTTAAATAGCTCTGTTTAAAACAACTTTTTCTTCTCCCCTCCTGCTTTGCGTCATTGGTTATATCCAGCTGACAGACCAGCTACTTTCTCAGCCACAAGGGTAGGCACGATATGTTAACTTCCATGCCAGTTAATATCCACAAGTCCATGACTTACTCAGTCTTTTGTCATACTCTTTGTTTTCCAAGGCTCTTCCTTATCCAATGCTAACAACTTTTTCAGTTGTCTGCTAGCTGCCTCTGGATAAAGCATGTGAAATATAACACCGACCCTACCAGAAACTTCTAACATTGATGGTTACAGTTACATGAAATGTTCATGAAGTCAGAATTTGTAAGTTATGGATAAATTTCCAGACTGTCACAGGGAAGAATAAATATTAAGCACCTGCTATTTTTCTAGAAAGCATTTTCTTCCAGAAAATATTTCCCATAGCTATCTGTTTGATTTGAGGGAGAAGGAAACAAGGTTGAAGACTCCAGGCTGTTCTGTTTTCCTTCCGTCACCTGCAATGAGGAGGGACAAGTTCTGATCTCATTTATTGCATTGCGAATTTCTGGTGTAATTTCCATGAAGCAGCTCAGCCTCTACTGGTTTAACAGGTTGTGGACTCTGGCCAGCAGTGTTAGATTTGAAAATATCAACACTGACGCTCAGAAGTATCACTTCATTCAACGGTAGGCACAGCATGGTTAATGTGACAAAGACAAGTGACAGTCAGACACCATAGGATGTGAAAACATCTAATCTTTTTCCTTTGATGTAACATTCAGTATTAGGACTTGAGCATCTGCAAATGCTTTACAAAACAACCAGGCCTAAATAATGAATTAGGACACCATTTCTGATTTGGCGGCTTATTTTGGCCCTGTTACTGTAATAATTCTGGATTAAAAGAATTGCATTTAGATGGCACTGAGGTTGTGATTTTGACAGAAGATGGATATCACCATCGTGAAAATGCATGAAAATTGAAGATTAAATAAGTAATTTGTTTTACCTTTTTAGAGTAACAAATTAACATAATTATATTTTACAGGGATCACAGAATTATCACCTAACAAAATTAAGACAAAAGTATCATGACTGAAAATGGTGACGGATAATCACTAAGCTACCAACATTGTTCCCAAATGCACAGTGCTGTCCTCTAGAGGCCGTATTTAATACTAAATAGCCCAGAATTCATTAACTAATAGATTAATTCAGGAATTCAGGAATGTGGGACAGCTGATTCCAAGGGCAAGAATACCTCCATGTGTACTTATAAAGTAGTCCATGTGGTGATAAAATCCGAATGAAAGAGTAAGCTGTCTCATGCTGGCTGTTGAGGAAAAAATGTAAACATTTTTCATGTCTCTGACTCTGCTAACTCATGTTTTCAGTTCTATACTCTGCATGAGATCAGCCACATTTAAATTTTCTCACAATCTTTTTGAAAGAAAGCCTGGTAACAACCAAAAGTAGATGTTTTCTCATTTTCCTTTTTTTCCCCAAACTTCGCAATCCGAGTATTCTGGGTGTTTGAGGAGCGTGTCATATACCTGATTCAGTAGCTGCCCTTTCAGAGCTCTCTCTGCTAGTTTCTCCCTTCTCTTAACAAGTATTTTTTAATTACTGAACTAGGTCTATCTTCATTTATTGTAGTATAGAACTAACTTTGCTAAATGGATTGCGCTGACTGGTGACTGTTGAAGCACTGAAATTATTGAACACAAACACAGCAACAGTGTTTGGAGGGAAAGAAGTCTTAGCCCCACTGCAGTTGACTCTGCATCAGAAATACATTGACACCATGGTCCCTAAAATTTTTGCATGTAATAGTATAACAAATCACAAACCAGGAATGAAATACGGACTTAGGTGAATAATAGAAACAAAGACGGGAAACAAAGGGCCCATAAAATCCATTTCACTGACACTGAGAGACTGTGTATACTGAGGTACAGATCGTTAATGTTATGATTATGACCAAAACAGTCCTAATACTGCACAGAATTAAGAGGTCTGTATTATATTTCTCAAAGATCTGAAGCTGCAGACAGGTCTGAGGAGATAAATGTCCCATCTTTCCAATGAAGGCTCACTAGTATGGAATGATGGACAGTCTTTTTCTCTAAGAGAGTCAATGTACTTGAAGTACTCGGGAGTTGAAGCTGGAAAACCACATTGTTCCTAAAAGCTTGCAGGTACATTAGGAAGCTGGAAGTAATAGAGCCAATTTTTGACGGCAGCACTGCTTATATGTGAACCCCTTCTGCTTTTCAGCTTTTTGCCAGTTACCACTCAATTTCTCAGAATATTTTTTCTTTTGTTACCAGCTATGTTTCCTTTGCATACATTTTTATATCCTATTTGTTGATCATACGTAAAGTGCAACATTTGCTCAAATGTGGTTGAGGCTGCTAACCTATATCTCCTGCTTTTGATACTCTTTTCTCTGTCAGAAAAAAGTCTCAAGCATCTCAACAGTCAGCAAAAATCTGGAAGTAGATTCTGACACCTTTTTCAGTGTCAGAAATTATCATCTAGATGGCGTGTTGTCTATAGAGCTAAAGTTAAAATGTATGTTGGCATTTTTTTCATCCACTAGACCTTAAGTGAGACAAGGTCAGTTGGAGGAATACATATACCTTACATGGTGGTCCTAGGTGAGGAAGCTTGGCTTCATAGGCAGAGCTGTTTAAAGTTCTGGACCCAAAAAGTTATAAATAAGTACGATTCATAGTCCTGAGGTTAAAGAAGGGAGGGAGGCTTACTGAATGCTGAATGAGGAAGATGACATAAGAATTATCTATAGAGACACTGAAGCAGCTGAGAAGCTAACTGCAAGTA